>NC_133621.1:128391308-129591308 GCF_048593235.1 Sminthopsis crassicaudata
TATAAACTCCATTACTTGGAATCTATTCTATGTTCACATAAAAGTTCTGGATGGCCTGTATTCAGAATGCAGGAAAGGAAGCTATTTTGGAGGAAATTATCTCATGTTTTTTGTGAGCTACTTAAAGGAATTTTAGATAAGTAGATATAACCACACATTTTATGAATAACCAGTAGATTCATGAGCCTTAGCAAAAGCTTGGCTTTACTGGTAAATTACTTTAAAACATTTTGATCATTGTTTTTACCCCTAAATTAATTTCCTATCCTCAATCTCCCCTCAAAATATTCACTGTACCCAATTCATGAATACTCAGAGATATAACTAACAAGTCACTGGGCCTTTGTCTTGTCAGAAAATTTTGAGAGCATTGAAAACATTCTAATCTCCATTGTCCATCCCTTTCTCTGCCAATAGCTGTGGTCAGGTCTTGTAGGATTCAACTTCATTTGAAATCTTCCATCTAATCTGAATCATTGTGGCTATAGAATACCGATGCCTCCTTTCTCATACAATCCAACACCTGACTTATAGTCTTCTTCTTTTTCCCAATTTCTGTCTTTATAATTCATGATTTTAATACTCACATTTATGCTCCCTCAAACTCCCAACTTCTTAGCCTTCTTAAATGCATGACTTAATCTTTCACCCTACTTCAACTATGCATATGAATGGTCACACATTGGATCCCACCATTATCTATTCCTCTTAACCCGTTTCATTAAAAACTCTAGTCTCTTCACCCCGTTGGTTCTTTCTTACTCCATTATCACTCTGACTTACCTTTCTTCCCTGTCCAGTCTCAAAGCAGGTTAACCCATTTGAACTCAATACTGTCTTCTGTTCTGAAACCTCTGCTCTTGCCCTATCGTTACTCATCCCTGGCCAGATCTCAATCTTGAACTACTCCCAACATCTTTCTGCCTCTTGTCCAACTCACCAGCTACTGAACAGAGCTGGAGAAGTTGTATATTCATTTTGATTGATATGTTATAAATTCATATTCTCCAACTTCCATGGGATTGCAACAAGAAAATCCTTTTATTTCTCCTTAATTGATTCTCCCATCTTACTCCCTACATCAACTATTCAAATTCTTTTCTCTTCTTGAATTTCTTATGCCTCTTTTTGCCTCTTTACTATATAAGGACATGCATTATGAACTTCTCTTAGTTTCCATCTCAAAATCACCTTGACAAGGGAGCTCCAAAACTCTCTAAAACTCCTTCAAGGAGCAAGTCTCCTTGAATCCTGCCTCTGAGACCTCCCTCGAGGACAAACAGCTTCATTCTGTTATCTAGGTAGAGCTGGTTGAGTCCTGAGCTGGAGAATTGCAACCCTATTGAACTGAAGATTTTCTATCTAATTCAGCTCAAGTTATATCCAGTCCCACCAAGAACTGCCCCCAGCTTATAGATAAAAAGAGCCAATTTTAAACTCACTCCTTGCAGAGTACCTAATATGCCATCCCTGGCATAGCAGCAATCTCTACCCACTAAAATGATATTCTCTTTCAGCATTATCCTTTCTTTATCTCCTTCTCACCTATTTCCCTAACAAGACTTTATACCTCTCTGTTGGGATTTCTCTACTAGAAACTTTACTTTTCTGTTGGGATCTTGCCACTAAGGAATTCAGCCTTTCTATTCATGCATAGCAAAGGCTGACTTCCCAATGCCAATAGTAAACTTCTTTTTATCAGTCTAGCTTTTCAGATTCGTAAATTCATTTACAAAGGACCTTTGTGCTACTTGAAAAAGGTTCCCACAATTCCTTACCTTGTGCTAATCCTAAGGGAACTTAGGGGAGCCAAAGCTCTTCATTTGATTCCCCAAACCTGCCACTAACCTCATCATTTAACTCCCTACTCACCAGGAACCCTAATCTCATCATTTTGGTTCCCTGAATCTAATCTCATCACTCTGACACTATTTCCTGCTCTTTTTCTACCTTTTCCCTAGTATCCAACAACAACAACAAAAATGGTCCTGCTTTCTCAGTCTAACCTTTTACATGTATACTGGAACCCATTTCCCTTAGCAGATTCAAACCCTAACTATTACTCCCATCTATAATAATAGCTAGCATTTGTGTATCATTTTTAAACTTAGCAAAGCACTTAACAATGATCTCATTTGATCCTTATGATTATTATTCCCAATATCAGGTGAGGAAACTGAGGCTGGGAGAATTTAAGTGTCTTTAGCAGAATCACACAAGTACCTGAGGTACTTTCTTATTCAGTTAGCTCCATTGGCTTCCTATTGTCCTACAGGATAAAATATAAAATCTTCTGCTTAGTTTGTAAAGACCTTTCTGACTCCTAAATCCAATGATCTAGCTGTTGTGCCATTTTCCTAACAATTCTTCTATACTTCTTTTAAACATGTCTGTCTTTCTTCTTTTCTTTTTTTAAAACTTTACCATTCCCTCAAACTATTATACTATTTCTTTCCTCAAACTCTGAAAAACTTATCTTTATTTCCTCTTCATGAACTCCTTAGTCTTTTGCAATCTAGTTTCTAACTTCATCACTCACCTAAAATTGCTCTCTCCAAAGTCACCAAAGACAATGGAATTGCAAAATCTAATGACATTTTTTCATGCCACATCCTTCTTGACCTATCTACTGCTTTTGCATTTTCCCAGGGCTACGCTGAAGCACATGGAATATCTGAGGAATAAAGAGAAATGCAGTTTGGCTGAGTCAGAGTATAGACAAAAGAATAATACCCAATAAAGTTAAAAAGATAGATTGAGCTTAGCTTATAAAGGGTTTTAAAAGAGAAGAACTTATATTTTATCCTATAGGGCAACAGGAAGCTAGTGGAGCTAACTAAATAGAAAAGTTGTATGGAGCTGGAGTCTGTGAGTTCTCCTGGCTATGTCGAAGTATGGGGGGGATCCTGGTGTTGGCAGTCCCCTCTTCCATCACCCTGTGGCTCAGGATTTCCCACTGGTTTGCTTAAGTGGGGCTTGCTGCTGGCTGGCTGGCTGGGAAGCTTCCTGTCCTTATCCAAGTGAGAGAGATCCCTCCTGTGGATCCTCTAACTTTCTAGGGCTAACATTGTTTCACCCCATTGTTCCAGGATGTGTCTTGTGGTGGTTTTGGTTGCCTGGAGGTGAACATAGGAGAATTAGAGCAATTCATTATTTACTCTGCCATCTTGGTCTCTGGAGGTTTTTTTTTGTTTTGTTTGGGGTTTTTTTTTTGCTGAGGCAGTTGGGGTTAAGCCCAGGGTCACACAGCTATGACGTGTTAAGTGTCTGAAGCAATTTTGAACTCAGGTCCTCCTGACTTTAGGGCTGATACTTTATCCAATGAGCCACCTGGTTGCTCCTCTGGAGGTCTTTTAACACAGTTGACACCTTTCCTATTATATGTGCAATCCTTTTTCTTCTCTGCTTCTCCTGACGACTCCTTCTCCACCTTCTTTGCTGACTCACAGTCTCTATAATGCCCCCTAAATGTAGAGTTCTGCCTTCAGTCTTTTTTTCTTTATCAGCTTCTGTGGATTTAACTATCATTTCTATGTAAATGACCTCCAAATTTAGGTAACCAACCTAGTTTATCTCAACAGCCTTCTAAATGTTCTCTCTGCCTCGAGTTTCTCACCAATTCAGTTCATCCTACACACTGTAATCAAAGTAATTTTCCTTAATAAGCACAGATCTGACCTTGCAACTTTCTTATTCAGTCAGCTTCATTGGCTTCCTATTGTCCTACAGGATAAAATATAAAATCTTTTGTTTAGTTAGACCTTTTTGAGCTTATCACTATCTTTCCAGCCTTACTATATATTACTCCCCTCCCACACTCTGTGATCCAGCAAATTGGGCTTTTCTTTATTCCTCACATAGGACTCATTGCTCCTTCTTCATGACTTCGCACTGGCTATTCACTATCAAGAACATGCTCCCTCCTGAGCTCTCCTTGTCAATGTGTTCTTTCAATAAGCAGCTTATACATCATTTTGTATGTCATCTTTCCTACTCTCACTGCTCAGCTTCCCAACCTATTTTTACATAACTACTTAATGTACCTAACACAGTGCTTGTCATATAATAAGCACTATTTCAACATTAAATATTACTATTAGCTTTATATTTATGCTATTTATGTGTGAATATATGCTTATGCATACCCACACACATATATATTTATACACTTATTGTCTCCCATTAGAATGTAAATATTTTGGGAGTGGCAATTGTTTCATCTGCAAATTTATATTTCGGGTGCCTAGTACTATTATTATTCAGTTGCACTAAACTCTATGTAATTCCATGAACTTTTTTTAAACAATAGCTTTTATTTTCAAAATACATGCAAAGATAATTTTCAAAATTCATCCTTGCAAAATCTTGTATTCCAAAATTTTCTCCCTCCCTTCTATCCCTTTCTCTAGACAGCAAATAATCTAATAAATGTTAAACATGTACAATTCTTCTATACACATTTCTACATTTATCATGCTGCACAAGAAAAATCAGATCAAAAAGGAAAAAATGAAAAAGGAACCAAAGAACACAAAAAAGGTGAAAATACTATGTTGTAATTCACATTCAATCCCCATAGTTTTGTTTCTGAATGCAAATGACTTTCTCCATCACAAGTCTATTGGAATATGAACTTTTTTTTGTCTATGGACATATTAAACTACTAAAGTTCTTTTTTCCAGTGTGTCTCCATTTTACAGGTAAATAGCAGTTAAGTGACTTAAGTGTCTGAGGTCGAATTAGAACTCAGAAATTTTTTGACTTTAGCCTCTGGGCTTTATACACTTCACCAAGTAGCTGGCCCTATCTAGTACCATAGAACGTACTTACTACTTGTTGCTATTATTGTTATTGCTCCCCAAAAAATGTTTTTCCCCTTTCAGAAACACAGAAACTTCCTGATTTTCAAAAACTAGCTTTCCTAGATCTAAGGGCTAAAAACCCCAAGTGATATCCCCTCCCCAACTTATTTCCAGAATTAAAAATTATTAGATATAGCATTGTTTAAACTATAGCTTATCAGTATTTTTAAATAGATTTCAATTCTAATTGAATCAAATTTGATTCAAGAATCAAAAGATAAATTCAAATTATCAATTCACACTTTTGCTTTTTTTCTAATCTGAGTAACAATCCTCCTTCCATTTCCCTTGCCCAGTTTCCCCTCTTTTCAACTCCAGAGAGAACAATACAGAGGCTACGCTTACAAAATAAAAAAAGGGAAATAGGACAAATATCTGGATAATTCAAATCTCAATCAAAAGGAAACAGTCTTAATTATATGGATACATTGGAGAAAAGCATTTAGGGACTGAATTGCCCAAGTAATTGTTTCAATAGTCCCAGTTAGTTTGTGGTTTTGTTTTATTTTGTTGTTGTTTTGGTGTGTTGGTGTTGGTGTTGATATTTGTGCACATTAAATCTTTGTATTCAGCAGAAATTCATGTTTTAGGTTTTCAGTATTGCTCAGGATTTCTGCTCACTATCTCTTGAATTTCTGTAGATGCTACTGGAAAAGCAACAGTCCTGTGATTTGTCCTCCATTTCTATAAGTTGCTGGGGCTTAGCTTTCACTATCTTTCTCATTGCTCATCTATTTGCCACTTTTAGTTTCAGTGAATGCTTCATCTCCCAGCTGTTAAAATCCCTTATTTGAATCATTTTTCGGTGGAAAGCCCTTTTATTGCTCTGTCTTCTCCATAACCTGCTACTTGTGTTTTATAGCTGTCGGGGCATGGGAGTCACATTGGAAGCACTGATTTGTGTTGGATTCCATTTCTGTCGACTAAAGTCTCTGTTTTCCATCTGGCACCTAATAGCAAATGTGCCTAAGAGGGACAGATGGTTGCCTTCTTTCTCCCCCACCCCTAGTAAATGGCATTTGGGGGAAGCTTTCAGCTCAAGGTCTAAGTCTTAAAAACAACTTCCATTTATGAAGTGTTGACTAATAGAACTTTCCATGATTTGGAATTTGATTGGAATTTAGTTCCTAAGTATGCCTATGTTTAAAAAGTCCCAATTTTATACCACGAACCTATTTTCATATTTTACATTTTGCATACTGGCACCACAATTTGTATTTGGCAGTTACTTAGACTTAGAATAAAAACAGTCTACAACTGGAAGAAGCAGCTTGGTGTTATAGAAGAAATATCTCCGCTTTGAATTGATAAAGTAAGTTACTGCTGCCAAATAAATCTTCCACAACACAGAAATTATAAAGTTAAAAATATAGGTTTTATTATGTTTTAGCATAGGTTCAGGAGGTTAAAAAAAATAGCCATGAACAAAAATTTGGATTCTAAAGAAGCAGTTTATAGGCAAAATTATATCAGAGAGAAAAAGAAGTTATTTTTGACATCCAAGTTATCTAGTACATCCTCTTAGATCAGAGAAGTTGAATAAACAATTAAAAAAATAATAATCTCATATACCCCCTAAGGAAACAGACCTGGTTAAACAGATTCTATAGGTAAATTAGGTGAGATTACAGGTTAAATTTCATTTAGAAGCTTCACAGTGGGTTGATTAAGAAAAGATTTGCATATGATAAAGAGAACAAAAATCTGAGCTAGGAGAATCCTAAATCTTTTGGGGGAGCTCAAACTTCTATTTGTCTTCTTATCTGAGAAATATCAAAAGCCTTCCCTTGATACTATTATTTCATGAGTCAGATTTTAGACAGATAGGGGTTAATATTAACAGAAAACAGCTTTAGTTAGTCAAAATATTCCAAGAAAAATGAGATAATAAGATTTAATATTATGTGAAGAATGACAGTTTTGAAAATAGAAAACCTCAGTTCAAATTCCATAGATTTGTTGCTCGAGTAGTTGGCTGAATTTGAGTAGGCCTCAGATTCCTCCCCTTTAAAATGAGCATGTTGAACTCAAACAGTAAACATTTGTTAAACATTCGCTATGTGCCAGCTCTGTACTAAGTGCTGGACCTACAAAAATAAGCAAAAAGCATGTCCTGCCTTCAAAGAGTTCTAATGGGCTTCCCATCTCTAAATTTCTGATATTGTAGTTTATAAACATTATAAACATACTATATATTATATCCTTATCCCACCTTTAGGACATCAAACTGAAAAATATGAAAATAGTAAAGTAGCAAAAAATCTTTCAAATATAGGCATTGAGGTTGTGTTTATATAATATCATTATATTTGGTCATGGGTTCAGATTGAAAAAGTAGTTCTTTCTACTCATTGAAAGGACTTTCTAAGGTTATACTGTGCAGTAGAGAGCCTAAAAAATAAAATCACCATACTTCCCATTTAGAGTTAGGTAGCCTCTAGGAAACTCCACAGACCAAATCTCTCTAGGGATTAAAAAAAAATGCAATGTTTTTGAGTGAGTTTGATAGTTGAATGTGGGGAAAAAGAGGAATCATTCACTTCAGACTGAGGTAAGCCTAGATAACCCATCACATTTAAATGAATATGTTGGTTCCTGGTACAGGACACATTGAGTCTAAATTCATTTGATTTTTTAATGGATTGACATAATTTTTTTGATTGGTTAATTCAATAGAGCTATCCAAAATAGCTTCTGTAAATTCTTGGAACTATATTTGATTCACCATGAACTAGCTAAAAGATGACATTTAGTCACTGTGTGGAAAATGTTTCTGAAGAGAAGTATAGATAATTACAATCTCCCTTCCAATGGCATAGTAACTGGCACACAATAAGTCTTATAAATGCTTTTTGATTGAGACATTCTGACTCTAACTGAATACAGAAGAAAATTTAAGAAACTCTTTTTGTTTTTTACAATACATTTAATTTAATTTGATTTAAATACAATATAATTTAATTTAAATACAAATATTTAAATGGTTTATGAGGTAGAACTTCAGAGTTGCTTTAATTTGTATTTTTTTAATCATTAGTGATTTGGAGCTTTTTTTCACCTACTCTTTTTTTTTTTTTTAATTAAAGCTTTTTATTTTCAAAACATATGGATGAGTTCCAATTGTTCAGTGATAAAGAAAGCCATCTACACTCAGAGAGAGGACTGTGGGAACTGAGTGTGGTTCACAACATACTATTTTCACTCTATGTTGTTCTTTGCTTGTATTTTATTTTGCTTTTTTTTGGTTAGTTTGATTAGATTTTTCTTGTGTGGCACAATAATTGTATAAATATGTATGTATATATTAAAATTAACATGGATTTCTACCATGTTTAATATGTATTGGACTACTTGCCACTTAGGGGAGGGTGTGAGGGAAGGGGGGGGAATTGAAACACAAGATTTTGCAAAGGCTAATGCTGAAGAATTGTCCACTCATATGTTTTGAAAAATAATTAAAAAAACATATGGATGGATAATTTTTCAATATTAATGCTTACAAAACCCTCCTGTTCCAAATTTTCCTCTGCTTTCCCTCAACCCACCCCCAGGTGGCAAGTAATCCAATATATGTTATATATGTTAAAATATATGTTAAATCCAATATGTGTAAACATATTTTACAATTATCTTGCTATACAAGAAAAATCCGATCAAAACAGGAAAAAAATGAATAAGAAAAGAAAATGCAGGTGAACAACAACAAAAAGAGAGAAAATACTATGTTGTGATCCATATTCAGTTCCCACAGACTACTCTCTGTTCTTCATTACAACATCTTTGAAACTGGCCTCAATCATCTCAATGTTGGGAAAAGTCACATCTATCAGAATTGACTGTCATATAATATTTCTGTTGCCGTGTATAATGATCTCCTGATTTTGCTCATTTCATTTAGCATCAGTTCATATAAGTCTCTCCAGGCTTCTCTAAAATCATCCTGCTGACTGATTCTTATTGAACAATAATATTCCAATACATTCATATGCCCATAATTTATTCATGCATTCCCCAACTGATGGGCATCCATTCATTTTCCAGTTTCTTGCCACTACAAAAATTTTTGCCACAAACATTTTTGTACATGTAGGCCCTTCCTCTCCTTTATGATCTCTGTCACCCACTCTTATGCCATGTCTGACTCCCCATTTTTGTTGTACATTTACTTGAGGAAGGCTTTTAAATCATTTCTTTTTTTCAAGTTATCATTGATAACATGATGCAGCCTAGTATCCTTAGCATATGTCTTCCATCACCTTTTGGTTCATATTCAATTTTGATTCTTCAGAAATTATGATGATCCTTGTTTTGAAGCTATATGACATCACTGGAATGATATTGATTATTTTTAAAATGCTCTTAACTTAATTGGATAAGGTTTTACTTTAGCTATAGAAGCTCTTCTGCAGCAAGGTACCTTCTACACATATGTTAAGGTAATGCAACATTTCTTTTTAATCTTTGACTTATGCTTTAGTAAAATCTTATTCTTGAGCTGATATTGATATAGTTAACATTAATTCTTATCAGAGACATTTGATGCACAGATATTCCACTTCCCCAAATTGACTATTTCTCTTCTTATTCTAGTTATTTTACTTCAGTTCATGCCAAAAAAAAAAAAAAAAAAAAAAAAAGTATTTTAACTGGTTATCTTAACTAAAATTAACAATTACATTTCACCTGAATTCTGTTATTTATTTTTTTCTGTTATTTCTTAATATTGTTTTAAATTATATTATTATTCTTTGTATGAATTCTTTGGATTCTGCTTTCTCAAATTGTCATCAGTTAACACAAGTTTTCATGTTTGGTCTTTATATTGTTCTTTATAGCACAGTATTATTCCATTGTTGTCCTATATGATAATTTTTGAGCCATTTCCCCAATATCCAAGCATGTAATTTATTTTCAACTTTTCCTAGAAAATTTGTTGCCAACTTTTCTTTTTTTACACATGTGTTTATATTCTAAACTAGTGTTGCTTTGGATATATGGAAAAGACATTATGTTTGACAGTTGAGGTGATTTCTGTGCTCTTTTGGACTTTTCATTCCCCATTAAAGTTCTTACAGCCTATGGCAATGTTTATTCCTTTATCCATTTCCAACCATTTGTTTGAATAGGTCAATTTAGAGCTATTGTAAATGGACATCATATTTTCTTCTCATCATTATCATATAATTTATCATCACTTTTTACCTTTGTTGTAAATGTCCTTGGTTTGATTGAATGCATACGACTGATTCTAAAATCTAAGTGTGATACTTATTTTCGATGTCCATCATCTTCTAATTCTGTTATTTAAAAAAATCATTATATACATATGTAACCATATGTACACATACATGTTTAGACATATGTGTATGTATTATTTACACACATACATTCACACAGAATGGTTTCTTTTATTAATGTGTCCCTAATACTAAACCTCCCCATTAAGCAAATTTTAAAAATAAAACTCTCAATACATAGATGCATAGTTTGGCAAAAAACTACATCTCTTACTGAATTTTAAATTCTTATTTATCTAACAGAACTATGTTCCTATAGTTCTGTATCTAACAGAAGTTGAGTGGTATGTTACATCCTCATTCTTTTGGGTTTGTGATTTATTATTGTGCTGATTAATGTTCTAAAAACTCTTTCAAATGTGTTTTACTATAATATTATCTCTGCATTAGTTCAAAGAGTCATCTTAATTTTCTTTTTTTATGCCATAATTTTTATGGCATGTCAAAATATTCTGTAGACACTCTGTTTCCGACAGCTAAGGCCCAGCAAGAAGGCTATTCCTTGAGTTTAGCATTACAATACTTTGCATTCTAGATGATCTCATCCTCTGGCAAAATGTATTGCTTTGACCAGCATCAGGTGTTCACTGAGGGAGCTTCCCCTTTTTTCCCAGGAACTTGACATCCAGAAGCAGGTGATTCATCACATCTCTTGACATGCTTGCATCCCTGATTCATCTAACTGTCAAGTGAACCAACCAATTGCTGCACTCCTGTTCCTGACACATTAACTCTAGTTCTATACCCCACTGTGAGACAATAAAATTGGAGACTTCACACAAGAATGCCTGCATTGTCCAAACATAAACCTTCTTTGAGACCTGCTACTCGAAACCTAAGAATGATTATGTCCCGGTCTAGCCATTTATATGTTTTCATGTATATAAATTTTAATTTTGCCCCAGCCTGTTAAGCCTTCTTTCTCAGAATTTAATGTTTGCAAATGTTTTCCTCACGTTGAAATTAATTAATCTTCTGTTTGATCCCTGACTCTCTTGTCTCTAGCCTTGTCTGTTCAGGTCTAGCCACTCACAGGGTGGAGTCCAGTTCCAATACATTCTTCTACTATATTATCATACCACAATTTGTTCATGAATCACCTAGCTGCCCCAGTGGATAGAGTACCAGGCCTGAAATCAGGAGGACATGAATTCAAATCTGGTCTCAGATACTTAACACTTCCTAGCTGTGTGACCCTGGGCAAGTCACTTAACACCAATTGCCAAAGAAGATATGGACAGTTTGGTAATTTTCTCAGCATGTTTTCCAGAACAATTGGAATTTCAACTTCCTAACACCACCAAAAGTATACTAGTGTATTTGTTTTCCAACATTTATCTTTTTGTTCTTTTGCTATCTTTGATAGTTTGATAAGTATTAAGAAGACCCTCAGAATTGCTTTAATTTGCATTTTTTAAATTATCAGCGATTTCAAATATTTTTTGAAATATGGTTGGTGATAATTTAAATTTCTTTCTCTGAAAATTACTTGTTCATATTTTTGGGGGGAATACTACTTAGTCTTATCAAATTATTTCCTAACAGATCTTAGATATAAGACTTTTATCAGAAAAAAAATTGCTCCAAAGAATTTTTTTCCAGTGACCAATTTCCAGTCTGATTTTAATTGTTAGATTTTTTTGTGTAAAACCTATTTAATGAAAATCATCCATATTTGTGCAATTCTCTCAATTACTTGCTCTATTCATAAACCTGAAAGGAAATTCTTTTACTGTTCCTCTAATGTGTTTATAATATGACCTTTTATGTCCAGTTCCATGAATCCATTTGAAACTCAACTTAGTGTATGGTATGAAATGTTTGTCTAAATCTAATTTTTGTCCAATTTACTAACTAATTTGCTTCAATATATTTTATGTCATCTAAACTTTCAATGGGCTGCCTTTCTCTTTTTTAAAAAACCAGTACCAAATTAATGATTACTCCTTTGTAGTACTTTTTTTTAAATATAATTTTGATAGATTTCCCTCTCTTCCCACCATTTTTCATTTTAACCTTTGAGATTCTAGACCTTTTATAACTGTATGTGGATTTCATTTTTATTTTTCTAGTTCTAGAAAAATATTCATTTGGTAGTTTTATTGATCTAGCCCTAAATAAATTTAAGTAGTATTATATTACTATTACCTCAAACTATCCATGGACAATTAATGTTTTTCTAATTATTTAGATATGACTATTTCTGTAAAGAGTAGTTAGTAGTTGGATTCATATAATTCCTGGTGCACTCCAGATATTTTATAGCTTCTGTAATTATTTTGAATGTACATAATTTCTCTTTCTTGATTTTCCTGCCTGGTGATTCTTTTCTTGAAGCAAGTGTTCATGATATGTACACATGAAATTTCCTAGTAGTCCACATGCCCTTGGATTTTTTTTCAGTCAATATGTATTTATTAAATCCCTGCTCTGTGCTGGACTACAAAGAAAAGCTAAAAAGAGATCTACCTCATACAGCCCAGAGTGGAATGATGGAATACAACATGCAAACAACTATGTACAAACAAGATGTTCAAGATAAATTAGTTGTAGTCTTAAAGTAAGATTAAGAAACACTAGAAAAGGCTTTCTTGCAGGAATTAAGACTTTTAACTAAAACTTGCAGGAAGCCAGAAAGGACAACAGATTGAATTAAGGAGGGAGTAAGTTCTAGATATCAGGGAAGGAGTAAGTTCTAGATATCAGTGGTAGCTAGTGCAAATGCCCTGTCAAGAGATGGAGTGTTTTGTTCAAGGAACAGTAAGGAAGCCAATGATAGTGCAAGCCCAAAATATGTGGAAGAGAGTAAGGTATAAGATAACTAGAAACATAAGAAGAAGCCAAGTTTACAAAGTATAAAAGATAGATAGATAGATAGATGATAGATAGATAGATAGATAGATAGATAGATAGATAGATAAATAGATAGATAGGAAGGGACTAACCAATAGGTTATTTCAGTAGTAATAGCATGAGGTGATAAGAACCTGTAATAAGAACCTGTACCAAAGCATTCATGAATCACAAAATATTAAACACATAATCTAAAACATGAAACAAGCCTTAAGTCCAAGTTTGCTCTCAAGGGAAAACACCCTAAGGGGAAAAAAAGTCTGAATGATGTATGTTTAGGACATGTTGGTATATGGTTCATTGACATTGCCTCCTGAGAACATATTGTTGTTTACTGAAGTAGTTAAAGAGCAAAAAAACAAGCAAATTTTTTTCTTTTTTTTTTTTTTTTCTGCATTTAGGGACTTGATTTTCTCTCTCCTCTCTCTCTTTCCTTCTATCCCTCCTTCTCTTCTTCCTTCCCACTTCCTTCCTTGCTCCACCCTCCCCCGTGTCTTTCTATCTCTCTTACTGTCTCCATCTCTCTCTCATAGACACACACACACACACACACACATACACACAACACAGATTTTCCCTCACCTACCTCTGTACTGTCTCTTTATATTAGGATCAAGGGGTTTTTTTGTTAGTTAAATATACTTTCTTGCAAGAGTACAATATTTTCCCTCAAACAAATTTGGCAAAAATGTACAACAAATTTACTTAATTTAGTTAGATCAAAGTGACTAAATAGTGTTACCAGAAAGAAAACTACCAACTTCATTTTCTTTCCAATTGAAATGCTTCTGAGTTCTGGGAATAGATGATTGGATATTCCTGGTAGTCATTTGTGCATCACATATTTAGAAGTGCTCAAAGATATCTAAAAATTATTGTCAATGTGCAAAACTCTTCTCCTTCCAATCTCATTATTTCCACCCTCCCCTCACATTATAATTTAGCTACAGAAGAACAAGAGGAAAAAAAAATACATGACAAATATATCTCGAAAATCTTACCTTCGCTGTAAAACACCCTAAAGACAGAACCTTAAGTTCTCATGAAGAATCATGAAATCTTTATTTGTGACATTTGATGTGTCTTTTAAGAGAGGGGGAAATGTGGTTTGTTTGGTTTTTTAAGCTTAGGCAATAATAATCCATCACGTCCAACTTTCCTACTTGTTAAAGTAATAAAAATTAGCATCATTTAGACTATCAGCATTTGAACAAAAATCCACCTTCATACTTAAATTATCATTTTGTATTTTGTATAAGAAGTCCCCATTTGTATGAGAAGTCCTCCTGTATAAGACTTACATAGTGCCTATTATGTGCAAGGCACTATATTAGGTGGTTTAAGAATATCTCATTTGATCCTCATAAGAACTCTGGGAAGCAGGTATTATTATTATCTTTATTTTGTAGTTGAAAAACTGTGGCAAGTATATGTTAAGTGATTCTTTGCTAGTGAGTATCCAATGTCAGATAGGAACTCAAGTCTTTGTGACTCCAGGCTTATCACTTTCTAAAGAGACTGCTTTTTAAGATTCTACATAAGTCTAGTTCTTGTTCATCTTTACATAATCATTTTAAAGAGCAAGGTTGTGCATACTGGACACTAGGAAATTTAGACATAAATGGATTTACATACCTATATGTTTATGCCACAGGCTAATGACAACATAAGAATAATCCAGACATATTAAACAGTAGACTTAATATAGGTTGTAATAAATAATATTAATAATGTTCTTCTCATAGTTCTAGATTAGCAGTTAATTGATCAAATGCATGGATCATTGAACTTGGACTTATAAAAATTTATATTTTAATCCTATTTCAGATACGTATTAATTATGTGACATAGGGTAATATATTTAACCTAAGACTAAATCTTGTTACATAGAATCTCTTTTTTTTTAAGCTGATTTTATAAATAGTTGAATTTATACAGTTTTATAATTAATCATGGTAGATATATTCCCAAATATTTTATAGCATCTGTAGTTATTTTGAATGTACATAAATTTCTCTTTCTAGCTCTTCCGGGTAGGTGATTCTCTTTTTTGTGGGAAAAAAAGTGTTTAAGATATATGTGCATGGAATTTCTGAGTAGTCCAATTATACAGAATTAAAATCCTTTAAAAAAAAATTCTACCTACTCACCAGTAATTCAATGACAATGATTCATTGATGTTGGTTTCCCTTTATCTATACATTGGGGATAATTATAGCACCTATCTCTGAGGTTTGTGGTGAGGATCCAGTGAAATAATCTAAGTAAAGTTCTTTGTAAACCTGAAAGTGCTGTAAGAATGCTAGTTATCATTGTTAGGAGATAAAGTGTTGGGCTTAGAATGAGGAAAAACTGGATTTGAATCTTGCCTCAGATACTTAGCTCTGTGATCCTGAATAAGTCATTCAACCTCTTTCAACTTTAATTTGCTCATTTGTAAAATGGGGATAATATCTTTTTGAAACAGAGTTGTTGAGATGATCAAATGAGATAAGACATATGAAATGCTTTGCAAATATAAAATGCTAACTATTGTTAACCTTGTTTGCTACCTTATAAATTTCATTTTCCATCTGTGGGTGTTTCTGCACCCACAAAATCAGAGATCCTTGGCATTTTGACATACTGTTATTATATATTCTCCCTTCTTACCTCCATTCCTTCACATTTTGGAATTCAGAACTGCATCC
Organism: Sminthopsis crassicaudata; assembly: GCF_048593235.1. Classification (NCBI taxonomy): domain Eukaryota; kingdom Metazoa; phylum Chordata; class Mammalia; order Dasyuromorphia; family Dasyuridae; genus Sminthopsis; species Sminthopsis crassicaudata. Next base: position 128,407,011 of record NC_133621.1, read on the forward strand.
CTTAAAGAGGGATAGAAAATTAAGCAAACACAGAATGCATTTTAACCCAAGTAGTTCCACAGCTAAAGGGTTTGTCAATCTATTTTTAAGTAAAATGAAATCTGTGGAACATGCAGATGTCCTGAAAATGCCAGGAATTTGTTTCTAATCTCCTGTAGAGAAAGGGGTTGTGAATTCCTCTCTATGCACACATGTGCAATAGCCAATTTTATAAGCTGTGGGAAGCACATTTATGTTTGACTGGAAATGAGACCTTTCTGAAAAACACATTGCTGTGATAGAGTCATGTTCCTTTATTTTCTCATGGGTAATAAAATCATGTTCTTTTTGAGCACAGAGACCTGCCAGCCTCTCTGAGCACAAATATCAGTTTGTAGCTCATTTGTATGTGATGATTTTTATCTTCGCTTTGAGACACCTTAGATAGAAATTCAGATATGCTTTTCAAACTGTATCTACATGCATACATGCATACACACATGTACAACACACCTAATTTGATTGAAAATTTTTCTGTACAGAACCACATTTTTATTATCAGATTTCCTGCAAAAAAAAAAAAAAATCCTCTAGGAGTTTCCAAGTACTGAAATAGAAGATCCTTTAATGAGCATTTGATGAAATACAGAGTCTATATTTTTGAGTGCCTTCTATTTCCCAAAACATTAAAAAGCAATATTGAGAACAGTTATACAGCTTGAAACAAATGTCTCTCCTGACTGCATATTCTATTCTGTATCTTGTTCTCTAAAACTTCAGTTGATTGCATATGCTGTCACATGTAATGCATCTGGGAGGTTTCTGGACTGGCAGAAGGGCTGAACAATCACCCCAGAGGCAGGATAGATCATGGAGGGCTTGTAATTGGCACTAGTGGAGAAGTTATCAGCATCAGTGATTCACAGATCACTGAAATGCTAAACTGAGTAGGGAGAATTCAATTTTTAAAAGAGTTTAATTCTGTAAAATCACTTTTTTAAAAAGGGGATAGGCAACATGATTTTAAATAAGTTTTGTACATTTGTCACTTTTAACTGGCTTTTTTTGACATTAAAAAAGTTTGTTTTCAGGGTTGGACTTTGAAGGGCTTTAACATGATGAGATTTCTTTCAATAAAAGGAAGAAATGAAGGTATATATGTACTTTTTATATGGTCAATGACTCACAAAATTGGAGAGTTGGAAAAGACTTCAATGATTTAGTCCAATTCAATGCCATTTGTTTTTTAATCACTTTCATTTTCAATTTGTCAGTATCTTTTGGACCCATAATCATACACAGTGCCAGATATAGCTCCAAACTTTATGTACTCTGAATATTTGCATGTCATCTAATCCATGCTCATTTTCTTTTTCACAAGAATGATATAAACTATATTTACAGTAGTCCTCTGATCTATACCTTTAGTAAATATAAATCAAAAAAGTATATAAGACTAGTCAGACATAATGTATCCTTAATGTTCACTAGTTATGTTTCAAATGATCTAGGATTTTCCTTGGAATTGAAATCAAGTTCATTGGTCTATAGTTTTCAGTCTTGTTCTTTCCCCTGTTTTAAAGAATGGGGTAACATTTTTTCTTAGTCCTGTAATATCTCTTTTCCAACTTTTCCAAGTTTCTTGGAAAGATACCATGACATTGTCCCATTTCAATTCTGTCAATATATGAACAATTCTCTTTAATGACAGAGCTACTGAGTCTTAAACAAAGTGATAAATGGGAGACATACAGATTCTGAAGACTAATTAAATAATAAACTTATCTATTCTTTTCCTCCCACTCCTCCAGAGTGGGCTATTAAGAAGGTATACTAATACTTAGAGAACTCCAGAGATTCTACTAAAAAAGCTATTAGAAATAATCTACAAGTTTATCAAGGTTGCAGAATATAAAATAAATCCACATAAATCATCAGCATTTTTATAAATCACTAACAAAATCCAATAGCAAGAGGTACAAAGAGAAATTCCATTTAAAATAGGTGGATAGTATAAAATATTTGGGAATCTATCTGCCAAGAGAAAGTCAGGAATTTTATGAGCAAAACTACAAAACACTTTCTACAAAAATAAAGTCAGATCTAAACAACTGGAAAAATATTAAGTGCTCTTGGATAGATTAAGTGAATATAATAAAGATGACAATACTCCCTAAACTAATCTATTTATTTAGTGCTAAGCCAATAAGACTCCCAAGAAACTATTTTAATGACCTAGAAAAAATAACAACAAAATTCATTTAGAAGAACAAAAGGTCAAGAACTTCAAGGGAACTAATGGAAAAAAAAAAAAAAATCAAATGAAGGTGGCCAAGCTGTGCCTGATCTAAAACTATATTGTAAACCAGCAGTCACAAAAACCATTTGGTATTGGCTAAAAATATAAGAATATAAGACTAGTTGGAATAGGTTAGGTTCACAGGACAAAATAATCAATAACTATAGCAATCTAATGTTTGATAGGACCCCCGCTTTTGGGGTAAGAAGCACTATTTGACAAAAACTGCTGGGAAAATTGAAAATTAGTATGGCAGAAACTAGGCTTTGACCCACACTTAACACTGTTTTCCAAGATAAGATCAAAATGGGTTCATGATCTAGATATAAAGAATGAAATTATAACTAAATTAGAAGAACATAGGATCTTTTACCTCTCAGACCTGTGGAGGAAGAAGGAATTTGGGACCAAAGAAGAACTAGAGATCATTATTTATCACAAAATAGAAAATTTTGATTATATCAAGTTAAAAAGATTTTGTACAAACAAAACAGATGCAGACAAGATTAGAAGGGAAGCAATAAACTGGGAAAACATTTTTACAGTTAAAGGTTCTGATAAAGGTCTCATTTTTTAAATATAGAGAGAATTGACTCAAATTTATAAGAAATCAATTGATAAATGGAAAAAGAATATGAACAATTTTCACTTGATGAAATTGAAACTATTTCTACCCATTTGAAAAAGATGTTCCAAATTATTATTGATCAGAAAAATGAAAATTAAGACAACTCTGAGATATCACTACACACCTGTCAGATTGGCTTAAAAGACAGGAATGATGAATGTTGGAGGGGAATGTGGGAACACTGGGACACTGATGCATTGTTGGTGGAATTGAGAACAGATCCAACCATTCTGGAGAGCAATTTGAAACTATTCTCAAAAAGTTGTCAAACTGTGCATACCCTTTGATTCTGCAGTATTACTACTGGGCTTCTATTGCAAAGAGATCTTAAAGGAGAGAAAGGCACCTGTATGTGCAAAAATGTTTGTGGTAGCCCTTTTTGTAGTGGCCAGAAACTGGAAATTAAGTGGATGCCCAGCAATTGGAGAATGGTTGGGTAAATTATGGTATATGAATGTTATGGAATATTATTATTCTATAAGAAATGACTAGCAGGATGACTTGGAGAGACATACATGAACTGATGCTAAGTGAAATAAGCAGAACCAGGAGATCATTATACATTTCAACAACAATACTATATGATCATCAATCCTGATGGACCTGACTCTCTTCAACAATGAGAGGATCCAAATCAGTTCCAATTGATCACTGATGAACAGAACCAGCTACAATTAGAGAAAGAACTATAGGAAATGAATTTGGACCACAACATAGCATTTATATGCTTTCTGCTTGCATTTTTATTTTTCTTCCCAGATTATTTTTACCTTCTTTCTAAATCCAATTTTTCTTGTGTAGCAAGACAACTATATAAATATATATACATATATTGTATTTAACATATACTTTAATATATTTAACACGCATGGAACTATCTACCATTTAGAGGAGGGGGTGGGGGAAAAGAGGGGAAAAGTTGGAAAAGTTACAAGGGTCAATGTTGAAAAATTACCCATGCATATGTTTTGTCAATAAAAAGCTATTAAAAAAAAAAAAAGAAAGAAAAAAAAAAAAACAAAAAACGGTGTACTAACACCCCAGTTAAGAGTTGGACTGAGCACTTAAAGTCACAAAATCCACAAAAATTTCTTCAAGAAACTAAATCCAACTCAAAGGACCTGACTGACATCCCTGAGCAAAAGTATTGTTATCCTGCCTCCACTCCATATAACAAGGAAACTTCTCAGGAATCAACCTCCTCTGACCCAGGAGCTGTGCATAAAGCAAGAGCAGGAGCAACAAGGTAAAAATTTATCTTAGTGATAATTCTGAACAATTTCCAGGCCCAAAAGTAGCTCCCTCTTGTAGTAACAAGAATGAAGCAAAATGAGTAGTAGAAAGATAAGACAGCCAAAGGATAATTGTAGAAAATTAAAACAGAAGCAGAAAGAAAAGAAGCTAGAGAGCACAGTCAGCATTAGAAGCAAGATCAATGAAGATGAAATGGCAGTGGAGCCTAGGGGGAATGTACATTTATATATATATATATATATATATATATATATATATATATATATATATATATATATATATAAATTTTATAGGTGAGCTTTCAGAAACATTCTTTAACAACCAATTTGCTTATCAGTAAAGCACTGTGCCAGGCACTGGGACTATAAAAACAGAAATAACACAGTGTTTACACTCAGGTTGTTTACTTCAGGAGAGCTATGATATATACATAGACAATACAAGACAGAGAATTTGGCAGCAAAGGATCCAGAAAAACAAAAAAAGAATTCTAGGAATATTTGAGGAGTGAGAGACATTTTCTGATGGGAGGAATCAGAGAATGCTACATGGAAGAGATGATTCCTGAAATGTTCTGAAAGGTAGACTTGAATAAAGAATATATGGCCAAGGATGGCCAATCTATTTGTTGCAAAAGCACAGAGATAGGAGAGGGCATATTATTCTAACTTTCCTAGAGCACCATCCTTTTATAAATCAAAAAGATTACTTAATTTAAAAGTTAAAGGGAATTCTGAATATACTTTTCATATTTTTCTATGCCAAACTAATATATTTTGTAAGTTTAAATTTTTCTTCATCCTTATCATAATGAATGATGAATGGACTTTTCATGAATGTTCATTCATTTCCATTTTGCCTGACTCTCTGTGACCCTACTTGGGGTTTTCTTGGCAAAGATAGTGGAATAGTCTGTCATTTCTTTCTCTAGCTCATTTTATGGCAAAGAAACTGAGGAAAACAGGGTTAAGTGATTTTGCCCAGGATAACATAGTTAATTAAGTGCCTGAGGGTGGATTTGAACTCAATTTTTCCTGACTCCAAGCTCAGTTCTCTATTTCAACAGCTAGTGGCTTTAACTGTTCAAATATGGCCAGTAATTATTTTCTGTTGCAAGTGTAATTCCTTTCATACAACAGTAAGAGAATAATTAATACTGTTAGTTTGTATACTCCTCAAAGCAATTCTATTTGAAGCTATTCTATATAATAGAATTTGAGAAATCTGTGCACATCTATCTCTCTTTTCAAATAGTATTCTAAAAAGACTTTATAAAATGCTACCAAATTTTCGTTATTTTTTATTTTCTGATTGAGCTAATGTAACACACAAAAAGACTGGCAGGATCCATCCTACCTGACAACATTGTTCACTACAAATGGAAAAAAAAAATCTTCCATTGCAAAAATAAAGTAATTTTGTCAAAGGGAGTATGGCTTATTTTCATGCTCTCAGTATTAGGCAAATTCCACTTTTTTCTATTAAATTAAAAAGCAACATGATTTATGAGAAAGCACAAAATCAAGAGGTCTTAAATTCACAACCCAGGTTGCCTGCTTTAGTTAAGGATTCATCTTCTCATTGTGTGCATTTAGAGGACAAAGTGAATAAATGATTCTAGGCTGTAAGGAGAAACAACTCAAATGGTAATTGTAAATTTTTTAGCCTAGGAGTACAAATGTGAATAGTTCATATCTGCTTTCCTGAAAGTATGGGCATAAAAGCTAAATGGGGGGGGGGGGGGGAATGATATGATAAAAGATATTGGCCATTTTTTCAGAACATTCATTGTTCCTACTGTTTTCATTTTTGTATGGTCTGATGATTTGAACATGTGGAAAAATTACTCTAATTAACAAGCTACTTCAAAGAAAATCACTATAATAACAGGAAAAAAAAGTTATTCTCTCCTGTAGGTCATACCACTCAATGTTATCTCATGAATAACATAAAAAGCACAGAATAAAAGAATTTTCAATTAAGGATATGAGGATCATTTTAATTCTCACTAAAGATCACTAAAGCAATACCAACATGTCTTGCTTGCTAGACCATCAGAACTTACTTTTGCTCTTCCATACATTTTTCTCAACCTGGGAACACATCACCATTTTCTGAGTGGGCAAAAGTGTGTTTTCATTCATACACAACAATGTCATCCTCCCCCTTCCTAAAATGTTTATTTTTTTCCTAAAAGAATAGCATGCCGAACCTCCAGGCTAGAAACATATCCATGTTATCTCTCTTTCTAAAAGCTGCCTTTGTTTGAGGCACTTGACTTCAAAAGCAAGTGCTTTAACACAATTGCTTTCAGTTGATGAGATATACTGAAGTAGTTTCAATAGCTGCTTGATAACATTTCTCAATAAAATATGTATTAGACACAGATTTTTCTCTGACAAGGGAAGGAAGGAAGGAGGAAGATTAAAAACATTTGAAAATTAAATTATGGTATATCAACTTACCAAATCATCATAACATATGACATATCCCAAAGTTAGCATAGTACTGGTATACCATCTTTTTAGGATATACTTTGATTATTAGAGAATTAAATAATTATCTCAGACCATTAAATTGTTAGACACAAACCTGACCTTTCTACCGAGACATGATTTTCTGACTGAACAATGAGATAAACCTTGCCTCAGTGTTAACTAATTCATTGCCATTCTCTTCCTTGAAAATGGTGTTCTAATAGCCTATGTCACACAAATCCATCCAGTGACTTAATTTCATTCAATTCCACAAGAATTTATCAGCTTCCTACTATGTATAAGACATTGTGCCCAGTGTCAGGTATACAATAATAAAACAAAATAATGTAAAATAGTCCCTGCCCTTAAAACTTCTGTTCCAGTTGAGGAAAATGGCAAATATTAAGAGAAGTAAAAATGATCTGAAGAAAGGAAGGGCACTAACAACTAGGGAGATTAAGAAAGAATTATTGAGCATCTCATGAAGCTAAATATTCCAAGGATCAGAGGTAAGAAAAGTGCAGATAACAAACCTGAGGATAGCTTGGTAAAGGCAGGAAGGCTGGAGATAGAATGCTGTGCATCTGTGTGAGAGTGTGAGTGTGTGTGTGTGTGTGTGTGTGTGTGTGTGTGTGTGTGGTGTCTCCCTCTGTGTCACTGTGTCTGTGTATATGTGTATCTCTCTGTCTCTGTTTCTGTCTCTCTAACTCTTCTGTATTTCTGTCTCTGTCTCTCTGTCTCTCTGTCTCTGTCTCTCTCTCTCTCTCTCTCTCTCTCTCTCTCTCTCTCTCTCTCTCTCTCTCTCTCTCTCTCCTGTGGGCATATGTTTCTATCTGTCTCTCTGTCTCTCCCTTCTTCCTCTCCCTCTCCCCTTCTCAGTCTCTGTCTCTGTCTGTATGTCTCCTTCTCTCGCAGTCTCTCTTTTTCTCTGTTCTATCTCTTTCTCTATCTCTCCCTGTCTCTGTCTCTCTCTCTCTAGCCTCTCCCTCCCTCCCTCTTTCCTACAGACATCTAAGGTTCATCTCTTCAATTCCCCTATCTGACATCTCTTGCCTAGTCTACTAGACTAGAAAGCTTTTTCTCTGATAAGAACAAACTGGCAGCTCTTTAGTTGTAGCCAAAGGCTATGTAAACCAACCCTCCCAGCAAACAAAAGACAGGAAATGCACAAGATTAAATGCTTTGTTTTAACCCCAGTGTCTAGGTATGAGATTAGAGTCCTTTTACCCAGAAAACTATCTAATTTAGGGTTATAAATTCCCAAGATCCTATCTGACTTTGTGTGACTAAGAAAAAGGACAAAAGGGAAGAAAAGGACACAAAGTCATCCCATAGAATGAAGACAGGAAGTATCTCACTTTCATATTTGTATCATTAGTGCCTAGGTGGTACAGTGGTTAGATTGCTAGGCTTGGAGTCAGAAAAAAACCAATCTTCTTGAATGCAAACCTGTCCTCAGAGACTAAACTAACTGTATGACTGGATAAGTCACTTGTCCCCATTTGCCTCAGTTTCTCATCTGTAAAATGAGCTAGAGAAAGAATGGCAAACCACTATGGAATACAACTGAACAATGATAGCAACAAGTTCTTAGAAAAGTAGCTGGAGTACAGTAGGCATTTTAATATATCTGGTTGTATTTGAATATGAATATATATATATATATGTGTGTGTGTGTGTGTGTGTGTGTGTGTGTATCTATATATATCTGTAATATAACTGTAATGTATCGCATTGATACATCCACCTGGCTTGTACCCATACAAATTTGTCAACAGTAAACCTCCTAATTTGACATCATGTTTTAGTTAGGCAAAAACCTTGTCATCTCCATACACCAATTTGTGCTGAAATTTAGCTTCGAATGGCCCAAAACGGTCCTTCCAACTTAAGCAGAACGTATAGCTAGCTGAAGTAAGCCACATAAATCTGCAAATGGACTGCTTCCCATGAATAAAGAGAAGGACAAGTAGACCACAGTTTGATCGATCTATTTATTCATTTTGGCTGTTCTCACCACAGCCAAACCAAATAGATGAAGATTCCCCACTTCACTTAAGGCTATTGAAATGAATGGCTTCATTGTGGTCTGTGGATTTCATGTGCTTAGATATGGCTTACATTTTTCTGTCTGTTCTTGAATCAGTAATTTACCTAATAATGTAGGGCCATTAGATGGTAGCTTAAATAAATACAAACTCAAATCAAAAAGATTTCCCAAGTACAGTTTTGACTGAAACTGAATGGCGAGTCTGAGAAATTGGAAGTGTGCTTTGATTGGATGTTGAGGCATTCTTAAGGGAACAAAGGGGAAAAGAGGGGAAGAGGAGGAAGTCAGAGAATTTTTTTTTTTTTAAGTATTAACTATCTTCAGGAAATATAGTCTAAAGTATAGCTATCCCTGGCCATATCCAAATTAGAAACAATTCTGATTATCCATATATTGAGACAAGAAGATTACAATATATGTGTAGTTCAGCTTTTAAAATTAGGATACTTACATCTGGTCAGCTTCCTAAAAGGCAGCTTCCCTGTAGGACTCTCATTGTGGTTGCTCTGTGGTTCACCATGCCATTATGCATGTTTCACTGTGAATGCTAAAAAGAGAAATTTTCTTTTTCTTTCTTTCTTCCTTTTTCTTTTCTTTCTTTCTTTCTTTCTTTCTTTTTTTTTATTTATTTATTTTTTTTTTTTTTGTTAGAAGAATTCTCTTTGGAGGAAATTTAAGGATTTTATTGTGACTTTCACAGTAGTCAGTTCTTCTTTGCTGGTAGCTTTTGTGCTTCACACATAGGGTGCCACATGGAGGTGGGAGTTTCTATGAGAATATACAGGAAAAAGAATAATGTGCCTAATGCTTTCAGCATCAGTACATTTTAATGCTCTCAACTTTTTTATGACAATATACTATCACAAGTTTAAAGAATGAGATGGAGTGCAGGAAAAAAATAAAAGTAAAGTAAAGGAGTGATCAGACAATCAGTACCATACTGTATTTTCACATTTCACATTTACCTGCAAACACATCACACACAGACAAAACAGGGCTCTGCAGGATAACAGAATCCCACAGGGATATTAAAAAAAAAAAAAAAAAAAAAGGCATATAGAAAAGGGTATTTGTATCATATTGTATGTATGTGATCTAGATTTGCAATAAACACCAGAAAATTTTCAAAGACATAACTGGGAAGTTACAATACTATAATCTAAAGAACTGACTAATATGGTTAACAATTTTATTCTAAGCAACTGAGAAGTTGTTTAGGAAGAAACACATTTGTTGGCATTTAAAATACATATTTCTCTATAAATATCCAATTTTATAAATAATTGGACTTCTCTATTGAGAATGCCTAAGTATACAAAACTTAAACTCTCAAGGTCACTGGGCATGTCATCAATGAATGAATCCAGGAATTTAATTAGTACTTAAGAATTTTAGAAAACTGATTTAAGCCAGTTCAAGTTCCCATTTGATTTCATCACACAGATGAACAATGAATAAAATCATCATTGTACCTTGAAGAAGGAATGAAGGATTGGAAGAAACCCACATCTATATATCCCAGTCCTGATCTCTTTTGTACACTTTTCCCATTTCATCATATTCCTATTGGATATTTTAAACTGGATGTTCCATAGACATATTGATGAGGTCTAGCCAAATGGTAAGGTCTAGATAAGGGATACCTATATAAAATTAGGATTAATTGAGGTCTAGTGGCAGGTTCAGGGTACAGGGAGTCAAATGGAGCTCCCCTGCAACCCCTTTGGATTCGGCGCAAGGATACAAAGTTAAATGAGTTCTAGTGGCGGCATGAGAGTCCCTTGTAAAGGAATTTACAAACCTGAAAACTTAGATCGATAAAAAATGTTTATTGTAGGGTTTGGAAGTAAGGTTAAAGTTTGGTTAGTTAAAGGTATTAGAGGAAGAAATACACCAAAAGTGGCAGAGTCTGTGATGCAAAGTATGGTGCTTGCATGTTTCTACCCTTTGCAAAGAGATGATTCCAGCTTGGCTCTTTTATTTGCTTGAAGGGGCCTATAGGTGAAGTCCCAGGTTGATTCTTCAAGGGCCAGAACCCACTAAGTGGGGATTGGGAAATCTGAGCAGATCATTAGAATGGGGGCTGGGTACAGCTGAAGTTAGTTCAGATACAGATCTCTCCCCTTGGAATACAAAAGGGTGGTTTTGACCAGATCTTGTAAATTAAAGGTCAGTCCCAAAGTGGGTTGGAGATCACAAAAGAAATCTTAAAGGGCTACAGCCCCCATCAATATGAAATACAACACATCTAAAGTAGAGTTTATTATCTTTTACCTCCAAACCTACCTCTGTTCCAAATTTCCTATCATCTTTTAGGTTCACAATCTCAGAATTAAACTGAGTCCACACCCTACTTCTACTCCAATCAGTTGAAAATTTGATCAGTTTTACTTCCCCCACATCTTGCATTTTTTTCTTTATTCATATCACACCATCATAAGAAGCTCGGGTTACCTTGATGACAGATAATTATAATAAATTTTTGATAGATTTCTTGACATTTTCTCTCTTTAATCCATTCTCATACAGTTGATAACATGATCATCTGCAGTACAAATCTAATTATGTTACTAAAAGAGCTTTATTGATTTTGTCTCTGTTATCTCTATGATGAAATATTAAACCTCCTTGATTGGCATTTAAAGTAATTTTTCACAACCTGGTTCAAATTTATTCTTTTAGACTTATATTGTATTCCCCTTCCTCTATGGTCCTTTCAAATTGACTTTCTTGCTATTTCTCAAACTTGACTCTATTTCCCTTCTCCATACTTTTGGAAGTTCCCTGTTCCTAAAATGCACTGATTCCTTGTCTCCTCACCTTCTAGAAACACTAGTTTCCATCAGAATTCAGTTTAAAAGCCATCAACTACATCTAACCTTGTCTCCTCCAACCATGGTACTCAGATTATTTGTATATAGTTGTTACTTAATAAAAGATAATTGATTAAAATAAAGGAGGAAAAGAAAGGAAAATCTGTGATCTAGAAATACAAATGTCATAATCATATACAATTTTTAAAATCAGCTATTCATCACTGTAATTTTCTCTCATATACTTTTGTATTGATTCTATATTTGTTCTTTGATTCACTCATTATTTAAGATTTCATTGCTATATCTCCATTTGTATCTGTAGTCCTTGAACCAATAACTAGTTTTATTGGATTATGGTGTGTAAAATACCATTTCCTCCTGTGTTTTCTGGTGGGTATAAAATAGTTTTGTGTTATTTAAATTCCCCTTTACTTTATATATGAGGTCTTCCTCATGATTGATTATAAAATTTGTTCTAAATTGAACGATAATATTTACCCATTGTGTAACTTGGAGTTTACAACCTTGGTTTTAGTTTCTGTTTTTGTTTTCCTTAAAATAATCTGTGAAATCCTTCAACTGGTATTTTTCTTTCTGTGCTCAGTAATTCTGGAAAGTTCTCTTGTTTTATTTCTTGTGTTACCATATTAAGCTTTTTGTTTTTGTTATATTCTTCTGGAAGACCTATGACATTTAGATTGTTCCTATATACCTTGTCTTCAAGATCATTATGTTTTGTTTAGATAGGGAACATATTTTTTAAAAATATTATTAATATTAATTAATTATTAATTAATATTAGTTTAAATATATAAAATTATAATTTATTAATTATTTAAATATTTTTAAAATATTATTTAATATTAATATTATTTTTAAATTTTTAAAATAATATTGGGTTTTGCTTCTCTTCTAGATTATCCTTCACTTCTATGTATTTGTGTTTTCAATCTATTATTCTCTCTTTGCTTCTTTGATCAGATTTCCCACCACAGATTTCAATTTTTCTGTTTTTTTTTCCCTTTTTTGGCTATGTAAGCTATAAATTCTGCTCTCATCGTTCTTATTTAAACCACTAAGTAATCACATGTTGTAGTTCCATATTCTCCTCAAATTCCACAATGTTCTCTATCTGAACTTGTATACCAAATCTAAAGGCCATGTTTCTTTCTGCTAATTTTTATACTTATGTTCAAGTTTTGTTCTTGCCAAGATCTTTGTTAATTTCAGACTATTCACTTCCTCTCTTAACTTCCTCTATTGCTCATTTTGTTACCCCCTCCCTTCTGATTTTCAGATTTCCCTGGGGAAATTGTTGTTTTTTGTTGTTGTTGGGTTTGTTTGTTGAGTCCTTGCATCAGCTATTATTGCCTTGCTTTTGGTAATATAATGAGTAATCAAGGAGGAATTACTGAGTAAGCTTAAAATAGTCATCAATTCATTGTTTTTTGCTTTTTTAAAAATCTTCTCTTATGTTCTGAGTGTCTTAGGTCATGGACACAGTTCATGTTGCTCTGTCTTAGGAGCATAATTTTTGGTTTGGAGAGGTTTGAAAAGTAAATCACATCAGAAAAAAAATGTCAGTGCTCCATTTTGTTGGTCACATTTAGACAACTGTTCATATCCATTTTTCTTTTTGGCTCTCCGTATCTTCAACTGGCAGGTGTGTTAAAAGAAATCAAATACATTAGCTGTGCCACTAAGGTCTTTAACTTCTTGCTCACTACTTAATAAGCTTTGCTTTCTACATTCCTCCTGGCAGTATCATTAATCCCCCATGTGAATCACCAAAAGTAGATAATAGTTATTAGATCTGACAATCTGGGGGGAGTTCTTCATCATGTCTCAGGTGAATATCCTAGGAAAACACCACAGTTCCCTATTTTTCATGTCAAGTAGACAAATGACCACACTCCAATTCCCATCTTTGTGCTTTTGCACCGACTGTCCCCACAACAAGAAGTTGCTATCTCTTGTAATTCATTTTTTCTTTTCTCTGTCCAGTAGTGGTTAGCCTAACATACTGGTAATGAAGTGAAGAGTTAAAAAGATCTTTAAAAAACTACAGATATGGATCACATTAAATAAGATAAATTAAAATATAAATAAATGTTAGTACAAAAATCATTTGTACAAATGAGACCTTAATATTTTCTCAAAGTTAATACCAGTGATGTGTGTGATATAGACCAAAAAATCTAAAGCAACCTTTACTGAAAGAGACCAAGTATTCAGGGAAAAAATAAGAACAGGGTAAAAATACCACTGATATTCTATCCTGTTATTCAATATCCAAAATATTCTTTTCCATCCAATCAACTACTAATATTTATTAAATACCTATGATGTACCTGTAATATAAGGCACTATTCTAGAGGCTGAAGATTTGTGGACAAATTAATAGCTAGCATTTATATTGTGCTTTAAGGTTTTCAAAGTGCTTTACAAAGATTGCATTTTATCTTCATAGCAATCCCAAGAGATAGATACTATCATCTCCATTTTATAGAGGAGGAAACTGAGGCAAGTGGAGGATAAATGACCCAAGAAAACATAGTATGAGTCTAAGGCAAGATTTGAATCAAGGTCTTTATTTCTCCAAACCTAGCCCTCTATCTACTAGATCATTCAGGCTAGAAGGTCATTAACAAAAATGATTGCATCTAGAAGATATTTACAATGGTGAGAAGACTGGAGAACATACTGTATAAAGTTGAAGGAACTAATAATGCTTAGAATGAAGACTTGAAGATTGGATGATAGCTAGTTTCAAGTATTTGAAGAACTGCCTCATGAAAGAGTGTTCAGACTTGTTCTGATTATTTCCTAAAGGCAAAACAAGAAAGGATGGGTAGAAGTTATCAATGAAGAAGGTTTCGGTACACTATAAGGAAAGAATTTCTAATATTTAAAGTATCCAAAATGGAATGGATAATGAACAGCCCATGAAGAGAAGTTCTCAGTCAGAGGTTAGCTGATCATTTGCTTTTTGAAATAGTTGTCTTCTGTACCTTCCAACTATGAAATTCTGCCTGTCACCCGACAACTGAAATTCCTGATCATATTTTCTTTGACAAAACAAGAAGCTATTTCTTTGTCAGAGTTCTACCTTCTAAGAAAAGAAACTTAAATCTGTTGACTTCAAAGTTTCATGGGTCTTTTTTCATTTTCTTCTTACATTCTAAGACCATAAGTTTCTAGATTGAGATCTGGAAAGAACCTTTAAAGTCATTTAGACCAAACTTTCCATTTTTTTCAGATAAGTATACTGTGGACCAGATTGGTTCAGTGACTTTCCCAAAGTCACAAAGGCGATAAGTAATACAACAGGGATTATAATTTAGACTTTGTGGCTTCAAATTCAATGTTCTTTGTACTACATAACATTGCCAACATAGGAAGAGATTGTGTCTTCTAATTCTTTTTCTCTTAGCTTTCTCTTTGAAGCTCTTTTCTCCCTTCCCTCTCCCCTCCTTCCCCTCATTCTTTCCAGGAATCCTTCATTCTCCATGATAAAGCAAGGAGCAGAAAAGTATTCCCTCTTGGCTGTTGAAGCAAAACCAATTTCCATTTTTTGCACATGTAGCTGGTATTTGGTATTGAAAGAAAAACAAATATAGCTCAATTTCTATGGGTCAATGAAAAATTCCTTTTGGCCTCCATACTTTTCTCTGTCTTTTATTACCATAATTGTTCCTAATTATACTAGCTAACTGTTTTTTGTTCCTGCTTACAGTTGGAAGAAGTAGTATGGGTCTTGAAAGAGGCTTTACCTGCAGTGAATTTTCACCATTTTTTTTTCTCCCATTAAATAAAATTATTCAGAGGAGAGTGAATAGAAAACTCTGAGAAGTTCTGGTGGACTGACTCAGGCAAGTTGAATATAACTTCTCAGTGCTCCCAGGCAACTTTCTGAGATAACAGTATAAAACACTTATCAAACTCTGCTCTGGAAGAAGAAGCTTCCTACATGGGCGTTCCCTAAACCAATAAAATCAAGGGTCTGGATACTACTTTTGTTCCTTTACTGCCTTTATTCTTCTGAAAAGATCCTACTTGCTAGATCTTCAGGTGTTTGATCTGCAAATCCCAACTTTCTTCAAATTCTCTAATGAAAATAGTAGTTGTACTTAGCAGTTGTTTGGGTAGTCGTATGTAAAAATCTAACTTTCAAAAACATTCCTCATACCTTTGATTTTCTTTTCTCCTTTTACCACTAATCAGATATCAGAAATTATCCAATCATATCTTGCATCTGCTCTTCACGGACTTGCTTTTTAGAAACAGATTTCTCCCTACTAAACTAGTGAAATTGGGTTTCAGTAGCTCTATTCCCCTGACAAGATTTTAGATTCTGGTTGCTTCATTGACTATCTTTTTCTTCTTTTCCTGCTTTTCTTCTCTCACTGGCCCTCTTCCTCATAATATTAGTCTTTTCGTACAGATTACTTATTTCTTCATTTCCATGAGTACCACCTCACCTTTAGATGGATTTTCTTTTTTTCTTCTTTTTTTTTAATCTCCCTTCCACATCCCATTTTATGACCCATGATTTAGACTGATCCTGACTGCTTTTGAGAGACTTATTCAATGGATGATTGCCTTGAACTGCCAAGCACCATCATTAATAGGAAATTAGTCTTTTGAACATTCTCTGAAGTACCTATCATATTTCTAAAAACCAAGTTTTATGATCCTATGCCCACATAGCAACAACTGATAGAAAACTTTGAGGTATAGGTAAGATCAGGGATGGGGAAGTGCTATTCTTATCTAAGACAAGTCAGAACTTGGGAATTTATTTAAGTCCTAATTCAATGTATGGTAAGGGAATTAGGAGGAGACAATCAAGAATCAATACAAATTGCCCAATTTAGCATTCTGATGATCTCATCAGATTCTTGTTTATAACCTCCTAGGATATGTTTCTCTTTCTCAACAAGTCTACCTTTTACATGAGTATAAGACTATTATTCCCTGGGCATTGCTGGGTCATACTACACTTCTTTTCAAATCTTTTGATGTTTTTTGTTCAGCTGTTTTTCAGTCATGTCCAATTATTCATGACCCCATTTGGGTTTTCTTAGCAAAGATACTGGAGTGGTTTGCCAAAATTCTCCAAAATTCATTTTTACAGATGGGGAACATGAGGCATACAGGGTTAAGTAATTTGCTCAGTGTCACATAGCACAAATATCTGAAACCAGATTTTAATTCAGGAAGAGGAGTCTTCCTGACTACAGACCCAGCATTCTCTCCATTGCACCACCTTACTACCTTCTTTTGATTATTCCCTACTCCCTAATAAGGAAAATTCATATGCCAAAACCTATTTAAGGTTTTTCAATATGACAAAAGATTGTTAGGAGATTAGGATCCTGTAAAACTGGTAGGAGGAGTGGGAAAGTTCCATCTGTAGCACTCATCACTGATAGTGATGGGGTGGGAATGGTCTATTGCAGTGCCATTAAGATATTTAGGAATACCATGAAGAGTGTGTACAACATGTAGATTGAATTAGGTCAGTCATCATGTGTTCAGAATAGACAAAGTATTAAAACATTGCAGAAATAATCAAGGAATATGCCCAAAACAAAAACAAAAAAAGATATGAAGAGTGAGAAGAATGATTGGTTGGTGAGGAAGAAATCCAGAGAAGCTAGGAAGTAAGTAGTTAGTGTAAGATCTTAGTCTTTTGTATCATCCCACTGAACTGAAATTTTGGTGCACAGAGGATAACCCCACTGTTTGTGTTGACTTTGTGAAGCCCAGAGAGAAAAAACATTTTTAAGTGTGGGAACAAGTGGTAATCAAACTATAATACCAAACCCCATTTAATAATGCTTATCTGAATTATATCAGCTGAGCTTGCTCCCAGTTCCCTTCCCTTGAGGGAAAAGTGGGGGTGGAAAGGCACATTGGGCAATCATACACACCTACCTATCTAGATCTATCTCATATTACTCTATTTACATTCCATAACTTAATAGAACTACTTAATGTTCCCCAATATATTTCCACTCCCCATAATTTCCTACCTCTGCATCTTTAATCACTTTACTCCTTTTTGGAGTGCTCTTCCCCAAACTCTCCCACCAACTGAAAGTTTCCTCAATCTCTAAAACCCAGTTCCATGAAGCTTTTCTAATCCTCTCCATCCTATCAATAATGGCCTCTTTTTTGGCATCAAATAACATTTTTGGGTTTTTTTGTTTGTTTGTTTTTTACTTTCATCCATTTATCAATATTAAATGTCATTTTATATTGCAGTTATATGTGCAGATTTTATGATAACTAATTACAGTAAAAGTTCCATGAAGACAAAGATCCTCTCCTATCCAAAGTATATCTCCTGTCCCTTATCCTATATTTAGTAAGTGCTTGATAAATCTTTATTGAATTTGTTGGATTGAAAGGCAGTCCTGGCTCATTCTCAGGATTATTTATCTTGGGCAAGGAGGACACTAAGACAATAAGCAATTGGGCTTATTATAAATTTTAAAATCTATCAAACTTACTTAATCCAATGTCTGGAATATAACAACCACTTAATAAATGCTTGTGCATTGATTGAATGGATTTTTCAGTAATCACTGTCTATTGTTGCTGTTCAGGCATTTTCCAGTTGTGTCTAATTCTTCATGATTTTATTTGAGGTTTTCTTGGCAAAGATACTGCTAGTAAGCTTCTAAAGCTAGATTTGAATTCAGGTTTTCCTGACTCGAGATCCAGTGTCCTGTCCACTGCAATAGTTAGCAGTGCCAACCATTTTCTAACTAGATTCAATTTGAATAACAGTTCACTTCTAAGAGCACTTGATTTTTCTTTCACAATCACCTGGTAAGGTAAGTAAATACAACTATTATTTTACAGATGAGAGACCTAAGACAGAACAGTTAAATGAATTGGTCACATTTCAGGTAAATAATAGAGTTCCTATTTAAACTTTAGTCTTCTAGTTTTAAGTCCAGTACTTAGCACAGTTCCCAACACATAATACGCACTTAATAAATGCTTATTGAATGATTGACAGTGCTCTTTCTATTAGATTATACTGCTTCTCCATTTTTAAATGAACAATTAAGAAAAAGCATGTATGTGCTAACAGAGCTAGTTTAAATCAGTACCTAAATGAAATGCAAATTATAAGTAAAATAATTAATGAGTAAATGTGATGTCTGCTCTTGCTGATATTGTACCTTCCCTGTTGGCACTAGCTAAAGTATCATAACAGCCCAGGCATGTTAAAAACATATTTTATTTTATACCAAACATGACGCTGAAAAATTATATGTATAACATTTTTTCCTCTAAATTGAATCATGTTTTCATTGTACTAGAAAGCCCAGTATTTTTGTGAACTCTACTAAAAAATAAGATAAATCTTCATCATTTCTCAACCTTTACCACCACTCCAATTCTCATTGAACTAATAGTTTAATTCTGCCCCATAGCTAATCTAATGTCTTCCACTTTCAGATTGCCATCATCATCATTTTTCTTTTTTATAAATACATATATATGTGTAGTATGTATGTATCTATGTCTTATGTATTTCTGGTTATTTATAAATTATCTCTTCTAATAAAATGTTCTCTCATTAAAGGCAAAGGATATTTTTTGCCTTTCATTGTACTCATAGCATTTGTTCTAAGTGACTGCACATAATAGGTGCTTTATAAATGTCTGTTAATTGACTGATCAATTTGATGTGTATTCTCATTGGTCATGCTTTCTTGAAACAGAGCACACCTATATTGAGAAGAGCACAGTGGGGTCTGATCATCCCACTAGTTATTTATTTATATGAGAGTCATTTATGATCAGTAACATATACAGGTATCCTTGGATAAGAAACATGAGGTTCTTCTGGAACCAAAAAAGAGCAGAGGTCCCATGGGATTATGGTAAAATCTTTACAATGCTACTTTTGAGCACAGTTTAAGAAATATCATGAAATTATGTGCTAAGAGGTCAAATGCCTAGCAAGCACTACTTGGGAAAATTGAATTATTTGTTTAACCCAGGAATCTTGTCTACAAAAGCCCTCAACAAATTTAAATCTATTTCTTTCTATTTCTTTTCCTCACACTAGGTCATAAAGCCACTGAAAGCATAAATGTTCTTACTCTGTCAACCCTGGCATTCTCCAGCTCCTGTGACAACAGCCACTGAAAGCTGTTATTAAGTGATAATCTTATAATTCCCAGAATGAGTTAGAGCAGAAAGCATGAACAGTTTCTCTCTGCTATCTAGTTGGTTGCTGCAGGTTAATCTCTTTCCATTGTTCTGATTTTATTATTGTCCTGTCAAAAAAGAAAAAAAAAAAAAAAAAAAAAAAAAAAGGGTTAACTAGTTTCTTTTCTGCTGAAAGGGCAGGGTGCCCCATTCTTCTGACAGAAGGAAGTTAACTAATTAGGAAATTCAGAGATATTATTTAATGGGCTATATCTTCAAAATATAGGTGATTTATTTCTTTTCAAACATTTCCTTTTTATCATTAAAAATATAAATATGTTAATGTGCAAAGGAGAAAAAAAGATTTCAAGACAACATGACCTAGTGGATGGGGCATTGGTCTTGGAGTTAGAGAGACCATTGTTCAACTCCTGCTTCAGATACTTAGTATAACTGTGTGAATCCAGGCAAGTCACTTAGTACTACTCATAGCAATAAAATAAGTATGTTGGGCTAGATGACTTCTAAGGATCCTTGCAGATCTGAATCAGTGATCTTATGATCATATAAGACCTACAGGCAGCTAGGTGGTTCAGTGTATGGTGTTGAGCTCAAAGTCAAGAAAACAAGTTCAAATTCTGCTTACTCTCTTAGAAGTTATCTTACTTTAACAAATCGTTTAATTTCAGCCAGCCTCAGTTTCCAGATCTGTAAAATGGTGACAATAATAGCACCTATCTTACAGTGTTGTTTTGAGAAACAAATGAGTTAGCATGTAAAGTGATTTTCAAACTGAAACACTAGATAAATGCTAGCTATTTTGTTACATATAATTTGGCTTCTTAAGTGTCTATTAAATTTAACAAAGAAGTAACAAAATTGCCTTTTTGTGTCCTCTTCTGAACCTTTGTGTTTTCCTTGCATTTTTCACATTTTTTTAAAGTGTTCTTTTATTTCTTTTTTTATCCTTGTCCCTACCCATTAACTTATTCTCATCTCAAATAAAAACCCTTTCACACAATAACTAATTATACCCAGCAAGGTAAGTCAACACCTTGGGTATGTTCTTTGCCAAAGAACAGTAGGTTTCTTTATTGTTCAAAGTTTTGAAAGCCTTTCATAATTGCTTTCCTCTATATTATTGTGGTCATGCTGTAAGTTGTTGTACTGGTTCTGCTCATTTCAATTTGTTTCAGTTCATACAAGGCTTCCCAAGCTTCCCTGAGTCCTTCATTTCTTAAGTATAATATATTTCATTAAATTCATAAAGTACAAATTGTTCAAATTACCAATAAGCATCCACTTATTTTCCATCCAATTTCACGAGGTTTTTTAAAAAAGAAATTTATACAAAAGAAGTAAACTATCATTTTTAGCAGTCATCTTACTTACATTTCCTAATGAACTGACAGAAAGAAAGAAAAGCGGTTTACCTTTCCTTTACTACTAAAAAGTACTGTTATACAATATACTAAAATATAAGATCTTTAAGGTCAGGGACTGTTTTTCTTTTTTAATCTATCTCTCACTTACTCCCAAGTCTAGCACAGTACATATAAGATAAGGATAGGTTTTGTATATGTGGTTCCATTAGTTTAGGATACTCTTATAAGAGGAAAATTCCTTTACCAACATTGATAGATGCCATCTCTGCAATTTTTAGTCTTACAGAGTTGCCTAGATCCCTAAAAGTTTCAGTTACCTTCCCAGGTTACTTACTCATAAGTCAGTAAATGTCAGAGATATGATTTAAACCTAAGTTTTACTGATTTTGAAGCCAGCTTTCTGTCTACTATGTTATGCTGCCTTTAACACAGCACAATCTCTGCCCTTAAAGAGTTATATTTTCTTTCTTTTTGTAAGTCTAGCATTTATTTTATTGTTTGATTGTTTTTTGAGAGGCAATTGGAGTTAAATGATTTGCCTAGGGTCACCCAGCTAGTAAGTGTTATATGTCTGATGCCTGAATTGAACTCAGGTCCTCCTGACTACAGGACCAGCGCTATATTGCCTTAGGAAGATTCTGAAGATCACCTGGCAAGATAGTATACCAGACACTATGGTCTTTCTCTAACTAAATTGTCAAATATTTCAACTCTACTGCAGACACCACAATTCTGTTGGGTTGGCTATATTATTCAATTGCCAAATGTATACTTGCCAAAAAAAATTATTTTATGGCCAAGTCACACAGAATAAGTTTTCTCAAAGTGGTCAGAAAAGGAGATACAAGGATATTCTCAAGTTATATCTTAATAAATTTAAAATCAATTGTATAACACAGGAGATGCTGGCACAGGACTGCCTAGCATGGCATGCTCTCATCAGAGAAAATGCTGTGTACTATGAACAAAGTAGAATTGAATTAGTGCAAAAGAAATGTGAAATATGCAAAGTTAGAGAGACTCTCCCAATTGTTCATATGGACTATTTGTGTCAGATCTATGGCAGAGCATTCTAAGCTTGTATTGGTCTGATTAACCACAGTCAGACATACTGTAACTTGACTCTAACATAGTGGAGACATTTTAGTCCTCCTCAAGTATGAAGGACAACAACCAACCATCATAACACACACTTAATACATATTTATTGGTTTAAATTGTATTCTTTGGTTAAACCAGTATTATAATACTGTGCAGTAGTGAAAGGGGAAACCACGCCTAAACAGACAAATCAATAACTGTAAGGATTTTGTAGTGAACTAACTCCTTCAATTGTAGGATCTTCAGTCTTCTTACCAGTATCCAGTGCATGAACAAGTCCAATGCATGATTCTCAAGTGCTGAAACTGATTTCATGTTGGGTTTGTGGAATCAGAGGTGTGACTTCATAGTCATAAATCTAATACTATACCATTAAAATAAAATAATAATAATAAGCTATGAATCCTTTTCATATGAAGTGATTGTGTTTCAAAGCTAAATTTTTCAATGCAATGTAGTACACTAGAACCTTCTCACAGAATAATCAGCAATTACTTATTGAGCACCCACTATTTGCTTAGTACTATTGTATCCTGCAATCAGCCAATAAAAATTTATTAAGCAACAATGTGCCAGAAACTGTGCTAAGTGCTGGAGATACAAGGAAAATACTTCCTATTCTCAAGGAGCTCATAATCTAATGGGAAAGGTAGGGTGAATAATTTCATACAATCAAGTTATACACAAGATAAATTTGAGACATTCAGTGGAAGGAAAGCACTAGATTAAGAGGGGTCAGAAAAGGATTCTGGATCTGGGACTTTATCAATTATCACATTACAGCTATCTGGATTTTCTTATTCTATACGACCCATGTCCATGTCTTATCAAAAATTTTCCCCAGGGCCTTCATTCCACATGCTGGAAACATGCCTCTAGATTTCTTGATTCTATATTTCTCTACATTATTTCTAGTTCTTACCATCACACAAGCTCCCTCATTCCTTTAATATGTTCATATATTATTCTGATGATATCCTTTATGTCCCCTCCAATAATTTTTGGTTGGTAATGGGTTGCAATCTACTCACCATGGATCATACTATTGTCCTTCAGATGAACCATCATTTTAGTTCTTCAGAATCTGTGGCATTCCATGAACTATAGTCATCTAGCATCCTTGTTTCAAGCAGAAGCTTGAACTTATCTTTTAATTGGAAAATCTGGGATATTTAGAAGATATGCATGATATAGTCCTTACCCTCAAGAAGTATGCAATCTGAGGATGGCAGAGTAGGTCAGAAAAAATTCAGCTCTCCAAATTTCCTCCACAGAAAAATACAGAACATTGCCTCAGAGGGAATGTAGAGCAGTGGAAATAAATAAAAGTTAGGGTACAGCAGTTTTTCCACTAAGACAACCTAAGAAGACCTTAGGAAAGATATGACATCCAGGGGCAGTGGTTCAACTGAATTAAAGTGCAAACACTTGCAGGCCAATTCTACAGATTCAATTAACAACAAGCCCTGGGGGAAGAAAAGGAAGAAAAAGGACGGAAGGAAGGAAAGGACGGAAGGAAGGAAAGAAGGAAGGAAGGGAGGGAGGGAGGAAGGGAGGAAGGAAGGTCATTCTTTTTTCAAGTGAGAAACACCAAATGCTCCCAAGCACAAAACTATTTTTAGAAGAACTTTAAAAGTTCTTTAAAAATTGAATAAGAAATGTTAAAAAAAAAAATTAAGGGGAGAAAAGACCTATCAAAGAAAATCATGAAAATCATGAAAAGAAAGTGAACTAATACGAAATAGAAAACCAAACACTAATAAAGAAAAGAAAAAACTAGAATTGGGGAAATGGAACCTAAGGACATGTTAAGACACAAAAAGATAATAAAACAAAATCAAAAGAGTAAAAATATAGGAGATAATGTGAAACATCTATCAGAAAAATAATTCATCTGAAGAGCATATTGAATAGAAATAATATAAAAGTAGTTGGACTGCCTGTAAATTATGATAAAAAAAAAAGAATACTTATATAATTTTACAAGAAATTATCAAGGAAAATTGCCTTGAAGTTCTAAAATAAGAAGGCAACGCAGAAATAGAAAAAAAAAATCATTATCACTATTTGAAAGAAATCACAGGAGAAAAGCTTATAATAATATTATAGCCAAGTTCCAAAGCTCTCAAGTTAAGGAGAAAATATTGAAAACAATAAGAAAAAAATAATTTAAATATTATGGATTGTAGGTATTGGAATACTATATTTTATAGAGCAAAATAACTGGGGTTATGACAATGAGTAACTTCCTCAATGGAGGGAAGCAGGAAAATGTATGTTTAATGAACTGAAAAAATGTCAGGTATTTGTGGAGAAAAAAACAGCAAAACAAAGGAAATTTTGATATGTGACATCTGGGAGAAATATAAAGTAAATTAAGGCTCAGTTATAAGAAACTCATTGTCAAATCTTTCATTTTTATATATGAAAACATCAGTTCTTTTATGATCGTCATTTTGGATACTTTGAAATAAAGGCTTGGACTAAGCTTAGTATGATGGGGTCAATAAATTAAAAAAGAACTGTGTAAGGAGAGATTAAAAAGGAGCAATTATCTCATATAAATGAGTCAAAAAAGCAAAAAAATATACAGAAGAAGATATGGGAAGAAGGCAGTTAGTGCTGAAACCTTTCTCTCATTGGGAATGGGTTAAAGAAGGAATAACATATATATCTAGAAGGATAAAAAAGTCTTCTATATTCAGAAAGAAATATAAAAGTAAGGAGATAGGGTGAGGGAAATGGATAAGGAAGGGATTTTTTGGAGGGATGGGTAAATTAAGAAATAGTGGAACAAGATAGCAGGTGAAAGAAATGTTGAGAATGAGAAAGGATAAAAATAGAATGAGGATAGTGAGGGAAAATAGGAAAATAGGAATAAAATATAAAATTATAGCTTAGAATGTGAATGGAATGAGTTTATCCATAAAATGAAAACTGATAGATTAAAAATTTGAAATCAACAATATGTTGCTTTTAGGAAATGATATAAAAATGAGGGGTACTGGGGCAACGAGGTGGCATAGTAGACAGAGAATCAGCCCTGAAGTCAGGATGACCTGAGTTCAAATATGATCTCAGATATTTAACACTTCCTAGCTGTGTGACCCTAGGCAAGTCAGTTACCCCAGTTGCCTCAACAACAACAACAACAAAGACACACATAAACTTAAAACAAAAATCAGGAGTTGAAATAAAAACATAATTATACATATATATGTGTGATTGTAATCATGATTTCAGACAAAATGAAAGCTAAAATTCATTTAATAAGCAAACTACATACACTGTATCAGTCATATTATTCAATATTGTTTTAGATCATTAAAATAATTTATAAAATACCTGAGAATATACCTACCAAAAGAAACGCAGGAATTATATGAATATAAATATAAAACATTTTGATATAGAGAAAATAAATTAAAATAAAATAATTAAAGCAATTTTTATTGTTCAGGGATACATTAAGCCAATATAATTTTTAAAATAACTATTTTACCTAGCTAATCTATTTAAGTAATGCAATCCCAATTAAATTACTAAAAAAATCATCTTACTAAGATAGAAAAAATAATAACAAAGTTGACTTAGAAGAACAAAAAAAAAAAGGTCAAAAACTTTAAAGTGTGGATGGGGGTGGGGAGACAAAAAAAAAAACAGATTCAGTGGCTTAAGACTATAAGCTATATTATAAGTTGAAGTATAAAATGGATAATATTTTAATTAAAATTCTCTTGTATAAATAAAATCTATAAAGCCAAGAATGGAAGGAATACAGAAAATCACAGACAATATCTCAGATAGAATGGGACTGGGTTGGAATATTACTGTGGTATAGGAAATGTATATATGTGTGTGCATATATATACATATGTGTGTATCTATATGTATGCTTATGGATATCTATGTGTGTATGAATAGATAGATACTATGAATGTGTGTATGGTATGTGTATATATATATATGTGTGTGTGGGTGGGTGTGTGGGTGTGTGTGTGTATGCACTTAATTGTAACCTTCTTTGGGGGGAAAAGAAAAGGAAAAATAAAGCAAAAAGTGTACAGCAAAGAATAAAAGAAAATCTTCAAGGAAGCAAAAGAAAGCTTGACACCTTTGAAAATAAAATATAGTTTTTATTATATAGATTTTACAGAAATGGAAATTTTTTTGCTTTATATTGAACATTCTCATATATTCTGCTGTATACATGGTAGTGGTTTTTTTTTTTTTCCCTTTTCTTTTGTATGTAAGTTTAAAATAAAATTTAAAACTTAAAAAAAGGAACATCCATTTTATTTGAGAATATACTATTCCATGATTAGAAAACAATTGATCATTAAGATATATGGTATTGGCTATAAGTATATAATACTAAAGAAAGAAATGGCAAACCAATCCAATTTGTTTGCCAAGAAACCTTATATACAGTATAAGTATAACAGGGACTCAGAGAAGGGGAATATCACTGGCGTATTTGAGGTTTTGTAGAGAAGAACTTAAATTGAACTTTGAATAATGGGTATAGGAGGAGGAGAAATGGTGACAATTCTGAGTACAAAGAACAACATGAAGGAAAGTATAAGTTGGGAAAGGAATAAGCATTTATATAGAGTCTATGTGCCAATAACTATGCTAAGTGCCTTTTTAAAAGCAATTTTTAAAAATAAATATTATGTCATTTGAGTTTATAGAGTAAGAAATGAGAAAATTTGAGTATGATGAGAGCAAGAGAATATATTTGAATATAGCCATTTGTAGAGTCCATAATGGTCAGATGGATAGGTAAAATAAAGCCCCATTACAGAGTGAGGCTTGAAAAATGGACACAGAATCTGTATTTGATACATCAGATGTAGAAAAAAATTGATATTTCTTAGATAGAAAAGTGACATAAAAACTCTACTAGAAATATAGTTCTGGCTATAATAGATATAAGAGACTGGAGAAGGAAATAATTGATAGTAAGAAATGAGAATTAGATACTATTGTGTTAATTTTATATGCAACATATAATTACCTCAGAGACAACATGGTATAGTAGTTTAAAAAAAAAAAAAAAAAAAAACAGCCTTGAAGTGGTAATATCTAGATTCAGCTTCCATCTCTAAGACATAATATATATCTACCCTGGTTATGTCAAAACTTCTCAGTGCTCTAGACCCGTAATGTCAATCAAGTAGAAAATGAAAGACACTAAACCATCCATTCATACCCTGGCTACATATTGACTTAGGAAACTACATATTAAAATGATCTATATTTTATTGTGTTTTTTATTTATTTTATTAAATGTTTCTTAATCACATTTCATTCTGGAACTGGAAGCACTTAAGATATGTATGTATATATATATATATATAGTAGTATAGTAGATATATATTACATTGTAGACAGATATATACTACTGTTATAGTACAGTAGAAGCAGCATTAGACATGCATTCAGGAGATTTTTATTTAAATCTTAGTTGTTCCACCCATCTGACCTTAGAAAACAGGGAGAAATGAGCATAGTGAGTTTTTTTCTAGGATTGAGGTATGAAGAGGAAGAGGGATATGGAAGAGTAGATTGAGGTAATTAATAGCAGGGTCAAATGAAGATTTTATAAGAATGGCGCTATATTTTTTGGCAGCAGAGAAGGAATCAGTGAATGAGGAGAAACTGAAGATTGGAGAGATAAAAAGGGCAAATTCCAGGAGGAAATGGGAAAGGATGAGATCAGACACAAAAGGGCTGAAGACTTGAAAAGAAGAAGCAATTTATTTTTAGAGACTGAATCAAAGTAGAAAGTGAAAGAAGATGTCAAAGGATTTTGAGATTTAGAATTGGGTAGAAAAAGACTCAATATGGGTGGCAGCTAAGTAGTGCAGTGGATAGAGCACCAGCCTTGAAGTCAGGAGGACCTGAGTTCAAATTTGGTCTCAGACATTTAACACTTCCTAGCTTTGTGACCCTGGGCAAGTCACTTAACCCCAATTGCCTCAGCACAGAAAAAGGAAAAGACTCAATATGTAGAGAGTTTTCAAAGAAAAAAACCTAAACTACTCCTATGACTCTAGCCATCAAATACTTGAAAAAATTCTCCAGATCACTAAAAGGGAATGCAGATTAAAGTAACTGAGATTCTGCTTCAGACTATCATAAATGACAAATATTGGATAGACTGGGGATTTTTCAACCTCTCTTCAGATTTTCCTTCTGTATAAGAAAGGGGAAAAACATATACTGGGGGAAAACAAGCTGAAAGTAATTACTTGTTATATATTCTGTTTTCTTCATCAATTTTTGACCACACAGTCCCCTACCTACCATTACTCAGAAGAGACTTGATAATTCAGAATGCTCTTGGAATGAAGCCCTATAAGTGAACATTAATGAGTTTTTCCCCCACAGAAGCATGTGGTATTAATGCAAAAACATTTTTAATAACTGAAAAATTGTGATTCAATATTAAGGCAATTAGTGGCATTGCAAGAGAAATTAAGGTAGAAAAGTTAATGCAGAGTTAGTCAGTGTTTATTGCACTTTGATAGAGACATATTGCTTTTATTTCACTAATGGATTCTACTGACAAAAGGTTTTTTTTTTACATTTATTTTTCCATTAGATATAAAAAAGTGGTGACCTTTTATTATTTGGACAGTTTTATTAATACAAAAATATAAAAAGAAAGACAAGTTTTTAAGATACAGTGAAAAAGTAATCCCACAGAAAAAAGATACTCTTCCAGAATGAAAGTGACCAAAGTGTCTGGTTTTCCAAACTCTAATTTATATGTGATACATATGACTATTTTACAGTGGAAAGCTAGAAAACCCAGGTACCTAGAATAATTTGGTTACTATGGGATGATTATTAATTGCCTATTTGTGTCAGGCTGACAGAAATATAGATTTTGTTTTCTTCCGAAAGGATAGAGATGAACCATTTCCCATAAGAAATCCTGCTAGAATAGTAGAGTTGAGTAAAATTATATTCCAGAGACACAAGGTGTGACTTTCCCATTGGTCCAAGAAGAGACCTCAGATCTGGATTCAAGAAGTGACTTCAGATCTGGGTCCCAACAAGATTATTGAGCCTACCCTACCACTTGCCTCTTTCTTTCTTTGAAAGAAAAGTTCTGCAGGGCTTTGGTGCCTGGCACAACTTATTAGAGGAGAGGAAGTTCAGCCTTAGCCTTTTTCTGCTCTGTGATTTACTGCCTGAGAGGCAAAACCCATCAGAGCTCACCTAGGAAGATGAATTTGGAAAAACATTACAGTTTTCAGATGGAAGGTTCCATGGCATACAGCAACAAGCAGGGAAACACCTTATCCAATTTGAGAATAGAGAAGACCAAAAGAAGAGCAACCCCATTTGTCAGTAAATTGGAGTGTAGATTATTTCTGAAAGAAACCAAAAACATCAAGATCTGCATTATGAATTTGTATGTTACCCAAGGCACATGCGCTCCCTATGCATGTGCCTCTGTACTATTTATTTATAAGTTTGTGCCTACTCTCCCACACAGACATTGTGTACCCTGGGGGAAGGGAAGACTAATCTCAGTTTAAGGATAGAATGTTATGTTTTAATTATTCTCACTTTGCCTTCACTGTAACAATTTTTTTTTTTTTTTTTTTTTTTTTTTAAGAGGCAATTAGGATTAAATGACTTTCCCAGGATCACACAGCGAGGAAAGTGTCTGAGATCAGATTTTGAACTCAGGTCCTCCTGACTTCAGGGCTGGTGCTCTATCCACTTTGTAACAGATATTTTTGATTGAGTGCTGGTATATTGACTGATTTATTAAATGACAAACATATCAATGAGGTCTCAGAACTACAGTTGTTAGTAATAAAATTATATCTCTTCTACCACATCAGGATTATTTCAAGAGCACTTAGTGTGAGCAATAATAATATGTTCACCCTTGTTGGACATACATCTATTTGCTAAGAATCCTCAACTAGCATAGAAGTGTAGTTTAATCAAAGCATAGAGAGAAAAAAAAGAAAGAATAGGAATTGGGTGCCTAACTTTTAGTTGGATTTCTTAAGCTGAATGCTTTTGAATGATTATAAAATCATTTAGGAAGTTCTTCATTGTTCAAGAAAGAGAATTCTTCATTACAAAGTAAGCTTCTTGAGATTTACATGAACTGATGCTAAGTGGAGTGAGTAGAACCAGGAGAATATCACACACAGCCACAGCAAGATTATACAACAATCAGTTCTGAAAGACATGGCTCTTTTCAACAGTGAGGTGATTCAGGCCAGTTCCAATGGTCTTGTGATGAAGAGAGCCATCTACACCCAAAGAGAGAACTGTGGGGACTGAGTGTGGATCACAACATAGAATTTTCACCTTTTTTATTGTTTGCTTGCATTTTGTTTCCTTTCTCATTTTTTTTTTTTCTTTTAGATCTGATTTTTTCTTATGTATCATGATAATTGTGTAACTATATATAGTAGAATTGCACTTGTTTAAACATATCGGGTTACTTTTCATCTAGTGGAGGGGATAGAGGAAAAGGAAAAGGAAAAAAATGGAACACAAGGTCTTGCAAAGGTGAATATTGAAAATTATTTATGCATATGTTTTGAAATTAAACAGCTTTAATCAAAAAGAAAAGAAAAAGAAAGTAGGCTCCTTGATAGTGTGAACTATTCCATTTTTATCTTTGTTATCTAATCAATACACACAATGCCAAGCAGATGGAGTGTATTTAGTGAATTTGCTGATTGATTAAATAAATAAATGGTAAAAGGAGATTAACAAACAGTTCTTAAAATAATTATAAATTATTAATAACTATGTGAAAAATCACTGCAAACACTAATAATAAAATAATTCAAATAATTGAGTTGTTACCCTTTACTTAGAAAATTGACAAAGAGAAAAATATAAAAATGGAGTATAGAAGGGCTGAGAAAAGACTAGAAGGGCTTCAGGGTTACTGGTAATATTCTGGTGAAGTTATTAATTGGTCTAGAAGTACTTTGGAATTTTGTTAAATGACTAAAATGTCCATGCCTTACAACTCAAGAATTCCTACTGCTAGTCATATATCTCAAGGTGATAAAGTATAGAAATAAAAGTCATACACACACATACATACACACACACCTTTCCTTTCCAAAACATTTTATACATAGTGTCACAAAAGTCTTAGTACAATTCTAAGCATTAGTAGCTTTAATTTTAAACTAAGACTTTTGTGACACCTGTATTTAATTATTTTGTGTTTATATTATTCATGTCTTGCGCATTAGAAGCTTAGGTATTTTTTTTTTTTTTCATTCTTTTTATTTGGACCCTTAAGAACAAGGACAGTTCCTGGCTCATAGTTTATACTTATCAAATGCTTTTTTATTGACTGCTTGAGTACTACATCAACGAAGTCATAGAGCCAGTGGAATATTGAAATATTAAACTAAGCAACATAAATTTGACAAAAAAAATCTGTGAACTTTCACTTTTTCATTCCTGTCTGAGATTGAAGCTTCACTTTCCATATTTAGAACAGTTGGCTTGGGCAAATCTGTGACCCAGCAACCTTTTACCCTGGAAGATCACACCACTCTTGCAGCTACTTCCTCTGATTGGTCAGTTCCTCCAGGAAAATGTTCAGGCCCTCATCTACACGTCTTAATTCCTCTCTGTACTTCACTCCTGAATCTCCAAACATTTTTATCCACTATTGGCTACCCATTAATTCCATTACATCTTGGCTTTCCAAATAGATCATAAGTTCCTTTAGGGATTGGTTTTATTTTTTTCTTGTATTTATACACTCAGTGCTTAGCACAATACCTTAGCATAGTACATAGAAAGTGCTTAATAAAGTGCATTTTGGCTTCACTTATAAAGAAACATAAATTACTAAAGTTGTACAATCTAATGATATCCCACCCTTAACAGGATAAAGAACAGGATAAAGAGTCTTCAATGAAGAAAATCCTTAGAAAATATTGGGAAGATTTCAAGGTTTTATTTTTAACTCCTTTAATACTTGGGACCCTCTTGATGGCTCCAAGATATTAGAGACCCTTAATGTAAGAACCTCACAATCCTCCCTCTATGGGAAATGCTACATCAGTGTCCACCCTGAACTTTGTTAGCTGTGGTTCAATTCAGTGACAGGTTATGGCTAGTAGCAGCACCTATCAGCTTCCTCCTCATAAACTGAAAAAAGCATAATGATCAAGGCTAACAAATTCAATAATCTTTGCCCCTTAATCCTGTTCAACCCATCTTCCTATTAATGACTTGTGATTTTGTATTTAATTTTTATCCCTTACATTCTTTTCAATATTGTTAAATAACTTGTATGTGGATTTTCTGTTGGCCTAAAACTTAATCCTAAAAACCCTCCCTGACTCCTCTCCTGGTTCCTCCCCCTTATTCCATAGATTCTGCCTCTGTTCCCCTGAGACTTTAAACATTGTGTTTTCCCAAGAGTAAATTGTTTATTATGACTGCTTTGCCTAGTTTTATTTGGTTGAGGCTGTGTACTATACATATCAAACAAAATAACAAACCTTTGTAACGTGTGATGGATGCCTATGACATAATTTCTTTATTTTGCAAACCAAATGTCTATTATACTATATATATATATATATATAAATTATTATATATTATAAATTATACTATATAATATATCACACACACACACATATATATATATACATACATATATATATATATATATATATATATATATATATATATATATATATGTATGTATATATATTTTTTTTTCACAGTTATGCTCTCCCAAATCTATTTACCACTTATGGAACCTTTTTTTATCCCTTTACATCTACACATATAAAACTTATCCAATCCAAAAAGGACTTCCTCTTCTTGTTTCTATATGTGTATATGTACATATCTTTATATGTGTTTAAGAATCCTATGTACATATATGTATGTGTATGCTTATATAGGGAGGTGTGTGTATATAACTCATACATGTGTGTATATATATGTGCCTCTTGTACTTGAAACTAATGGGGCTTCATTGAGAAAGAAGGGATCAGAATCTAAAATGTGTTTTGCATAGAAGTTCTAAGATGTGGGGACCCAAAGGAAGGGGACCCAAGACTAGTTAAAAGATATCTTGTCCTATTTCTAGACCCATCAATTGCTTAAGGCTTACCAGGCATTAGAATACTCAGTCTCTATTTTGTACATATTTTAAACTCTCCCCCTCTAGAGTTTCCCAAACTTTCTCTATGGACTTTCACTTGTTATACCAAAGGGTTTACCTTGCAATTATGAAATATCCTTAATCTCTCCCTACATTCCTTGTGCCTAATCCCTCCCATCTGCATGTCTGACCATTTGCTCTGCCTTAGTATTTTATATACACCTTGTTCCCAGTACCCTTCTCAGATATCCTAGTACTTACTGTGAAGGACCCTGAATTGCAACTCACTTGTCCGGATTAGAGATTTCCATTTTTGCTACATTGGCTGTTTTCTCTTGAAATTGCCATTGTCAAATGGTAAATATCAGCTAATCTCAGCTGAAAGATTCATAGAATCCTAGATTTCAAAGAGAACTCAAGGTTTTTTTTTTTTTCTACTTTGGTACTGATTTATGTTCATTTCAGTTCACATTTGCTATTATTCACTTAGAGGAGGGCAAGGTCTGACAGAATTTACATATGACATTTATTATATGGAAGACTCTAGTTAGAATTTTTACTTCCACTGGGATAGAGAAATATTCTGTAAATGTAGTGGAAGGCAATTAGAATTGCCAATCCATTTCAATCATCTGTTGCTCATGCTATGACTTTTACATATCTCTGGGAAGTTTTTAATATTTACTTATGAGAAGAGGTTTTACTTAGCTGATAAGGAGCCAGAATTAATTTCAGAAAGACTAGGTCTGGAGGAAATTTCAGGCATTTTTCATCCTTTTTCAGCATGGTCAGCATGAACTTTTGCACATAATTCTTGTATTTGCTTGATCAAATTTGAAGAGGTAAAATAAGCACCAAGACTGATAAATATGAAATTGATTTAGGAAAGCAATAGATTGTGAAAAGAATATTACATTAAAATAGTATAATAGAGATTCATTTCATGACACACAAAAAATTATCCTATGGTATCCATCATAGGTTACAAATGAGTACTATTTATCATGTGAATTAATACATGGGATTTAGCAAGTAAAGAGGACAAGGGGGAAAACTTCCCTGGTGGAACTCACAATTAACTAGAAGGAAGACACCATTAAAGGAAATATGCATGAGATGGGAATGTGCCATTGACTGGCAGGCTAAATTCATGGAGGAATTTAGCACAGTGAATCCAAAGGGGGTTAGCAGGGTAAGGGTGATCTGAGTTCAGGGTGATGTAACTACCAAATAATGGTAGACACCAAAAGTTGGGGTTTGGTCATGTGAAGAATTCACAATGGCCATTCTCTTTGACAAAAAGATTTATTTATTTAGGGAAGAGATTACAGACAGAATGAAGGAATATAATAGACACCAGAAATGGTTAAATATGAAATAGAGTGGGAGAGTATATAAAAGACAAGTTCCTCAGTGGAAGTCACAATTACCCAATAGAAAGGGAGAAGCTCATAAGATAGGAGTATGCCTTTATTGTCAGGCTAATTTCTGAAAGGGACTTAGCCCCCTAAAAGAGTTAGTTTGCTATAAGGAGGAGAAGTGGGATTGGGAAGCATAGTGGATTTAGGAGAGATACCAGGTGGCAAGGGGGAAAGGGAAGGGGAAAGAATTATGAGGAAGAGTGTCATAGCAGACTGACCTAAAGGAAGGCAGCAGCTATGGGATGGTCCATAAGTAGATTTTACAGGGAAAATTTGACCTCAGGGACATGATTTGGATTTTCAACAGGGCATGGCAAGGTGAGAGTGCTCAGAGAACTCTACAGAAAGTCTCAGGGGTTTGACATAACTTGGATTTCTGACTGGATGATCTCCCTAGAGGGTGAGAGACTGTGGAGCTAAACTGATCTAGATCTGAGCCTTCTCCCAGCCTCAGGAATTAATTTTTATCAGTTCTTTTACTAACAACACCTAATGTTGAAGACCTCATCAAGGGGATTACACTAACCCTAAAAGAGTTATAACAAGAAAAAAGAAGATGAGATGATGGGAGAATGGGTGAAAAGAAAGACTAGAGCTGGGTGTCATGGCTGAGTGACAGGAAAAAGGGATTAAGCAAAGATCTACACCATATGTAGATAGGGGAAATATAATCTGGGGCTGGGAATGGGGGAGCAGAGGGAGAGAAAGGGAAGATTGATATCAAAACTTGACTTTCTGATTGGATACAGTGAAGTGGGGTTTCTAAAGATCTCTACATGGAGTAGAACTATAATTAAAAGTCTATTTAAACAAAAGGCCTACTTAAGGCTGAGACACTTGCCTTGGGAAGTATTATAATCCTATCAATGATTCAGATTTTTTGCCCACTTAGCCACACAGGACCTCATCAAAATTCATTTGATTTACTTGC
Organism: Sminthopsis crassicaudata; assembly: GCF_048593235.1. Taxonomy (NCBI): domain Eukaryota; kingdom Metazoa; phylum Chordata; class Mammalia; order Dasyuromorphia; family Dasyuridae; genus Sminthopsis; species Sminthopsis crassicaudata. The sequence goes on from NC_133621.1 coordinate 128,442,670, forward strand.
CCCAGGGTTTTTAGGATTCTATCTGTACACTTTTGAGAAATCCACTGAGAACTTAACCAGAGGGCTCTTCCTATGTCTCTTCTCACCATGCCCTTGGTAATCAATAATCTTGATCATTTCAAGAAGTTATTTCTGTTTCTCAAGAAACTCAATTTATTTCTAGCGGCCAAAAAGAGAACTCTGAGGGGAACCATCCCCTATATTCTGAAAAGTTTCTCTCTGCATGAGACTTCTTTGCTTGCCAACAGTTAGCTCCTTCCACTCAAAGTTCTGTGTCTAGGTACAGGTCTTATGGGAATCAGATGCCTTGGAGCTTCCTTCATGAATGGTTTGCTCTTTAGCCTCAGCCATCAGGAATAATGAGATGGGATGGCTGTTAGCCATTTGGGTGACAACTTATGTATCCCTGTTATATCAATATTGAACTCTGTAATGGTCTAGTATAGTGTCTCAGGGCCAGTGAACATAAACTATAGTACTGGTTATGAATGAAAGAATTTTAAAGGATTTATTAAGTGTTTATTGTTGTTGCTGTCTCTGAGTCATAACTGACTCTTTATGATCTGAGGGTTATGATCTTGAGGGTTTTTGGAAGAGATCCTGAAGAGGTTTGCCATTTTCTTCTCCAGCTCATTTCACAGATGAGGAAAGAGAGACAAATAAGAGTTAAATCACTTGCTTAGGTTCACACAGCTAGTTCTTGTCTAAGGCCAGATTTAGACTCAGGAAAATGATCCTTCCCCCTTCAGACCCAGAACTTTATCCTCTGTGCCACTTAGCTGCTCTATGAAGTGTTTACCATGAAATTTTTTTTGTTTTTGAAGTATTTCAATCATGTCTGACTCTTCATAACTCCATTTGAGGTTTTCTTGGCAAAAATACTAGAGCAGTTTATCATTCCCTCTTCAATTCATTTCACACACGAGTAAACTGAGGCAAACAGGATTAAATAATTTGCTCAGAGTCACACAGCTTGTAAGTGATTGAGGTAGGATTTAAATTCAGGTCTTCCTGACTCCAGCCTCTATCTGTTGAGCCACCTGGGTGCCCTTATTGTGCAGACATGGTGCTAAATACTGGGATACAAATGTGAATTAGAGTTTAATGAAATAACATAGAGTAGTAGATAACAAACTGGACTGAGTTAGGAAAGCCCTGACTTCATATTTTCACACTAAAGTTTATAAGCTGGGTGACCATGAGCAAGTTATCTATTCTCTCTGAGTTTCAGTTTCTATATCTGTGAAATGTAATATAAGACCAGGAAGATATAAATCACAGGATTATCATTAAAATCAAGTGTATACATAAGCACATATTTTTCAAATTTAAGTACTACATGCAGTAAATGTCAACCATTTTAATAATTAATTATTAATTAAAACAAATGAGTATTTAAAACAGATGATAAAAAAATCTGATAATCTTCATGATCTATTCGATTTATATCTGTTTCAAAAACACGTAAAATACAAAACATATACAAAGTGATTTCAGGATGCCAGAATAACTTGTGGAAGATTGAAATATAGAAAAGTTGCATATAGGTAGTGCTACTTATGCTGAACTTTAAAGGAATTGCAAGTCATCCATTGGTCTCCTTCTCTCAAGTTACAGATAGCATTAAAGAGCAAAGACAGACTTTCTCCAAAGTGCTCCTAAGAGTAAAAGATGCTACTTTTTCCAATCAGTCTGTCATCCATACTTTCTTCCAATCAGATCAGCTCCCCACATCAATTTCAGAGCCTGACTCCAATCAACCTCAGTTCCTCTAAACTTCTCAGTTTCACTAGCTTTTATCATTGTAGCTTTTCTTTTCTGGGTCTTGTATGAGTTTCTCTGAGTCTTCTCAGCTGATTCTCAAGTAGTGGCTTTTTATTGATTTTTTTTTTTTTTTTTTTTTTTTTTTTTTTTTTTTGCCTTAAACCAGGGCCTTCTCTTGTGTAATGACCCATTTCTGTCTTGGATTAAGAAACTCAAAATTTAGCCTAAAGAAATCAAAGCAAATTCTTAAAAATGAATAGCTAAATTTTATTTTAAAAATGCAAAATTTTCAAGGGATTTCTTTTAACCAAGTTCCTCCCTTTACCTTGAAATATAGAAAAACTTTTTAGCTTTATCTTCTTAGCTAAAAAAGGATGCTGTACTTTATAATGAAGAAACAATGGAGTTTAAAGATTACTAAATTATAAACTAATCCTTTTAAAAGTTAAATTGTTTTTTTCCCTTGCTTGAATCAATCAGAGGTCCAGAGAATCATATTGTGGGCTGAGTTATGGAAAATAATTTGCCAGAAGAGTCAGAGTGGGGAAATATCTAGCTGATTTTTTTCATTCGTAGCCTAAGTGAGTCCTAGGCAAGACTAAGAACTTATGGGGGTTTGAATGAGAAGGATAAAGCATCTACAGAACTGCTTCCTCCAACTACCCAGCAAAAGTACCATAAAATAGTCAAAGCAGTATTATAGAGATTATCTAATATTGAAAAGGGTCATTGAATTACAGAGTTGATCAAGCCACCAGAAGCATCTTTCTTCCTTCCACACCATAGTCCTTGGGAAGCAGTGTGGAAAGTGAATGACAGATAGAAAAGGGAAATGGGCATGATGAAAGTAGTTGATGGTTCCATTCACCAGAACCTTCAGAGCTTTGGGAAGCTACCTCCATCTGGCATAGTAGAGCATATATAACACATTCCACACTGGAGTCTGTAAAGTTGCATAAATAAACATGAAATTTATAAAAAAAAGTATATAAAAGCTAATTCCTTGGCTGTCGTTGGAAGAGAGAAGGCTCTAGTATCTGGGAAAGGGGATTAGGGAAGAAGGCCTTGAGCTAAGCTCTCTTCTGGGAGCTAGAGGTAAAGGAAATTATTATCAGTTCCATTTTCCACTTTCAGTTCAGTTCATTCCATGAGGTGAGGGATTGATTCTATGTCAGCCTTTCAAGCACCAAGACAGATCCATTATGAGGACTAGGCAAGTAATGGCCTTTGGTAAGTTTTGTATCTTTGTTCAATCTTCATAACTCTATATTTGTGAATGATTTTAATTCCAGCTTGTTTTTTGGGGTCAATATAAGATTTGTGTCACATGAAACTTACTGCGATTCTTTAGTATAGTATAGTCAAAAAAGATTTGAATGCTTGAGTCTTCATGAGACCTCAGAGACCTGTTCCAGATCAGACATATGAACAACTAATTCAAAATGTATTCCAGCTGATTTGCTGAGTAGAACATTTCTAACAAGGGAGGGCTAGGGAAAAATGTAATGAAGGGTAGAAAACTGAAAGCTTAGTATTTGAAGCATGTGCAGATATTTCCTTGCCTGGTTCCCATTTGAGTGGCCATGTGTTAAGTCGGGAGTGGGAGTGAAGGTAAGAAAAGTGGAGGGAATTATTTCCAACCATGCATGACTAAAGATCTGGTGCTGTATGGTGATGATGCCTTCTAATTGACTGAAAAACTGGAATTTCTGATGACTCAGGAGTTTCTAAACCAGAACTCAATTTGCACACCAAGGGAATAGTTACCAGATCTCTAAGTCTCTTTCCTTCTGTATGGGACAATAGCAACCACAGAAATAATCAGAAGTCCAAGTATGAGTAAAGGAAAAAGTTTGATTCTTTCTCACAAGAAAGGATGCAATCTCTGACACAAAGTTTTAGAGAGAGACACACAGATAGGCAAAGGGCATTCCCTGTTTTATTCCCCAACTTGAGCTCCCTTAATCAATCCTTTGGATCCTTTCCCCATTGGCTAGGGTTTCTAAAGTGCAGTTTCTTAAAAATGAGGTAGGAAAGTCTGAGGCTAATCAAATGCTTAACAGGGTAGGGTGTTTCCTACTCAATCCAGTTCCTGCCCACAAGGAGCTTCCATTCTAGAAGGGGAAGATAGTAGTGGAAAATTAGGGGTAAAGATCAAAGAATTCTTTTCCAACCTGGGGCCACCAGCCCTGATTACACAGCCCAGTCCCTGCCCCTAAGGAGCTTACATTCTTATCTACTTTTTGGCAAGAAAACCTTCACCCAACTGCCCTGGGGGTTTCAATTTAAGTTTCATTTCTCCAATTTAATTTTTATACTATGGAAACTAAATAAATTCATTTCTCAAACTTCTTAGAATTGTGTGGCAAGAACTTCTGTGATTTACCAAGTGGTGAAGCAGTAGCAAATTATATTTTCTTATTTATAAGTTCATAACCAAACATTTTTGTTTCTTTTGTGTTTATTAAACTCTGATCTAAAGTAATTGAATTGTCTAGTAGCTATCTTGTGTCTTAAAGAGAACACATAGTATTATCAGAATCCCACTGATAATTAGAGATAGGTAGCAGAGTCTATCTACAATAGCAGTGGCCGTAGAGTGGTGATGGTGTTTGTCCTTCTTGGACCATGATATCAGGGAGATTGATAGGGGTTGAGGTCCCTTTAAGATTCCTTTCTGATTGCCCAACCCCCATAGCTGAACTTGATTCACAAATCCTGATCAAAAAGCACCCTTTTGAATATCCGGGCCCAGCCCACAAAGCCCCTTTTAGATATAAAAGGGCCAAGCTGGAGCGCTCTCTTTGCAGGAGTCCTTCCCCCAACACATGGTAGCCTTCTGGCCATGTAAGGGTTCCTCCCCGCCCAACGGCCACCTCTGGCCCTGACATCTTTCTAACTGAACTTTACTTCCAAATTCCTACAATAAACCTTTTTTATCAATCTAGGGTTTTGGGCCTGTAAATTCATTTACAGGGGACACTGCGCCTCATGGCATCTTTGCGCCGATAAACAGGGTTCCCCCTTTCTTTTCTCTCAACAAGATGATGCTCTGCTCTGAAGCACAGATGAATTTGATTTAAATGAGAGAAGGCTGTGCAAGGTCACCTCACTTTCCCCTCCAGAACCATCTGGATCCAATGGATGAAAATGGAAGACTTTGGCCTTTTTAAGTTAAGGTCTTTAACAGGTCTCAGTTTGACTGAAGCTGTACCTATTCAGTGATTAAGGCTGGGTAGCAATTGAGGCAAAGAATTTCCTCTTTCACCTAGTCCAAAAAAAAATCTAAATGAATGAATCTGGGAGGGTAAGATTCTCAGAATTTCTGAACAAAGCAGAAATTATGCTATTTACATTCCATCAGTCAATATGACTCAAACAATGACCAAATAGGGCTTGGACTTAGATGTATTAGTGACTAATGAGAATCAGATTAGTTTGGGGGGCCAGGGAATCTATAACTGATAACAGAGGAAGTACCTGATGGAGGATGTGGAAAGGCAATCACTAGAGTTTAATGGTGCTTCTGGGAGTTCAGAGAAACTTTAGGAGAACTCTGTGAAAAGACAAAAGAATCTCCACCCTACCTTTATACTTTAAATTTAAACCCATTTTTTCTAGGGCCCTTTGGTGCACAGAGAGAGATTATGCCCATAGTTTGGGGGTGAAGACTGTTTCTGTAATTATTTTTATTGGGACAGCTCAGTAAATCCTTTGTCTAAAAACTTAATGGAGTTCAACCAATTCTGATTGATAACAGGAAACATACCAAGGGGGATATAGAAGCTATAGTGTTAGAAGGTGCAATTCTTTAGGGTTATCTATAGAACCCTAAAGGTAGTTATACTTGATGGAGAACTCAACCTGCTAGTGCCAGAGGGAGTTGGAGAACTAACTAGTGAGGAATACTACATGTGGAATGGTCAAAGTGGTAAGGCTGAAATAAAAAGGTGGCAACCTTTGGCTCCTACTTTCATAAGTGAGGGTTGTGGAAACAGATCCTAAGATTTAGGCCCTTGAGAGCTGAATACAAAGAGGACTAGAATTGAGCTAATGTCAAGGACAAAAACTTGCAAAAAAAGATCAGTCCCATAGCAGCTACTATTGTTGAAGGGTCACAGGTCTTGGAATACTATATTTCATAGAGCAAAAGAGGAGAAGTTATGAAGGCTAACTTATCCAGCAAAGTATAATCCTGAATGAAAATAAATGGACATTTAATGAATTGAAAGACTTTTAGGCATATGTGACAAAAATAGCAAAACTTAAGGGGAAATTTGACGTATAAATATTAAAGGCCAATTATAAGGGGCTCAATAAGGTCAAATATTTTATTTCTTATATATCAAAGTATTATCAATTCTTTTTTGACTGTCATTTTTATCTGGGTAGTTTGAAAGATGGGCTGAGCTGAATGTGATGAGGTGATTCTAAAAAAAAAATCAAACTGTGTAAGGAGAAATAGAAAGGAACAATTATCTCAAACAATTGAGAAAAAAGGAAAAATTGATACAGAAAAAGCTAATGGGGAAAGAGCAAGTAGTACTAAAACTTTGCTCTCATTGGAAATGGGTTAAAGAGAAAACAACATATATGTCTAAAAGAGATAAAAGTCTTCTAAATTCAGAAAAAATAAGAGGGCAGAGGAATTCGGGGAGAGGATAAGGGAGGGATTCTTGAAAAGGTGGATAGGTGAAGAAATAGGAGGGCAAAGAAGGAGGGTAGAAGTAAAGTAGGGAGAGGAATAAGGTGAGAAGAATAGCAAAGGAAAACAAGAAGGATGAAAATATACAAATAATTATAGCTTAGAAGGTGAATGGGATTAATTTACCCATAAAATGGAAGCAATAGATTAAATTTCAAATTCAATAATATGTTGCATTTAGAAAATGTTATAAAATTAAAAGATATATATAAACATAAAATAAAAATCAGGAGTAAAATTTATTATGTAAAAAAAAAGCAGGAGCACTTATGATCTTAAAGTGAAAATTAAAATAGATTTAACCAAAAGCAAAAATAGGGAAACTATACTATATTTCAGCCATATTAATCAATATTGTTTTTGACTAAAATAACTGGACACTACAAGGTTGAAATATTGCTGTGCCATAGGAAATGATGAGCTGCTGGATTAAGAAAAATATGGAAAGACTTGAACTTATTTATATGTATGTATGGGATGGATAGGTCTGAATAGGAGGTATAATATTTATTAAATAGTTTTTTTTTTTAAAGGAAATTTATAGCTTTATATTTTGAATCCTCTCATGTTCTGCTGTATTGCACATGACAATATTTTTTTTTCTTTTCTTATTTTGTATTCAAATTTAAAATTTAAAAATGTTTCTAAAAAAGAAAGAGGTCAATCAGAAGGAAAAAGGAAGCAAAGAAAAACTGACATAGTTCTCTGATGTTAGGACACTGGATAAGGATTAAGACTTAAGAGCCTTTGAGATTGGTAAACTTTATCCAGCTTCACTACTGCCTTTCTCAATTCCCACCCTGCTCTGCCATATGTTTCCCATAGAATTCATTCTATACTCCCAGCTTCTTAAACTGTGGGTTGCAGCCCCATATGAGAGCTCATAATTGATGTGGGGGTTATGAAATTATGAATTATTATCAGCAAAGATTTGATTTGTGTGTCTATTTTATATATCTATATACTTGTAGTCACATAAAATTTTCTTGGGTTAAAAAGGGATTGTGAATGGAAAAATTTTAAGAAGCCCTGCTCTATCGTATAATTCCTTTTAAGTGTGAGTTTAAAAGAAATGAATATTTAATACAAATTTGAGAGACATTTAGAAAGCACCTAGCTGCTTTTGATGAGTTTAAGGCATCAGACTCAGATGACCTACAATCTCAGATACTGAAAGAAATTGAAGATATAATTGCTGAGTCATTGTTTGTGATCTTTTCAAGATTCGAAAGGGACAAAATGGGGCCCTCTGAGAAAAATATTGCACAATTCTACTCTGATCCTGTAGTGATGTCAGTAAAACCTAGGATTGAATTTCACCTTAGATACTTCCTAACTTTTGTAACATCAAACAAGTCATTTGATTTTTTTTCTGAGACTCAGTTTCCTCATCTATAAAATTAGAATTTGGCTTCCTTATTTTTATGATCCTGAATGATCATGGTCCTGGGAAAGAGACTTGCTGGTTTTCAGGGAGCAAGGCCCAAGTGGGAAAGGAACTCTCTGTGGTTCCTTTTGTGGGTTGTGCTTATTGAGGTCTTGCAGCTCCTTGCCCCTCTTCAAGGGGAAGAAGATCTGTTATAGCAGCTTTAGGGGTGGGAGGTGGGTAGTTGATATTCAAACCTTGAGATTCATGCCTTGGGATAAACACAGAGATTAAAGAGAAAGAAAATTGATGCTTATAATTTTGATGAGAATGAACAAGGCATATATGAGATTTGGAATACACATAAAGGCAGATGTTCTTAGAGTTCCAGCCAGAATCTCAAGTAACAGAAGCTGCTCAAAATAAGGTAGTAATCTCATTACATAAGAAGTTAGATTGAAGCTTGGTATGCTAATCAAGGAGAATCTAAGGGATCAGGGATTGTGAAATTGTGAACAGGCAAAATGGCAGCCTTGGAAGAATCTTGGTGGTATCATAGTGCAAGCCAATGCTACTCACTCACCAAAAAAAAAAAAAGAGAAAGCCAAATTCCTAGGAAATATGCCTTGTCTCTTTTACAAATTCAAGTTTACTCAGGCTTTTTCTTAGAGAGTAACATGGGAACCAAAGTGTTACATTTTCCAAAGTGCTACTAGAAAAAAGAAGTCTCTCTCATATAGAAGGATCAGCAAGAAGGAGCTGGGTGTCCACTTAAAACCAAAAAAACTCAGCACAGGTTAGGAAATATTTTTTTTTTCTGGATAATCACTAAACAGAAATGCCCTAAGCAAAAACCGTCTAGGAAGTATTTGTATAACTTTGGGCAGGTTACTTAATTTCTCTCACTTCTCTCATCTGAAAAATGAAGGATGGGAATTGGTGACCTCTAGTTTCCCCAGCTCTAAATCTATGCTCCTAAAATACTAATAGTCTAGAGTACAGAGTATGTAGTCAACTCTCCTACCTCCAACCCAAACTGACAGGTTAGGTCTCTGGAAGTATGATGACTACTTCTCTCCTCAAGTCTTAGGAACTCTGAGAGGTTGAAGACAGATTTCTACTATTATAGCTTATGAGGCCCTCACTGGTATAATTTCTTCCTGCACTCCAAACTCCATGATTACCAGTCAATTAGTTAATTCTACTTAATTAGCTTTGAGAAAAGGGATATTTATTAAGGAAAAACAATTGGCACAAAAACATCTCCCTTCTACCCTCCCAAACTCTGTGACTTACTGTTTTACCAGTACATACAGAGTCTAGGAGAAAATGGGATAAAACTTAAAGACCACATGTGGTAAAGGGGCAATGAAGAGATCCTGGATATTGGAAACACCTTTCTCCTCATTGTGAAGTACTCATGAAACTCTCCTTAGGCATAGCTCCTGGGTTCCTAGTAGAGTCTTGAAACTGGCTTTCTTTAGTATGTCTCATTTATCTTTGGCTCTCAATGTACATACTGCTACATTTGGGGAGCCAAATGTATAGACAATTGCTGCCATTCCAGGGACACTGCTAGGAAAAAATTATCCTAAAAGGACTCTGAAAACTATAGGCCAGTGAGTTTGACCTTGCTTAGAAGGGGAAAATTCTAGAGAACATCATTAAAGGCATGCTCTATAGGTAGAAAACATTAAACAAATACTTAATGATTAATTGGATTAAATGTAATAGCATAAAATAAAATGTTTCCCAACAGTAAGTCAACTGAAAAAGAATCTGGGGCTATTGCTAGATTGTATATTCAATCTGAATCATCAATATATGGCAGCTACAGAAGTTATTAACATTTTTGTCTACATTAAGAAAAGCCTGCTATACTATTTCTTGGTTAAATCATAATGATTAATTGGGTTTAATTCTGAGCACCAAATTTAGGAAGGATGTTGCTAAACTGGAGAACATACAGAAGAGAGTAGTCTGAAGAATGAACTCTTAAGGTTATCCCATGTGAGAGTCTGTTGAAAGATTGGGAGAAAATAAGACAGATGTGGGAGGGAAGGTGACAGTAAACACTGAAGTATGGAAAAGGAATCAGACTCTGACCTGGATCAAGGTCAGATCAAACAAGATCAACTACCCTAATAAGGCAAGTACCAAAACACTTCTCACCAGGGCTTTTGTTTTAGCTTCTTATTTGCTCTCCTTGCCTAAGCTCTCCCTATGTCAGCCCATCTTCCATATCATTGTCAAAGTGATCTTCCTAAAATCCAAGTCTTTTTTCTGTCTACTCAAGAAACCCCAGGAGCTTCCTATTCCTTCTAGAATGAAATATGAACTCCTATTATTTGCAGCTCTGCTCCTATATTTCCAATCTCATTACATATTACTCCCCTCCAAACATGCTATAATCCATCAATATGTAAATGTTTACTTTTGTCTTGTATCCCTAGCACATAGCAGGAACTTAGTAAATGATTATTAGTTGATTGATTGTTTGAAGATAGAGGTCATTAGGGAAGTGTCAGGATTTCATCTTCTCACTAATAACAGACCTGTGGAGCGGCAATTAGGAAGAAGATAACTAAGCTGATAATGATGACTGATATGTAGCTATGATTCTGTCTGGAATCTCTCCTATAAAGAGTGAGGAGAAAAAATGATTTCAGTGCAAAATCATTTGAATAAAAAGTTAGATATATTCTCAGCAATGCCAGAGTTGATCATAGTACAGGGCAGGCTGCTTAATATTATTCATAGAATTAATTTGCTACAAACATTTTGACATTAGCTACTGTTCCTCAGTAAGTGATTTGACCTTGCTCAGAATGAATATGACATCACAGAAACCACTCCCTTTAATCCTAAAAAAGGAAATTAATCCTTCTAGTCTTCTCAAGTCTTTATTTTCCAGAATTCTTGAATGTATAAAATGGGTAGCTAAAGTGAGAAGATGAGAGTAAAGTGTATATCTAACTGGCAAATTGAATTATGGAATCTTTTGCCTATAATATTTTAGAGTGATATTTGAAGCAAGGATCAGCATTTCTAGTTGATATTAATGGTTGCAGCTTTATCCAATTGACACAAAAATGGCCAGGCCCATGTAAAAGAATTTGTCACAGGTGAAGTTTGGGGTTATATAAAATGGTAATAAGTGGGCTCAAGTGTAACAGAGGCATGCCAGGCTTTGAGAGGTAGTTTTTGATGTATTGTTATAGCTTCTCTTGGACTGGTTGATGCTGATATATTAACTTTATTTCACAATTTTAGACTGGAGGGACACACATTTATGGCCAATCTCCTTTCAGTTGCAACAGAAATAAATCCTCAGTGAGACGATCTTAAAGACTGTCTACTTGGCCATTAAGATTGAAGGGCTCAGTTCTAGTTTTTCTCATTAACTCTTTAAACATTATACTTCCTCTAGTAAACTGGAAAGCAAAATCTTGGTATCTCTGACTTTTTTTTTTTTTTTTTTTTTTTTAAAGACTGAACTATCTCATCAGGGAGGAGGAATGCCTAATCTTATGACCTATTTATATAGTTTTTAAACTTTCTAAGGAAAAAAAGGGATATAATTAATGCCTAATGGTATAAATACCATTGCTTTAGTAGTTGCCTAGCAACTAATATATTGCAGGTCTGTTGGATTGCTAAAGAGACCCAAATAAATGAAGAGATTTAAGTTAATTTTAAATTCAGGTAGATTCTGGGACAGATTTCTGTGTTAAATTTCTATATATATATATAAGTTCAAAACTGAACTTGTCTCAGTTTAAAATAAATAAATAATTAAAATAAATTCCCTTGTTGTCTCTTGCTTCTAAACAATTTAAAAAGAGAAAACTATAAAGTATTAGATTACAGTTCAAAAAATATACCTATTAACATTGAACAAATAAATATTCAAGACCATAGGAAAGTCTTTTCTACTAACAAAATCCTAGAAATGTTTTTGGGACACATAAAATTACAGGTAGAATATTTGAGCAGGAAGTCTAGACACTCCCAAATTAGGCAATGCCTCCAAATTCTCCAATGTGTGATAGTTTTGATTGTGTAACAAGGATGAAGGGGTCAGAGTATTTGGGTCACCAGATGGGGCAAAGTTATGGGTCATGTGAGTGGACCACATGTTCTGATTCCTCTACTCTTGTTGAAATTGTAATATAGTTTTTCAACATGGGAACAGTTTCACTCCTATGAATGGTCACACTCACACCCAGAATATTAGCACAGATGATAATAAAACAAAACAAAAAGATGGAAATAGGCAATATTGAAGAAGTTATAGAAAGGCTGATATATATAATATGTAAATTTGAATAGTATAGCTGTTTTGGAAAACAATTTAGATTTATATAAATAAAGGGGCTAAAATGTCTATATCTTTTGATTTAGAGATTCTATGCCTAAGCACATATCCCAAGGAGGTCACTGACAAAAAGAAACAATCCATATACACACCCAGATATTTATAGCAGGATTTTTTTATGGTATGAAAGAACTAAAAACAAAGTAGGTGCTCACTGTTTTGAAACAAATTATGGAATAGAAATGTAATTGGATATTACTAAGCTAAAAGAAAAACATGATAAATATTGAGAAACTTGGAAAGACTTAGATGAACTGATACAAAATGAAGTAAATGGAGTCAAGAAAGCAAATTTTTACATCTTTTATATTTTATTATATACAATGACTACAACACTGAAAATCGAAAGAAAAAACTACTACAAAACAATTGAAAATGAAAATGAATTGTGAAATGATAAAGAATAAGCTTGTTCCAAAGAAGATATTCTACAATATGTTAAGTATTTTTAATGTACTTATTGGCTTTGTCCATTTTCTTCTTTTAAAAAAAATCTGAATTATATATATATATGTTTGTGTGTGTATGTGTATACACCTTTATGTCACTGTTAACTGTAGTCTACTAAGAGATGGTAGGGGAAATAAAAAAGGAAAAAAAGAATAAAGTGAAAAATGCACAGCAAAGAACAAAGGAATAATCTAGGGGGAAGCAAAGATGGATTGTCAAGACTATAATCTCTTCCATTATCATATATGTTTCTTGAAATGGAAATTTATTGTTCCATATTTTGAATCTTCCCTGATGTTCTGCTGGGCACATGACAATGTTTTGTTTTGTTTTTATTTTCCTTTTCTGTCTTTTTAAAAAAATTTTTTCTTATTTTATATTCAGCTTAATTCTTAAAAAGAAATAAATATGATAGTAGGAAAAATTCTTCGTTATTCAGGATGATTTTCTATGAGTGAGGGGAAAAGAGACAAATATATAGAAAATCTTGCACAAAAGAGATCAGTAAAAGTCTATTGAAAGAGAAAAAGAAGAAGGGGCATACCTTGGAAGCAGTTCTAATCATTGTATCAGGACACATGTAACATTGTAATTCTCCTTGTTTGTCATTTTGACCAAAGGATGACAAGTCTATTCTCAATTGTCTATATTAGAAAGGAGCAGTTGTGATAATAATAGATCATTCTAAAGTCATTTGTAGTTGATTCTAGCATGCACTATATGCTGGAGTTTTATTTTTCCAATTATATTTTGCTTAAGCTAACATTAAAAGTATTTTTTATTCCCTATGCATATTTCAAATGATATTTGTGGTGGAAGACTTCTCAAATCATGCTATATTGAGTAGCAAGGATAAATGAGACAGGACTTACAAATTTCCTAAGTAAAATTTAACAAATATCCAAACCACATGTGAATAACCAAATTTACTGTTATGGAATTATGGATGTCATAAAAATAAAAGTGGGAGAAGGAATTTTACTTTTTCAACTAATAGAAATCTGTATTACATTATATATGTATGTATATACACTTTAATTCCTAGTGCTTGGAATTTTGCACTTATAAAACAGATATAAGGAGCTTAGATCTCAGATTCTATTTTTTTGTTGTTCATGAGAAAAGGAAAGGAGCTATATCATGTCAGATGCCAGGGATTAGAGAGGAATAACAGTAATCTGGTATTTTCTAGATTTTATTAGTAAAGCCTTGATGATATAGCCAAAGTTGATTGGATAATTAGTAATTTTGTCCTTTGATAAACACAAAGTCTGAATAAAAATTGGTTTGCTCTATAAAACTAATAATACTTCCCCTCCCCCAATTTAGTGCAGCAGAGATTATAATGATTACAATCTTCTTTTTGCAAGAGGAAAACTACTTTAAGATCAGTAGAGATTCTTTATCTCTGCAAAGGATGTTGGGCATCCTAATAACTTTATCATATAGAACTATCTGGTTTGTTTAGCTCATTTAGTTGGACAATAATGCCAATTAGGCCAAAGTCATGGATTCTTGGGAAAACAACAACAAAAACTGTTCCTTTGTCACACACTGAATTCTTGATTCTAGCCTGTCATCTCATAGATTTCATGGATCACAGGGAAGACTGATTCAATAGAAACTCATCCTACTATAAAAATAGATCCAAAAAGAAATAGCAGTCATCTTGGATACATATACAAGAGAGAATAGTTGGTTCTTCAGTATGATAAACAGAATTCATGATCTTTCTATTTTAAACAGAATTAATTTAAAAATAAGATTAATTCTTATTCATTGCCTTCTCCTCCCCCTCCATTTTTGTCCTGCTATTTTTCCAAACTTGCCAATAGATTATTTCCTTAGCACTGGGATGTGCCTTCTATTTAAGTATTTAATGAAGCTTCAAAAGATTTAATTTACAGAACTAGTTAGTAGCTGATTTTTTTGTTTCAGTTAGTTTTGGTTTTTTGGTTTTGTGAAACTTCCCAATAATGGAAGTTGTGCTTTGTGAAAAGTCTCTTTCTGAGAAAGGGTTACTTTTCAGGGTCCACACAATCTGATTCTTAGAAAAGAGTTTAAACTAGTTGGTGTCCTAATGGTGATGCTACTGTGACTTGGCCATTTTAGTAGTAATTGAATTAACTCATAGTAGTCTAGCTGTCGGGTGAGCAGAGCAAAATTCTTGCAAAATACTTGAATCTCAAGAACAGGAAGGTTAAAGTAAGTTGTCAATTAACCAATATGAAAGTAGGATTTAGAAGTAAAATTATCTTTATTTGGAAGTCCACTCTTCTCCTCTGACCCATGCTAAGTAAAGTTCTTGACCTATCATTTTGGCAATAATTCTTTTCTTCTTCTTCTTCTTTTTTTTTTTTTTTTTTTTTTTTTTTTTTTTTAATAATCTTAGGATAATGTAGCTAATTCATGTCAGTGAACATTTTCAGTGGGATCACCAGTGAAGTTTTAGTAATAATAGCATAAAGTTTTAGTAATAATAGCATAAAGCCCTCAGATGCTACTTCCTGAAGAAACTATGTAGCCACATTAGACTATGTCTAGTTCTTAACTCCTCTTTGAAGATTTTCCATTTCAGCAATGAGATAGTTAACCCTCTAATTTGTAATCTGACTGCAGCACAAGAAAATTCACTTCTGAGTTTTGCAAGAAAACATTTCTTGAAAAGAAAGAGGATTCTTCTTCCATGTCTTTTAATTCCAAGTTCTTCAATAAATAACTTTACTTCTTACTGTTGTATTATCTTGTCAGGAGAGATAGGATTCTGGGGTAAGGCATAAGTTTCAAAGAAAGATTTTTTTTTTCCTTGAGAAAGAGAGGCGGTAAATCCATAAAGCTAAAAGAAGTATCTGTCCATTCCTCAAAAAAAAAAAAAAAATAAAGGCTTATCCTTATCAAGAATTATTTATGCTCCAGTCTCTGCACTAAGAAAGTACCCAGATCATTTGACCACTCATTTGCCCTGACATTTGCTTTGAAAATCTTCCAGATGGTTGAAATTAAAGAGTTAACATTTCTGAGGCAATGAATCAATTCCAATTCAAGATTCTACAGGAAAGACTTTCCTTACCCTGGTTTGTATCAGATTTGGGCCCAATTTGTAAATTGAATGATTAGAGTATAAAGAACCTATAATTAAAAGTCCCAATATGGATATGTACCTGTCTAAAAAAGGAACATTGGTCCCACTTAGTCAGATCCCAAGGTTGGAAATTATAATCTAATGATCTCTTAGAATTTCAAGTCTATTTTTTCCTAAGGAGCCAATAAATACTAGTTCATTGCTACTTTACTGAAACACAGCTTGTATGCTTGGATTTGATTTCATGCTTTCAACACATTTTTAGGATATCTAGCAATTCTGGAAGGTTTTATACCATATGGTTCTGAAAAGGGGATAGATTTTCACAATATGGTAGTTGGCAGGAAAGGGCATGAACTCAATCAGGTGTAGGAGGGGACAAAGGAGTAAATTCTCTAATGTTATGCAAGACCGTTGGTGAATTATGTAGAAAAAAAGGTGATCTCTTTTTTAAAAACATCTTTTTAAAATTCATGTTTGAAAATTTTCATTAAAATGCCCCTCCCAATTGTCAATATTTCATACTATGAGTTTAACTTCCTCAGACTACTCATTTAGTGATCACAATAGAGAGACCAATGCTTGGCATAAGGTTGGCATTGGATAACTGTCTGTGAGTGATTGACTGGAATGTTAAAAAGGTTGCAGCACATCATTTCCAAGTAATGTTAGTAGGAAGTGGTCAGTCTCTTAATTCTGTTGATAAAGAAATTGAGGACCAGGGAGGTTGTGATTTACCCAAAATTACTCAGCTAGTAAGAAATAGAAGTAAGATTTGTACCCAGATTTTCTAACACCAAATTTAGTGCTCTTCCCACTATATCACATTTTTTCCAAGAAAAGATTAAAGAGTGAAGTAGACCACTCTTGTCCCCATATGAGGATTCCTTGGTTAGTGCTAGAATCATCCTCATCATATAAATGTAAAATTCACATAAAACTGTAAGGTTTAGAAAGTTAATTATTTCCTTTCATATTCACTCAACACTGATGATTACATAATACAGGTAGTATTATTATCTTCATTTTACACTTACAAATGAGGAGGTTGAAATAGATGCTTCTTGCTTTAAATCTATTCATAAGAGACTAGGATGTTTAGTTTAGAATTGGTGACCATAGGGAGAAGGAAGGAAGGAGACGATCATTTGAGGGCTGTGAGGAAAAATAGAGGTCAAATAGCAGAACCAGAACCCAGATGTTCTGGGCACAAAGTCTAGCACTCTATCCACTGCAGAATATTAGAAATGGAAAAAAGGTCTTTTCTCAGATGAGGAAACCGATCCAGGGAAGTACTTGTCCAAGTTCAAGTTAACAAGTTAGTTCCTGAGTTCAGTTTGCTATATGTAGCTCCTGACTCTGAGGCCAGGGCACTTTCTGAAGTAGTCTCTAAAATTTAAGTGACTACAATACCGTCAAGAATGAAGTGGGATAGAGAGTAGAGGAATGACTAATCAATTCAGTGCAAAGTCTTCTGGATTAAAGTCTAAGGACCATAATTCAAATTCGTCTTCATTTTAGTGTGCCTGGGCAAGTCACTGCATTTCTGGGCCCTGGTTCTTGATCTGTTAAATGAGGAAGTTGGAATAGATGCTCTTCAAGAGTCCTTCTTGCTTTAAACCTACGATACTATGCATAGGAGACTAGGATCTTTAGTTTAGAATTGGTGACCACAGGGAGAAGGAAGGAACGAGACGATCATTTGAGGGCTGTGAGGATTGACAAGTGATTTTTGTTAGAGGCATAAAAGGAAATTTCTGAAGAGGAATACAATGCTTTATCTTTTGTGTAGTCCTCAGTTGGGGTGGGCAGGGGAGGGGAGGGCGACTATCCTTTACTTAGCTCGGAGTTA
Organism: Sminthopsis crassicaudata; assembly: GCF_048593235.1. NCBI lineage: Eukaryota > Metazoa > Chordata > Mammalia > Dasyuromorphia > Dasyuridae > Sminthopsis > Sminthopsis crassicaudata. Next base: position 128,460,267 of record NC_133621.1, read on the forward strand.
AGATTTGGGAGACCTGAGACTGAGTTTTACCTCTGCACCTTTTTCCTCGTAAGGGTGAAATATTAACAGTTGATGTTCAGCGCCTCAGATTCCTCCTTTCCTAGGGGATAGACTCACAACCCCAGAGCCCCACTTATGTCTAGTCTATTCCACTGCAGAGAGACAGGAGTGGGGATGTGTGGTATGGGAAGACTTGGGTTGTCTTTCAAACTGAGGATCAAGGTCACCCATTCTCCCCGAGTCCCTTCCATCGCGGTGCCTGACGGCGTGGGCTCTTGGAGCCAGAAAGAAGTGAGACGTGCAGCACGAGAAAGCGGGGGTGCCTGCCCGCGCCCTGCCCGCGGGCCCCTCCCTGGCACCGGGGTGCCGAACTGGGCTGGGCTGGGCTCCAGCGCGCAGCGGGTTAAAGCGTGGCGGGGGCGGGCAGGCAATGGGAGGAGTGTGCTGAGCTTTGCGGGCTGGGGGTGCGGAGCTGGGGAGGTGTGCAGAGCGCGGCGCTCCAGACTCCTTCCTCGCCTCTCGCCCAGTCTGTGTGCCCGGCTCTCTGGCACGCAGGGGGTTAAGCGCCTCCCGTGCAGAGCGAGGGGGCTGAGCTGGGGAGCTGCTGCTCGGTGCTCGCATTCAGATCCGCTAGAGCAGGAAGATGGCGACGGACGGGGCGAGCTGCGAGCCCGACTTCTCCCGCACCCCGGAGGACCCGGCGGGAGCCCCGGCAGCGGCGGCGGTAACCGAGCTCCTGGGGCGGGCGCGATGCTGGAGGTGGTGCGGCTAAAGGTGGCGGGTTCCGCGATCTACTGGGCTCTGCAACCTTCCTCCCTCCAGGGAATACCTTTCGTCCCCTCGCCACACCCCTGCAACTGGAGGGGTGGGAGGTGGCGGGAGGTTGCTCCCGATCGTCCCTAGCTGCTGAAAGGCACCCGTGCTTTCCTCCCGCCTTCCTCCACGAGCCTCCCCTGCGGGGCACCTCTCGGGAGCCCGCCCCCCCTGGCCGCCCGCACCCTTTCCCTAAGCTTGCTTTCCCCGATCCCACCCTCTTAGCACGCTCTCCTCCTCCTCCTCTTCTTCTTCCTCCTCCTCTCCCCCAAGCCTTTCCTCTCCCCCGGCCCCTGCAGGTTTGGCGAAGGGTGAATGGTGGTGTGTATTTCCCAGCGAACTTGACCCCCTATTGTTTGCATCTCTGCTGCGCGCGTTTGTGTGTGTGTGTGTGTGTGTGTGTGTGTGTGTGTGTGTGTGTGTGTGTGTGTGTGTATGTTTGTACAGGCGAGCCTTAGAGGTGGATCCCTATCACCTGGCCAGGGATCTAAGAAATCTTTGAGAAAGGGGATGGGAAAGGAGGGTTAGCTGTCGGACAGGTGTGCGGCTGCCTATTGTGTGTGTGAGGATGCTTGGAGATGCCTCTAGGGAAAGTCACCGCCGAAATCCCCGGGTGGTTTGGGCTTGGGGCTGCCAGTGACCCGGCTTTAGGATTTACTGTGACTTCTTGAAGCTTCTCACCCTCTCCTCCTAACTATCCTATTCTCCCCCCCCCCCCCTTTTAGGGTTATATTGATAGAAGCTCGCGGTGGGGGAGGGAGACAGAAAGCCCACTGCTGGACGAGTTTTTGACAGCAAATCACCTCCGTTTTTTGGTTTGTTTGTTTGTTTGTTTTTCCTTTCTGCCCCCTGATACTTGCCCTTCTCCTCCTCCGCCTGTATCTTTTTACCTTGTGGGTGGAAACAGAGCAGGTGACTAGCTAGCCCCTGCTGTTGAATAGAGCTAAACTCACGTAATGGGTGGAAAATGTTTTCAATATTTGAGGAAACAGCCTAGCTGTTTAGAGCAGCATGGAGCCTGTTGGGGGAAAAAAATGAGGACAGCTTTCCCTGTCTGCCCTTGGCCCCTTTCTTATTTTAGTTATTTCCAGTGTAAGCTTCTGATGAAATGAAGGAAATAAAAATTTGTCAACTCTTCTGAACTTACATTTCAGTCAGAAACAAGAGACAGGGGCAAGAGTAAATAGTTAATTTTTTTTTCAACTTTTCCCTAGCCAGTCTGCTTAATGTTATTTCATTCCCTTAGTACCTTGCCATTATGGGAAAGAAGAAAGAAGTGGGGTAGTGGGGACCAGGGAGGTAGTGCATGCTTGCAGGTAACAAGGACTGAAAAGAAATGTGCAAGAGAAGTGAGACTTTGGGGGAGGAGAAGCAGGATTTAGGAAATTGCTAGATTTTGGTCTTAAGAGGTTTTTAGAAGAATTCCTTTATTAACATAGGAAATTTTTAAAAAAGGCTTTAAGACTGCAAGTGAAAGTGTCCAATTTATGATGTGGAAAACCTGTAGCCCCATGTGAAACACAATGGAGGCTGCTATTAAGTCAGAAAGCAATTATGTGTTACTGAAAATGACCAGGAATCTTCCTAGTGTGATGATGGATAAGGTGAGGTACTGAAGGTGAGAAAGATTTTTTTTTTTCCTTAAAAAATTTTTACTTTGTAGGTCTCATTGCTTACTTAAAATGGGCTTCTTTGTTTTGACCCTCCTGACTTTAATCACCTACTGAAAGTAAAGCAAAATATAAACACTTGATTTGTGAACTCTATCTGATTTATATTTTTGTTTAGGCCATAAATCCAAGTGGGCAGGGGTAGGTTGATTTTTGTGATGTTGATGTTAGTTCTCTTTCTTATGGTTTAGCAATTCAAAATCCTAGGAGTCAGATTGTGTGTGTGAATGCAATTAATTTGAGGTTTAATCCTGAGACTGATCAGAGAAAATCTTAACCTGCTGTTTATTTCCAGATATTCCTTTAGATTAGATATATTTTGGTGAGGTTACTCTTTTAACATTTTGCAATTTATCTTTTAAGTAACCCCCTTTTTTTCCTTTTTCATTTTTTTTGATAGCTTTGACAGCTTTTTCCTTTAAAAAATGTTTTATTAAAAAAAAAAAAAAGGTTTGTTTATTCATTATGTCAGCCACTCTCCATTGTCAGTTTATTGATGCCCTGAAGGCTAATTTTATATTAAAGTCAGGGGAAATGAAGAGGTGATATTTTCACACAAATGCGATTTTTATCACTCAGTGTTTAAAAGCAAGAGATATTTTCACACTCCTACATATTCTTGGCTGATTGAGTCCTTCCTTCCATGTTTTAAATTTTGGATATTTTGGAAAGTAAGGCTTTTATATCTTTTTTTAAAAAAAATTTACTTCAATTTGGGCATTTATTTATTTATTGCTAATGAAGATTTAAATGATCCTTAAAAAGTCTTTTTTTAAAAAAACTGGTGTGTTTTTGCTTTTTTTTTTTTTTCTTTTTTTCCCCCTGAAAGTTGACTTATTTGGATGGTTGCCTGGAAACAAGTTAAATTTACAGTTTTTCAGCTTAATATGATTTCCAGGGGAGTGTTTTTAATTCAGGTTGTGAAAGTTTTGTTTAGCTATTTAAATCCTAAAAGCATAGCCAGGAATGAAAGGGATGGTAACAATTTAGACAACCAGTACCATTGGTGCTATCATATCAATTATCAAGTGCCGTCAACCATTTCAGGAATCCAGTAATGTTTTCAATTCCTTAGCCAAATACTGTGACTCTGGAAATACATATTATTATTCCACTGGGGAAATAACTCTTAACATATAGGATAGACTGGAAAAATGCTTTATTATTTATTGTCATCAAAGAATTTGAGTAAGGGGGGAGATAGACATCATTCTGGTTGTTCCTGGACCAAATGCAGGATTTGGTTATGTGTGCAGAAGATTTAGTGTGTATCCTTCATTGTCATAGAGATTGTACCAAGGGAAAACTTAGGCAATAATTTTGTTAAAAAGTGCTAAATATCACTGAATGACTTACACCTGCAATGACATATTAATCAAAAAATAGCTGTCACATTTTATAAAATTTCCTGATGTCTTGCAAGTGAGTTTTGGGGTAAAGCCAACAATGAAAAGATCTGTCTTAACTGAAATAAAAATTATTGCTAAGCCATTTTCTTTCAAAACACTGCAAAAATGTAATTAAACAGCTTGTATGTGATGGGTATCTTGCTTTGCCTTCTTTATCAAAGGGGGGAAACAAAAATTTACTGGATTAAAAGCTATGGAATTACTGACTTACATTTTTTGGGCAAAGATGGGAAAGACATGATTTTTAGCATTTTTTAAAAGGTTTAATATTTTTCTCCTTAATAATCATAGTTGACATTCACTAACATTTTGAAGTTTAAAAAGTGCTTTGCGGGATGCATTATCTCTTTACAGACAATAAACATTTTTTTTTTAGTGCCTACAAATGTACTGTGCGAAAAGCTGGGAATATCAAGAATGACAAAAAGCAGACCCTGTTCTGAAGATGCTTATACAAACAACTATGTACAAACAAGATGCATACAGGATTAATTGGAATTAATCTGCAAGGGAAGGCACCAAAATTAAGCAAAGCATGTAGGCTTCCTATTAAAAAAAATTATATTTTTGCCAGAACTTGGAAGCCAGGAGGTAGAGATGAAGGAGGGGAGCCTCTCAGGCATGGGAAATAGTGAAAATGCATGTAACCTGGAACAATATATCCTAGAGAAAGGGAGAAATGCTCAGTTGACATAGTCATGAGGCCCTAAGTGTCTGCTTTGATCAAAGTCAACAGCAATTAATGCACAAACTGGATTCTCAGCTTGTATAACTTGAATATAGATTTAAATTGTTTTCTTACTCTGTAATCTTTACTGTATACCAGAGTGGTAGCAGGTAGGCAGCATGGTGCAATGGAATGAAGACTGGATTTTAGAGGAGTTGAGTCAGAGAATATATGGGTTTAAATCTTACCTCTGGTACTTATTAGTTGTGTGAATTTAAGCAAGTCACTTGATATTTTTGGGCCAGTATACTTATCTATGAAATATAGTTGTTGAACTAGACTGGATCAGCTGAAATGGTCTTTACTGCTCCAAGTCTATGATTCTCTGAAGAGTTTAAACAGCAGAGCTTCAGTCCAGTGTGGAAAATTTAGTTACATAAGTATCTTTATGCATACCTTAGTGCCTTCATGTCTCTCCATGGCTAGAAATCATAGCTTATCAATGCTTTCTTAATCCTATGTGATTTTTGCCCTCACCCTCCCATAAATTCTCCATAGAAAATTTAAATGATAAAACATTTCATGAATACTAGACTAGCACTTAGATTGGCTATATGTTAGCATCTCTCACTCTTCATTTTTGATTGACCCACTTTTCCAATATCACATTGCCCTGATTACATCTTTATTGCTCTCTGATGTTCTCAAGAAATCTCTGGTTGCTTTTGCCTATTTACATGCACCCATTCATCTCTCCATTGCCTTTTACACTATTGTGCATTTTGATTCTTCAATTGTCTTGGTTTTGAAGCCATTTAATACTAAGTTAAAACAACAACAATAACAAACTAGTGGCAGAGAACATCTAAGGATCACTGAAAGTGTTGCTTAACTTTTCAAATATAACTCTTCCTTGTATTCTGTCTTGGGCCTGGCTCATTGCTGAGCTGTACTGCTTTACTGATATATTTATGGGCTAACATGGGACTATACATCTAAATACCTCTTCTCATTTGGACAATATGTATTGTTCATCAGCATGTTTATTGTGTGACTTTCAAGAGTAACATTTTTTTGAATAGTAATGGATCTCATTGAGGAGGAGACCTGTCGTATTCTGAGATGATGCCATCTGTGCACTATCATCTGCAAACGGTAGCATTGTAGATGACCATGCTTTTCATCTATAGGAAATATCTGCAGGATGTCCTCCATGACAATAGTGTAAACTTTGTTGAGCATACAAAGGTATAGGGTGCTACTGTCTTTCTGACTTGTTTATCATTAATAATTAAAGTATCACTGAACAAAATTATCACTGCAGTTTTAACTTTCAAGGCTTCTTGTATCATCTTAAAATATGCATAAATAACACTTTGTTGAAATATATCCTATAAGGCAATATTTTGCCCTGCCAAATCAAATGCTTTTTGTAATCAGAAGAAAATAAATACTTCTTGTATACTCTGTTCCTGCTAATCTTGTTAATGATGGGAAACATGTGGTCTGCTATATAGAATTATCTGCAAAAGCCCATCTCTTTCCTTCTCATATTTCTAACAAGATTATCCTCCATATAGACATAGAAGTGTGTCCTGCTTTCTAGAGCCCCCAAGTTGGGATGATAAAATGTACCATGCTTTTTGGAGCCCCACACCAGGATGATTAAAATATACTATCTCAGTGGATAAGTGATGAGGCGGGACTCCTGAAGATGGTGAAAATACGGAGTTCATTTATTCCCAGTTCTTTCATCCTTATATATCCTTATGTAACCAAAACCACAATGGGCATGTACAAAGTATGTACTGAGCAAATGGGATCACATGAACAACTTGCTATTATATATAGATTGCCACCTGGTATCACTCAATCACAACACAGGTTATCACCACCCCCTGACTTCTCAGGAAGGCCAAGAGCCCTTAGGGGAGATGGGGAACCCAACTAGACATTGTCATCAGGTTTCCTCTGGAGTGAAGGGTCTTATACCTTACCCAGAGTTTCCCCACTGTTAGTGACCCTCTACATAGAAGGTTCTCATAAAGATTTTACAGATATCAGAAAGGAGTAGGCGTATTTGTCTGCGTTACCAATATCTCTTCAGATAAATAAGGAATATGCATTGCTACTGAAGTTTCTTAATTTAACTTTGTATGTTTATGGATATGTTAGGATTAAGAGAAATATTGACCAGAGAGTTAATGAATGATTGGCCATGGATTGTTATAGCTAATTCAATGAACATCATTACTGCTTTTTCCTTTGTCTAGGTGACTCTCTTATCACAATTTAAAACTTGTCCTTTTGTCATGTCTAACTTCCCTTCCCTTTTTACTTGGCTAATTTTGTCTGCTTTCTGCCTCCCTTTGCATTTCCTTTTTGAAAAAATTTTTAAAAATTCTTTCATTAAGAATAGGGATTGCTATGTAGAAATAATGATTTTTCCTTTTCGCCCTCTTCTCCCATTGACTTCCAATTGCAAACTCTCCATTCAGTCTTGGGAGGACTTTTGATGGGTTATGGTTGTCAATGAGGTATTGAGAGTTGGGAAAAATATAGATAACAAGAAGTGGTGAGAAAGTAGAAAAGACTGAATAATTCAGGAGATATTATAATTCAGCAGAAAGATTTGACTATGAATTCAGAAGATCTAGGTTCAAATAATATCTTTGATGCTTACTATCTGTGTGACCTCATAGAGATCACTTAACCTTTTTGTCTCTTCTGTAAGATGAGGGAGGTTGGATTACTAGGTAGCTTGTGAGGTCCCTTTCAGTCAGATCTAGATCTATGATCCTATGTTCTAGTCCATAGTCGGGCAAAATTCAATAATTAAATGCACTTAAAGAGGAATTTGAAACTATCTTCCTCTATGTCTTTCTCTGTTTCTTACTTTATCACAAGTACTGGTACAGAGGCTGGCTTCCTCTGAATACCATAAGCAAGGCTGCTATATCATTAAATTTCCAGTATTGATTTGTTCTTTTTGGAAATATGAGCAACAGCAAACAGAAGAAAACTTTAGTATTGCTGAGGATTGTACAGTAAGAAGTAGGTAGCACAATGAAAAGAAAATAAGCAGTTTATCAACAAGAAGTATTCATTAAGTATCTATTATGTTCTAAGCGCTGGAGACATACATAAAACAAGGGTGTTAGTAGTCATTCTGTTGTCATAAATGTGACTAGGATCTGACTGTTGATGTTAGTAAGAACCATACCACAAAAACTAAGGACTATCTTAATACCATGTGATTTCCAATCTGTAATCTTTTAATTCTTTTTATTTGCTTGCACTGAGTATATTAAATATTTGAATCCATTCAGTAGGAAAAATGCCAATTAAAATGTTATGTCCAGCAAATGTAAGATAGCTGAGTTAATATTACTGTGGGGATTAGAGGTTTGTTTCCTGAGTACCCTGGTTTTTAAATTTTAATGTATTTAAACAACAGAATTTCTTTAGAAGATCTGAATTCCAGCTGAAAGCGCATCTAATCTTTCTGTGTCTCAGATTACTCTTTTGAAGATCATTGTTGGGATTTGCCATCTCAAGCTGGAACTTGGATAGAATATTTATAAATATATTTTGAGCTTCTTAAAAAAAACATTTATTTCAACTGACTGCTGGCTTGTGCAGGTTATTTTAAACAAAGACACAAGGTTTTTCTAACATTAAAAGACACAAGATAGAAATAGGAAATATTGCCTTGTACTATTTGAAATGCCCTTTTCTAAGAGTGACAAACTTATAGAGAAAGAAGTAAGTAACCTTGGTTATGTATCTGAGACGACCTCCATTATTTGTTTGTTCTCTGAACTTCATTTTAATTTTTTTCTTAGTCAGATTTAATTATACCCAGTAGCAGGTTCTGATTGTTTTCTCTTTTGTAGTCAATTTTATTGCTTCATGATTATATACTATAAGCAGCTAAATAGCTCTCTTAAATATAAGTCCAAATTGTGTGTGCATGTATATGTTTACATATATATGGTATTTGTGTGTGTATATGTGTGTGTGTGTGTGTGTGTGTGTGTGTGTGTGTGTGTGTGTGTGTGTGGTTATATACTTTTTCAGAGAAGGGAGTTTCTAAAATCAGAGAAGAGCTAAAATGGGTAAACTTGAAATCTTCAGATGCATTAATTTTAACCTTATGATACTTAAAGCAGTGAACTTATGTTCATTCTGCTAATTCCTAATCAATGTACAGTTTTTATCAATTTATAGTAATAGAGATTGGCTACTTGGTTACTTCTAAGAACTATCCATGAAACTAAGGGTATGCTTTTGCAATAGATCAAGACTGACATGCTTTTCTCTCTGATTGCATAGAGAACTATTGGTATGACTTCTTGCTTTCTATCAAATAGACAAATTACATCTTATCTCACCTGAAGGAAGCATTAATCTAGTTTTCAATGAACTAAGTAATAATCTGTAAAACCTGAAGACCCAGATTCTAGTGCAGCACTTGTTGACTATATATCATTAACTAAGTCATTTATAGTCTCCTTGTGCCCTAGTTTAAGCTTAAAAAAGAGAAGACAGAGGTATTTATCAATGAAGCAGTGTTGATATAAAGAAGGATTGTGTGGTTTGAAAATGCCTTGAAAGGATCCATCATTTTAGAAGTAAATATCCTATGCAGTGCTACCCTCCATTTTTCTTGAAAAATTAATTCTACAAGAGCACTCCAGCAGTGTAGTTGGATACAGTGCAAATTTTGTGACTTAGAGAAAATGTGTGCTTAATTGCTGGCTGAAAAGATGAATTTTAGAATATTAGTATTTCTCTTTATTCGAAGTATTCAAAATTTGATCTTTGCCCACAAATTTCAAAAGACTCATTATTGCTTTCTTCTCTTTTCCCTACCACTTCTTCCCAGTTGTTGCAAAATCACATATCCTTAAATGAAAATATTGAATCATCCAGAAGAAAACGTGGGCAGTTTCTAAATATTACAACAATTATTAGTGTCATACGCTCACAGATTGTGGAATTATAAAGCTTTAAGAAGAAACCTTCGTGGTCATTCCCATTTTATAAGATGACAAAATTGTGCCATTGAAAGATGAAAGCATTTGCCAAAGGTCACATAAATTGGAAGTGACAGAACCAGAATTTACATCTAGGTCTTCTGACTTCAAATCTGGACTTCCACTATCCCATACTTTTTAATCTAAGAATAATAAATATTACTAAAGAATGACATACTAAGATAAAAAGATGATTCTGTAGAAAGTGCCTTAAATGAATTTTCTAGGCCTTTTAGAATAACAGTTTAGGCACAGATAATTATGTAACCCGCAATCTACTGGTCTATCTGGGACAATAGCCCCAAGGAATGTTCTAGAGGTCAGCTGCCACTCAAATTCTCTTGTGTATTGCTTTTATATCACTGGGGAGAAGGGGAAAGGAGGGAGGAAAGAATCCATATTTTCAAACAGCTAACAGGCTGTGTGTCATTGTTAGTAATTTTAAAAAGGCTGCAGGCTGCCCACTTGAATTTCATATCATGTGGGGAAAAAATTGGTTGATTTAGCTCAACCCTTGCTTATTTTACAGATGAAGATATTTAGACTTAAAGTGGATGGGACATACCCAAGATTACCCAAGTAGCCTGGTACTAGAACCCATATTTCCTAACTCCTGTTCCATTGTCCTTTCTACTACAACATGAAGCTTTCTTTATTAATTTTCTAAAACAAACTGGGTTCTAAATTGATTATTGGGAAATTCATTATTGTAGTATGTAGGAAGATGTAGGTCATTTTTTGCTTCCAAGTATAACTGGACTTCATGGTTTCTATACTGCCCAGGAGTAGATCTAAGAGATGATTCCTTTACTGAGCTGCCTCATGACTTAACTTTAGGATAACTTCATCTTTCAACTGGCTGACTTCAGTCTTGCCCTGCCATCTCTAACAGGATACTTCTCAAAGCAAAGAGGCAGTTGTAGTTTAGGGGGAAGATCCCTTGCAGTCACTATACCTGGCTTCAGATCCTACCTCTGAAACTTGTCATTATGACCTTGGAAACATTTATTAAACATTATTAAAGTACCCCAAACTGTCAGATCTTCTCCTAAGTTCTGAGGATATAGAGAAAGGTAAAAAGATAGTCTCTTCCTCTGGGAGGAAGACTTTGTGATGAGGGAGACAACATTCAATTCAAATAACTATTTATAAAGAAGCTAGAAGCAGGATAATCAACAAAGGAAAGACACTAGAATTAGGAGATTTAAAGCCTTCCTGGAAAAGTTGGGATTTAAACTGAGATTTGAAAGAAGACAAGGAAGCCAGAAAGGAAAATGAAATTTTTTGCTCATGGAATAGCAAGGGCCCTTTGCCAGTGAGTTGAAGAGTATGTGAGGTGGGGTATATAGTGTAAGAATATTGGAAAGGTGTGTGTGTGTGTGTGTGTGTGTGTGTGTATGTGTATGTTGGGGAAAAGGAAATGGTATTAAGACTTTGACCATTTAGTCTCCCTAGATTTTCATTTCCTCAGAGGTAAAATGAAGGGATTATTATCTGGTTTTTTTAGGTCATGGAGACCTATGATCCTCTTATTCTCTGATGGCGATAGCAGTTGGCTATTACCATTTCATCTTCTGGCACACTTAGCAAACCTGGAGCTTGGTGTTGTGGAAATCTGGCGATGGCATTTAGGAGGCATTTAACTCGATAATGTTTTTTGTCAATCTGCATTTGATATGTGACCACCCAGAGAAAGCCAAAACAGAGGATATTTTTTTCCTTCACTAGTGATTCTGAGAAATTGAAAACAGAACTATACTGAGTGGTTTCTGTGGATTTAATGGGCTGCCTTTTCTTAAGATGTACTTTTGTATTTAAGTGCTGTGCTATAAGGGTGCGTTATGTCCCCCACTTGTTCTCCAGAAGCCAGCCTCCAGAATACTTTTACTTTACATATAGACTTTACAACTGGGTGATAAAATAAAAAAAAGCTTCCTCCCTCCTTCACCCTGTTCTCCTGAGAATTTTTCTTCATAGATGTCACAGGCCAGGAAATAGAGTATAGAGCTGAAATGTGTGAGTGCTTTTCAGGCCTCTGTAGAATTGAGAAGTAATTTTTTTTTTTTAATTGAAAGGAAGTGGGAGAATCAAGCATCATCTATAAAGCTTATTTTTAAAAAACTTTCCACTGAGATTACCCTTAATGTTTTAATAAGTCTCTCTCCCCCCCCTTTTTTTTTTTTAACATCACTATCACTTTCTAATAATTGCCCCTTAGCTGCCACCCCTCACACCTTCCCGGTAACAAATAAATACAATCTAGCAAAACAACTCAGTGCCTTGACTGTAATTGAAAAATGTTGCTTCACTCTGCCCATATAATCTACACCTCTTTGCCAAGAGGTGAAAGCCATGCTTTACCATCAGCCTGCCTAAATCACAATTGGACATTGCATTCATTGTAATTAGGTGTTTGAATATTATTTTCTTTTATAGTGAATATGGTCATCAAATAAATGGTTATGTTGGATCTGCTGATCAATGTCATTTTGAATGACTTAGTAAACACTATTTTAGTTAAAATCAGCAGGTACAATTAAGATTAAGAATCTGATGGAAGTGGATATCTTCAACATAAAGAAGAGCCAACTCACTTCCAGTTGATCAATGATGGACAGAAATAGCTACACCCAGAGAAGAAACACTGGGAAGTGAATGTAAATTGTTAGCACTACTGTCTATCTACCCAGGTTACTTATACCTTAGGAATCTAATATTTAATGTGCAACAAGAAATACACACATATATTGTATCTAGGTTATATTGTAACACATGTAAAATGTATGGGATTGCCTGTCATCTAGGGGAGGGAGTGGAGGGATAATTTGGAAAAATGAATACAAGGGATAATATTATAAAAAAATTACTCATGCATATATACTGTGAAAAAAATTCTAAAAAAAAAAAAGAATCTATATGCCATAAAATATGCTGCGTGTTAGGGTAACAAAACAAAAATTAAACAGTCTCTGCTCTTAAAAATAAAGTATTTAATTCATGGGAAGAGACATGTAGAAATTGCTAGTTGTGTTAGTAGCTGAAGGGACCCAGATGGGGTGCATTTAAGGAAAGAGGCTTGCTTCTAGGCTGTAATTTTGATAGAAGCTAGAGATCCTATAAATTAGAAGTGAGGAGAGAATACATTTCAGATATGTGAGACAGCCTGTTCAAAGGGCTAGAGATGGAAGATGGAACAAAGTGAATGGAGAACAGCACATTGTCCAATATGGCTAGATCATAGGTCCTTGAAAGAGAGAGAGCATCCTGGAAAGAGAGAGAAAATCCTGGAAAAGTCAGCTGGAGGCAGATTCAAAGGACTTTAAAAAACAAAGTAGTTTATTAACAAATATAAAGAAGGAGCCTCTGAATTTTCTTGAGCAGGGGAATGACATGGTCAGACCAGTGCTTTAAGAATATCGATTTGGCAACTGTGTGTAGGATGAATTGGAAAGGGCACTGACTGGATGCTGAGAGACCCATTAGGAGACTATTGTAGTAGTCCAGCAGAATGGGGAGTTGGGGAGTATCTGACCTAGGGTGGTGGTGGTACAAATGGCAAGAAGGGAATAGATCATATAATCCTAGGCTTAGAATTGAACAGGATCTCTAAGGCCATTGATTCCAGCTCGCTCATTTTAGGGATGAGTAATCTGAGGTTCAGATGATTAAGTGACTTACCCTAGAGTTTTACAGCAAGTAATTGTAAGAGACAGGATTTAAATCCAGATTTTCTTCAATCCAAGTCCAGTGCTTTTCAGATATTTATCAAGGGTGAGTTTGGGACTTTTAAGAAGACATTCAGTTGGAGATATTCAATAGATGGTTATGCAAGAGCCCCAGAGAGTTATGAGCTAGAGAGATTCATTCCATTCTGGGAATATCTTTATAGAGACAATCATTAAAAAGATAGTAGTTAATGAGTTCTTCTAGAGAGGAGAGAAAGGAGCCCAGGGCTGAGTCCTGAGGGAACTCAGAGATGTGGAAGTGGCATAGGGATGGTCAAGGAAAGAGGAATAAGAAGCAGACAGATAGACAGGATAACAGGGAGAGAGCCATGCCATAAAAACTCTAGAAGGAAAAGGATAATCAGAGGTGTCAGATGTTCTAAGACCAAGAGAAGTTCAAAAGAGTAAGCACTGTGAAAAAAGTAAGCACTTTTTAAAAAGACTGATTGTAAAGCAACCAACATTTCAGTATACCCCCCCCCAAAAAAAAATCCTCCAAAAAAGCAAGATGAAAGAGAATTGCTGTGAACTATTATAATTAATAGATCATTGGTAATGTGGAGAGTAGTTTAATGAGCAATAAGATGGGGAGCCAGATTGAAAAGAGTTGAGAAGGCTTAATAGCTTTTGCTAGATCTCTAGTGAAGGGATACAAGATAAAATGATAGTTAAGGAGGATGTGTTAGTAGCTGAAGAAATGAAGAATTTTTTTGTTTTGTTTTGTTTTAAGATGGGGAAAAATAGGAATGTATGATTTTTTTTCTTCTAGATTATAGACAACATTACACAATAATTTATTTATGTCTTTTCCTATATAGAGAATATTCTTTTGAGTAGACTTAGGGGAAAATGAATTTAGGCAGCCTTTCTTAGCATCCTAAGATAAAGAAAATTTCATTTTTATTTGAATTTTTCTTTGTTCTTTTCTGAATGTTTTAATAATTTTTCTTGAGAAAGAATGTATAATTTGAAAAATAAAGTTTAAGAAGAAAACTCCCAGATTTAATGGTAACAATAAAAACAGATTTCAACCTATTTCTCTTTTTTATAATCTCAATATTTTATTAATCTGGCAATTCTGTTTTTATAAAAGTAAATGGATCAGTGTGACATAGTAGATGGAAAGCTGTCCTTATTATCATGAAGGCCTGAGTTTAAGTGTGAAAATAGTGTATTTGATACACAAAGTCTTTCTTGATCCCCTTTCAAGCAGTCTTGGTAGCATCTCTTTTCCTTTCCCTTTTCCCCTCCCCCCAATTATTTGTTATATTTATTTCATATTTAACTATCTATATATATATGTTATCTCTCTGGATAAAATATAAGATCCTTAATAATGCTTGTTAAGTGATTGATAAGAGGATATTTTCTTACCATTGACTGTCTATATTGATAAAACCCACATCCAAGAAAAAATAATTTTAAGTTGTATTTATTACTCATAATTTGTGGTGTAGGGGTTAGAGTGCTGAGCCTGGAATCAGGAAGATGTGGAGTGAAATTTGGCTTCAGATATTTTTCTCACTATGTGACTGTGGGCATATCAATTCATCTCTCTATGCCTCCATTTTCTCAACTATAAAATGGGAATAATAATAGTATCCCCCTTACAAGGTTGTTGTTGGGATCAAATGAGCTAATGTTTGTGAAAGTACTTGACAGTGTCTGTATTGTAGGTGCCATATAAATGATCATTTTGTTTCTTTTCAATTTGGTCAAAATACCTTGAATTTATTTGTAGAATACCCTGTAATTTTTAATTATTTTCTTATATGCTTTTTAATGCTGAAAACATTCCTATGGGAATAAAGAGTTTAAAAATTGTATACCTTGTTTAATATCATATACTTTATTCTAGTATAAGCACATTCTTGAAAGAACAAGGATTACAGTAGTTTTTATTCTTGAAATATATGTAATATCTCTTGTTCATAGGCATTGGACTTGTGAATTTGTGCTATATCAAGATTGATTATACTAGGATTCTATTAATGTTTCACTTTATTGATAGAAAACTAGAGAGGTATATTTATTACTCTTGATCAAGTAATGAAATGGTATACAGGTCAGATGCCTTGATCTCCAACACAAATCAGAATCCTTGTAGTGCATTGTACTATTTGTCACTCCTTAATTCAACAGACATTTATTAAGTGCCCATTCAGTGTAAGGCATGGTGCTAGGTGTTGAGGGTGTAAAAATTTATATTCTTCTATGAAATATAACAAATAAGCTAGTAAAGCAAAAAAGAGAATGCAGCTATCTAGGGAGATCAGGAAAGGCTTTGGGCACCCCTAGAAGTCAAAGATTCTGTGAAGCTAATGTGGAGAGGGATTATATTCCAAATGTGATAGATCACTTATGGAAAGACATGGAGGGGGGGACATGTAATATCTTGTACATAGAGCAACTAATAGGCTAGTTCAGCTAGAACAGAGAATATGAGAAGCAAGTGCATTGGTTAGATGAAAGCATTTTGTTTATAGAAGCTTTGGAAATAATTAATTCAAGTCTTTAAAAGAAGCTGTAAGAATGTTAACAACAATGAGCCACCCCCTAAAGATTACTAACTTGTTCTCGTCTCTTTTACTTTAAATAATACCTTGGTATAGCATTGTATGGTGTAATAATATTGAGATTTGAGTCAGAAGACCTGTGTACAAATTCTGCCAGCAGCGGAGGAGGGGGGGAGGGGGGAGGAAGGAGAAAGGGGCACTAGCTGGGGCAAAGTGGCACAGTAGATAGAGCACCAGCCCTGAAGTCAGGAGGACCTGAGTGCAAATCTGGTCTCAAATACTTAACACTTCTAATTGTGTGACCCTGGACAAGTCACTTAACCCCAATTGCCTCAGCAAATACAGATAAAAAAGACAAATTCTGCCTCTGTTTCCTATTACTATGTGGACTTGACCAAATCTTATAACCTCCCTATGATTTAAGCCTGCACATTATCATAGGGGGATTTGATTCATTTGGTGGCCTTTTCAGCTCTATATTTATGATCCTATGATAGGAGTGTAATTTCATGTCAAGATAGCAGGAAGAATCGAGAAAGATACTAACCTTAGATAAACCATTTGAGGGTTGGGAACCTTATACCTTGTTCTACCATAGCACAGTGCTGTTTTAGAGCAGTCAGTTGGTGGTTGCTAGAAACTTCCTAGCTCTATTCCTGTTCTTTAAAGAATTATGTAAGAGCATAAATAGAATTAATTTGATGACCTGACAGTTCTTGCAGAGAAGATGTCCTGACTAATCCCATTAAAATAGACAGCTTGATGGTACAATGGATAGAGTATTGGAACTCTAGTAAAGAAGATCTGAGTTCAAATCTTACCTTGCTCACTTAACAGCTATGTGAGCCTGGGAAAGTCACTTAACCAATGTTTATTTCAATTTCCTCAACTATAAAATGAGGATGCTAGCATGATAATCTTTGTAAAGCATTTTGAAAACTTTTAAATGCCACATAAATACTAGCTATGATTATCATTGTTGTCGTTAAAAATATCTTTGCCACTTTTAGACAATTTGTGGGTAGAAAATGAACTCATGACATAAAAATGAGAGACTAATAGCTTTATGAAAATATCTACTGCAAGTCTTTATTTACAAATAGAAATCTGATTTACAGATACTCAAATTACATACTTGTCTACAGGAATATATGTATTATTAGGTGGCAGGTTCTGTTCAGATCATAAAAGATTCAGGAATTGAATAATCTTGAAGCTCTTTCATATTGTGTTCATTCTAGAAATCAAATTGGATCCTCCTTGGAATGAAATGTACCTGCTTTCTATGTAATACTCTACTTTCAGCTTATAATAACAAGACAATTTAGTTTTTAAGAGCTTTAGTTCTTTATTTGTAAAAATGGGATTAATAATATCACAAAATTTATTTTGCACAGTGGTTGTGAGGAAATGACTGTAAACCTTAAAATGATGTGAGAATGTGAGTTGTTATAGTTAAACTAAGTGGGCCTGAGTACTAACCTGGGCTCTGGGAACCTTAAATGTGTGCCTGGTGGATGGATGTTGATGTCATACAAATAATTCCATTTGGAAAATATTGTCTATATGCTGAGGAAGCTCCTTGGAAGGCAAACTTTTTGATGATGGTTGATGGATTTAAGGGCAGAGATGGAGTTTGGCTGCTGGCCATTCCATTTCCACCTTCCATTCCTGAAGAATGAGGACTACCCAGCTGCCACTGGGCAAATATCCAAATGCCTGGTGGGATAGTCCAGCCATGGATGTGCCAAACAATTGGAATAAAAATTGCCAGGCTATTTTTATAACATTTGGAAAATGGAAATGTTGAGCTGTGCTACATATTTCTTTTAAAAAGTGGTGTTTTCAACACTTTATTTCTCCTTTGCAGAAAAAAGAATTTGATGTGGACACACTCAGCAAACCAGAGCTGCGAATGCTTCTCAGTGTAATGGAAGGAGAACTGGAAGCTAGAGACCTTGTCATAGAAGCTTTGAGGGTAAGTTGCTTTTCACAGTCCATTGCATGTTAAAATTCAGGTATAATTATTCTTCTACCAAGAGGTAGCTTCCAAGATTCTTTGATTTTTAATTATTCAAACAGTCCGTTCCCCCCCCCCCCCCCCGCTGGGGTTAAGTGACTTGCCCAGGGTCACACAGCTAGGAAGTGTCTGAGACCAGATTTGAACTCTGGTCCTCCTGAATTCAAGGCTGCTGCTCTATCCACTGTGCCACCTAGCTGCCCCCCCCCCCCCCCCATTCAAACAGTTTTAAATGTCATATTGTATGTATGGTGATTCTGGGGTGCTTTTTTTTTTTTTTTTTTGTAAAAAGTTTAATTGATGACTTTTGTTTTCATATTACATTCATTTGTAATGTATCATTCTCCTATTCTACCCAGTAAATCTTTCTTTGTAACAAAGATTTTTTTTTAAAACTACCCAAGATATTAATCTTGACAGCATCTGAAATATTTCTTGTTTACACTTGTTCACCTCGTTAGTGAAAGGAACATGGTATATTTTCTCATCTTTTCTTTGGTCAAAATTGGCCATTATTATTCTTTTTATTTACATTGTCATACTTGTTGCATATATTATTTTCTTGGTTTAATTTTAGTCACTCTGTTTAAGTTTATAGAACATTTTCTGTATTTCTCTGAATTCCATATACTTGTTTTTTATTATGACAAAAGAATATTCATTATATTCTTGTACCAAAAATCATCTATCATTCCCAAATGAATGGGCTTCTACTTTGTTTCTAGTTTTTTGCTACCACAAAAAGTATTAAAATGAATATTTTAGGTGGAATCTTTGTTACCATCTTTGACCTTCTTGGAATTATATTCCTGGCAATGCCTTTGCTCAGTCAAAGGGCAAAGATATTTTATTCCTTTAGGGAGATAATTTGTAGGGGAAAGATAATAGCCTCTGAGACCCAATTCTCCCTAGCATATATGAGTCTGGAAAGAATGAGTCCTAAAACTCTTGCTAGATTTGACAAAGGTCTGAAGGGAAGGAAAGCTGATTCAATCATTTTAATGATTGATAGCTTAGCTCATCACCTTCATCAATGTCCCCTTTTGCTTGTTATTATTATTATATTTTATAAGCACACATAACTTTTAAAATAGTGCTTTATTATAATTTTGTGGCATTGAATTTAAGCAAGCAGTATTCGATTTGATCATTCCTTCTTGGATAATTAATCCCCAGAACTTCTGATTGGCTGTCCCCATACATGCCTCCTGCCTTGCTTCTGCCTCCTGGTTTCCTTGGGTTTCCTTGGAAGTAACACCTTCTGCTAGAATCCTTAATGCTTTCCCTCTGGGATTATATCCAACTAATCCCATATCTATAGATCCTGTTTGTACATGCCATTTGGAGGTTGTTCCACCTCTCTTGACCCCTGCCCTCTCATTATCATCCCCATTAGATTATGATTCCTGGAGATCAGGGATTAATTGTTTATTTTTCTTTTCATTGTCTTTATAGCATTTGGTATATTGCTTGGCATGCATAAGTACTTAATAAATACTTGCCTTGAATTTTGTTCCTTTCATTGCTTAACATGTAAAAGTGGGTTTGGTGAGCCAAAAATGAGTTTTCTTTTCCAACTAATAATGAAGAAAAATAAGTGAGAAGATGGGCTAAGTGGGTCGAAAGATATAGATTGTAGCAAATCTTAGGATAGGCTAACCTCTACTAAGTAGAACATGAAGAAAACAGGCATGGAAGTCTGAGAAAGTAAGTGCCTTCTGAAATTGGTTACAGCAAAATATTGCTTAGAATTGGTGAACTAGGAACAATAGTGTTTGTAAGAGTTATTTGGTACAAAGAAAGAAGAAAGATACTTCAGGAAAGAGGGAATGTATTCAGAGTAGTAATACATGATTCAAAATTTCGAGGATTACATTGTTGAATCGTTTCCATATCAATGTATAATGATGGCTGAGTAAAGATATATTTACAGCAATGTGGGCACAGAACAGAATGATGACCATCCAAATAGCTATCATAGATTGGATTGGATTGGAGAAGGAACAAATGCACAGCTTTCTATTGAGGCTGATTGAGTCATTTGTCTAACTAAATAAAAATGGAATAATCTATCCATAGCCTAATCTTTTATCTATCCTTTTCACAATTATCCCGGGACATGTTGTCTATTGTGTAACTCTTCTCATGATAATTTATTTCTGCACCTGGAATACATACCTTGAAGGAACTTAATGCAATTTGTGTATTCATGTTTTGTAAACTAATGTATGTGATTTTTGGTAGACTTTAAAGGTCAATGCTGTTAAATCCAAAATGCAGTAGAGCAAAAAGCAATATTAATATGCTCAGGGATTTAGGAGATCATCTAATCTGACCTCTCCATGTTACAAATAAAGGAATGGAGACCTAGAGTAATTAACTAACTTGTGAAGAATTAGTTATATACCTGGTTAGTTATTGAACTGCAATTAGAACTGGAGTTAGTTGGATTTTTTTTCCACTCTGCATACATGTCTTTCTGAATGATGCTGATTTTTCTGAATGATGTGATTAGAGGTATTTAAAAGTATGTTTATATTTTTGTACACTTTCTCTTCTTTTCTATTATATTCTGTTTGTTGATTTTATTAGTTTCCAAGGATTCAACTCTCACTTCTATAGAGATGACTTCCAAAACTACTTATCCAGCCCTTCCTTCTCAATGAACTCTGTTTTTACATTGCAGATTTTCTGATGGGTACTTTCACCTGGATGTCCTTTCAAACTTGCATTATCTAAAACAGAACCTATTTGTTCCCAAACCCACCCATTTTTCTAGCTACTTTGTTGACAGATCTTATTGATTTTACTTCTCCAACATCTTTCTCCCTCATCTCTTTCTACTGTATTATTGCATGAGTTTCCTAATTGGTCTCCAGTATCTCCCCTTCAATTCAACTTCCATGTAGCAGATAAATTGATATTCTTAAAGAACAGAAATGACAGTTTTATTCCCCTGTTCAGGAAACTCTGGTAGCTCTGTATTGTGTCTAGACTAAAAAAAAGTTTTTATTTATTTTTTATTAATACATTTTTCACTTATTAATTATTCACATTATTTTCACTTTTTATTTTTCCAAATTACATGTCAAGATAGTTTTCAACATTCATTTTTATAACATTTTGAGTTATAATTATTTTCTCTTTTCTTTCCCTTCTCTCTCTCTGAGATAACAAGCAAGCTGATATAGTACAATCATGGTAAACATATTTCCATATTTGTCAAGTTGTAAAAGAAATATCAGAATAAAAGGGAAAAGCCATCAAGAAGAAAATTTTTTTAAAAAGTGAAAATAGTATGATTTGGTCTATATTCAGTTTCCATAGTTCTTTCTCTGGAGATAGATGACATTTTCCATCACAAATCTATTGGAATTGTCTTGGGTTACCATATCTAGCAGAGAAGAGCTCAGTTTACCTATCATAATTGATCATCATACAATATTGCTCTTATTCTGCATAATGTTCTCCTGATTCAGCTCACTGCACTCAGCTTCAGTACATATAAATATTTTCAGGTTTTTCTGAAATCTGCCTGCTCATCATTTCTTATAGAACAATAGTATTCCATTACATTAATATATCAACTTTTTCATTCATTCACCAATTGATGGACATCCCCTCAATTTCAAATTCCTAAGTGCATAAAATGTAAACCCTTTATAATAGTTTCATCCTATCTCCCCAATCAGTACTACCCCGATGCACTATGTGGTTCTTTTGGCCCATTTACTGATTTGTATAAATGATGTTCCCCCCAATGCTAGTCCTTTTATACAAGCTTTCCATAATCACTAAAATGATCTCCCTTCTTCTTTTTCCTCTAGAAACTCCAATCTCCCTTCAAGGGTTAGCTCGGGTTCTAGGGCCCTCCAGAGTCCTTTTCTTTGCTTCTAGTTTTCCCCCCCCATAACTTTGTATAATAAAAAAAGATAATTACATGTGAAACTGCAAAACTAATAGTACTATTTGTAAATCTTTTGAAATGTATAATAAAGTATATATCCTTATTTCACCTACCCCTCTAAAAATCTTTCCCTTATCTTGTCCCCCCAATAGGTTAATCTATATATCCTCCCCTGTTAACCAAAGCTTTACAAATTTTCTCAAATCTTTACAAATTCAGAAGACTTGCATCCTCTTCCAGATGTATACATTGTTTCTTCAACCTAGGTGAAAGTAAGGTTCCAGTATTATTAGCCCTCCATCCCCACTTGCTTCCTTTGGATTAGTTCTTCTTTTCATGCCCTACTTTAATTTTATTTTTTTCAAGTGAGATAACATTTTTTTTATAATAGCTTTTTATTTTTCAAAATATATGTCAAAATTAACCCTTGAAAAGCCTTGTGTTCCATATTTTTCCTCCCTTCATCCCCACTTTCCTCCTCCTCTAGACAGCAAGTAATCCAATGTAAGTTAAATATATATATAATTCTTCTAAACATTTCCACATTTATCATGCTGTACAAGAAAAATGAGATCAAAAAGGGAAAAATAAACAAGCAAATAATAATAACAACAAAGGTGAAAATACTAAGTTGTGATCCACATTCAATCCCCATAGTCCTCTCTCTGAATGCAGATGGCTGTCTCCATCACAAGTCTATTGGACCTGGCTCAAATTGCCTCATTATTGAAAAGAGCCAAGTCCATTGCAGTTGATCATCACATAATCTTGTTGTTGCTTTATACAGTATTCTTTGGGTTCTACTCACTTCACTTAGCCATCAATTCTTGTTATTCTCTCCAGCCCTTTCTGAAATCATCCTGCTGATCATTTCTTTTAGAACAATAATATTCCATTGCATTCATATGCTATAAAGTTATTCATCCATTCCCCAACTTATGGGCATCCATTCTGTTTCCAATTCCTTGTCAATATCAAAAAGGCTGCGGCAAACATTTTTGCACATGTGGGGTTTTAAAAAAAAATCTCTTTTTTGTGATCTCTGGGATACAAACCCAGTACAGTGGTATGCATAGTTTGATAGCTTTTTAGGAATAGTTCTAAATTGCTCTCCACAATGATGGGATCAGTTCATAACTCCACCAACAATATATTTGTGTTCCTAGTTTTCCCACATCCCTTCCAACATTTATCATTATCTTTTCCTATCATCTTAGCCAATCTGAGACATGGGAAATGGGTACTTCAGAGTTGTTTTAATTTGCATTTCTCTAATCAGTAGTGGTTTAGAGAATTTTGTCATATGACTAGAAATGACTTTAATTTCCTCATCTGAAAATTGCTGTTCATATCCTTTGACCATTTTGGTCAAATGGAAAATGTCATGTCTTTTTTTTTTTTTTTTTTTGAGATAATTATTCCTTTTTTACCTTTTCCTACTTTCTCCAAAATACTTTATATTTTTAGGTGTTTAATAAATCTTACATATTGTGTACATATATATGTGCAGTATTGCTCTCATGTTCTCTATGCATATGCTCTTTATATGTGTACATGTTTTTATATGTGTGAATATATAGATATATGCTCTATACTTATTGCTTTATATATATATATGTGTATTTATATATCTGTGAATCTGTGAATCTGTGAATCTCCTTTTCCTTTATATAATGTGAACACTTTGAAGACAAGAAGGGTCTGCTTTTGTGTTAGTTTCCCTGGTACAATGTCTGACAATTACTAACTACTAATAAATTCTTGTTGATTAGTTTATGAATCAAATGCTAATTAAGACTAGAAGATGTTAGAGAGTGAAGGAACACTGGAGAACATTCACATCTAACTTTTTTATCTAAAAGATGGGAGGCTTTATCATATCATTAATATTTGGGAAAATAAAATTACCGAAAATTCAATTTTATGATTTAATGACTGTTTTTTTTTTTATTAGCAATCAATTCATTACCATTAAGAAAAATTTGAAGCCAGCAAAAAAAAATTCTCTGTCATTTTTCTTTTTTTCCAATAGTGTTTTATTTTTCCAAATATATGTAAGGGTAGTTTTCAATATTCACTTTTGTAAGATTTTGTGTTCCAAATTTTTCTTCTCCCTCCCCCTCCCCAAGACAGCAAATAATCTGATATAGGTTAAATATGCATAATCCTTTTAAACATATTTCCATATTTGTCGTGTTGTGCAAGAAAAGTCAGACCAAAAGGAAAAAAAAAACATTAGAAAGAAAAAAACAAACAAAAAAATGAAAATACTATGCTTCAATCCATATTCATTTACCATAGTTCTTTCTCTGGATGTGGATGACATTTTCCATCCCAACTTTATTGGAATTACTTTTAATCACCACATTGTTAAGAAGAGCCAAGTCCATCACAGTTGATCATTACCTAATCTTGTTGTTACTATATATAATGTTTTCCTGGTTCTACTCACTTTACTCAACATTACTTCATGTAAGGTTTTCCAGGATTTTTTAAAAATTCAGCTGGCTTATCATTTCTTGTAGAGCAATAATATTCCATTACACTCATATAACATAACTTATTCAGCCATTCCCCAATTGATGAACATCTATTCAATTTCCAATTCCTTGCCACTACAAAAAAAAAAAAAAAAAAGCCACTACCTTTTTTTGCACATGTGGGTTCTTTCTCCTCTTTTATGATCTTTTGTAGTGACATTAATTGGATCAAAGGATATGCAAATTTTATAGTTCTTTGGTATATCTCCAAATTGTTCTCCAGAATTGTTGTATCATTTCACAACTTCACCAACAATATGATGGCCCCCTTTTAGGTGAAGAGTGCCATTTTATTTATTTATTTATTTTTTGAGGCTGGGGTTAAGTGACTTGCCCAGGGTCATGAAGCTAGGAAGTGTTAAGTGTCTGAGACCAGATTTGAACTCGGGTCCTCCTGAATTCAGGGCTGGTGCTCTATCCACTGCACCACCTAGCTGCCCCTGAAAAGTGCCATTTAAAGTAAATGATGTCTTTGGAGAAAGAAAGAATGATGCTAATCTTTATTCTTATTTAGCATTATGAAAAAAAAGATAAAATGTCTGAAATAATAATTAAAATGGCCTGATTTCTAATGAAAGTCACTGTTCAGTTCTATGATGAACTGTTTTTATCTGATAATAATGAAAAAAAGTTATATATTTTTAAAATCACTAAAAGTTCTCTTTAAATGCTCAGACCATTCTGTACTTGTACAAAAATAGTATTTTCACTTGTCAAAAATTTTAACGATATTCTGAACTTGGATAGGTAAGTGGGCTAGCAATCCAGTCGTGAAATATTTCATTAAAGAATCACTTTTTATTTTACAGCAAAAGCTGTGTTGATCCCACATATGAGAGCAGAGCATTTGTAATCATGATGATTCTCGCAGAAAATAATCAAATTCCAGAATCATACTAGATTTGCAAGTATGAGTTTACTTTTTCTAATTTCTAAGGGCTTTCATTACTGCAAGTACTAAAAAGACTTGCTATCTCAAAATCTCTGTTGTGCAACATTGTGGCATGAACCTAGAAGACAAATTTATAGTAAAGTTTTGTTGAAACTTAAATGGCTGTAATTTATTGCTAAATTCAAATTGTGGCCATAAAAACTTTTTATGCATTTAAAGCAAATTGTTTGAATGGATGCTTTAATGTTAATTCAGCTTTACTTACTGAGTTTAGACAGTAATTTAGTGCTTTTAAATATTCATGTCCTTGCATCTTTTTTCCTATTTGCAAAATCTGAACTGCTTTTTTTTTTTTTTTAAGTTGAAACAAAGAAAAAAAGGTTATGATTTCATTTCAAGGTAATGTCATTTAAAGACATGCACATCTTCAAACTAAATTAATAAACCTGGTACAGTTTTATGATGCTGACAACACAAATCATCATTTTTCCTTGAAGAGTATTGTTTGCTTCCTTCAGTTGCATACTCAAATTTAGCAATTCAAAACTCTTTTTACCAGTTTTTACATATTTTCAAAAGAAAGAAAAGGTTATACCATTGAAATAATTATGAAGATCCAGGAAAACTTGACTTTGTCATCTTTCATATGAAACCATAAAAGTTAAAAAACCTCAAAAATCTTTGTCCCAGAATCTGACAGAAGAAAGAGGTTATCTTAACCTGAGAGAATTAACTATATGTTTTTCTCTTAGACCATGTATCCTGAGTAGCTATAAAATGATATGGTATTCTACTGTTTTTCTTATTAATTTTTTGGTTAAGTTGCTTATTGAAAAATGTGGCAGTCTAATGTTATGCTTTTTATGTGAACTTAGAATCCCTCTCTTAAAAGCTCAGCTTATTGCTGTCTCCATTTGGAAGTCTTTCCTTATCCTTTTATAAATGCTCTCTCCCTTTTCCCTAATTATAATTTATAGCCCTATATATTTACATACTATCCTCATCTTAGTTTCATCTGAAAAATGGAGATAAGAATAGCAGCAATTTCACAAGACTGTTGTGAGACTCAAATGCATTAATATATGTAAAACACTTTTCAAACATTAAAGGGCTTTATAAATTCAATAATATATTATTTTATTATTGTGTTACTAAAAATATAATTAGTAGGATATATATTTAATAAAGTTTATTATATTGTTGTGTTTTCCCAGAAAAACTCACTTAAGCTGCTTGAAGACAGACATTCTTTCTTCATTTTGTTTTTGTTTCCTCAGCACCTAACAAAGTGCCTCATGCATCATAGTAAATTTATAAATACTAGATTGAATTGAGAAATATGTAGCTATTTTGTAATGTGAAATTCCCTTATAACTTCAGAAGAAATTATTTTTTTTTTGCTGAGGAAATCTGAAATTATAGAAATGAAAACTGCTTAAGTTTGCTTCTGTTCTGATGGCCTTTTTGTTTTCTTTTTGAGAAAAAGAAAAGGAGTGTCAAATCTAGCCATCCCATTGTTTCACAGAAAAAGCTAGTGTTTCCCAAAATGTCAAGAGCTAATTTTTGAAAACAGTGGTAAATTCTCCTACTCTGTAGCTCATTTGAATACAGGGAGTGAGCGTTCTTTCTGATCCTGCTTCAACATTAAGAAATTTGATTTTGCAAAGTTTGCAAAGCTTAAAGAAATCTGTAAATGTGAATCGATTAGGATTGTTATTTTTTCTTTTAGAAGAATAATTGGTACATTTATTTTAGTGAAATGAGATGGATGACCTTATTAAAATTGGTAATTGGTCCTTCCATTTGGTGCTTGTTGGTATAAATGTTGCCATTCTTCTCCATAGAAGCAATAGTAACTAAATTTTACCAGCATTTTCTTTTTAGCCATTCAAGACAAAATCTCACCATTAGCAGTATATCTGTGAAGAGGGAAAGCTGTGGAAATAATTTTCCCCAACTGGATGACATCTGATATTCTAGAGCATTTTTAAGTACATGAGACATAACTGTGATAACAAATGTCATTCAGACTCAAAGTAGTCCTTTGGTTGATTGTAGACCAGCCAGTGTGATTAGTTTCCTTGTATAGCTTTTAGGGAAATGTGTCTTTCTAGTTAGAATTACCCTAGAAGCAGGAACCACAATAAGAAGATTAGAATCTTTTAGTAGAGCTCTAAACCAAGAGCTACTTAAATCTTTTTTTTTTTTTTTTTTCTTTTCAGTTGGCCTGTATTTCTAATGAGGATTAAAGCAAGGTTGTCAAAATGCCTTCTCCCCTCTTGTACTTAGGGACCTTCAATTTCATTATGCTTTCTGATTTCTAGGTTCTGGGTGAAATGAAAA
Organism: Sminthopsis crassicaudata; assembly: GCF_048593235.1. Lineage (NCBI taxonomy): Eukaryota > Metazoa > Chordata > Mammalia > Dasyuromorphia > Dasyuridae > Sminthopsis > Sminthopsis crassicaudata. The sequence continues at coordinate 128,487,808 of NC_133621.1, forward strand.
GCATCTCTTTCCCAAAAAAAATTTTGTCCTGAGAAGATTTCACTTCCCTGCTAGATCATGTACTAAGTGGAACTTCTAAACATCTGAATCTTTTTTTTTTCTCAAAATGATTTTTTTAAAAAAGTCAGAATATCTCTAGGACAACCGAATCAGAGGTTCTATTGTATACTTTCCTTAAATATGCTTTCATTCAATTGTATGTTCACCTAAACCTGACCATAAGATCATCTAAGGACTCCAACAAAATAAAAATGGGAAGGGCATATTTGTATAATTGGGTGGCTTTAGTTAAATTTATTAAATGTCCATTCTGTGCCATACACTGTACTAAGCTCTGGAGATATAAAGAAAGGCAAAAAACCAGTCCTTTATCTCAAAGATCTGATAATGTGTTATAAGAGACAATTTGCTAACAGCTACTTACAAATGGGATTTTTGTGTCAATGTTATATATTGGAGAAGAGTTTCTAACATTTATTATGATTTTAGAAGTCATTGCACAATTTGGAACTGTGCCCAAAGGGCACTCAAACTGTGCATGCCCCTTGATTCAGCAATACTACTACTAGGTCTTTTCCCCAAAGAGATCATAAAAAAGGGAAAGGACCTACATGTGCAAATATATTTATAGCAGCTCTTTTTGTGATGGCACATAATTCAGAATTGAGGGGATATCATAAGTTGGGGAATGGCTGAACAAATTGTGAAGGATGAATATAATGGAATAATATTATGCTATAAGAAATGTTGAGCAGGTAGATTTCAGAAAAATCTGGGAAGACTTAAATGAACTGATACTGAATGAAATGAGCAGAACCAGAAGAACATTGTATACAGTAGCAACAGTGTTGTGCAGTGATCAAGTATGATTGACTTAGCTCTTTTCAGCAATACAATTCAATACAATTCCAAAAGACTCATGATGGAAGAAGGTATCCACATCCAAAGAACTGTGGAGACTATGTGCAGAGCAAAGCATATTTCCACTATTTTTTTGTCTTTTTTCTTCTGTTTTCCCTTTTTCACAATATGACATGTCATGAATGCACATGTATAACCTCTATCAGATTGCTTGCCTTATTAGGAAGTGGGAAAGAAGAAAGGGAGAAAATTTGGAATTCAAAATCATAAACAATGAATGTTGAAAAAATGAAAAAGAAACATAAAAATAAGAGATTGAACAATTTTAAGATTATATATAGTAGATGTATCTAAATATTTTACATACTTTTAATCACTGATTCACATTGATTAGAGATTAGCTCTATTTCAAGGTGAAATGGATAGGTTCTTACCAAGAGATATGTATGTGGGTGCCCACAGAGGAAGAGAGTGAGTCTGATTTGCTTTGCAGTGTATGCTCATAAGTAGGAAGCACTGACCTGCAGAAAGAACTCTTCTATTTCCTCCTTTTGATGTGCTAACTTAGGTAAGACATTTGCCCTTTGGGGAACTGGTTTTCTCATACCTAAAATAAGTGAGTTCAGAGGGAGTGAATCTATAACTCCTTCTAAATATAATACTTCAGTCTACCTAGCAATATCTGCACCCAAACACTTTAGTTGATGAAATGCTTTAGAATTTGTAAAATACTTTCCTTACATTTCCTTTGAATTAGGTATACCTCTACTTAAAGTGTAATGATTCTAATTGGCAACCAAGGTTTATAGAATTTAAGCAACTTGTCTAAGGTGTTGTAGTTAGAACTTAGCAGAATTGGACCTTAAACAAGGCCTTTTGATTTCAAACTTAATATTCTTTTAATTCAACTATTCCAGTTTTTAAAAATTAGTTCATTTTGAAGTATTTTCTCCCCTTCTTCAGGTAACAAAAAAAATCACTTCTTATTTACTGTAAGAAAGAATAAACTAGGAAGGAGAAGAAAAAGGCATTCAGCAAAATTAGCCAACAAATCTGTAGTCTGGCCATATACGGTGTTCCACACCTGTAATCTTCAGCCTTTGTGCAGAAGAGAAGAAAATTTATTTATTTATCTCTTTTGTAGAGCCAACTTTGATTATAATTTTTAAATTTTGTTTTTTTTTTTAGTTAATAAGAACATTTTCTTTCTTTCCCTCCTCCTAATGCACCCGTTAAGAAGAAAAAAATGAACAACAAAACTCTTGTAACAAATATGCATTGTCAAATAAAAGAAATCCCCACATTGTCCATGTCTGAAAAATGTCTGGATCCCTACCCACTCTTACCATCACTTGGTTCTCTAGCATGATGCTTGCCTATTTTATTGATAAGAATTCCCAAGTCTTTTAAAATAATTTGTCTTTACAATATTGTTGTCAATGTATAAATTGTTCTCTTGGTTCTGCTACTTCTGTATTAGTTTGTACAAGTCTTTCAGGTTTCTTTAAAACTGTTTTTTTCATCAATTCTTATAGCACCATAGAAATCCATTACTTTTATATAATCATATAAGGTTATTAAATCTTATCCCTTTTAGAGCCTAGTTCCTTATCACTACACAAGGAGCTATAAATATTTTTGTTCATGTGACTCTTTTTCCTCTTCCTTTGATCCCTTTGGAATATAGGCTCATTAAGGGTATTACTGGGTCAAACAGTGATATACCATAAGGAGCTTCTTGGGCATGGTACCAGATTGCTTTCCAGAATAGCTGTGCCTATTTATACCCTTTATATTTTATAGCTTTAATTTATAACATATGTATTTATGTAGATAACTCTATATGTATAAATACTTATATAATTTATAAACTTATATATGATTTTATAGCTTTTATTTAAAAGTACATTAATAGGCTTGTTTTCCTACAGTTCCTTCAACATTTGTCATTTTTCCGTTTTTTAAGCTTTGTCAACACGATGAATGAGTTAGAAACTCAGAGTTTGCATTTCTTTGTTAATGATTTGAAGTATTTTTTTTAATGTGGCTTTTATTAGCTTCAATTTCTTCCTTGAAAAACTGTCTATTCATATTATTTCATTATTTGTCAGTTGGGGAATGACTATTAGTGTTACATAGGAGTCAATTCCTTATATATTTTAGAAATGAGTCTATTAGATAAATTTTTATCATAAATTGGATTTAGTGTTTATTTTCTGCTTTTGTTTTTTTTATTTTATTTTGTATTTTTTATATTTTTTTGGTTCTGCATCATTTACTTGCATCAATTAATTTAAAATTTTTTTCATATTCATCTTTTGTATAGCATAATAATATTATTTTATGTTTGTGGACCACAGTTTGCTTAGCCATTCCACAACTGTTGGGCTTCTTCTTTGGTTCCATATCTTTGCTAATTTGCTACCACAAAAAAATGATGCAATAAAAAATGCCATGGTATATTTGGGGCTTTACTTTTTGTTTTTAATCTTCTTGGGTTAAATGTGGATTAACTGCTTCAAATCTGGGATATTTTAGTAACTTTAAAAAAGCATAGTTACAAATTCCTTTTTAGACTTATTCACAGATGTACCAAGAAGGCACCACCTTACTTGCCTTTGCTCAGCTGCTCCAACATTAAGTATTTCCATCATTCATCATCTTTGCTATTTTGCTGGTTGTGATGAAAACAGAGTTGGTTTTGGTTTACATTTCTTTCATTATTAGTAGTTTGAAGCATCATTTTATATGATTATGTTTTTAACATTTTTTTCTCTTTTCACCAGTTTTATTGATTTTGTTAATGGTATTTGTAAATGGTAATATTTCTCTTCCCCGTCTACTCCTTACCCCCACTAAATCCTTCTTTGGAGAAAAAAAAAGAAAAAATGTTAACTAGTTTGACAAAACAATTTCATTTTAGGAATTGTTTGTCCATAATTTTTAATCTTATTCATTGAGACATTAATCTTCGTCTTACATGTTTGTGTTAGATCCTTAAATATGTTTGATATTAGGCCCTTCTCTTAGTATTTTACACAAAGATTTTTCCCTGACATATTCCTTTTGCATTCCTGGATGCATTTTTTTGATTAATTTATGTAAAACTTCTCAATTTATAAATGATCTTTGCATTTTTTATCACTTGAAACAAATGCTTCCTCTTTTTCTCTTTCCCCTATTTGTTGAAGACTTACAGGATAACTTTGTCATGAACTTCAATAGTAATTCTTGTAAAAATAGAATATTTATGAAAAAATGTATATTCCTCCTGTTTTGGTTAAAAATAATGCCTTAATAGGAAACAAGAAAGAAACCAATTACCAATTCTATAAAAGTTCATTTTCATCTGTTGAGTATAGTTACTGAGAGAAAAAATATGTTTCTTTAGCTTTTATACTCCAATTAGTTTCTTATGACAAAATCCAGAATCAGTAATAAAAAACACTATTCAGTTTAAGGTTAACTGTTATGGAATCTAATACATTTAGAACTTATAAATTGTTTAAAAAGGTGTTACCCTATCACAAAGTAAATTTTAATTTAAAATCATATATAAATTGCCATAAAATGCATTGTCTTTTTCCCTTGATTCAAGTTCATTTTTGTATGTTCACGCAAGCCTTTCAATTTAAGAGTTCTGTACTTTTAAAATACACAAAATAAGTGCTTGCTGTATTGAATATTTCGTTGGCAAACTAATTAAAAATATTAAGACTGTGTTGGCTATGATGTGGAGCAATAGATACACTTGTTCAGTGTTGGTAGAATTTTGAACTTATGAAGTCTTTTTAGCAGGTATTTTAGCAGTACTTAATAAATCTTTGACCTAGTAATTCTTTTTGGGAAAAATCTACTGAAAGTGTTATCAAAAACAACTACAACAAAAGCTGCCTACAAAAAGTCCATAGTGGTTTTATATATAGCTATTCTTAATTTGGTGGCACAGTATACTGGACTTGGACTCAAGACCTTAATTGAAATTCTGCCTCAGATATTTGCTAGCTTTGTGATGCTGGACAAGTCGTTTAAGCTCTCTCTGTTTTATTTTCTTCACATATAAAATGGGAATAATAATAGTACCTGTTTTCTAAGGTTATTATATTAAGTTAGAGTGTAAAACACTTTGCAGATCTTAAAGCTAACAATTATTTATAATTGAAGTGAAAGCCACCTAAATATCTAACAAAAGTTCAATACTTAAAATACATACATATATATATGTGTGTATATATATATATATATATATATACACACATACATACACACACACACACACACACACACATATATATATTATGGTATAGTGAGTAATTTAGAGGAATTTGGAAAAACCTTTATGTTATAATATCCAGTTTGGTCTGTCACCTCACCAATTTGAATATGTTCTACTAAGTGGATCACAATCAGTCCATGCTTTTGATTTTTGACCCATGTCCATCCACATCATAGCCACCCAACTTGTTGAGAAACCTCTTTAATTTTTTTTCTGACATGGAGAGAGCACGATTATAAAACTTATTATCTCTTACTCTTGCTATTATCACACCATCTTCTTTTTAATCTACCTTTTCTCCAGTGATAGCTTTTACTCTAATTCATCTTTGAAATATACAGATGTATGTGTGTATGCATGTTATAACTATTTTATATATAATGATATTAAATGTTATACATATGTGTAATACATATGTATATATACATATACATACATACATATATCAAAATATCAAATTGCAAAAATAAAGCTCTCTTTCAAAACAAAAAGATTTTCATTTATAATTGTATCAGAATATACCCATAAGATGAACCTCAAAAATATAGTCAATATGGCAATGCCAAAATTGCATGGTGGAAAGAACATTGGATATAAAACCTGAGAATTGGGATTTAAATCTCATCTTATGACACTGAGCAAGTTACTTAACCTTTTGGAGTCTCAGTCCTCAAGTATAAAATGATACAGTTGAAACTGATTGACTTCTGAGGTCCCTTCTACCTAGAAAACACACACACACACACACACACACACACAGAATTTCTCTTAACTTGGAGCAACCATAAGTTCACTCTAATCACTGAGGAATTGCTTATGAATGTGACATTTACTCTCAACCATTTGTGGCTTGGGTTTTTTTTTAAATAAAGGAAAATAACAACAAAACATCCTGAGAAATGGTGTTTGAGTAATCAAAATGGGCATATATCACAACCAGGAAAACATCTGGACCTGGCAAACATTTCGGAAACCTGGGCACTAGAGAGGAAAATGACATAGTTCAAAGAACAATTTAGGAAATTTACTTAGGCAATTATTTTATGAGAAAATCTAGGCGGACATTTAAGGAATATAATTTTCAGTAGTACAGTATTAGCTAATTCAGTCTATGAAAAAGGATTTGTAAAGCATCTGTGCCTAGTGCTGTGCAAAGTGCTACATTTTTCAAAAGTAGAAAAATTGTAATTTTATCAAATGTATGCTCCACTTTTCATTCACTTGTCTTTGTATTATCAGCTGCATCTATTATAGGTCTATTTTTTTCTTCTTTCAAAATCATAATGTCTTACCTGTGGAATGCCTCTGCTGTATTTTTTTTCTTAATTGAAAATGGTTTAAGTGGGCTCAAGCACTTTTCTTATGATGACGAGAACCATGTTGCTTCTTTTAAAAAAGATAGGTGGCTCAGAGGATTAGAGTGTTGGATTTGGATTTAGAAAGACCTTGAATTTGAATCCTGTCACTTCCTAAGCCTGTGAGGCTGAAAATTCATTTAACATCTTTCAGCCTCTGTTTCTTCCTATGTAAAACAAAACACAATGTTTCTGTGAACATCACCTAGGATAGCACATATAAAATATTTTGCAAACATGAAAGCACTAAATCAATTTAGCTATTATTGTTATTGTCTTAATGTAACTGTTACTACTATTACTCTTTTAGGAAATGATGAGAAAATTAGTATTCAAATAATAACTGGTCTAGTATATACTTTGGTCAGTATCCAGTTACTATGGCTTCCTAATAAGCTTGGCTACCCCTATAAAATGACATTTAAAAATCAAATTGTTCAGGATATATTTTGTTATGATGCTACTTTGGAGTTAGAAGTAGTATTTCAAAATAACTGTAATTGTTTTTCAAATTCTTAGATTCCTTTCTTAGTAAAACCATAAGATTTTAGTACTTTATAAATAATGATTTTGGATAACAGCTTTATAACACATACATATTTTCTAGAGGGGTTTTTACTAATCATTTAAAAAAATTTTAGTATGACTGCTTAGATGAATTGTGTAAAGTTTTATAATAGTTTCAAAATTATATGTGTTATTTAAGAATAAAATTATAATTGATATTTAGGAATATATAAATATGTAACTTATTTATTATATAACTATATTTATATTCATTTATTATGTAATCATATATGTACTTATATATATTAGGAATATAAAAATATATGTAGGAATAAATATATATAGCTTTTTAGAAGCTTTAGGAAATGAAATACTCTGGATAACCACATATTTCAGTTACCTCAGTACTGATATAACTTTAAAAAAAATTAAAATCTTCAAAAATGCATTGACTTCCTTTCTTAAATAGAATATATTAGACCTTATAGCTCCTTAAAAGTGATCTAAGATTATAATTTTTGTTCCTTAGTCTTTAAGTGACTTACCTAGGGTCACACAACTAGTAGGTATCTGAAGCTAGATTTGAAATCATGAAGATGAATCTTTCTGATTCCAAGCCCAGTGCTCCATCACTGTGTCACCTGGTTTTCCTAATGATTATCATTACAAGCCTCAAATATACTAAAGGTGAATCCCAAGGTAGAGCTAACCTAATCAGAAAGCTCCAAACTTGCTTCCTTTCAAGAGCCTTGATATTAGCTTATCTTTTGGTCTGTGACATAAATGCATATTTTATAGAGGAGGAAGCTGAAGCTTAGAGAGGTTAAGTGAATTGTACATCTTCATGCAACTAGGAAATGGTAGGATTCAGATGTAGATCTTTCTGACTTCAAATCCAACATCCTAATTCTTTGAGCTACCTAATTTTCTTTTCAAGAGAAGCAACAAAGTTCTCCAAATTCAATACATCATTATAAGAAAGGTGCTTGACCCGTCTTAAACCCTTTTGGAGTTTGGAAAACATACATTGCCCACTAGCAAGATATTATAACAGCAAATTGATTTTTAAAAGAGAGACAGACAGACACCCATAATAGATAAAACTGGATAATACAAAGACAATGAATGGAAATTGAAGCATGTGGTTGATAAAATTACAATTTTCCACATTTAAAAATGATACTTTTGCTTTATTTTTGTGTTTCCATCACTTGGCATAAATGCTTTATAAATATTTCCTGATAGATGGAATTAGATACCACAATACTACTGAAACATTATATACCACATGTATGTTGTATATGTGCCTGTAGATGCTAACAAAATTATCGCCTAAATAAATTTTCTAAGTTGTTTGTTGAAATAGTTCATCTTACCCTCATCCTGATATGTTCTTCAGATACATATTAATGATTCCTCTTGTTTCTTCTAATCTTGTCTTGGCAGTGATTGATCTATGCTTTTTTTTTTTTTTTTTTCATAAAGTGGAAAGTAATTTCACAATCTCCAGTGCAGTATTAATAGCTGCTTTTCTTTAAAATTAATTAGTACCCTATGGGCCAAAAATAGTCTTTTCCCCAAATGTTTTTTTTTTTTTTTGCTCTCTGTAGAACTGACATCCTTTTCATGATTGCCCCTAGTGCTCTTTGCCCATTCAGATATGAATATCTAGGATTTGTGTCTCATTAAAAGAGAAGGCCTTTGGCTCTTTCTTGTCACTTCACTCCTATGGTTCTATCACCAGACCACAGTTTTCTTTTAGTTTTCTGTGGAATTTGACTTTGAACAGAATTTGAGACATAAGCAAAATTAAAATGTATGTATAATATTAAGATTGCAAGTTCTGAAGAGTGCCAAAAAAGGTCAAATTTATCATGAGATTTCTTTTGTAATAACATTTTATGTTTTGAATAAAAGGTTGCTCTACAAGTTGAGTTTTGACAATTGTCCAGCAAAAGAATACTGCTACTCTCCTTTGATAAATTTGTTTTAACACAATCTTTCATGGAACCTACAAAAAGGACCAACTATCATATTTTATATCTTAAATGCCCTAAACAAAAGGGACGCCTTTAAGAAATCTTGGGAAATGTAATTTTCTATTGAATAAAGCTTTTATTTAGTGAGTCTGTATTATTAGCACATATGAAAATGACTCAGTTTGTCCTTATTTTCCCTCTACCCAAGGAAATTTGATTTGCTCTCAACTGACAAGATAGAAATTGGCAAACATCAATTTAGACCAATTCTCTTTTTATAGCAAAAATGTTCTGAGGGCAGTAAGAAATAACTTTCATATGAAAACTACTCATTTCTTTTGTAGGCTCATGATTTGCAAATTTCTTTCACTATGTCTTGTCTTTTAATGCCTTTTTTTTTTCTTCCCACTTTGAAGTACCAATGCCGCCCTTGCAGAATGTACCTCAGTCAACTGAATTTTATTTAAACACACACATACACACCCCTTTTTGTCTTTTTAATGAACACTGAGATAGGGATACCCTTAGATCTTTTCACTGAGAACTATTATTGACACTTTGGGCTGAATTCATTGCCCATATCTTTGCATTTCCTAAATTCTGAATTGGTTTTCCAACAGCTGTCTTTTCTTAGGATAGAATATGCTGTTTCTTTAATATTTCCCTATGTTCTTCCATTTCAAGTCATGAATGGACCATTGACCTTTTTTATGTATGGTTAGCAACAACTTTAAATTATTATTCCCTTTGTGTTATTTTCTTTGTCACAAAATGGTTTCTATAATATAAATAGTTTTGTTGTATTGTTTTTATATTTGCCATTTTAGAGGATGTACCGCTTTATCATATTCTGGTTTACATTGTTCAATGTTCTTTATAAAACAACAATATCCCAGACTGTGTTGCTTGGTGTGCCTCTGGTAGAGTATATTGGCAGCTTTGGGTCACTGTGGTTAAAACTACAGTTTCTTTCACACTCCTGTCCTCAGCCATATATGTAATTATTCTTTGCCTTCTAGGGTTAGAGCCCTAAAATATACAGACGTGGCTCTTTCTTTCCCCCAGGCAGACTGCAGAGTTGTTCAGTCTTCTATCTCTTCATCATTGCCTTTCTTCCACTATCAGATTTTTTTTTTTTTTTTGTTACTCATTTTCTGTCACCTGTTCTGATCATCACCTTCACTGCTACTTTTTTTTTTTTCATTTTTGTATCTGTCTCCTGTTTGTTTCTCCTTTCCATTTCTCTTCAGTTTTCTCAAGAGGTGTTTCATATCTAATTTTCTAAAGATTCTATTCTTTTTTTCTCTTTTTTGTTATAGTTATCTAGCTCTGAAAAGAGACAAATGAAGTCCCCACTAGTATAGGTTTATTGTCTGTTTTCTCCTTGTAACTATCCTTTGAGAATTTATGCTATGCTATTTGATACATATATGTTTAGTAATGATATTATTTCATTGTATTTGATATGTTTTAGTAAAACATTGTTTCCCTGTTTATTTTCTTTAATTAGGTCCATTTTTGCTTTTCTTTTGTCTGAGATTGATTTCTCCTCTTGCCTCCCTTCCCTTTTTAAAAATCTCAGCTTCAGTACAATAGATTCTGCTACAGCATCAATTTCTTGATTGCTTCTCCCAGGCTTCTTGGGATTAAGGAGGGTGAGGAAGTACTGGCATTTTTTTTTAATAGACATCTCCAATAATTTTCTTTTTCCATGACAAACCCATAGGATATAGCTTAATTGAAAATGTCCCTGATGTCAGCTTAGTATCATTCATTTACAAAATGGGGGAAAGAAGCTTATGTGGTCCCATGTAAGCTTTTAGCCTTTAATTTTTCTAATCTATGCTTATTTGTTTGTGAGTGCTCAAGGGCTACTGTTCCACTTTCAGAAACTTATTTATGCACTTTTTTCAGACTTAGAACTAATTCAGAATATGTTATTTAGAAATCTTTCAATATTTTTCAAAGTAAATTTTAAAAATTTATTAAATTCCCAAATATCTATAAGAATCAGACTAAAATCATTTTACTCATTTGTCATACTTGGAAATTTAATTGTTTAATGGTGAATTATTGTCTGTGTTTTATGAATTTTACAAATTCAATGTTATGTAAGGACCTCATTTTAATTTCCCACAGGATATCTTTGATTCAAAATTTTAAGAGTTGTAGTGGCCAGAGAATCAGGGATATGAAAGGAATTAGCCAAGACAAACTCATCATTTGACAAATTAGAAAACTGAAACCGAGGAGTTGCATAGTAATCAAACAATGACTAAGATTTGTGTTTCTGATGGCTAATCTAGTTCCCACCATGTCCTGTTGGTTCTTAAATTTTAAATTTTAAATATGTTTCTTTGAGAGGAAATAACTTTAATAATTGAAAAGTAACAAATTTTTATATCTTTAGCCACATCTTTTAGATTATATAAATTCCTAAAGAATAGGACTGATATCTTATTCATATGTATATTTTCTCATAGTGCTGGGCATTATATATATATATATATATAACATAATTATGGAAATGCTATCAGGACACACCTTGCATGGATAGAGAGCTGAGCCTGAAATCAAGAAAATTTATCTTTATGAGATCAAATCTGACCTCAGATATTAACTATCTGTATAACCCTGGGTAAATCACTTAAACCCAGTTACGCTCAATTCCACATCTGTAAAAATGAGTTATAGAAGGAAATGGCAAACCACCCCACTATCTTTGCCAAGAAAATTCCAAATGGGGTCACAAAGAGTTGCACATGATTGAAACGACTAAACAACACAACAATGAAAATGTTAGCTAATAATAATTAATATTTATAAGATAGAAATCTGATATATATTTGTTGAGTGGTTATGGAGTGTATTAAAGAGAATGAAACTAAGATTAAAATTGACTTAATTTTAAGATAATGTTTCTTGAAATTATATGCATATCTAATTCATTTTAGTTTATTTATTCTTGATGAATTTAACCTACATGGAGAAGCTTTTTGATGATTTTCTTCGAAGAAATATGTTAAGTTAATTCTGTGGGTTTTTTTCAAAACCTAAAAAAAAGATCTTAAAAAAACAACCAGGTAACTTTTCTTAATGCCACTAGAATCAATGTTTATTACCCTTAAAATGCTTGTGTAGTAAGTTGTTTTTTTGTTTTTGTTTTTGTTTTTTTTCTTTTGGGCCTCTGTTTATCTATCAGAGAATTGATAGCTACTTCTTGTCTCAAATTCTCAATTTTAAGACTAGAAGACTTCAAGTAAGGCCTAGCTCAGAAATATGCACTTTTAGACATTTAGTAAATTGAGAGAATGATTGAGTAATTAGATAGTTCTTGCTTTATATAAATTCACATTATACAAATGCACTTCTTTCTCCTTTCTCCTTCCCCCTTCCCCACTGAAATCTATATCCCTGAAACAGGGGTCCTCACTCCAGACCCTAAAGCCTCTTTGCTGTGGGGCCCCAGGCAGCAAAGTCACTCTGTGGCAGCAGAGCTAGGGGATAGAGGGATAGGGTTATGTGGAAGCCTTAGAGGGGCGGAGGTGGTCTTCAAAATCTTAATACATTCCTCAAGAATTGTGTCACAAAAATCTATGAAATATTTAGTAATATGTAGACTGAGAGGTTGCTCTGTCTCTACAGAAGCACAAAAAGCACTAGATTTGAGTCCAGAAGATCACAGTAACATATTTATGTGACTTAAGCAATTTGCCTGATCTCTCTGCACCTTCGTTTTTTCATTTTTAAAACAAGAGGATTGGCTAGATGATTTATGTTGGTTCTTATCAACTCTAAATCCTGTTCATCTTTTCCTGAAGTTTGAAAATTTATTCTTAACTCCTGTTCAGGACATATACATGCAATGTTGACCAAAATGGAAGGAAGAGCAATGTTAAGATGTTAAAAATAAGTAGAAGACATGATTATGAGCCACTAAACAAGGGTCAACCATAAAAGACATTTTGTCACTTAAAATTGCAGATGAAACATAAGACATAGAATCTTATCCTTAATATGCTTTTTTGTAAAGTGTGCAGTAGTGTGTCCAGATTTTTATGTAAAAACATTTCAATCAACAATAGGATGTAGAAAATTTAAAAACAGAGATGCTTAAAACATATCCAAGGCAGGTTTCTGAATCTGTCTTTTTAGAATATGTCAACATTAGCATTTGATAGATTTGTTCATTAGATATTTAAGTCGATGAGTATTTTTAAAGTGCTTATTATGGACCAGTTACTGTTAAGTGTGGAGGGTAATGAAAAGCAAAACTAGACCCTGTCCTTAATATGCTCACATTTTACATGCCATATTCAAAGTCATAAACCTATAAAATTGTATGAAATTTTTTCAAAAGTATTTTTAGTTCTGCTAGATTGATTTTCTTATTTTTAGAAAGAATATTATCTGAATTTCTTCTTAGGTGCACTAGACAATGTTGCAGAGGAAAAACTTTGAGAATCTTGGAGTTAAGATTCTTTGGAAATGTTGCATAAAAGATATTAAAATAATTAGATATCATAATAGAAATAAACCTATATCATAGTGATGCTGCAGCTGCATTAATTTTGACTTTAAGTGGCTCACTTAGATGTGGTGGTTGAGCATGATCCATGAATCCATCTTGTTTATCCTGTGTTTCCTAGTTACTATTTTTGCTTGATTGCCTACTCAATTATCAAGTGGCAACTGATAAAGAATGAATGGGAGCTAAATAAAATGGTATGGAGAAGCTAGAGTAGAAAACAGGAAGGAAATAAAAAAGAATGATCCAGATCATGGTGGAAGCATTCATGATATTAATTCATCATTTATTAAGTTTAGTTTCTCATGATAGTCAGCAAGGAAGTCTTGATTGCTAAATAGCTTTTGGAATCCAAAAGAATGGGTAGAAGTCTTGTTTCTGATATATGACAACTAAGACTCCATAAGTCACATCACTTTTCAATGCTCTGGGTGGGTGGGGGAGAGATACACAGAAAGGAGGAGAGTGGAGGGGGGAGGGAGGGAGAGAGGGAAGAAGAAAGAGAGAGAGAGAGAGAGAGGGGGGGGGGGGAAAGAGGAGAACAAACATAGTATGTTAGGTTTGGAATTAGATAAATCAAATTTACCCTCAAGGAACTTACTATTTAATAAGAGATAAATTGTGTATATAGATAAAAATATAACACAAACTGTGCATGTAGGAATACAAAGTAGTATGAGATTAGATGAAAGAGCTATCATATATCTGGAGAAATCAAGGAGAGTTGGATAGAGGAAGTGGACTTTTTAACTTAGATTTTGAAGGATAGGTAGAATATCAACAGATAAGGCAGAGGTAGAAGGATGTTAGAAGCAGTGAATTTTAGCACTATAAAGCACTTAATAGTGGTAAGTAAATATTTAACTTTATATGAAAGAGTAGATTCAAGTTTCCTTGAAAGACATGACATTGGAAGAACATTTGATTGCCTGATTCATTTGATATTAATATAATTATTTGTATCAAAGATAAATATATAGGATTTTTTAATATAATGAGGAATACCTATGGATATATGAAGAAAATAAGCCACTTTTAATTACAACAATGGTTTATGCTCAGCAAGAATCAATACATAAGAGAATTTATAAAACTTTGTTATACTACTTTTAGCCCAGAAATAGATAAATGGATCCACCTCTGTACCTATGTCCTAAAAACAACCCACCTGAAATATCTAGCTTTTCATTCTTAATAACTGTAGTTTTCTTCCCAATTCTCCCCCACATGAATTCTGCCTTAAGCTACAAGATAATGAGTAAACAGAAATCATGTCTGTTTTTCAAGATGTGACATGTGGACCAGACATACTAGTGACCCATTATGTTGCCCTCAAATCACAGAAGAAGGAGACTGAGTCAGAAACACTTGAAAGATGTTCATGTCTCAGCTTTGCCTCATTGGGAGTTTTACATTTTTTTGACTAATTTATGTAGTGGATATGCTTCATTAGGAAAAGCATTTCAGCTCAGAGCACCATTATTACAAACTATTTTCTATTTACATACTAGCAAAGTAGACAAGTTCAAAGAATTTTATTCTCCATGTAGTACAAGAAAATTAAAAACACAGTCACACACAGCTGAAGAGGATTCAGGGAGCTATTTCTGGAAAAACAAGTCAAACCTGTTCTGGTTTTCTTGAATAGACCTTTGAAAGATTAAGATCATCTTATTTGTTTTTGAGAGGACAAACAAATCTAGCCTTACTTCTTTGATAAGTACCTTGCTATCCATATTTTCTTTTCATACAGAGTTGAATTAAACAAAATTGGAAAATTATCTACATTTCTTGAAAGGCTAGCATGCTTGGAGTTTCATGTGGAAGTTTTCTTTTATTTCATTAAAGTTGGGATAGTTCTAGTTGATTTTTTAAAAATAGGCCTAATTTTAAAACTATAGATATGGTTGAGTGCTAAAAACATAGTGTTTTAGACTAGCTATATGTATTTATTTAATATTCCACATGTAAGTTTTGTTCATTTTTACTTCCTTTCCATCCCCATCACTTAGCAAGGAACCAGGCACATGAAAAGCATTTAATAAATGCTTTATTGACTGTAGACAAATGTGGAGATATGCAACTAAGAAAATTTGTCTGGATCAATATTTATAATCTTGTTGCAAACTAATCTGAAAGACATCAGGCAAATGCAGTTAACTGGAAAGAAGGTTCATTAGTTCTCTTCAGAGAAGCAAATGCAATTGTTTGCAAAAATAGTTTCACCATACCTTAAGACAACATGAAACCTCATTTCGTGGGATACCTGTTCATTTCTCCTTCTTTACTTATGATACTGATAAGCAAAATAGCTTCTGTGCTGATATGACATTTATGTTGTACTTTATAAACCTTTTATCATTTGAGCCTGAGAAGACCCGATGAGGAAGTTAACATGTATTTCTTTTATTATTTACAACCCCAGTACCCCATCTAAAGTCTGACACCAAATGTTTATCGAGGTATTCATTGACATTATTATCCCTATCTTAATATATTTGAAAACTAAGATATAGGGAGTTTGTCCATGGCAATATTTGAACCCAGGTTTTCATGAGTCATTTCTTGTTTAAAACCAACATTCTATCTATCTTGCCATGATACTTCTCTAAAATCGTTATATCTTATAGACCAACTTACGTTGCACAGAATTAAATTGACATATTAAAATTTTTATTATAATTATCATTATTATTATTGTTATTATTACCCAGCTAGAAGCTGAATGGACTATAATACTTTGAAACCTACACATATGTCCCTATTCAAGGAAGGATGATATCTTTGCTCATATTGATGCTTTCATTCAATTTGACAATTTGATCTGCTTATTGCTAGAGAGTAATATAAAGAGAGTTGGTCAAAAAGCTAATATGAAAAACTACATAACTTCTCATTTCCCCCAATCAGATATTAATTGTGTGCTTTCATTTTTTCCCCTTGGAAATCTAATGTTTTGCATTTCTGTATCTTAGAAAAGAATCTTATTTCAGAAGTAAAAAGAACTAGACTGTGAATCTATAGATTTGGGGTTTTAAATCCTGTTTCTGACATTTTACCTGCCTTATAACCATGGCCTAGTCATTGATTCTTAATTTTCTTATCTGTAAAATATAAATAATCCTTTTCAATCCAGTAAATAAAATACTACCTATCTCATAGAATAACTGTGAAGAAAATACCTTGTACACCTGAAAGCACTAGCTTTGCAAATGTGAGTAGTTATCAGAAATATATTCAACATAAATATAAAAGGATGTTTCAAAATCAAAATATATCTGCTATTGAGGATTACCTAGGTCTTTA
This sequence comes from Sminthopsis crassicaudata, assembly GCF_048593235.1. NCBI lineage: Eukaryota > Metazoa > Chordata > Mammalia > Dasyuromorphia > Dasyuridae > Sminthopsis > Sminthopsis crassicaudata. Next base: position 128,504,620 of record NC_133621.1, read on the forward strand.
ATTTTCTAATGTATAATTGAACATTGTGCTATTAGTTCTTTTCATTCACAATAGAGTAGAATGTTTTTCAACCAGAAAAATAAAAGTTCATTTGAAAATTCTTTTCTAAAGTTCTGAGGAGTACCTTTTCTACCATTAAACTTGGGATTAATCACAAGCATTTCAGTTTATGAAAAGTGTCTCATAAAATGCCAATTTTATTTGGAAGATATAATTTCCCTTCTGCATTTGAGTAAAGCTAGTAAGAAGCATAAATGATTTTTTAAATTATAACTGGGATTAATATGCCGTTGCCTACCCAGAAGCTTTTTTTATTTCACAATTTATATCTGGAGCTATCATTACCCTATTTCTAGCCTGTATAGATCCTTGGACCATTAAGACATCCCTGTGGCCTACCTTGAGAAGAAAATTGGAATATAAATTCAGATTGTAATCTTGTGAAGCAAAATCAGTTGTGAAATTCTCAACTGATTCAGACTGAGAAGCCTTTTAACTTCCTGTGTAGATAAGGCCTGCAGTGTCATACAGCCAAGGAAGAACAGTGTTTATTCAACTAAAGGGACATTCATACTGGAAAAATAAAAAGCAAGTGCTGTAGCAAAACAATCAGCTATTTAGTGAATCTAATGCCTCCCTTGATCCTCTATTTCTAAATAATGTAGCTGTTCTGTGGAAGAAAATTTCTCAGAGTGGCAGTATTCCGATTATCTAATTCTATGCTCTCATTCCCAAATCCAATCTTTACATGACGAAAGTGAATGGAAAGACATCAGAATGCCAAATGCCTGTTGGGCTTCAATCTATCCCTGCTGTGTTTGACTCAGATACTAAGTGGTTTGGTTAATCCTAGTTTAGCTTCTGTGCTGTGCTTTGAATGGTGGTACTGACATGGCAGTCTTAAAATCTTGTAAGCCAGCTCTCTAGTGTATCCCTGTTGCTCAACAGAACATATAATGTAATTAATACAGCCAAAGCAAATTTAAAGTTCAAGTATATTTGTTGAATAATTTATTTAGTGTTTTTACCTATTATCTCTTATAGGATAGTAGATAGAAAGCTGGTCTTGATGTTGGAAAGACTTGGCTTTGTGTCCTGCTTCTGTTTCTATGTGGCCTTGAAAACTTACTTAGCCTCTTTATTGCTGTATGTTAACTATTTGAGAGAGTGCTTCTTAATTGTCTTAAGTGACATTTAATTCAGTTTTTCATTTTATTCAATATTTATGTAGTTAGTAATTGTGAGCCATAATATTACAAATGTTTCTTTTAATCCTTGGCCTCTTTTAATTCACATACTACTTCAAATACCTCAAAACATCTTGGGTTTTTTCCTTTCCATTTTCATTCTCTTTCCTCATTGGCAACTCAACAAATATATTTGGTGGAGAGAGGGAGGAGGAATATCAATATATAGCTATAGTTTAATGTCTTTGCCATTTGATAGCATGTGATTCTTGACCAATAATGGGATACAGTGTTAAGGACCATGCCTGGGTGAAGGGGCAGGTCAATTCTCCAAGAATTTCCTCAGCTGTGGATCATAACACTTGAAGGAGTTGCAAAGCAGCCTTTGCTGATGCAAGTGTTCTTTGTGGACTGGGAATGAAATAAATTGGAGGCAAGAGGGAAGAGGAGGGAGATCAGAGAACAACTGCCTCTCAGTCTCCTTGTATCATCATCATCTGCTCACTTGAAGAGATCCATTCTACAGGTCTGAGTTAGACCTCCAACAGCCACTGGCAGGTGGCTTCCATATCACAACAATACAGTATAAACAGTGTTTCTGGAACCAAATCAGCTATAAATTTTGGAACTCTTTAGATAGGAGAAAGGCTGTTGAGATTCATTTCTTCAGTGATTAACTCTGAATGTGTGTGTATTTGAGAGTGAAAATTTTGCTTTCTCAATAGAGTGGAGTAGGATTTGTCTTAAGCTAATACTCAACTTTATGTACTATTAAACTTCTCCCACACAGTTGCAAGACATAGGGAATTTGCATCTGTACAGAATTTGGATCTAAAAATGGAAGAACATAGACAGATGAAGATATCTAGAACTTCCACTAGTAATACTAATATAGTTAAAAGATGAGCTTCTAAATAATTTGTATATCATTTCATGTCCAGTTGCCACTAATAAAAATCCAATATAATTGGGCCGTTTGTACATATATAATTTTTACTGCAGGGGAGACCATGGGATTTTGGGAGTTCTAGACTATATTTTTGTTGTTGTTGTTGTTGTTTTCCTGAGGCTGGGGTTAAGTGACTTGCCCAGGGTCACACAGCTAGGAAGTATTAAGTGTCTGAGACCAGAGTTGAACTCCGGTCCTCCTGAATTCAAGGCTGATGCTCTATCCACTGCACCACCTAGCTGCCCCCAATTCTAGACTACATTAAGGTAAAGTCAGTTGGATGTCTACAGAAAATCTGGAACCAATATATTGAGCACCCAGGAGTTAGGGGATAGCAGGTGGGCTAAGAAGGGGAAAATTAAGCCAGGTCAAAAAAGGAACAGTACAGAGCTTCCAAGCTGAGAAGCAATGGAGTAGTCCATGAGTGGCTGCTTTACTTTAAGCTTGGATGAGAAAGAAAGACCCCATCTGAACACAAAATAAATTAAAAAACAAAGACAAAAATCCCTTTATAACCTAAAATGGGCATGGTTCTAAGAAGGCTGAATTGATAGGTTTGTTTGCTGTGTTATATTTATATGATATCACATAAACAAAAAAAAATAACACTTAAGAATTATAGATTACTCCTCCATTCTTTCCATGAATATGTGACTTTGTTCATTAGTCAAATTGATGTTTAAATTACTTTTTTTTAACCACTGTTAATAGATATATCCTGAGAAGAGGAGTTAGTATCAACATTTTTTTTTTAAATGCATAGGACAACTCTCAGACTACAAATAAAACAAATTGTGATAGTATCTTCACAATGGTATGGAAAAGGGCATTAGGAATAAAAATATGAGCACTGATTTTCTAGAAATGTTCTTTTTTTTTTTCCCACATAAATAACCCCTTCAGAACCATTCTTTTGACTTATTTGTAAAGCTCTTTGCAAACCTTAAAGTGCTATCTGAATGCAACCCATTATTCTTCTTATCATTTGAGATATATGCAATAGACCCATTACACTATTTTAGGGATGATCTTGATTCTATTTTAAATGCTCTGCTTTTGTAAAGTAGGACTTTTACCGGGATTCTGAGGATATTCAAGTACATAAACAGATGTCTCCATTCTAGGGAATTGCTGATCCAGGAGAGTGGGGGAGGAAATGGAAGGATCCTGAACTTCCTGCATAGGATTCCAGTGAGAGCTGTAATGTGCCACCTACACAGAGAAAATGCTATCATCTGGGCTTGTGCCACCAATGCTTTCAGACTTTGCACTCTACTTTCTATTATAAAGTGGGTGGCAGAACTTGAAGAATTAAAAAAAAATAGATTCTTGCTTGTAACACTAAAAAAAGCTCTCTATTCAGGGTCCCCACTCTGCCCCCCCCTCCAAAAATGTATAGCCATTAATGCTTCTGAGGAAAAGATTCAAAGGAAAGCTAAATATTTTCCAATACTGTAAACTCTCTGGGAGTGGTAGTTAGTTATCACTTAGAATATAAAGGATACTATAAAACATGCGCCCTTAACCTGGGTTCTTTGACTTCCTTTTAAAAATTTGATAAAATTGTTTCAATGTAATTTGTGTCTTTTTAATTTAAAAATGTCATTGTGATAGGTATTTATAAGCTTTATCAGATTGTCAAAGGAGATCCATGACACACCAAAAGGCTAAAAACCTGTTCTTTAAGAAAACTCAGAAGATTTGTATTTTAGTACTGGCTTTGCTACTTGCTAGGTTTGTGATCCTGGGAAAGTCATCTAGGCTTGCTGAACATCAACTTCCTAATTTCTAAAGATATGAGGGAATTGGACTATTAAAGTTTTTCCAATTCTGAAATACTACTATTCTCCTTATACTATTATCATGACATTTTTCTGTTCTACATTATGCTCCACAAACTGTCAATAATAACATTTTTTCTTTATCCAATAGTCACTTACCAACTCACATCCAAATATAGCCCCACTCCAAAAAGAAATTTCCAAAAAAGAACTAAGCAGAACTACTTAGTAGAATTAATTTATTGCCACAAATAGTACATATACTTTTCTGTATTTATATTATTTATTTATAATAATATTTATATTATTATTTATTTATATTGGCTAAAACAAAGAAAAGATCAGTGTCACCCTTGTTCATCATATTTGACATGACTTATCTTTATTTACAATGTTGTCATTATTGTGTTTATTGTATTCTATTCTGCCTCACTCAAATCTAATTCACATGCAAACCAAGACATGATGGGTTGATGTTATTAGTTCTCTTCAAGAATGAAGGATGACCAACAGCAATAAGCACTGTGCATCTTTCACTCTATCACTTAAAAAATACTTTCTGTATTCAATATTCTGAATATTCATTGTTCTGAACAGTGTAATGTTGTTACATTCATATTCCATAATCTATGTATCCCCTTCACATATAGTGTTTCTAGCATTTTGCTATTACAAGTACTTCAGTGAATATATTTTGTACCTGAAATATTTTTGTACATAAATATATTTTGTACATGAGGGTCAATCAAGTAGTGAGATTGCTGGTTCAAAGAATATAGATAAGTTAGTTAGAATATAGATAAGATAGACATCTTATTAATTTAGGGTTTTTTTTTTTTTAACCAAAATTCACAATTCAATCAGCCCTGAATTGGTCTATCTCCTTAAAACTTGCTTTAATTTAAAAGAATTACAGTGTTTTTCCATTAATCCATTTGATGGGTATGATATAATACAACTTTAGTTTACTTTGAATATTTTTTAATCTGGTCATTAAAAAGTATTTAAAATAATTCTTTATATTTTTATTATATCTAGTGAGGAATAAACATCAATTTTATATAATTATGTAAATTTGCTATTAATTTTGTATTCATATTATTAATGAAATTTACTGAAAAGATTTTCCCCTAATCTATACCTTTCTTTCTTATTGTAGCCTCATTAATTTTTTGTGCAACATCTTTTTCATTTTATCATAATTTATCTGTTTTGTCTTTTATAATTTCTACTTTTTCATTTGATTATGAATTTTCCCCCTATTCATATTTGAACAAAAATAGAGAAGAGAAACTATTCTCATCTCACTTTTTAGTGCTGTAATTTAAAAATAGATCTTTTAAAAATCCATTTGAAACTTTTTGTAATAGATGTTATACATTTATCAACTCAACTTATATCAGACTATTTGTTTTTCTTGTGAGTTTTTATCACATAAAAAGATCTTGGGATTATTCAGAGAGTAGATTTGCAACACATCTGTGTTTAGATATTGCTTATATAATCTATTTCCCTATGGGATTGTAATTTTTTAAAATTCTAAATCATATTGGTTTGATTATTACTCACAAACATAAATTAAGATGTGGTAATTACAAACTGTCTTCCACTTTATCTTTTTTTAAAATTTATATTATTTTTACCCATGATATTCCCAACTTTTAATTTCTTCATATAAATTGTCATTTGAATAATTCCATCTTGTATCTCCTTAGTAATTTGATTGGCATTGCCCTAAATCTGTAAATTAATTTAAATAACATAGTCATTTTATTATTTTGCTATGGTCCTGCTGTGAATATTTTACTAAATCCTCAATTATTTAAGTCTTCATTTATTTCTTTTAAAATTGTTTTGTAACTGTCTTTTTAAAAGGTCTGTGTATATTTTGTAAGGTGAACTTCCAGATATTTAGTGCATCTTAGTTCAATTATAATTTCTACTTCTGTTATTTCTTTTTAATATTTTCTAGTAACAGTGATTTTTGTAGATTAATTTTGGATTATTTTCCTTGCTGTAGTTATTTTCTAGGTGAATATTTCTTATTCACCTTTTAAGTTTCTGTTAGTAATTTATCCTATCATCTATGAACAGAGATAATTTTGCCTCTAGTTTTTTTGTCCTTATTGTCTTAAACTGTTACAAATAAACAATAATAGAGAGAGTTGGGATCCTCATTTTACCCCTAATATTATTGGGAAAGTTTGCAATATTTCTACTTTACCAATAATACTAATTCTTGCTTTTGAAATAAATACTTTTCATCATCAATACATTTCCAAACACTTTACTCTTTAGCATTTTAAAAAAATGATTGTTGTATTATATAAAGCTCTTTGGGTGGGGGTGGGGAGAGGCATTTGTGGTTCTAATGGTGTGATTTTGTTTATGTTTTAAACATTATTAATTATAGCTATTAATTTTCCAAATATGTTTTCCTAATATAATTTTAGTATTATTCCTTTCTTCTACATCTTTTGCTTAACTTTCTTTACTTTGTAATGTTTGTTCATAGTTTTAGAACCCCTTATTGCTTTCTCTTTTTTTTTTTTCCGTTTCTCTATTGGGAGGTGGTTGTTGTTGTTGTTGTTGTTGTTGTTGTTGTTGTTGTTGTGTGTTGTGTGCTTTCCTTATGTTTAATGTTGTTTTATTTTATATGGATTATTTTCATATGAACTTCCATACTTCCATCACCATTACTTGGTTGAGAAAGGGAAATTAGACTTAGTTGCAACCCTTCATTTAGTTATCTTCCTTGTTATGAATTACTTAATTAATGCTGAGAGAAAACAGGGCGCTGAGAAATAAGTAGGTAAGAAAGTGGAAAGGTAGGGAAAAGTCTGCATCCCAGGGGCATAGTGGGGAGAGGGGGGGAAGAGGAAAACTGACCTGTACCTCTATCCTTCCTACTCTTTCAGCAATATCTTTTCCAGTACATCTAAATTTAAATTAAAGACAAATGTATCTCTTAGTGAAGGAAGAACAGGAAAAGAACAAGATGCAGTTAATTTTGGAAATAGCAGATGTGTAAGAATTGTTATTGGGGAAAATATAGGTAAAGAACAACTAATTAGCTCTGTGACATAAAGTCCATGTTTCTTCCCTGGGCCTTAGTTTATTCTGTAAAATTAATTTTTCCTTAGGTGATTTAAAATTTTTTTCTACCTTTTGACATTCCATTATTTTGTGTTCTAATCCTATCAGTGTGACTGATAGAATAGTCAAAAGTAAACTTATCAGTTAATAAAAACAACTGGGTCAAAACAAAACCCTCAAACTGCCATGTCTTCCACACATAAAAAGGTCTTGCTTATTCTCCCCTGTTTTCCCACACATAACACTCTGCCTTCATTTTTTATGGCTCTGATAAAAGAACTACAGATATAGTCACTCCAAGAACTGGTCATTCACCCAGTCTGGATAAAGTATTCATCTTCTTCAATGTCCTTTAATATAGAGAGTATTTTTTTCCTTGAGTGACCCTGTCTGTGCAGGGCCAAGAGCCCCTTTATAGCATCTACAAATTCTATGCTGTGATGTACACTGTGGCATAAGGTGTGGATTCTTTCAAGAAGGGGGAAGGAAGTGGTGGTGATAAAATCCCTGGCAGGGGTTGAATAAAAATGGCACTGAAATCATTGACTTTCCTTTTCTCCTCATTGTTTTGATGCCGAGTGAGTCATCTTCAGCTGGTAGATGGAGAACACTTTAAACTCTTGTTTATTTTTCCAGCTGCTCAGCAATTCTTGTCATTGGTGAATTATTCCTTGGTAATGATGGTTGGATTCTGTAAGGAAAATTACCAAGACTAAACCCACTCTTACTTTTTTAAGTCATATTTCCTGAGATAGCTAAGAGAAACCATGGCTTAAGATTTTCATCAAGATTAATGACAACTTCTACCCACAGAGATTATCTGCTATATTATCCCCAAATGGATTAGATACCATCTTGACATTCATGGTTTTTCATTTCAGTGTGGAGAAACTTATGTCATTACTGTTCCCACTTCCCTATAATTTTCAATTCATTTTCTTATGTCACGAATAGACAGGGCTTTCCAGAATTATCCCCTGATGAACTCTGTTTAGCCCTGGAAGACTGACATATTCTCAGAAAAGACACTTTTCATTCCTTTGAGATTCTATTGTGCTATGCTCAAGATATCCCATCTAAGCTGAGAAGTTTATCAGAGGTTGAAAAAACCCCACAAATAGACAAGTATAGTTTTTAATACTAGAAGGGTCACCTACCTTAATTGATATCATAAAAATGTAATTTTACTTGGAAATACAATGTTTCATCTTGCTTTATGGGTTAAACAAATACACTGCATCTATTGATTTATTTGGGTTCTTCAAGTTATTATTAAATTCTGATCCCTTTAATAAAATAAGAAATGCTTCTATTTTTCTAAGAAGTAACCTCTGTAAGAAACTTTTGGCTTGAGATTTCATCTGTAGGAGTAATCTAAGAGTGTCCACCCTCAGTGATATCAAATCACTTGCCCCACATTCTCCCAAACTATCTTTTTCAAATAGGTGAGTATTGGAAAGAGCATTATTGGAAGAAGTACTCCTGTCAGATAGCACATCTATTGGAATATTGTTCAAATAATTTTTACATTTTAAAATCAATCCCAGCTTCATTCCCTTCTCAATCATTATTAAATTGTTGAGTTTGCCTAAATGCTGAGGATTTGTTCCTTTACCACTTCTTAGGATCCTAGATATAGAACAAAAAGGAACCTTTTAGGGCATCAAGGTCAACCCCCCCATTTTAGATCTGAGGAAACTTAGCATCTAGAAATGTTATATAATTTGCCAAGGAGCACACAACTAGTGTCTGAGACTGAAATTTTAAATCAAGTCTTCCTATTTCCAACCTAATATAATACTGTGCCACCTAGTTGCCTCCATATTAATTAATTTATTTATTTATTTTAATTAAAATGATTCTCTGTGGGAAATTTTGTGGTAGAGTTGACTTTATGTTTCATTTACATACTATTTGGTATGTCTCAGAGAGTTGTGTGCCCCTAGGCCAACTTTCTATGCCCCAGTTTTCTCATCTGTAAAATAAAAGTCCTAGATCTGGAAAGAAAGGAAGGAAGAAGGGAAGAAGAGAGACAGGAAGGAAGGAAGGAGGAAAGAAGGAAAAAGGAGAGAGAAGAGAAAAAGAAATCATTGTTTTGTGGCCACTGAATTTTTCAAGACTGGTACTGTCACAGGGGTGGCCTTCAGACCCACACTCCAATCCTTTCCAGCTTGGGACTGACTACCTGTAACAGATTAGGCTCATAAAGCTCAAGAACTCATGCTACCTTCATGCCATAAGAAGCATCAAAGTAGAGCTTTAATGGAAAATTTAGGAGAATTAACCACTCTAAGACATTGGTTTGGAACTAACACAATGAAAAGCTTTGAGGAAATTTGTTGTTTTAGCTAGAAGAAATGGGAAAGTGTCTTATTCTTTTTTTTTCTTCTCAAAGAAAATCAGGGTGTTTATCCAATAATGTATAAGGACAACTAATCCTTTAATTGCCTAGAGTATAATTTGCATTTTTGTAATAATAGTGTCTAATGAATATTAGTTCTTATATATATGTATATATATGCATATTTTGTATATATATGTGTAATATATATATATATATATATATTCAAGAAGTAGTATTTAGTTTATGCAATCTGTCCTGCTCCTTCTATTTTTCATTCTTGATACTCGAGACTCTGAAGATCTCATCAACTCTGTACCTCTTTCTTTGTCTGACTATATTTTATATTACTAGCAGTAAGTACCTTAAAAGCTTCCCCCTCAAAGTTTTGACCTACATGAATTTTTACCTGTAATGTATTTAATATGCATAATAGGTAGTATACTTTTCAAATCTTTTTTTTTGTTTTGTTTTGCAGTCATCCTTTATTTTCTGAAAAAAATATAGTTTCTTTAAAGTCACTTATTGCTTTTTAATTATATTTGTTTCAATGATATGCCTCATTGTGTCAAGGGAATGACTCTGGGTTCTCAATGACTTGTTAGAAGAAGATAAATCTTTGAAGATTCTATCAAAGGGAAAAAAGACTTCATACATGGGCCAGTATAGCAATCATGCACTGATTAGTCTGATGTTTTGGAGAGACAGATTGCCACAAGGTTGACCATCATGCTGTGTTTGGAGATATAGTAATTCACAAAATCATGTACTTAAAGTATGGGGAGATAATTGTAGTCTTTATCAATGGAGTTACTATCTGTATAAATGAAATCACAGATCCTTGTTACATGTATAGTATTGGTACAGTACCATTTGTATAGTATTCATAAGATGTAATGAAGAATTTTTTGACAAGTGTTTAGGCCATTAAAAGTTTATTTGAGTCTCCTTGCTATATATCCCACACTATATTTGTCTCTTTGGAGATTTGGAAAGGAACTAGGAGGATCTGCTCTTGTCTCTAAGGGGTTTATGGTGTGGCAGAAGAGACCAAATGAATATGTACTTTGTACAATCTAATTATTAGCCTTGCTACTCATGTGCATGCTCTCTTTTCTTTTTCAGCATCTTGAAGTCAAGGACTGTCTTTTTTGTATACATATCCCTGCACTTAGTATAGGTCTTAACATATAGTGGACATTTAATAAATATTTCCTGATTATAAGCTATTTACATCTATATAAACTCATTTTGAGCATTAGTTACTGTTCCTTTAAACATGCTAAGTAATGCATAAATGTTAATATTGAAAGATACTAAAGCAGAATAGAGCTACAGAGAAATGGTTGAATTGAAGATAAGTAAAGTTATGAAAGTGCCTGGGTTAATATTGATTTAATCTGGAAGAGTTTCATGAAGGAGGTACACATGTACCATTTATACTTATCGACTTCAGAGCTAATTTTCAGGGAAATGTTATATTTCCAGAGCAACTTCTTATTGTAAACTGTGATTGGATGTTCTTTGTTTTTAGATTATAGGCTTTTATGAGAGTAAGAGTCTGTCTTTCTATAAATACATAACACACCAAGAATAACCACATCCTTTTCTAAGAAAACTTTGTATCTTATATAATTTACATATTCATTGCTAAGTATTGTTCACTCAAATGGAATACCATGTAATCACTTATCACATTTGTGCTTTTGAAAAGATACTATTTAGCATAGTGCTTTGTACTTAGGTGACATTCAATAAATGCTGAATTGAATTTGTTGAATAACAATAAAATACTTAATAGGAATTAATTTACTTTGCTTATAGAAGTATTATGTAATGTAATCAACAGGACAAGTACCAACATTTTAATGGTTGAGGTATGATGCTGGTATAAAAAGGAACTTTTCTGAAAGTAAATTCACTGAGACAGTCAGTGCCAAAAGAAATCATTTCTTTTACTTGGGACATTTAAAAGGAAAGTCATATAATAAAAATAAGTACTAAATTGAAGAATAGAAATAAAGAAAAACGTTTAGGATGGTCTTCATCATAAAACACAGAGGACCTACCACCTCCAAAACTAGAACCATCAATTGACATTTTTTACATTAAGGCAGCTCATCATCCTCCCACACCTTGGTCTGAAATTTCAAAAGAAAAGTAGGAAAGAGCAAAGAAGGAAAATCAATAGGGATATTGCCATGGAGTCTTGAATACAGTGTTCTTCAGTGTGAGAAAAGGAAATTTCCTGATGGTATTTTGAGATACTGCTTCTATGAATGGAGCTTTTGCTAGAACTTTTGGGCCAGTTGTTATTACATGCATCAGTGCAGCTCCCAGGATTAAGGCATCTTATAGGGAGAATTAGTTTATTTTCCACTCATAATATCAGGGAAGTGTCAGTCCCCCAAGAAACTAAATTTTTAGCTTGGCTGATTCTAAGTTTGGAAGATTCCAAAGGAGAGTTCCTGAAAGGGTCAGCAGGAAGGGGTATCCAGCAGAAGATGATTCTGGATTCTAGATAACTTGTTGAACAGAGAAAGATTAGACCAGAAAAAGGAGAGGCATTCTCCCTCAATCCCCAGATTACATGCAACAGAAGGAATACATTTTCTCTTTATCAGTGTAATGTTAAATCCCTCTGTATCTTTTCTAATGATGTATTACAGTGCCTGGCCATCATATGTAACTGTGAATATCAGAAAAATTAAGGCATTTATGCACGGTGGAGAATACTGATTCATATTATTCCACAGGATAATTAAAATAATAATAATAGTTAAAGAATATAAATTATATGTATTATTCCAAGTTTTTAGATATAATTTTAAAATATATATATTCTATAATATGACAAGCATACATTCATTAGTCATATGCTTTTCTCAGCCAGCATTTATTGACTATCTACAGAAAACTTTACAAGTATTACTGAGAATGTAGAATAAATAAAAATTTAAAAACTTACACAGACCACAATTAAAAAAAACTTTCAGACCAGTATGTAAGTGAATATAAATTAATATCCGAGTTGACTATAAATATAAATGACTGATTACATGGGCTTGGTCAGGGAAGGCTTTTTGGAAAAGATGCTTTATTTGTTTAGTTTATTTTTAATATTTGTTTTATAAATTATGTTGGGAGAGAAAAGGGAAAAACCATGGGAGAGATTAAAAAAATAGAAAAAAAGAAGTGAATATACTATGTCTTGATTTATCTCCATAGTTCTTTTTCTGGATGCATATGACATTTTCTATCCAAAGTCTATTGGGGCTGCTTTGGATCACTGAACCACTGAGAAGAGCTGATACTTTCGTAGTTGATCATCGAACATTCTTGCGGTTATTATATACAATGTATTCCTGGTTCTACTTGTTTCACTCAGTGTCAGTTTCAAGCCTTTCTATAATCAGCTTGTTCATCATTTTTTATATAACAACAATATTCCATTACGTTCATGTACCACAACTTGTTCAGCCATTCCCCCGTTGATGAGTATTTACTCCTGGAAAAGTTAGTTTAAATGGAGTTTTAAAGGAAGAAAGACAAGTGTAGTGAGAGAGGAAATGTCAAAGGATAAGATAGATGGTAGCTTAGTCCACTTATATAATAGCCTGATTAGCTTTATTGGATTAGCTTGGGGTGTTTTATAATATTTTTTCTGAGTTTTGGTACATATAATACTTAACATTTAAAATTAATTTAAATTTTAATAAGATTGAAATTCCCCCTAGTAGGGACATGTATGTTTATATGTTATTTTATTAAAAAGATGAAAAGTCAGGCTTTCCTGATAATAAGTCTAGATGTTATTTGATTTAGACATTTAGTAACATTCACTGTTTTCTGTAGACTTAAGATGTTTCCTAAGTGATACAGGAAAACAAACCTTTCCAATTTGAAACAATAGTGTTTGGAGATTTGTTGATTTATTTTGCAATGTGGGTGTCTACGTGGGCACCTATTCAAATCAAAGACAGTGTCTTTGGAGAGAGAATATGAGAAAAGCAAGAAAGTTCAGTTGGATGAAATGTTTATGGCACATAGCTAATGGTAATAGCTGTAGGAAAAAGTTAGCCTTGTTTTTCTTATCATTTTGTAACTTATTTGAGAAAATTTTTTGCATGTCTAATTAAGTCTTATGGTAAGATCCTCCTTATAGGTCTGATCTAGGATTTGTACAGAGTGCTATCTAGGCAGCGAAGTGGTACAGTGGATAGAGCAGTAGGCCTGAAATCAGGGAGACCTGTGTTCAAATTGACCTCTGATAATTATTAACTATGTGATTTGGGTCAGGTTCCTCCACTTCTGTTTGCTTTCGTTTCCTTCACTGCCAAATAACAGTATTAACAAAACCTACCTCTCAGATTGTGAGGATCAAATGAAGAAAATGTTTATAGAATTCTAAATGCAGTGCTTGGCATATCATAAACACTACATAAATGCTAACTGTTGTTATATTTTATTGTTATGAACAAATTGGAGCATATGGGAAATGAAATTGGATAGTACAGCCTTTTCAAGAATTTCTTTCTTCATACTTTAGACTTTTCAATTATAGCCCAGGACAATTTATTAAATATTTCAAAGCAAAATTGATTTTAAATCAGTCACCCTAGCTTGACCTTTTTATTCTTTGAGAAATCTGAGAGTAGAGTTCCCTTCTTCTTTGATCCTTATATTGAGAAAGCATATGACTATTTCATTCCATTTTATGTTCTTACATTCAAAGGAATCATTTAAATAAAAAATTATCAGTTTAAGAGAATTAATACCACCAATGTTTTTGTTCTTATTTCTTAAGAAGACAACCTTCCAAAAATGTCTTCACTTTTCCATTCCCCCCACTCCACCCTCATCTACCTTCATCCTATTTTACACACTCTGTCAAATTTATCAGAATGTGGAGGTCTAATCATGTCATTCTACTGTTCAAAAATCTTCAGTTCACTCCCCATCACAGGCTGAATGAGTTCATATTCCTTTTTGTGTGTGTGTGGGTGTATGAGGCAATTGGGGTTCAGTGACTTGCCCAGGGTCATACAGCTAGGAAGTGTTAAGTGTCTGAGATGAGATTTGAACTCAGGTCCTCCTGACTTCAGGGCCAGTGCTCCATCCACTGTGCCACTTAGCTACCCCAAAGTTCATATTCTTAACTTGACATTCAGAGCTCTCCACAATCTAACTGCCACCTACTTCTCCAATTTTGCCTTAAAATACCTCTTCCATTCTCAAAATATCTACAACTTCCTACTTCCATACTAACCAAATGCAACTATTTCCTGTTACTAAAGCATTCTTGTGAACTTTGTTCATATCATTCCTTATGACTGGAAAGCATCTCTATATCCCTTTTTTCATTTATTGACAACTATTCTTTAAGGCCTAGCTCAAATGATGCCTTTTTTATTAAACCTTCTTTGATCCCATCTATTCTAACTGATTTCATACTTTCCTAATTTTTCTCTTAGAAACAGCTATTCTAACTATTATTGAATTACTTATGCTCCATCCCTGACTCATACTGGTTGTGACATGCTGGCCATATCAATTAACTTGTCACTGCTCTAGGCATCGCTTTAAGACTACAAATGGCAGAAAAATATGTGAATCTGCAGTAGTATAGGAGCTTCTTGATTCTAAGAATGAAATGAAAATGGAGGCTTAGTCCCTATTCCAATTAATTTTGTATCTCTTCCTTTTATCTGAGTCATATCATAATTCATTGAGTATAGGGATTCTATTCTATTTATTTTTACATCGTTCCTTGACCCAACATATTGCACACAGTAGGCATTCATATATTTAATGAATGAATATGCAGTGAAATCAAAGTTTCATTCAAGAAACACTTGAAAAATAAAGAATCACACATTTAAAACTAGAGGCTGGTGTAAATTCTGTAATGCTTCTTCTGGTAAACTAAGAAAACTCAGGAATAGAAATTATGTTCTCAGATGAATGTATATGTGTGTGTGTGTGTGTGTTTGTAGTGTGTGTGTGTGTGTGTGCCTGATGTCAAAATCAAAATATTTAAAGGAAAATAAGTAATGAAACCAAAAATCATAATGGATCTCAGTGTAACCCTTTTAGACCTGAAGTAAGAGGCAAAAAATGGAAAGAAAATTTAGTGATAAATAATGGCAAATTTTAGAATTTTAGAAAAATAGCATTTTTAAAAATTAGATATGATGGATTTTGGATGGAAACAGAAAAGGAGCACACAGAATTCTCAACTATCCAAGTGACACCCTTGACAGAGATTCACCATGTTTGAGGGCATAAAAACTGTCAAACAAATATAAAAAGTCAGAATTATTAAATTCATCCTTTACTGACTGTAGTATAATAAAAATTACAATGAACAAGGACTCCTTGAAGATAGGATTAAATCATTTGGAAATGATTTAATACAAAAATTTTATTAAAGAAAATTAATAGAAACAATAGATAAAATAATAAAAAATGACAACAATATAAACTTTTGGCATGTAGTGAAGTTATTAGGCAAAGACATATCTAAATGCTTTCATTATTTAGAGAGAGAGAGAGAGAATGAAAACAAATCAATGAATTGGGTATACAACCAAAAAAACTATAAATAAACAGCAAATCAAAAACACCAAATTACAAATTCTGAAAATTAAAGAAGAGTTGCTAAAATTAAAAGAAAAAATGATTTTATAAATAAAAGTAGGAGCTTTTAAAAACAGCATGAATTTTAAAAGAGAGAAGAAAAATTGTATCATATTTGAGGGAGAGAAAAAGAATTCATAATTGAATAAGAAGTAAACAAAACTGTCAAACTATTTTGTTCAATTATATGTAAACAAAAATAATCATTTTAGTGATTTATGAATATTAACAGAAATATTAATAGAAATAGAAAACTCACTAAAAAAATAAAACAGACTATACATAAATTGCTAAGGAAACAAACACAGACAGGACCAGATGGATTTAAAAGCAAATTTTATTATTTAAAGAACAATTAACTCCAGTATTATATAGTTATTGCAATGATAGGAAAAATAAAGGATACTTCCAAACACTTTCAGTAATAAAAATACAAGTCACATAGCTTCTCAGAGGGCCTGGTTTTAAATCCTGCCCCTTTTACTTAATATCTGTGTGCTCTTTGACAAAATATTTAACATCTCTAGGCCCCAGTTTTCTCATCAGTAATATATGAGGACTAGATCATGTTTTCTTCTAACTATGATTCTGTGTAATATAACAACAAACATTTTAAGATTTGCAAAATCTTTTTTCATTTATTGTCTCATCAAATGAGAATACTGAATCTCAGATCAACTGACATTTCAAAATCATTCAGTGAGTTATTATGGCTTTTAGTCTCCTTTTCAGAGAAAATATACAATTTGCTGAATATTTTACAAGCATTCAATGTAGATGCCCAGTAGGATGAATTGGTCCACATTTCTGAGTGAAAATTGGATAATTAATCTCGGTAAAAGTTCCACTTTTTATCACCAGTGTCTGAGTATACTTCTTGATCTAGACTTTGTTTATTTCTGTTATACAAATTATTGCTTGCTGACTATTATTGCCTAGGGAGGAACAGGGAGTGACTTTAGGGGAGAGTGGAGCTTCCCACAGATAGAGGGGAGAATACCTTTTTTTTGGACATACCTTCCACTGCACCTCCCTTTGGGTGAGGGCCTACACATCAAAGAGGCTGTGGCCAAGCAAGTTAGCATTGGCACTCCCTTTTATTTCAAAATTCTGAATTCTAAAGCATACAAAGAATGTTTTGAAATATGTGGGAGGAAAAGGTAGATTTTTTTTCCCCCTTGGCAGTAGTAAAAATTAATGAAAAATATAAAGAAAATCCAGGAATTTTAAAATTCCCATCAATATTTTATTTAAAACTAATAAGCCATGCATTGAACTCTTCTCTCTTGAGTGATGTTAATCTCTCTTCTCATTGCCTCCCACTTTCTCCAACTTTTGCTCATCCTTTTCTTCCCTCCTAGGGAATCTTCATTCTTTTTGTTGTTGTTGCTTTTAATCATTGAATTGACAAGATGTAATCAAATAGATGCATTTCGATGTGTATATGTATCCACATGAGTAGTACATGTATCCTATGATAAGAAGATAAGATAGAAACAAAATGTTATTAAAGTTTATGGGAAAGAAAGATCACTCTTTCTTGGGGCTGGGATCATAGGGATTTATCAGAGACTTTTCTTGAAGTGAAATGACATTTAACTTGAATCCTTTAGGACAAGTAGGCTTTCAACAGGAAATATAGAGGAAAAACTTTCTAAGCTTAGAGAATAGGGCAGCTAAATGGTGCAGTAGCTAGAGCACTGGCCCTGGAGTCAGGAGAACCATCAATCCAGCCTTAGACACTTAATACACCCTGGGCAAGTCACTATCCTAATTGCCTGCAAAACAAAACAAAACCAAACTATCAAAAAATAAGCTTAGAGAATGACTTAAACAAAGACAAATAGGAGGCAAAGTAAGGAATATTAGTGTATATTGTGATTTTCTTGGTGTCAGGAGATTTAGGGGATCGGTTATTGGCCAAAATCTCAATGTCTTTGTTCATTAACCACTCTGTCTAATGAATTTGATAGGCTAAGCAGTATGGGCTTCGGACTTCAAGTTGGATTGTGTTCAAATTTGACTTCAGAAATTTACTGGCTGTGTTATGTTGTGAAAGTTACTTAATCTCTGCATGACTCAGTATCCTCAGCTAAATAATATTGTCTGGGACAGCTATGATCCCACTCAAATTAATACCAGAGACTCTCAAGGTAGAAAAGCCAAAAAAAAAAAAAAAAAAAGATTTATTGTTTTAGGGCACTAGCTAAAACCCCAGAAGAGTCCAGGCCATTCAGAAAGGCCAACCTGGCCAGGACAGATTCTCTCCAAGGGAGAGAAGCATGGGAAATCCCAGAAAGTGTTTTTTTCTTTTTCCTTCCTTCCTTCCCTCCCTCCCTTCCTTTCCTTCCCTCCCTTCCTTCCTTCTTTCCCTCCCTTCCTTCCTTCCCTCCTTCCTTCCTTCCCTTCCCTCCCTTCCTTCCTTCCCTTCCTTCCTTCCTTCCTTTCCTTCCCTTCCTTCCTTCTTTCCTTCCTTTCCCTTTCCTTCTTTCCTTCCTTTCCTTCCCTTCCCTTTCCTTCTTTCCCTTCCCTTCCTTCCCTTCCTTCCTTCCTTCCCTTCCTTCCTTCCTTCCCTTCCTTCCTTCCCTTCCTTCCTTCCCTTCCTTCCTTCCCTTCCTTCCTTCCCTTCCTTCCTTCCTTCCCTTCCTTCCTTCCTTCCTTCCTTCCCTTCCTTCCCTTCCTTCCTTCCTTCCCTTCCTTCCTTCCTTCCCTTCCTTCCTTCCTTCCCTTCCTTCCCTTCCTTCCTTCCTTCCCTTCCTTCCCTTCCTTCCTTCCTTCCCTTCCTTCCCTTCCTTCCTTCCTTCCCTTCCTTCCTTCCCTTCCTTCCTTCCTTTCCTTCCTTCCTTCCCTTCCTTCCTTCCCTTCCTTCCTTCCTTCCCTTCCTTCCTTCCCTTCCTTCCTTCCTTCCTTCCTTCCTTCCCTTCCTTCCTTCCTTCCTTCCCTTCCTTCCTTCCTTCCTTCCTTCCTTCCTTCCTTCCTTCCTTCCTTCCTTCCTTCCTTCCTTCCTTCCTTCCTTCCTTCCTTCCTTCCTACCTTCCTTCCTACCTTCTTTCCTTCCTACCTTCCCTTCCTTCCTTCCTTTCCTTCCTACCTTCCCTTCCTTCCTTCCTTTCCTTCCTTCCTTCCCTCCTTCCTTCCTTTCCTTCCTTCCTTCCTTCCTTCCTTCCTTCCTTCCTTCCTTCCTTCCTTCCTTCCTTCCTTCCTTCCTTCCTTCCTTCCTTCCTTCCTTCCTTCCTTCCTTCCTTCCTTCCTTCCTTCCTTCCTTCCTTCCTTCCTTCCCTTCCTTCCCTTCCTTCCCTTCCTTCCCTTCCTTCCCTTCCTTCCCTTCCTTCCCTTCCTTCCCTTCCTTCCCTTCCTTCCCTTCCTTCCTTCCTTCCTTCCTTCCTTCCTTCCTTCCTTCCTTCCTTCCCTCCTTCCCTTCCATCCTTCACTTCCTTCCTCCCTCCCTCCCTTCCTCTTTTTTCCTTTTCCTTTTCCTTTGTCTCACAGTATTTCTGTAAGCCTCAGGTTCATGCCCTTTGAAGGCTTTTAGTCATGTAAATTAGGCCTACTTAAAAATAATGATAGATTAACTCCTTAGCTAACTGAGAGATAGTGCCAAGCAATTTAATGATTAATCTCAAAAACCTCAGAATCTGCTAAAATGTTTTAGCAGTTCTATAACTTTAACTATTTCTGCAGACCTAAGTTGGTCAGTTCAAAGGCTACAGATATGTCAGGTTTCTTTTTTTTCCTTTTGATGTAGCAGTTAAAATCTTTCCCTATCTCAGAACTAGTCCTTTCTCTCCCTAGCTAAAAGCTATTTGCATATTAAATCCCAAATAGCCAGATATTTTCCTTTGTAATTCAGCTGACTGAGAGAAACCTAGAAGGCAAAAACTAGGTATGCTTTCTCAATCTTGCTCTCACTGTCTGTGCCCGCCTGCAAGCACACCCCTCCCCCCCCCCCCACACACAGACACATTGCTTTTCTAACTCAATGCCACAGCCATAGGAGCTGGCCAGCTGGGAAGGCAAACAAATTGTTCTGCAGAAAGCAACCACTAGGCTGCATAGTCATTCTAAAGGTTCCTTTGAATTTATGCCCAATAAGTATACTTTGGACAAAAGACATTTGCTCCTAGTGAAGCACCTGCCCAAATCATCTTCATTTTATTCTTCCCTGTAAATTTTGGTACTTCATCCCAGTTCTTCCTAAAGGGCTGTCTTCTGGGACACTAGATAGGTTTTTAGAGCCAGCTAACTTAGATTGTCTTCTTTGGTGGAAAACTCACCTGATCTAACCAAAGAGAAATTGGAGTACTTTTTTGGATTCTGTCCACTTAGCTTCCCAACATTAAAGTTAAATAGGAGTACTTTTACAGTCTCTGACCACTTAGAGTCTCTTTCCCCTCATCAGTTTCTTGTCTACCTGCATTGTACATAACTTACCTGACTGATTCTAAACTTTTCTCTGCTGGCCTATCTCTTGAGCCAGAATAATCCTCTATCTTTGCTAGTCATTTTTGTTTTCTCTGTGTGTCTTTCTTTGGGAACTTATCCAATGAAAGCAGGAGTTCCCAAGCCAAGTCTAAGGATCACCAGAGAACTCTCCAGAAAGTGCCTGCCCAAGGATTTGGTATGGGAGAGACACCTTGCAAACAGAAAATATCCTGAACAAGCCTTAAAAATTGTGTGGGACAGTTATGACCCCTAGCCAAATTAAAATCTGAGATTTCCAAGGCAGAAAAAAAAACAGACAAAAAAAGGATTTATTACTATCTAGAAAGAAAAGGCAACTTCCAACAGGCAAGGTGTCATCAGCAAAGGAGTGCAAAGCACAAACTGCAAAACACATAGACTCTAATGCAAAAGCCCTCCTCCCCTTTTCTGGTTCTTCTTCCCATGACTCCCATTTTGACCTGAAAATCTACCCCAGAGTCAAAGAATACTAGTCAATAACACAATCTTTACCATAAGTACTTAATTGCTAATGAAAAAGTGAAGAGGGTCAGAAGAGGAATGTAAGTTTATCTAAAATAATCGAACACCTGCAGCTTTTAGCTGTAGTTCAACTTGTTATTGCAGTCTCAAGTCACAATTAGGGCATAGGTTGAGATCATATTCTTATGAAAGGTCCTTCACTCAGTTCATCCCAATCAGTGTGAACAGTAGTAGCATCTATCTCATAGGGTTGTTGCAAGAATCAAATGAAATAATGTTTGTAAAATGCTTTTGTTAAACTTAAAGCACTACATAAATGGAAGTTATTGCTGTTGTCATTTTAATATTTGCTTCTATCTTTAACAGTTCTATTTTCCTACCTTTTACTTGCCATAAGTCAGACATTATTTAGAGAAATCACAAAGGTTTAGTTTTTAACATGTTTTATTAAAAGAGTTGAGGGAAAAAACCTCTGTATTTGTCTGATAAAATTAGGTCAAAACAATGTCAACAAAGGTGAAGTTACAAAGAAAATCAAATGTAAGCATCCAAGGGCATGAAGAAACCAAATGATTTCCCCCACTCCACCCCCTTTTTTTATTTGTAGCTCTATCAGTTGGACTCAATGAAGGGATTTCAGAAAAAACTTTTCAACTCACTAATAATTTCTGAAATATTAGTCATTATTTTTTATTTATAGGTTAAATACACAGGGACATAATCATTGTCTAAAATGCTATCATTTTATCATGGTAACTTTCCCTTTCATTTCCCAAAATAAATTAACATCAATTTTATGTTCATGTATTTTAAAGAAGTTTCATAATATGGATGAAATTATGTGTTAGCATATACCTTTGAATTTTTGCCTGAAGGGAGAATTACATAATAGAAAATTGACTGAATATAGTATGTTTTTTTAATTGTATTGTTTTAATAACAATAATTGCTTTTCCAACTTGTTCAAATAGTTTTATTAAACAAAAGCAATTTAAAAACCAAAGGTTGGAACTCTGCTTCTCTGCACTTCATATATGTGAATAATTTCTATGTACAGTATGTGAAATCTTAATAGGTCTTTAGGATATCATTAATTGTGATGAAAACCCCCTCTTTTAATGGCTAGAGACAGTTTGACAATCATAGAAGTTTGCTTTGAAGAACCTATTTTTATAATCATTAATAAAAACATAATGACTTGTTTTTCTTAATGAATAGTTCATCCTCAGAATTCTTCTGAATCAAGAAGTTATCTGTGATTTCATTTTTCTACTTCCTTAGAGAATATCTTCTTCATGTTCAAGATGATTACTTCTCAGCATTAATAACCCATTTAGTTTGAGACAAATGAACTCAAAAACATCAAACTATTTATTGATTATTTACTATGTGCCAGGCACTGTGCTAAGTGCTAGAGAAAGAATGAAGCAAACAAAACAATCTCTACCTTTAATAATCTTAAATGTTAATGGAAAAAAACAGCAGGTAAAGGGAAACTGACAATAAGGAGAAGAAGTGTGGAGAGTTGAGTCTTAAATGAGGAGAAGGGTATCTAGGATCATTTCTGAGGTTGTAGTCTGGAAAAGTGAGTCACCATTGAATGAGGTTTCTCCACAGTGATAATGCGCCTGGTATAAAAGAATGAAAAGTGTTCAGAGACTTGAGTTGAGACAATGGAATCATTGTCCCTATTAAAAATATCTTATATTTCAGGCAGAAGTCCTTTAAAAAAATTGAAAATTGAAATTGTTGAAAACACCTTATTTTATATTGAAGTATGCAATTTATCCAAGTTAGGTGGTTTGCGTAACATTTCAAAGTTTTAGACATTTATTTGACCCAGAATGATCTCAGAATCTTTTGACTAATGATTTGGAAAAGAAAAAAGGAAACAAACAAGATTTATGTAAAAACTTCTTCACTGTAATAAATTCCTTGTTCATATTTTATAAAGAAATCTACTTTAAAACACCAAGAGAGTATAGAGAGATGAAAGAAGACTTCAGCCAGAATCTTAGGAGACTTAGTTGGCAGGAAGAGGAGGATCCCAAGGAGAACACTGAGAAAGAGTGGTCAGACAGGTAAGAATAGAACTAAGAAAAGGTCAATGTTATGTAAGCCAGAGGAGGAAAGTGCATCCAGTAGGGATGGGGTGACTGGGTTGAAAGTTAAAGAGTAGTAAAATAAAAGGAAGACTAAGAAAAAAGATCTAGTAATTAAAAGATTATTCATAATCTAGTAGAGAGCAATTTCTTTTGAGTAATAGTATTAAAATTAGTGTTCAAGGGAATAAGAAATGGGAAATGATAAAGGATTTATTATAAATTATTGGATTCATTATGTGCCAGATTTTGCAAAATATTGGGAATACAAATATGAGCAAGTAAGATAGCCCTCTCCCTCAGAGAGCTTATATTTTAATGGTAGAAGGACAACACATTAAGAGGGTTATTGAAAGGAGAAGGACACTTATGTGGGAGGCGTAATGAAACTACAGGAATATCATGGAGGCCTGGTTTCTGGCAAAACCAGAAAGCTTTATCAGACAGTAATAATTAAAATATTATTTCTTTTACTCCCACCCTCATCATGTCAAGGGAAAGCCAAGAATGAAACAAGAATTTCTTTGGGATGGAAATGAAAGCAAAGAGGAGAGATATCCAAGTAAATTTTTGGCTTTCAAAAGGAAAAGAGATGCAGGATGATTGCTTAAAGAAACAGTAATATCAAATAAAAGCATTTAAAAGAAGGGGGAGAACTGGGTGCTTTTGGAAATCAACACATTGAGGGGCGGGGTGGTGGTGGTGAGGAGAGATTCTACATGAGAGAAATGATAATGGAGAAAAGATGAAGGGAAAGTTTGGAGACCAAGAGCACAATGAAGGGATTACCCTTGGCTAAAAGAAAGTAACTCCTAGCCTCTTCATCAGAATTTTTTAATCCAATTTTTTTTTCCAATTGCAACTATAGCATTCTCTCTATTGTACTTGTTGTTGTTTAGAATTTTTTCATTCATGATCCCATTTGCATTTTCTTGGCAAAGAAATTTTTCATTTCCTTTTGCTCATTTTTGGAAAGGAAAAATGAGGCAAACAGGTAGTACCAAGACCAGATTTGAAATCAGGAAGAAAGGTCTTCTGTTTTCCATTATAAGTTGATAGTGATATTAGCAGTATAATATTGGGAATATCATTATAGTTGATACTTTTCATAGTTTTTCAATAATATATATACAATACATATATATATGTATATATATACATATATATATTGTATATAATATATTGCATATATATTGTATATATATATATACAATATATATACAATAGGCATTAGGTTATTTCATAGAAATAAAAAAGGAGTGCAATAATAATTACTTCACCTAATTACTTACTTTCTCAGTGTAAGTGAATAAAATCATTAATTCTTCAGTGGAATGTATGTGAGTTCATGAGTTGTGATTCAGTATGTGTGTGTCTGCTTTTTACATGGGAGTAATATTTTTTAATCTATGAATTCATCAATTGTTGAATATTACACTTTTCTAATTATGTTGTGAACTCTGAAACATAAAATAATCTGCTTTACTTATGTTATTATGGCACATTAGAAAATATGATTGATTGTCAGTAGACATCTATGGTAATAGACTAAAGTTAGATCATTTAAGATTGCTTCTGTTTGTGACTCAGATTGCTTCATCCTTTAAAAGTCAGCAGAATTTGCTATAAAATGTATAGCAAAATTTTGCTATACAGTTAATAATAGCTTATAAAAAGGGTATTAAATTTTCCTTTGTTATATAGAATGTGAAAGTGGGTAATTATTGTCTTTCTGACCTGGATTTAAAAAATGAAAGTATAATTTATTCAATACAAATGCTAATAAAATACCTAATATATTTTCATAACACCTATTATTTAACTTTTTGAATAGCAAAAAAACTTGGAAATTTTGTTTGATTTTGGGTTGGAGTAGTTTTTCTATTAGAGATGACAATATAACATTTTCATTTTTATATGCAGAATTGAATTTACTTCTATATTTAGATCCTATGAGTATGAATAATGAATCCCATGGAGTAATCTTGTTTTTTTAATTCAAGATACATATTTCCATTGGGCTGGAACCAGTTACCCTATTGTATAATTATAACTTCAAATAGTCCTTTCTAGGATTAATAATTTACTCTAAATTTATGTATCTATTCAAGAATTACTTGGACCAGGGAAACCTTGATTATATTTAATTATATTCCTACCACTATCAGCTAATCTCTTGTTTCAATCCTGTGCCACTCTTTATGATTCTTTTGTTTTTTTGCTTGCTGTTTGTTTTTGAGGCAGAGATGCTGGAATGGTTTGCCATTTCTTTCTCCAGCTCATTTTATAGATAAGGAAACCAGGCAAACAGGGTTAAGTTACTTTCTCAGGTCACACAGCTAGTAAGTAAGCTAAGGCCAGATTTGAACTTAGAAAAATGAGTCTTCCTGATTCCAGTTCTGGTACCACCACTTAGCTGCTAATGTCTAATTTACATGTGATGCAGTAACTATTCTGGATTAACTAGAGAAGATTGCATTTGGTGATTTGAGTGGGCATGAAATGGGCTTTGACACTGATGGCTTGTCATCTTTCAAGTCAAATGGAGTGTGTTCTTTCTTTTAATTTAGAGAACTTTTTCTCAGAATCTTGACATTCTTGGAAGTACTGAACTAGTGAATATGAATAATGTTCTTTCTAAACTATATTTTTTTAAAAAGCTTTTTTTTCCTTAATTAAAAAAAATGAAAATGCTTGGAATTCCAGTCTGGATTTATTTCCTGCCATTGATGTACACAATTTGTTTTGAGCTTTAAAGTACGATCAAATAATTTTATATCTCTGTGTAATAAGTATGCACCTCATTTTTCTTTGCTCTTAATGTGTTTTTGTTTTTACTTTTCTATTAATTTCAAAGAAACAATTGCTTTAAAAAGTCCTTTACAAAGTCCAATGTTTTAAATTGATATTTTTGATTAATTAAAAGGGAAATAGCTATTTTTGCCTTTCTTTGTGCCTTTTACACTTCTATAAAGTGCCTGGCCCATAGCAAGCATTTAGTAAATGCTTATAATCAATAGTCCTAATTGAACCACAATGTCCTCTTCAAAGAGTACTATAAGACTATGAAAAGTCAAGGCAAAAATAAGCCACTTAAATAATGATTTTTTTTTTCCTTAAGTAAGTAAAACTCAAGGACAGAATAAGTGAGATAATACTTCCAGATCCTAAACACCTAACATTACATGTTTCTTAGTTTCCTTCTGGGGTAATCTGGAACTAATGATCTTAAGAGCTAAGGAAGGGATCCTCTGAATTTGTATCTTTGAGTTGCCTTATTTTCCAGAAACACTGGACCCAGAGCAAGTAGGAGACCATGAATGTGTCAAAGACAAAAACCACTGACGTTACTAACAGCATTCATTTGGAATAGCATTTGAAGATGGGAGAGAAAAACCACCAGACATCTGCTTGTTAATAATGTTTAACAGAAAACAAGTAATTTATTTAATTGATCCTATTTTTCTTTCAGGCACGAAGGAAGGAGGTGTTTGTTCAGGAACGATATGGAAGGTTTAACCTAAATGACCCATTCCTGGCTCTGCAGAGGGACTATGAAGCAGGTGTCGGGGATGCAGAGAAGCCAGTTTGTACCAACCCCCTGTCCATTTTGGATGCTGTCATGGCTCATTGCAGGAAAATGCAGGCGAGAATGTCCACACAGCTGGCTGCTGCTGAAAACAGACAAAAGAAGGTACTTTAAGTGCTAAGTTACTCTTTTTAAAATTTTCATTTTCATTCCCCCCCTATTTCTTAGTCGAAATACTCACTTCCAACTGCTAGTTCTTTTGTGTTCATGCAGGTGAGTGTCTTTCCAGGTCTGCTCTAGTAAACCCAAAGTGGTAGAGATAAAACTCCAAATGTTACCACTCCTGAAAGGTAACAGATGGCAGTATTGTGTGTCTGGGCAGTGAGAATAAGAATTGATTAAATAAAAGTGAAGTCTCTCATACCATCATTTATATAGTTCAGATGTAGCATTAGTATCAAGATAGAGAAACCTTTGAGTGATATGCTTTGTTTTCAAAAATCAATTCTTAAGTAATTTCTTTCTGCTCTAACATATGTTAGAAATTACTTTCATATAATCGTCTTTTGATTTATTTTCATAAATGTCATTTACTGACAAAATCCATATCTCAATGTTTCTAGAGGATTTCTCAATTTATTTTTAAATTAACACTTACAAAATGCATTTATAAACTATAATAATATTGGAATAGAAGAAACTTTGATTTAAAAACTACAATATACAAAGCTTTCATGTGGATATGGAAGAATTGACCCTTATCTTCTGAAATACTGCTGCTATTCTGTCATTTAAATGCAACTTCCTACCTTGGTTGTATTTATTCATGTAGAAAGGAATATATAATAGGCCAGAGTCAATTCCGCTTTGTGCCCAAATACTCCAATAATACTAAAATATGATACAGCTGCTAATAGTTTTTCTTGTTAACTGACAAATGCTGGCAGCCAAGGACTCAAAGTTTCTTTAGGATTATTCATTAGGATCACTTTTAGGTCCCTCCTGGTCTATTCCCTGAGGTAACTAAAACTGAAAGCAAGCAGTATGTATTTTTAGATGAATGGTAAGAGTGAAATAGAAATCCTGGAGACATTTTTGCAAATTCAAATTTCATGAAATGC
Organism: Sminthopsis crassicaudata; assembly: GCF_048593235.1. Taxonomy (NCBI): domain Eukaryota; kingdom Metazoa; phylum Chordata; class Mammalia; order Dasyuromorphia; family Dasyuridae; genus Sminthopsis; species Sminthopsis crassicaudata. Next base: position 128,532,288 of record NC_133621.1, read on the forward strand.
CTTTTTTATACAGAAATTATATAACTGCTGAAGTAGTTATATTTTGAGTTGCAGTTCTATTTCTTACTACTTTCTTTGCTTTGCCTTTCTGATTTAAATAACTTATCTTCACAGTAACTAGCTAGGCCCCTGGACTCACTACCCACCTTCTATCCTAGTTTTTAATCTTATATCCTTCCCACCCCCACTCCCCACCCATTTGCTACTTCTATTCCTGTCCCTGCTGTGTTATGGGACAAATCCAAGAAACATGCTTTTACATTGTGTTATGTGGCTGACTGAATGATTACTCATATGAATTACAATATATGAATGAATGAATAAAAAGCAATTATTAAGTACCTACAATATACCAAACACTGTGCTAGGTATTGTAGGTGGTATATAAATACAAAAATGAAGCAAACTCTTCCATTATAACATGTATATTTTAATAAGAGAAGAGAATACATATAAGGGAAGGGTAATAGAAAAAGGAGTCTAATCTAGGGAGTTATGTGAATGGTAAGTAAAGACATAAAGTAGTCAGTGATGGTATTTATTCTATTACCATTCAAATAAAAAAGTGGAAAAAGGAACACTTTTGGAAGTTATGTGTGAATAGCAGAGAGGATGACAGGTTGGGTGGGTGGAATGTGAAGAATGGTCTTAGGTAAGCTGGATAAAGTGGGTAGGATGAGTTCATACTCCTTCAGGACTTTGTGGCCCCAGTGAAAAGCACCAACACTAAGTGGATTGTCTGAAACAAGGAGTAGTACTAGGGGAATGGTCTAGAAGTCTGATCTTAAGGGTCACTGATTTAGATGGGAGAGAAAAGGGTACAAGTTGCAACAGATGTCATGGTATCTGAAGTGGGTTATTGTTTGGGATCTGATAAGCATTTCCTTTGTTCTTATCACTCTCTGCTACTTATCCCATTCCAATAAGATGAAGATTTATTTGATTTACAAGATCCAGAGGATAGGTTTGGGGTCTTCTTCCATCTCTATTTCTCCAGCTCCTATATGTCATGCACATGTTTAATATTTGTTGAACTGAATGAATACTCATGAAACATCTCTAATATATACATTGATTTGAACTACTACCATTTCTGCATCATTGATTCTCTAGTCTGCAGTTCACCCTAACTGCTTTATAATTGCTTTTAAACTCATTTCCTTCACAGCTGGTAACTAATTCTTGGAAAAAATGGAGACCATGAGACATAAATTCCTCTGCCTTTAAGTCTCTGAATTCTCATCTTCTTCCTTTCCCCACCCCCATCTTATTATATCAACTGGTCTTATTTCCCAAGAGCTTCAGGTCAGAATATTTCTTTCATTACCTTCATGGGAATAGTCAGTAGCTACACACTAAAAATGTATTTTCTGCCACCTGAGGGAAACCATGCCCTACTTTATCTTTATCTTCCCTGACCTTATATCTTACATTGTTTTTCAGACTTATTCCTTTAAGAATATCTCCAATTTTGAATGTCTCTTCTTTCTCCTTGCCCTCTATCCCAACTATTTATGGCATCTTTTCATTCCATTTCCTCCTTCCCATCTTTCTTTGAAATTTTAAGAAGATTCTAAAGCTCACCTAGCAGGAAAAGATACCAGACACTGAGATTGTTTCTCGAACTAAATTGCCAAGCAATCCAGTTCTACTGCAGAGAACACAACTCTGTCAAGCTGGCAACACTGTTCAAATGCCAAATGTACTTTTACCAAAAAAATATTTAATGGAGAACTCACACAGGGCAAGAACTCACAAGGTAACCAGAAAAAAGTGATACAAGGACACTTTCAAGGTATCTCTTAAGAACTTTAGCATTAATTTTTGACATTGGAGACACTGACACAGGAACTCCCAGCATATTGTACTTTTAAGTCTATCAGTGAAGGTGTTATGCTCTATGAGCAAAGGAGAATGGAATTAACCCAAAGGAAATAAGAAATATGCAAAATTATGCATTCTTCAAATGCTTCATATGGACTATTTGTGTCCAATCTATGGCAGAGCATTCTGAGCTCAGGTTGATCTGATTAGCCACAGTGGGACCCCCCTGTAACTCAATTCTAACACAGTGATGTCATTTTGGTCCTCTTTGAAAACAAAGGACAACAAGCATTTAATCACTACTGGACAAATGCATTGAATTACCTGATTTCCACAAGGTCTGTCATTCCATTTCTTCTTTAAAACCCTTTATGTCTTGATTTCAAATATGCTCATTTGTCCTTCATTTGTTGTTTTTTTTTTCCTCTAAAGATTAACTTTGAGTCTCTGTGATTTAGTTTTGAATTCTTTTTTCTCCTGATATTCTTCTGGTGGTGGTTCATCTGCTTGCATAATTTTAACTAACTCCCTAAGCTTATTGCTTCAGCTGTTGCTTTCTAGTCTTAAGTTATTGTCATCATTTTTTTCCCTTTCACTCCTTCTTCATCAGCTCTTCCATTTTCAATTTCTGGCATTTTTCTTCTATGATACTCCAATAAAGTCCTGCTCCAGTGTTCAATCACAACAAGGAGAATAACCCTGGCCTCTTAAAAATGATGTCAACAGGATATTAATTAGGAAATGGGTATGTTAGTGATAGATGATCTGGTGGGCATTAATAACCATATTTGCTAGATTCAGAGAGGCCTATTTCCTTGTTTTGTCCCTAGAAGTTCATAAAGAAGTTCATTATTTTAAAATACAGAAGGTAAAAGGAATACCTATACTGATAAAGTTATGGATTTTTAAAGTGTATAAGGATTTAGGGTATCTCTTTTTTTTTCCTTTTCTAGATTTTTACCAATCTGTACCCAAATTTGGTTCTCATTTACTCTTTTCCTCTTCTCTGCATTGTTGCTATGTTAGTAGCAATTTCAATTAATTAATTATTTTTTTACTAGATGTAAGGTTTTGCTAATGCAGAGATCTTACAGTAAGGAGTTTGCCTCTGCAAGGGCAGAACTTCACCTTTCTGAAACTTAAAAGTATTTAAGAGAGTTTTTAGGGATACTAAGAGACTGGTTGACTTGCCCAGGGGTCACCCAATGTGGGATGGGTCAGAGGCAGGACTAGAACATGGACAGAGGTTGGCTCTATTTTCACCACAATTTCACCTCCTCACTGACATTTATGTGGCTAACTAAGCTTGCAACTTAATAATACACAGAATCATATAAGCATCATACCCTCCCTGTGATGTAGATTCTTTAGGTGCTATTATAACCATTTTATAGGTGAGTAAATTGAAATAGGAAACCAAATTTGGAATCACAAAGATGAATCTTTCTAACTCCAGGTCTATCATTCTATCCACTGTACACCTAGCTATCATCTAGCTCTCGGTTACCTTTCCAACAAGGTAAAATGCCTCTATGAGTAATAGTGAGATCTACTGCCTTATCCCATATTTAAGGAAATGAAAAAAATCTTTCATCCCCAAACTATTTTCTTACATTGTACAATTATCAATCAAATGTATATAAGTTTACTAAAAGTTTTTGGTACCCTCATAATTGTCTGGCTCTTTTATTTCTATTTCTTTATTTCTATTTCATTCTTCTGACTACCTGCTTTCTTGATTAATTAAGTAATCCAGTCCATCTTCTCCTTTCAAGCAAATATTGTTATAATGGTCATTTTATAGATGAATAGAAATTAAATGCCTTGCCCAGAATTCCTCAGATAAAAGCAGTAGATTGTCACTAAAATCCAACTGTTCTATGTCTGCCATGCTACACTGCCAAACATGGCCTCCCTCCCACTAGTTGTCTACAAAAATAGCACCAGTGCAATACTGTTCTTCTCTTCTCTTCACTAATTTTCTTCTTAATCTCACTATTCTAGAAAGAAATCTCTAGTCCTCTTATGTACTTGTACATTTTGGGCTGAAATTATTAATATGTGAATATTGTTATAAAAATTTTAGATGTTTGATGTCTCATTCTTATGCAAGGTTAAGTTCCTTCAAGTACAAGAACCAAGTATCGAAGTTCCTTCATCACTTTTAAAGAGTCTGATATAATACTTGATGCATAGCCAACATTCAGTCAAGGTTGTCATTGATGTGTTGTAAAAGTTTAGAATTATTATATTACATATATTAGCACATAGTTTCCTGGTAAGATTCGCTTGCTACTGTGATGAGTAGTCTTTTTAGCCCACTGAAATTAAGTTTTTGGTTGGCAATTGTCTGACAGTCCCCTGTGCTTTGCTCTAATTCCTAGGTAAATATTCTAAGATCAGTGATCTGCAGTGTAACTTCATTGGAAGAGAGAGTGAATTTAGTGTAGCAACACACACACACACACACACACACACACACACACACACACACACAAGGGAAATACTTTGTTTAAAATTTTAATAGTAAGATCATCAATGAAAGGAAAAGGATACTTCAAGGAAATCTGAAAGGAGAAAGATTGCTGAGTTACATTTGAGCCTCGTTAAAGCTTTAATCTTATGCTTTTTTCTTTCTTCTCTCCCTCCTTTCCTTTCTCCTTTCCTGCCTTCCCCTTCCATCCCCTCTCTCTTTTCCTTCCTGTCCTCTCCTCTTTTTTTCCTTCCCTTCCCTTCTCTCTCTTCTTCTCACCTCTCCTTTTAACTTTAACAAAAACTTTTTCTTTTCTCCATCTGCTTGAGTTTTTGGACATGGTCTTCTTTGGGGCCTATAAACTTATTACATATATAAACTATGTATTGTTTTGGTCTTTCTGTTTAGTTAAGTCCTATATGACTCTTCATGTTCCCTTTCTGTAGCAGAGATTCTGGAGTGGTTTGTCTTTTCAAGCTCATTTTATATATGAGGAACTGAAGCAAACTGGGTTAAGACTTGCTCTGGATCACACAGCTAGTAGTTTGAGATCAGATTTGAATTAATAAAGATGAGTCTTCCTGATTCCAAGCCCAAAACTTTATTTACTGTGCTATCTAGCTGCCCTTTAATTATTTTACAACCTAAGAAAACAGGTTTTGGCATTCCAATAGGCTGCTGAATTATTTATTGACTTTATGAGAAAAAACAATCTTCATTAATACTGAAACAGTTTACATTTTGTAAAGTGCTTTACCTATATTATTTAATTTTATTTCTCAGAATAACCCTATGGAATAGATAATTAGATTATCTACACTTTACAAATGAGAAAAAACTGAGGTTTAGAGTTTAAGATATATGCTGTGGGTTATATAGCTGGTAAATGAATGAGGCAGGATTTGTACTTGGGTCTTTTTAACTGAGTTTAGTATAATATTTATTATGCCACCCAACTGCTCAGTAATGTAATAAGGTCAATCTATTCCTAGATGTTAAATATAAAATATTCTCATTAAAGTTCTACTGCCGATCATTGACCTTAGAATATCTATTTAGGAATTAGAGCAAAGCATCAGGGACTGTCAAACAACTGTCAATCAAAAACTTATTTTAAATGGACTGAAAAGGCTACAAACTATAATAGTGACAGAATTTTACAAGGAATCAATATAGTAATGTAATATATTAATATTCTAATATAATACATGCAACATAATAATTCCAAACTTTCCCAACCCAAGAAGCTAAATGTGCTTCCTTTAATTTTTTAGAAATTATTAAACTGTTATACTATGATGCTTCCTCATGACAGTTTGGCAAATGTAATGGATAGAGCATTGGCCCTGAAGTCAGGGAAATCCGATTTCAAATGTGGTCTTAGGCATTTATCAGCTGTATATTTCCCATAAGTCACTTAACCTTTGAATGCTTCAGTTACCTTATCTGTAAATTGAGGATCATAGTAGTACCTGCCTCCCAGGAAATAATTCTTCTATTTTTCCTTTTCAGAGGATTTTAACATCTCATCTTTAACATCTAAGAAAAGATTGATTTGACCACTACACTGAATATTAAGGACTTTGATTCAGTTAGCTTCTATTGTCATGTTTGTATATATACAAAAACATTTAGAAATATATTTAAAAGAAAGCACGAAGTATTGTTTAGTTTAGGACTGAGTAAAGATAAGAAAGGGGACACTTCTGCCATAAGAAGGATCCTAGGAACTTTAAAAAAAAAACATGTAATGCAATGATATCATGAAATTCTATCCAATGAAATTTGGTAGATTCATACAAATTTTACTCTAGTCTTCAAAACCTCTACAAAACCTTGTAAGAAATCACTAAAGTCTCCAGAGTTTTTTTGTTTTTGTTTTTTTAAACAACCCACAAACCACATTGACAAGATCCAGTGCATTTCAGCTGATGTCATTGAAATTTATTTTGTATTTCTTGGATTTAGTGCATTTCAATTATGTTCTTAAAACTTTTAAAATATACTGTTTTATAATAATTTATTTTTACTGACTTTTTAAGTTGTACAAAGCACTGTGCAGGATGCAAGGATCCAAAAATGCAACATTATTCCTGCCTTAAGTCTGGCAAAGCAAAAAAAAAAAAAAAAAAAGAAAAGAAAAATATTTACTCATCAAGGGTATTTACCACTGAGATTGTGGTAATCCAATGTCAAATTCAAGACAAGGGGGGATTTCCAGTGGATTGTAAGGATTTCTAAATGTTCTTATTTGTAGATGACATTATGTTAATGGCATCAAACGCCAAGGCATTGTAAAACCACTTGGAAGAGATTTTAAAATAGTTTCACCTGTCTTTCTATCCACACAAAAAAAACCAAATGGATGCAGAATGTCTTTTGCCCATATCTCACATATATATGGATAAATATCTTCCAGAGTTTTCCAATAGATGGTCAGTACTCTGGGCCCAGAGTTGAAAATGAGGAGATGAATAGCTTGGATTGTTTCCTAGAAATGACAAAGCACTTTAATGAACCTCAATTTTTTCTTAACATATATTTTAAATATATGTATACACACATATATACATAAAATCATTTTTACCAATTTTACTTTATGACAGTGAAAACTAAACACTTCTACCTTTGACATTTTAAAGATGGAGCAATATCCAGAAGGCAGTGGAAAGATATATGATGGGTGTGAAAAGACTGTGACATGTAATTAATGAAGAATTCTGAAAAATAAAAATAAAGGATGTCATAAAAGAATTTGAATGAAATAGTAAGTGCTTATTCCTTTCCCTTCCCACTGAATGACAGAAAAAGAAGATGAGGCAGTCATGTGGTAAGAAGGAAGAATGACAGGTAGCTGAATTAAGTGGTATTCCCCTGGTATTCTTACAATATTGAGAGTAAGTGATGAAGACTGCAGTTACATTGAGTGGGGCCTTTGTGGTGACAGTTGGAAGGACATTGATAAAAGTTGTAAGGAATAGGCAGACATAGATTGACTGATTTTTGCATATTTGGTAAGAACGCTTGAGTTTGTGAGATCACAGATCCATTCAGCATTTCAGTACTTTTTAAGATGATCAATGAATGAAAAGATCAATATTCACAAAAGTAATATGGGAAGGGGGGAATCCCTCACAAGGTAATTCCTATGAATGAGTAAAAGATACAGCAGTATTCTCTATTGTTTTTGTCTGGCCTTCCAGGGTTCAGGAGAGCCCTACGTAGATATTTTATTGACTTTCTACTTATTGTTCCTACAAAGTCCCTTTCCCTCCTTTAAGAACTCTTTGGGATACAGGTTTGGTAGAAACATTGCTGGATCAAAGAGTATGCACAGTTTGATAGCCCACAATGTATTAGTGGACAGGATTTTTCAGTGAAAAATTCAGTTGGACAAAAATATACTTAGAGACTGATACAGAATGAAGAAAAGAAATACAAGAGGAATAATATAGTCAGAAATCATAACATATAAAGGAAAACTATTCCAAAAGCCATCATAATTTAGATAAGTGACTAATATTGATTTCAGAGATCTGGTAATGAAAGATTTCTCTTCTCCAGTTGTGTAGTTGGCAAAGAATGAGGAATGTTGTTGTTCTCATGTTCTCATGTAGAACTGGTGGTATTAATTTCTTTGGCTGAACTGTTTCTCTATATTATCAGAGAAGATTCCTTGGAAATAAGAAATGTTACTGGGAAATAATGATGATGCAAAACAAAGCCAAAAAGCATATTATTTTCCAGAAAATGACACTGTAAGTTAGTTACAACTCTGACTTAATTATAGCTCTCTTACTAAGATTTGAATTAGTTCTCAATCCTGACAGATGACAAGTATATGTAATTAAATACATTGACTGATTTTTGGCCAAATTCAAAGAATTCAAATTCCTTGATATATTTAGCATATCTAAAAACAGCTATTACCACCAGGTCCTCAAAAGAATCTAGAAATGACCACATAAAACAAATACTTGATCTCTTAGTCAACTATTTGAACTGTTTAGTTGATATAACATGTTTTAGAACTGTTTTGTGCATTTTAAGTGTTTTACAATGCATGCTCATTAAAAAAATTAAGGAAGAAGAGTTTTGAGAATTACAAACAACATTTCACAAAATAGGGAAAGTAGTGAGAATATAAGACGTCATAAGGTAGCTAGGTACAAGATTTAATAATACTAGAACATCTGAAGAGCATTTGTAAATGAAACTTGAAGAGTAACAAGGAGATATAAAATTAAACAGTTCTAACAGCATTTCCATATTAATTTTTTTCATCAGTAATGAGAATAAGATCAGCAAATTTGTCACTATAAACTCTGTAACTGAAACTATGAGTAGGCCCATTGAGTGAGCCTTCTGTGGTGACGCTTGGAGCACATTGACAAAAGTTGTAAGGGATGGGCAAACATGGATTGGTTGTCATTTGCATGTATAACAAATAGAAGTGCCATTCAATTCCAGAAAAATTGCTAGACCAGATCATATACATGTAGCATAATTAAATTCTATAAGTAACTCAATTTTAAATCAAAATTGCTAGACCAGATCATATATATGTATCATAATTAAATTGTAGAAGCAACACAATTTTGAATCAGAGCAAAGCTGTTTTTTTTTAAATAATCATAGATGGAGAGAATAAGTTGACCTAGACAACATCAATAACCACTTACCTTTTTGTCCTTTTTTCCATCTATATGAATTCTTAATAAAAACCATCTATTCATATATTAAGGAGGTTCTCAAACCATTCTCTTCACAGTCATATGAGTGATCAAAAATTTGTAGTAAAGTCAAGTTCCCACTCTTTTTTTTTTTTTTTTTTTTTTTTGCAACTCATTTTGGTTTTGAATGAACAGAGGACAGTGAGATTTCTCCTTTAACAAAATGTTTCCCTAGTATTTGTAAGGATTTTCAAGATTCTTGGAGCTATACAAATGGAGAGATAACTTTATTCAGAGAACCTCTGTTTATGAGTATTGAGCAGGGCACAAAATAGTGAAACATATTCTTGCCAGAGTTGTTGACTACTGTCATAGTATACCTACCATAGTGTCTGGTACATAGTGGGTATTTATTAATGTTTATTATTCGGTTGCTATCCTGTGCAAATTCTAAATTGTAGAAAACTTCCTTTGGTTAACAAGTTTCCTATTTATAGTTAATATCTTGCTGATTACATTGAACCCTAGAATACAAATTCTGATAAATATTTATGATATTGAATTCTTTGTTTTTGATCTTTAATTTTTAAATTGGTTTTTATATTAACTAACCATGGCTTACCAAAGGATGGTAAAGATTTTGGCAAGAAATAGATATTGTTGAAATCAAAATGTTAATTTCTCCTCTAGCCCCAGTAAAACTAAATAGAATATTTCATAATTCTGAGATTGTGGCATGCAGATTAATGGACAACCCAATGATTTTAGTCTATCAGATTTTAGTCCATGTATCTTGGAAAAGCACAGCATTTTGACTATTAGGTAGGACCTGACTTTGGAAGAAATTATATGATTGGGTTGCATTTGGAAAATTGCACAGTACTTTTAATAATCCAAAATTTTCTCTGCTCCAAAAAAATCTATCTTTTTAACACTGGTGTCTTCCTAGTGGTGCTATATGGAAGCAATAGTGCAACATTGTTATCACTGGAGAATTAAAAGAAGATGGCCAGTGATGCAGTGAAAATGAATGATGAACAATATATCTATAAAATACTAAAAAAACCTTTCAAGATAGCCCTCATTATATTGAATAAATAGGTCCTCTTTGTAGGATTTATTGAAAGTCAAAGATAAAAATTTTTAAAGATACATACATGGGCTTTCTTGTACTAAGGGAAATCATACCTACATTGATAAGATCACCAATCTATTGAAGTGAAATAAAGATTGAAGAGACTGAGGTAAGGAGATCAGATAGGATGTTTTCACAGCCCCCTAAGTCAGAAAAGTAATGAGGGGCCAAAGTATTGTGTTTGAGCATGATTGAAAGGAAGGGACATGAAAAACTGAAGAAGACACTTTCACATTTGCATGACTAAAAGTGAGACTGCCTTCAAGTAACATAAAGATATTAGCAAAAGCAGCAGATTTGGGGATGAGGGAGAGGGAGATGCTTAGTATAGTTTTGGACTTTCTGAGTTTGAGGTCATACCAGGGCACCCTAGTAGAACTAAAGATAGGGAATTTGAGCTAAGTGGAAATAAATGGACTTCTTACATATATGTGGGAGTCATCTGAATAGAAATTTTATTTGAAAATGGATAAAAGAAAGTATAGCAAAAAGAGGAAGAGCCTGATAGAGCCCACATTTAGGCTGACAACAAAGGAGATTAAGTAGTGGTTCATCGTAGAAGGACAAGCAAGAGAGAAGTAAGGCAGTGGAAAATAGAATAACCAGCAGAAAGTGGTGGTGATCTGTGACAAACATTATAGGAGTATCCAAGAAGATGAGGATGGAGATCAGGTCATTGGTGACATTGGAGAGAGAAATTTCTGTAGTGGTGGGGACCGAAACCAAATTGCATTGAGTTGAAGACTGATTTGGATGATGTTGATGGAAGATATAGAACCAAGAAGAATGAAGTATTCTTTCAAGAGAAAGAGAAAGAATATAAAATGTCTGGAAAACGAGAGAGCTATAAGAAAAGAACTGATTGGATGGGGATAAAGGAGAGTCTTTTTAAAAAATCAACCAAATTTGCCTACTCATTTTTTCCCTGAAAATAAATACCTAACCTATACATTTTCATTTTTATTTGAGTTTTAGATAAAGTCTTTCCTTACTATTCTGGAATGCTTGAATTAGGAAAACATAATTGTACATTAATTCCCTTCTTGTAGCCAGTAACAAAATGAATGACTATGACAGTAAAGACCTCTTAATGTACTAATGAAGAATCTTCTTAGCTAAAGCTTTGCATCCTTCTGCTAAAATTCTAGGATATTTACCTCAAACTCTCATCCATGTACTCATTTTTGCTGAGATTCCTAAGAAGGGTAACAATTTTTTTGTATAGTGCTAAAATTTGTACAGCAGTCAATTTAGAAATGAATTAAGTCTTAATTACCTGGGAACTTTGTCTCTCTTAACCAACTAAGGAGTTATCAATAACCTAAAGCTTTGCCATTCATTTTGTCCCCTTCTTTAATATATTTCTTACTTTAATTTGAAGTTAAAACTGGCCTATGTATTTTCCCAAAATATGTGAAAAATATCTAGCCTTCTTTTTATCCTATACAAAGTAAAAGGCCTTGAGAGCAATATTTTAAAGTAAGAAGCCAAAACCAGCATTCTTTTTCTGCAAGGAAAGAGCTAACAATAGCCTAGTGTATCAAATATAGCTTTTTCCTCAGTGATAGCTCTGTGTAATTAGGTCACTTGCATGACAGATTCAATTTTTTCTATTTATATAACATGTTTTGTCACTTCGTTTAAATAAATGTTTTATTCCATTATATTTGGATTCATTGTAGTCTCCTTATGATATTGACCTTAAAACATCTTATAAAGATTACCATAGAGATTTATATGGAGAAATAGCATGACATAAAATCTTGTGTAACAATGAGATGTGTGTGTGTGTATTTGTGTATTTGTGGTATGTTTTACATTTGCAATTGTTTTTTGCTCATTCTTAAGATTTTTTTTTTTTTTTGTGCAATTCATTGTTATAAATCAGACTTTCTAAAATTGAGGATCGTTCCTTTGAGGGTGCAGCAGAGACATTAGCTTATAGTTCTAAACAGTGACATATGCTATGTAAATGAAGAAAGAACAGTTTTTTTCTACCTCCTCCTGATCCTTTCTTCTGTATCTTTCCTTTCCATCCCTGAAATTCCTCAATAATAGCAGTAGGAAGCCTGGGAATGCAGAACTTTGACCAGATTGGCCACAGTACTTATGCAGACTACGGGGAAATTGTTGGACAGCAAGAAAGAACCATAGTTATAACATAAAATACATGTGAATAATAAAATGAGTTTGTGTAATTATTAAGAATCTTTTACAGTTATGACTTGCTTTTATGAGTATTTGTCATGTTTTTCTAGTCTATTAATGGCCACATCATTTCACATTCTTTAGTTTGTTTGTGACTTCTCCTTTGTATTCCACATTGAGTTGAAATTAATTGGCTTTACATTTGCTGCTATATATCCACCTACGTAGTTTTCTTTCCTGGATTTGCAACAGCACGTGTTCAGTGTTCCTCTTCATTCATTTCTCCCACTTTAGCTTTGTGAGCTATTCTTGAAACAACCACCCACTTGGTCCCTTCCAACCGACTTAACAATTATTCTCTCAAATCCTTCTGCAAAATATCTTTCTTTTGTGAAGGCCCATACTGCAAAAAATAAAACCCACCTCAAACCACTACATAGAAGTGGTTGTGGCTACACATATATCAGTGAGACATTAACAATAAATATAACAAAAGCAGTTTTTAATTCCTTCTCAATTTCCTTCAAATCCTAGTTAATATTTCATTTTCTAAAAGAACCCTTTCCTCCCTATCCTCCTTAATGCTAGTATCTTCTTTCTGAGATACTTTTCAATGTATCTTGTGTATTTGTGTATCTTGTCTGTATGTATATGTGTGCACTTTGTCCGTATGTAATTTTGGTATGTTGTCTCTCCTGTTGAAGTGAATTGCTTGAGAATCCCTGAAAATAGTCCCTGTTTTTGTTTTGTTTTGCTTTTGCCTTTTTATCTCCAGTTCTATACATAAATGGCATAAAGTAGGTGCTTAATAAATGTTTGTTGATTTGACCTGACTTCACAGGCAGTTGTATGTCCAAGCTGTAATCTCATTATAACCATACTTAATGACATTCTGCATATATATGAAAGAATTTTTTTCCCTGCATATTTAAAAAACCAGTGCTTCCCATTGTCAATGTTATCACTTTTCTTGCTCCCTCTCTTCCTTCAAGTATCCTTTTATAGTGAAAGTTTTTTCAAAGTACTTTTTTAGTAGTAGTATCAAATTCAAATAGAAATTGGGGCCATTAATCTATATAAGGATTCCTGCATGCCATATATTGAATTAATAATGATTTTTATGTTCTACTATATTTTTAATTTTGTTAAATATTTTCCAATTACATTTTAATCTGGTTCACATTATATTTTGGAGTGTGGAAGGCTTCATTTATCCCACAGAATGCTTATTTGATAGATCTGCTAGATAGCACAAACTATGCAAAAAAGATACTATCATGAGGTAGAGCTGTTAGCAGTAATCCATATCAAGCTCAATAGTTCTGGCTCTTTGAAAATAGATAGTAAGCACATAAAAAAGCCTAGGTAGTTCTTCTAAAATCCCCTTTACCATCTCCCTCAAATATAGGATTGAATTCTTACTGACTTACCGCATTGTACTGCTCCAATCTGTACTTGAGTTTGTGTTTCATTCTCTCAACTAGATTTTAATACCCCTGGAGAATACTGACCATGTTTTATTCATTGCTATATTCCAGCAGTGTTCTCCTTTGTGTTTTTATATACCCAGTGTCCAAAGTGCTTTACACATTTTTTAAAAATTAGACCTGTGATTATTACAGTGTAAAGATAAATATCATACCCTCTGCCAATATAGATTTGCACTTTCTCCATAATTTAAAATCTTACTGGTTTTTACCTGGACATTGAAAAAAAATTAAATGACTTTCTTAGGGTCACACATTCAGCATATAGGAAAGATAAAACTGGAACCCACACCCATAGAACCCAGGTCTGAGGCCAGCTCTCTATTGATTATGCTACACTGCCTTTCATTTTGCACATAATGGATAGTGGATGAACTGCTAATCTAATTAGTGGAGAGACTACTAGATCTGAAATAAGGAATACATGAATTCAGATCTGTCCTCAGATTTACTAGTTATGTTACCCATGGCAAGTCACTTAAAAAAAAAAAACTGTCTTAGTCACTTCAATTGAAAATAAGAATAATAGCATTGACCTTCTAGGGTGATTGTGAGGATCAAGAGAGATACTATTTGTTAATCATTTTGCAAATTTAGAAATGTTCTTTAAATGCTAGTTGTTAAGATCATAGTTGTTATCATTGTCACCATCAATTGTGCTTGTTGAATTGAAATAAAATCTCCTGACTTGAGATGAGAAAAAATGTATTGAATGAATGGGAAAATTGTTCCTTTTAAACATCATTCAGAGAATGTACACAAACATTATACTGAAATTATTTGATTTGATGCAAATGTAGATAATCTTCTAATATTTTACCTGAACATTACAAAAAAAAATGTTCTAATCTTGTGAAATGAGAGCACTTGGATCTTTTGTCTCCTGTGCTCCCTTCCTTTATTTAGTTTATTGTGCCTTTGTCCTGCTACTTGTCTTCTGGGATCTCACCTCCTCCCCACCCCTGAATTCAAGTTATTTGCAGGTAGGAACTGCATGACATTTTGATTTTGATACACTCAGTGCCAACAGGGTTCTTTGTACATAATAGGCACTTAATACATGTTGGGTGTCTTGAGTGCTGATTGATTATTTCTAGGAAAGATGAAATAACTGTTCATAAAATCATTGAATGTCAAAGGTAGGGAGGATCTTAACAGTCAAAGTCATGGACTTTGAGAATTGGAGGAAATCTTATTGATTATCCAGGCAAGAACTTTTACATATATATATATATGTATATATATATAGTTTTTATTTACCAGATATGTGCATGGGTAATTTTATAGCATTGACAATTGCCAAACCTTTTGTTCTAATTTTTCTCCTCCTTCCCCCCCTCCCCCAGATGGCAGGTTGACCAATACATGTTAAATATGTTAGGGTATAAATTAAATACAATGCATTTGCTGTACAAAAAGAATCGGCTTTTGAAATAGTGTACAATTAGCCTGTGAAGGAAATAAAAAATGCAGATGGACAAAAATAGAGGGATTGGGAATTCTATGTTGTGGTTCATAGTCATCTCCCAGAGTTCTTTCACTGGGTGTAGCTGGTTCAGTTCATTACTGCTCTATTGGAACTGATCTGATTCATCTCATTGTTGAAGAGGGCCACGTTCATCAGAATTGATCATCATATAGTATTGTTGTTGAAGTATATAATGATCTCCTGGTCCTGCTCTTTTCACTCAGCATCAGTTCATGTAAGTCTCTCCAGGCCTTTCTGAAATCATCCTACTGGTCATTTCTTACAGAACAATAATATTCCATAGCATTCATATACCATAATTTACCCAACCATTCTCCAATTGATGGGCATCCATTCATTTTCCAGTTTCTAGCCACTATAAAAAGGGCTGCCACAAACATTCTTGCACATACAGGTCCCTTTCCCTTCTTTAAGATCTCTTTGGGATATAAGCCCAGTAGTAACACCAGGCAAGAACTTCTTAAACTTTTTTCACTTGTGACCCCTTTTTTTTTCTGAGGAATTTTTACATGACCCTGGAGACATAGGTATATAAAATAGGCATACAAATCAAACATTTGCTGATAACAAATCATAATTTTGTGATCCCTATATTCAATTAAGAGAACCCATACAGGTTGCAACCCACAATTTAAGAATCTTTGATTTGAATTAGGCCAATCTCATCATTTAATAGAAGAGGGAACCAAAGCCCAAAGGATCAAATTCACTTGTCTAATTTATGTAGCTAATTAATGTTTGAACCAGGACTACAGCTCTGCTCTACTCTCCCAGCCTTGTCTTTTTTCTATATAATTCTGTAACTTTAATGCTAAAAAAAGTGAAAAGAAACCATGAATAATACATCCTTCTTTCTACTTCACAAACCAAGCTGTTCCTTTAAATGTTTGCTCAGTGCTGCAATGATGCAAAGTTTTTGACTGTTTTTTTTTTTTCATTTTTCTGTATTCAGATTAACAATTAGAAACTTGGAAGAGTTCATATATATTAAAACTGTCCTAAGGTGCTTATAAAGGGATCAGCTCCTTAAATACCAGGAAAATTGGCCTTCATTAATTAGGCTAAATATAAATAATATCTTAAAATGGTGGCATTTTGTATTCAGGAAAAAAATGCATACACATTAAAAAAAACAGTGCTAGAAATGGTGAAATTGGAGAATGTCTTAAAGGACTAATATATACATAGCACTATGGTAGACAAACTTGCAGGAAATTAGCTACCTTGTCAAAATTAAAAAGGCAAAATTGATTATCAGCACTGTTCTGCAAATATACTGTCTGCTTTTCTCCCTTCCCTCCTCTCTCTTTCCAAATAGTTTTCAAATCAGAATGCTTGTTTTTACACAATAATTTAAAAATATGTAATTTATTCTTTATATATACTGTAGAAATATTTTTCCATGAGTTTTCCATGAAGGTCTCCTTTCAATGTGCTGGGCAATTCCTGCTTTTTTTTTTTTTTTTTTTTTTTTTTAAAGATAAGGAAGATTATATTTATATGTGGCTTGTAAAATCCCTGGCTTAAGGTTGAGCCTGGAGTCAGGAAGACTCATTTTTATGAGTTCAAATCTCTTCTCAGATGCTTATTAGCCATATAATTTTGGGCAACTTACTTCACCCTGTTTGCTTCAGTTTTCACATCTATAAAATAATCTGGAGAAAGAAATGGCAAACCATTTCAATTTTTCTTGCTAAGAAACCCCCAAAGGGATCAGGAAGAAGTAGATACAGCTGAATAACAACTAAACAGGAACAACAGACAGGTGACTTTTGAGTTGAACTAAATTTATCAAATTGACTGTCTGTTGACTCACTAAGTTAAGACATAAATTCAATAATCTTGTTCCCTTTCTCACTTCACCCAGCTTTTTTTTTTTTTAACAGATGTATCAAGCAAGCCATGTCTCCTCCCATCTTATATTATAGTTTAGTTTTAAAACTCAAGTTTAAATGTAGTTAATTCAATGCTTTATATTTGTCCCTATTTAAGATCTAGCTCAGTGATCTTTTTGTGTCCAGATTTTGTTCTTCTGATTGTCAGCTGTCTCTCCTAATTTTCTGTTGTTTGTAGACATTTGATAAGCATGCCATTTATATTTTTATCCAGGTAATTGATGAAAAGTTTAAAACTGCACAGTGTCAAGCATAAATTGCTGATGAATCCACTGAGGACTTGTCCCCCAAGAATAATTTGACATGAAACCATTAATCACTACTTTTGAGTAAATCCAGTACTCCTTGTGGTTGAATTATCAGTCAATTACCATATACCTAACTTTGATTTATAGTGTGGTGGAAAGAACACACCATTTCAGAAAATCTGAGTTTTTGTCCCAGATTTTGTTTCCTTGTTATGTGACAATGTGTGAATCAAAAAGATCTCTCCGAGTGTGTTTCCTCATCCATAAAATGGGATAATAATATTCATGCCACTTTCTTATAGGGGATGTTGTGAAGAAAATGCTTTGTAAATTTTAAAAAATAATTTACAATTTTAAATTGTAAAAATTTTTAAAAAATTATTGACATTTAAAATGTAAAAAATCTAAAGCTATGGAAATCTGAAAGCTTCTTTATTTTTGCTGTTGTTAATCATAGAGCTACACTCTTAACCAGCTGAATAAATTGTTCCACATTTTCCATATCAATATTTTCCTCTACAGATGGCTATAGAATACACATCATATATACATTTAGAACATATATATGTATAGTTAACAAAGAAACTTTTTTATATTTGTTTAATCAGTTTTACTTAAAATGTTTGCCTTTGAATCAGTTATTTGTTTGCATGCATACATGCTAATACAGTGAAACAGCCTACATCTATATTGAGAATATTCTGTAGTCGAAAATGAACAGTTAGACAATGTCAGTTATGTTAAAGTAAGACAGAAAAATCATATGCAGATAGTCACTTAAATTAGGATTGGGAAATACATTCCTGACCTCAATTTTTTGTTTTGAAGTTGCAAATTAATCTTGTAATTTTTTCAGGAGTCACTCCAATGGCAAAAACCCCCACAATTCTCCAGGATACCAGAAACCAAAATAATTATTCAGATACAATACACACATATACTAGTATGTAGTCCTTCCTATACATTCTGTACAGTTTCCTATACCTTAATTAAAAATCTCCTTTTCATTCTCTTTCAGCTGGAAATGGAAAAGCTGCAATTACAGACCCTGGAGCAGGAGCACAAAAAGTTATCTGCTCGCCTTGAGGATGAACGTGGCAAAAATAAGCATGTAGTCTTAATGCTGGTCAAGGAATGCAAACAGTTATCTGGAAAAATCATAGAAGAAGCCCAGAAGCTGGAAGAAGTCATGGCCAGTCTTGAAGAGGAAAAGAAAAAGACAAATCAATTAGAGGAAGCACTTTCTCTGGAGAAACAAAGAAGTGCCGAGATGGAAGCACAGATGGAGAAACAACTCTCTGAATTTGACACAGAGAGGGAGCAACTCCGGGCCAAGCTTAACAGAGAGGAAGCACACACGACTGACCTCAAAGAAGAGATAGACAAGATGAAAAAAATGATCGAGCAACTGAAGAGGGGGAATGACAGCAAACCGAGCCTTTCTCTTCCCCGCAAGACAAAAGACAAACGTTTGGTTTCTATATCTGTGGGAACAGAAGGACCTACATCAAGGTCGGTTGCTTGCCAAACCGACACAGTGGTGGATAGTACTGACCATGTTAAGAAGTTGCCTTTGACTGTACCCATAAAGCCTTCAACAGCAAGTCCTCTCGTTTCTGGCAGTGCAAAAGGGAGCGCTTGCACCAATGCCACTTTTGTAAAGCCAGTTATTGACAGGCAGTCTTCCTACAGTGATTTGATTGCTCCCCTTACACCTACTATCCCATCTCCGAGTACAAACAGAATCGAGGAAAATGGACCAAGTACTGGCTCAACACCAGTTTTACCAAGTAGCACATCCCCACTTCCCAGTAATGCTGCCCCTTCCACCTCTCCAGCACCAAGCATAGCTTCTCAGAACTATTCACTAGCTTCATCTATGCACAGTTCACATTCACCATGTGCCAATGCATCTTTGCATCCAGGTCCAAACCCACGTGTCCAAGCAGCTAGATTTAGATTTCAGGGCAATGCCAATGACCAGGACCAAAATGGAAATACTACCCAAAGCCCTCCATCAAGAGATGTCTCTCCCACGAGTCGTGACAACCTAGTAGCCAAACAGCTAGCCCGGAATACTGTAACCCAAGCACTGTCAAGATTTACAAGCCCTCAAGCAGGGACTCCAGTGAGACCTGGAGCACCCCATCCAGTAGAAGCTGGCACCTGTCCCCCTGTTGGTAGAATGAGTTTAAAGACTCCCAATGTACCAAGAGTTGACCGAGGAAATCCTCCTCCTATCCCTCCAAAAAAGCCAGGGCTTTCCCAAACTCCTTCACCACCACACCCTCAGATCAAAGTTATTATGGATAGCAGCAGATCCTCTAATTCAGGGGCCAAAGTTGATAACAAAACCACAGCTTCATCTCCTTCCAGTTCACCACAAGGAATTAGGGTAATAAATGAGGAAAACCTCTCTAAATCACCCTCCCCTCAGCTGCCACCAAAACCAACCATAGATTTAACTGTGGCACCTGCAGGCTGTGCCATTTCAGCCATGGCCACTTCTCAGGTGGGTGCCTGGCCTTCCGAAACCCCTGGACTGAGCCAACCTGCATGTTCAGAAAATCCCCTTGTCATTCCCACCACCATTGCCTGTAGTTCCTCCATAAACCCCGTTAGTGCCTCATCCTGTAGACCATGTGCCTCAGACAGCCTCCTGGTAACAGCATCAGGTAAAGGGATTGAAATATTGCAACCTCTCCTGAGAATGTTTTCTGTCCTGTACAATTGGTCTCTCAGTTGCTTCAACTTCCTTTACAATGTCTTGAAATCTTTCCTTTTTGATTTCAGTTGACATTTGTGATATTTTTTCTTTCTTTCCTTTTCCCTTTCTTATTTTTTCTTCTTTTATTCCTTGAAGTTTCAAGGATATGGTAATTCATCTTGCCAAATAAAATCTAGCATTCTCATAAACTTTCTTTTCTTTAAAAATAGAGATCTAAAAATAAAGCACACAGAGATGCTTGTTTGGGTCACTTGAAACAGCAGGAAAAATGAAAAGTTTTCCTTTAACACATTTATTTTGTAAGCCTTGAATTTTAGTAAGATACCTTAAATTAATATATTCTCATTTCTTTGAATTCTAAAAGTGGATTATCATGGCACTTTCCACTATTACCGATTAGAAAGTACCAACTAGACTTGTTTAGAAATTTAAATAATTCTTTTTTTATTTATTTATCTTTAATTGAAGCCTTTAATGTATTCACTTTAGGGATCTTATGATAAGGAAATTCTTTTTACTGATGCAGATCAACAAATAATAGTATTAAAAAGTTACATGGGGGAAATGAGAGTTATGAGATTTGTCCAAGATCCCAAGCTTGTGTTAAAGGCAAAGTGTGAACTCAGTTTTTCCAAACTCTGAGGTCAATTCTGCATAATTTATTTGGAGAAGAAGTGGTATTAATGTCTTTAAATACTTAAGTTTCACTGTTTACTTCTTTATGATAACTTTATGTTTCTTTTAAAAAGAGAAATGCAACATACTTACACACTCTTGGTTTAAATTAGATTATTTTAATTGCTGTTTATCTTAATTCTTCCTAATCATTTATCACATATGGACTTCTTAATACTTTGGAATATATTAAGAAAATTCTACTTTCTGGAAAATATGTGAAGTTAAAAGAAAATTATAATTCTATCTGATCCCTTCCAAATTCATTATAGATTATTATGGGGACTTTGGAGAAAAAAACAGGGATAACCAGATGCAATGCTAGATTTGGAATCCAAAAGACTTATGCTCAAATCTTTCCTTAGATACTTTCTAGCTGTCCTTTGTTTGGTCTTGAGCAAATCAGCTAATCTCTCTGGGCCTCAGTTTTCCTGTCTGTAAAATAAGGGAACTGGATTGATTTTCCTCCAAGAGTCCTTCTCACTCTAAGTTTATGGTGTCCTATGATGATCCTTTAATTAATGAAAAGGTAATGAGCTATTGCTTTCTAAAAAGTATATCAGAATTTGTACATCAAATGAATATTACCCCCTTTCAGATCTTGGGTGGTAATATGTTGTTCATAGGGCTTTTTGGACTGACTCTTTGGGAAAAAAATGTCTGCTAATCCACATAAGAAAATTCATCTCTTTTTATGAAAGCATATCCCATTTTTGGCCCCAGTCTATACTGCCTAGCTTGATCACATATATGTGTGTTAGATATGGTTCTAGTTGCCATTTTGATGTTTCTTTATATTGAACCCCTACTTTCCCCAGATCTTGAGCATGAGAATTTGCCACCAATGAGATACAAAAATAAAGTACTAAAGTACCAAAGAAACTTTATGAAGAAGATACTTTGAGCATTGGTTAATAGCAGTTTTGAAAGAAATACATAGCTTCTTTTTCTTTTCTTTTTCTCTTTCATTTCTTTTTCCTTTTTCCTTTCCTTTTCTTTCTTTTCCTTTCCCTTTCCCCTTCCCTCTTCCTTTTCCCCTTTCCTTTCCTCTTTACTCTCTCCTCTTCCTTCCACCTCTTCTCCTCTCTTCTCTTCGGTCCTCTCTTCTTTTCTTCTCCTCTTCTGTCTTCTCCTATCCTCTCCACTCTTTTGCCCATTCCATTCCTTTCCCCTCTCCTCTCCTTTCTTTTCCTTTTTCTTTTTTTTTTGGTGTGACAATTGGGGTTAAGGACTTACCCAGGAACACATAACTAGTAAGTGTTAAGTGTCTGAAGTTAGATTTGAATTCAGTCCTCCTGACTCCAGGACCAGAGCTAGGGTTCTATCCACTGCCCCATCTAGCTGCCCCAGAAGTGTGTGGCTGTTTCAGAAAACAGTGCGATATAATAGAAAGCGCATTGTAAGAGTCAGAGAACCTAAGTTCAAATTCCACATCTTACAGTTATTAGCTGAATGACCTACAACAAATTATCTTACCTCCTTAGGTCTCAGTGTGTTGATCTGTAAAATAACAGGATTTATTTAGAAGGCTTAGGATCCTTTCCAATTTTAGAATCATGATCCTATATGTTTACCAAATTTATTTACCAAGGTGGTAATAGAACTTCTCCCTTGTCTTCTTTGTATGTTAAAATATTTGTGTTTTTACATTTATAATACTTAACAGCACCCTTCACCGTAGAAAAAGTTGCTAAGCTTCCCAACATTATGGTTAGAAGATACCTATGAGTATGAGGTAATAGATGCCTAAGGGAGCATCTTGTCCAACAGTTACAGGAAGGATATGAGATCTTTAGAACTTGATTTTCCAGATATCAGATATTAAAGCCAGTGTTCTTACCACTATGCTATAGAAATAATACATTTTCTCTAGTCACATTTTAGCCTGGTGTCTCCCATATTACTCCTGTGGCCCTGGGGGATAGGAACAATGGGTCCAAGTGGTCCATGATCCAACCTTGCATTGTAAATTTTTGTTTTTGTTATAGCTCTCAAGAGCTATAAATCTTTAGTAACTGGCTCTCTAAAAGTGTTAACTTTCAACAAATGGGCATTAGTCTTTAAGAAGGGCTTTTATAAATGATAGGATGCAGTCCTGGTTTGTAGATATCACCTGCCTTGCTTCAGTCCTCCATCCTTTGAAAAACTACGTCATATAGCTTAAGAACAGAGCAGCAACAACAGCAGCCCAAGATTAACTGAACTAGTTTCTCTATCAGTGCCCTTGTTTTCCCCCAGAAAAACTGGATTGCAAGGCACAAAATAACAATCTTTTATTGTGTTCAGTTCTGAAATAATTCCTTGCCAGGAATTATTCTTCTTGCTACCATGTATTACAAGATATAAATCATCCCTTGTATGTAGGCTTACTTGAAATTTTCTGTATAAAATCCAAGTTTTCTCACATACTACTCATATAGGTCAATTCTTTTCTTATTGCTTCAGGAAACAAGGTAGCATAACTACCTTCCTCCAGCCTACTGTTTTAAGTAGGAAACAATCTGCCTTTTTTCCTTCTCTTTCCCAGATAGTAATCATAAACCTGCTAAATATTGTTTATAATATCATTACTGATAAAAGCTGTTCCACTGCATTCTATTATATTTTGACTCTAATTAATATTTTTTTAACTTCAGAAGGCCATTTTTACAAGACGATACAGTCATATTTATCATATGGCCAGATGAAATAAAACTACAACATTCATAATAAGCACAGTGTACTGAAAATTAATTGTAATTCTTTATTAGCAATATTCTCAGGGGAAAATAATTGAAGTACTTCTGAGGAGAATGAAAATTCTTATGGTTGAGGCCCCTCCAATAACCATATTTCATCTGACAGATGAACAAATGTTCAAAATAGAAATTACTTCAGGAAGCTGAATTTCCATACCCTTGGTGTTTTTTTCTTTTCTTTCTATTTTCTTTGTTTGGTATTTTTTCTATATCTCAATTTAGTTCATTATAATTTCTCTATTCTTTGTATGTGATTGGCTTAGGGACTAAATCAGAAAAAAGGGAATCAATGTGGGCTATGAATTAACCACCTCCACATTCTGAAGCTGGTGCCAGAAGCTGTTTTCTGTCCTCATGCCCTTCCTCGTTGCATGCTTTGCAAGCTTTCACAGTGGCTTCACATTTACTAACTTTTCGATATGAAACTGACCTTTCCTAACACTACTAAAATATCCTGGATGAACAAAGTCCTGTTTTGTTATTTTCTAGATATTATTTACAAATCAATAAAGGCCTACCATTTTTAATCAATGTATATAGGAATTTTAAATGAAAAATAAACTTTCTGTGGTGGTCTTTGATTTTATTCTTTAGAAGGGTTCCATCTATTATGTTTTAATGGGTTTCATCAAAATAACTAAAACATTTATCTACTTTCTCAAAAAAATTAGTAAAGGTATGAAATTTTACCTTGTGTTAAAACACCATAGTCAGCCTGGATATTTTTAATAACTTTGTAAAAAGGTCTTGAAAATGTGCTTCTACCTTCAAAAAAAATTAGAGAGTTTGATTAAAATATATTAATCTTTCAAACCTGCCTGGCTGCTAATTGTGAGACTGTTCATTTATCCAAGGACTCATTTAAAACAACAACAACAACAACAAAACACTGCTTTTATTTTTTAAAAAACACCTTTTATCTTTCTGATGCTTACATTTGAAATACACTATATTTTCAAGAAACCACAACTAAAAGACACAGTAGTTTACATTAAAAGACCATTGTTAAAATGTTTGTCTTGTAATAGTTCAAAAAAAGTTTAATATTAAGGTAAAAGGCAAATGTTAGTGCTCTTGAGGAGCTTTCCAGTTCATAACAGGACTTCAGTAATGAAAGCCCTTTGCATTAGGTCCAAGAGAGCTTGGACTAAATTCTACAGATTTTTAAAGATGATTATAGTAAGATAGTCCAAGGAATCTCATTTGGGACCAACTATACTCCTGCTATTATTTTTATCCTGTTTTCTAGTTAATTCTCTAATATGTAATTTTCATCTCTGCAAACTTTTTGTGAATGAGTAAAAATTCTGATTTAATTTTGTGATTTAAAAAATTATATAGCTCCATGGAGAGAAAATCCTGAAGGGCAAAATATTTAAAGTATTTATATGGAGAAAGGACTGTAATGTTTTCATAAATATTTAATTGTATAAATACATGGGTTCTGTATGGCATTATAATCTAGTGAAGATTAAAGTCATACATAATTAATGTACCTAAATTAATACCCAGATTTTAATTTGAAGCAATACAGTAGCTTAAATTATACATATAGCTTCTGTTTCTTTCTCTTTTCTAGCTGGGAAAATAATTTAGTTTCAGCTTTGCTATTTTCTTTTGAAAACAGAAGCTATGTTTAACAAAAAAATTCTACCTGGGAAGCTAGTTAAATCAACCAGTCAAGTATAAGAACCAAATAAATATAATGTCTACATATATAGGCATACCATTATCCTGATAATATAATAGAAGCATAAAATTTGCTACTATATTTTGAGTTTTGTCAGAGTACCACAGTCTTACATATGAAAACAATATATTACAAAAACACATTAGTTAGGGGTGTGGTTCATTGAGTTTTCTAGGAGAATAACAAATTATTCATTTGGAAGTTTGAACAGAATTCATAAATGCTGGCATTTATGAAACATTTATACTCCCCCCCCCCTTTTTTTTTTACAGCCTTTTGACCAAGGAAGAATTCAGAAAGTTTTCCATACCATTTATAGCAGGCTTCACACACTCAACAGATTCTTCTCTAAGGCTGCGAAATACTGATAAAAACTATCTAACTAAAATAACTCTTGAAATTTCTATTAAAACTCTTTTCTATACTCTGTCTTATTTTGTTGGGTAACTTAAGCTTTTTCCATACAGTGATCAACTGATAAAGTAATTCTTATATATATATATATATATATTTTTTGAGATATACTGAATGTATGTTCTAGTAAATTGTAGGTTATTTGTATTCCATTGATCATTGCTATGATATCATATCCTACATTAATTAGATCTTATTTCCAAACAGAATTTAAAGGTATATATTTGAAGTCCTTAGTAGTGCTTGGTGACTTTTCATGAATAATATCACATTTCTCATTATTGTGAAGGGCTAAATTAAAGGGAGGAAAAATGCCCTTCATTTTATATCAAAATTATATTTTGATATCTGCAATATCACTTTATTTTAAAATCTTGAGTTAAAAAAATAGAACAGACACAAATGTTCTTTTTTTTATATATTTGACTAGCACTGGAATTTGGAAAAGGAATTTTAGAATTAGCATCTGTGATATTTTCTAAAATTGCTCATTGCATTAACCTGTGATAATAATAAACTGAGAGACTGTCTTAACTAAAAATAACCTATCACCACTGTGTACAGATTAAATTAATGACTGATAGATAGGAGTGAAATAACAATAGAAACTAAATAAATCTTAACAAACAAATTAGGGTCAGAAATTGAATATCCCTATTTTGGAGGAGTGTGTGTGTGTGTGTGTGTGTGTGTGTGTGTGTGTGTGTTTAAAAGAGAAGAGGATAATATTCATTTTCTTTCACCTCCCCATCTAACTTGGGTCACTTTAACTCACAGGCCGGTCACCCTCCCTAACCCCTTTGCTAATGAGTGGTGGTCCTGCCTCCCTGGCTGGCAGGTCCACCCTTCTTCAGCAAGCTGCTGCCCAGGGAAATGTCACTTTATTATCAATGCTGCTTAATGAAGAAGGACTGGACATTAATTACTCCTGTGAAGATGGCTCTTCTGCCTTGTATTCTGCTGCTATGAATGGACATACAGGTAAAGAATGTGATATCTCAATATTTCCCTCTGCCACTCATATCTCTAAAGGGATGAAACAACTTAGATATAAAAGAATACTTTGTTATTACTGTCATATTGTTAATTCAGTGTACAGTTATTACTTGATCCTTGTAATAAATTCTGTGAGAATCAAACTGAATATACAATGTGTGTGTATATATGTGTGTATATATACACATATACATGTATGTGTATATATGTATATGTGCATATACATATACATACATGTCTCCTTTCATTAGTTAACAAAAAACTTAATTCTTAATTCCCAGCACTAATGACTTCTGTAAGACTAATTAGTACCTCGTCAGTGCAAAGTATGTTTCTAGTTCAATAAATCATTCTACCTGAGATGTCTTTGGTTTAGCCTGAATAAATGGCCTTTTATTTATTCTACAAAATAGGAAACTGATATGTACTAAAGAAGAGGCTTTAGGCTCTCACTAATTTCTAATTCAATTACATTATTTTTAAAAGTTAGAAAATGTCCTAAGACCTAGAGTCTTAGGGCAACTTGGCAAAAGGGAAAGTTAATTAGATGTTTGTTTGTTTGTTTTTAAGAGGATTGAATGTGATGATTAATCAAAATGCTATAGTGATAAAATCTGTGAATTATTTTTGTTCTTTCTTAAGAATGCCATAACCAAGCATTATGCTAATATAGGCGGGAAAACAGCATGGGGTTACTGAGGCAGCCTTTATAGACATTTAAATTAGCATTAAATATCCAGTTCAAATGATTATGATATAATTTAGATAACTGAAAGATATTTTTAAAAGTTTTTTCCTCCCAACACATTAGAGCAATCAGGAGAAAGTTTTTGTTAGAGCTCCTCTATACATCATAAACTGATCTGAGAGACTTCCCAGAATAATAGTGTTGTTATTAAACAGAGCTTTAACCTTGAAGAACACGATACCCAATATTTTAGTTGTGTCTAACCCAGTTGATTCTCTTATACTTTCTTTTGTTATAAATAAATTAATTAATAAAATATTTTATTAAGCATTGACAGTATGTAAAGTACTAATGGGAAATAAAAAAGCAAGATTGTCTCTGCTCTTAAGGGAAGAAATGGAAGCTTTCAGCTACAAGTTGGATGGACACCCAGTGTCCTTAGGATGCAGTAGCATCTTTAATATCTTTTTTACTGATAAAATCTCATTGGCTTCTAATGTTGAACTATTTTAACAGTGCCAAGGACTTTATTGCAATGTAATAATCAATAAATATTTATATAAAGAATGTTTTTATTTTTTCCTTAATTACATGTAAAAACTTTTTACATGGTTTTCTTTTTTTTTTTTTTTATAATTTTTGAGTTGAAAATTCTTCCCTCCATGTCTTCTCCACTCCTTTAAAAGGAATGCACTTTGATACAGGATATATATGTGACAACAAATATTTATTAAATGTTCTTTGTGGGCCCTAGGGAGTTAGAAATTTAAGAAGCCAATCTCTGACTTTAGGAAATCTATAATCTGGTAGGGAAATAAGACACATTATAAATAAAAATTTAAAAAAAAACATATTTTAAGTGTTTTCAAGATAAATCTCAAATACTTCAAAGAATGCCGCAATACAAAAGTATACATAATACTTAGTGTAGAGGTTTAGTTGTGAATACTAAAACATTTTCAACAAAATGATTGTGATAAAATCTGGTAAACCACTATGTAAAAGGATGACTTTCCAATTTAGGTGACAGCTGTCTATACCCAATCCTTCCCAAAGCAAGCAGAAAATTATGTCTAAATGGAGGTGGGAGGTAGAGAAGGGGGAGGCAAGATTTTGTAGTTGAGCCTTTTTTATGAGCCCTTAGTACTTTCAGTTATCATCATAATCTTCCAAAAAAAGCAATTAAAACTTGAATTGTTTCAGACTTAAACAGAACACTCCCATTTTGATTTAAATTCTTAAATCTGTTGTCATATTAGAAAAAAGAATTTGAGTGTCCCTGGAAACTACTGCTAAGTATTATGAGAAATCCATTGTAACATGTTTATCAGATCAAATAGCCCATCCATAGGCCCTGTGGGTTTTAGAAAATATCTTTAGCTTGAATATCATTTGGGGATGTGTTTTTTTTAAATACCAAATTAGAGGCATTAAAGTGGTTTTCTGTTAAAATCCTTAGACTGTGTGAGATTGCTGCTGAATGCAGAAGCACAAGTTAATACTGCTGATAAAAATGGCTTCACACCCTTGTGTTCAGCAGCTGCTCAGGGACATTTCAAGTAAGTGATATTCTAAAATTTCTCTTTTTTATGAAAAGAGCCCCTTTCTTTAATTTACATACACATTTGAGTTCTGTCCAAATGTGAATCAATACCAAACAAATATGTTAACTTTATAAATGAGGCCATAAATTAAAAAATATATATATTCAATGGAACTGAAACTCCTTCTATTATAGTATTTAAATAATACTGTTATGAACAGAGCACATACTTGTCTTAGTTCAGAATTTAACATGACTAAAACCATACTTTTAAAGGTATCTTATGTTAGCATGTTCTGTTTTATAGTGATTACGCACAATGTTGAAAGAACTCATCAGATTAAAATTTCTTGCAGTATCATTTTTTTTAAAGAAAAAGAAGGATATTTGCATTGAGCTTGACCTTCAAAGTAGTTGTGATGGTGGAGCTATAGTTGATGAATGAACACTTATGGTAATAGATATTTTGTTCAGAATTATGTTCCAAATACAAATCCTATTTTGAGCTTTTACTTTTAAACCATGAAACGGGAACTTGACTGTTCTGAAAGGATGTCAACATAAAGCCAGAAGCAATAATCATGCATTCCCCAAAATACATATGACCTTAGGAGTGACTGCCTCTCTAAGCTTATGAGGCCAGTTGAATAACTGGTGTAATTTAGGGTACAATACTTTTATATTGAAAATAGAATTCAATTATTCACCCATCTTTTTATGTATATTCTGGCATATAAGCTGATGATCCTTATTATAAGAAATAATGGTAACAAACTTTTCTATCCTTTAAGTTTGGTAAAGATTACTTTAGAACCATTTTGTTTGTGCAACTTGAAAATTTGAATTTAATGCACAAATTCTTATTTCCTATGTATATTGGATAATATTTTAACTTCATGAAAATTTCAAAAGGTAGTTCCTTTAAAGTACATTTTCAATAATTTTTCAGATCTTCTAATATATCCTGTCTTACTTAAAGATACTTTGAAAAATAAAGTCACAGAGAAAGGTCACAGTGATTTTGGGGGCATAAAAATCCAACACAATTTAACAAATATTTTTAAAATTCCTACTATTTGTAAAAGACTCCTAGATCTCTGGGAGTACAAAGACAAAAAGTGAAATGGTTCCTATCTTCAAAGAGTATACATTTTACAGAAAGGGATACAGCAGGGCATGAAAGTAGAAAACAATTTTCAAGGAGAAAGAGTACCCAATTGTTATTGGGGAGATCTAGGAAAAAGCCCTTGGTGAGGTTTCACCTTATCTGTGTGTGGAAAAAAGCTAAGATTTGTGTCCCAAATTGGACTTTCTACTCTCCTCCTGATTTTGTTCTTACCCCTAGTTCCAAGTAGCCTGTGATCTCCGTGCCAGACGTAGAAGCCTTGGTGCAATTACATTTAGGACCAGAGCACAAATATATGCCATTGTTAAGGAAAGAAATATATTTATAATAGGATGCTAAACATCTTACATGTCAAGCATTAATCAATGAACAGTGACAAGCAAGTAAAGAGGTTTGTTAGGGGAAAGGTTGGGTTCAAAAAAGATTTAATGTAGATCTTTTCAACTTAATAAGAGCCATCCCTTTCTATAATTGGTCTTATTTTCTCTTCATTCTCAGAACTCAGCCTTATTCTTTATGGAGCAAATGCCTTTTTTCCCCCCTATTATAGTGGAGTCATGGGGAGCCATCCCCATCTCTCAAAAGATATAATCAGCATACTATTTTGAATTACAAACCATAAAATATTTCAAAAGCTAAAAGAGTTTTTTCTTCCCAAGACTGCTATTTTAAATATTGAAAAAATGAAAAAAAGTTATGATCCTAAAGTTATTGGCCAGATCTTCATACTTTATCAAAGCTGCTAATTTAACAGTTTTTTTAAATTTTCACAGTTCTAACTTTTTTTTTTGAGATTTTTTTGTCCAGCCTCAATAAAATGCATTTTTCTTTATAACTATTTTGTGCCTATTAACTGGTAGTATGAATTTTACCATGTGGCATATCTGATCATAAATATCATATTAATAATGAACACATTACATGACATTGCCTTTTCATTTGAATATCATTACCATATATTGCATTTGCTTTCAAAGACAGAAGTTTTTTTTTTTAATTCCATTTTTGTGTTTAGGTGTGCAGAATTACTAATTGCTTATCATGCTGACATTAACCATGCTGCTGAAAGAGGACAAACACCTCTATACCTGGCCTGTAAAAATGGAAATAATGAATGTATTAAACTGTTGTTGGAAGCTGGAACAGATCGAAATGTAAAAACCAGTGTAAGTAAATATTATATATATATATATATTATTCTCATTTAATAATATATAGGGTTTACAAAGTTCTTTTTTAATAAGAAGGTGAGTGGTACAAATATTATTCTCCTCACTTTGCAGATGAGGCAACTGACGTGAATAGAAGTTAAGTGATTTGCCCAGAGTCCATGAAGCTAGTAAGTGTATGAAGCTGTGTTTGAATTCAGGTCTCCCTGACCCCAGGCCCAGCACTCTATCCACTGTACTGCTCAGCTGTTCATGGGATGAGTGTTAGAAAAACTTTTTGAGTTGTAGGATGACCACCATTCCCCTTACCAAGAGTAGTAATATGTCTTGGGTACCTCAATCCTAGAAGGATATCCTTGTGCTATACTAATTCCAATATGAAAATATTTGAGATCTCTTCTACATGCAAGGCAATGTGCACAAAATCAACAATACTCCCCTCCATTAATAAAACCAACACTCTACACAATTGGGAGTGCAATATGAATACATCTAAGTATGAAATAAGGTCACATATGATAGAGGCAAAGGAGGGATATGAAGAGTAGTGACAGTAGCGGTGTTATTAATTATTGTAAGAAAACTCAGTGGACACTTCAGGTGAGGGAATCAGGGAAGATTTCATGAAGGAGCTGGTCTGAGCTGTCCGTTTGAAAAAATATGGAAGGAATGATTTCCAGGTGTGAAGATTAACTTCCCAAAATACACAAAGAAAAGAGGAGGCAGAATGAGATAGAGAAGCAGCTACTAGAAAGAAGCTCATTCTTACTGGAATGAAAAGTGCCCATAGAATGTGAAATAAGATGAGAATTGTTGTTGGAGAAAGACTGAAAAAGTGATTAAACATTGCTTAGCTTAAGGATTTTGTTTATAGCCAAAAAAGAAACCAAGAATGGAATGTATAAGCATGATATGTGTTGGTTTAGGCAATGGATGTAGAGCCTGGATTCAGATCCTTTGTCAGATGCTTATTACATACCCCACACTGAGCAAGTTATTTCATCTCTCTGGGCTTCAATTTCCTTATCTGTAAAATGAAAGAATCACACTCAGTGGTCTCAAACCCTAACCCTATGGTCCTATGATGTTACATGATCATGTATGTACATTTGGTAAGATGATTTTGGTAACTGTTCATGAAGGATGAACTAAAGAAAAGGAGGCTAATTAGGAAACAATTACAGTAGTACAAGTGATGAAACCCTAATCTAATGAAGTAGTAAAGGGAAATGGGCAGTAGAGCAGAAATGAAACATCAAAGGTAGAATTAACAAGTCTTGATAGCGGATTGAATGTAGGAAGTGAGGGATAAAGGAGAGTCCAAAGAGATTCTATGGTATCAAGTTCTAAGCAAATGGGAAGTGGATAATGCTAGGGAGAGGTCAGGACTAAACTGTCTATTTCACATATTCTGTAGACTTTTTTCAATAGCTTTTTTTAAAATAGAATTTTGGTGATTTCACGTCATCTAATTCTTTTTCTTTTGTAATTCAGTATTTGTTGTTTACATCAGGAGATTGTTGTTGTTCAATCATTTCAGTCTTTGTCACCCCATTTGGGATTTTCCTTGGCAGAGATATTGGAGTGTTTGGCCATTTCCTTCTCCAGCTCATTTTACAGATGAGGAATCTGAGGCAAACAGAAATTAAACAGAATTAAGTGACTTGCCTGTGATTACATAACTGGTAAGTATCTGAAATCAGATTTGAACTCAGAGAGATGAATCTTCTTGTGTGACCCTAGGCAAGTCACTTTACCCTATTGCCTCATTCCATTATTTTTGCAAAGAAAACCCAAATGAGTTTACAATGAGTCACAATAACAAACAACTCTAAATGCACCGTTAATTCTGCTTTACAAAGGGAAAGTAAATGAATTATATGATGATTATGTGAAAAATTATCAAACTTTCTTATGTTTGAAGAGCAGGGTGTCCACCTATACAATAAGAAGATATTAATGAGGTATTGAGCAGTTTGAAGGTAAAGAAGTTGAAGCATCCAGAGAAATGAGACAATACAATGTGGCTGAAGGGAATGATGAATTTTTATTTTGACCCTTTAATATAAAGATGTCAAAGGATATTGGAAGATGGAATTTTTTTTAGGAGCAATGGTGTTGCCTTTGATATGATAATTCAAGGAATAGTTAACATTGTATCTTTTCTGAAAGAGAACTACAAATGAATAAGGACTGATCTCTTCTCCTTCCCCCCCAAAAATATAAGCTTATCTTTCTATATATCTTGAGAGTTTGCTCATATAACAACTCTCTGCTGAGGTAGATGCTGCAGATACTACCCGTGTTTTATATGTAGATGAGGAAACAGGCTCCAAGAAAGGACACACCTTGCTGTAGTTCACGTTGCCATAAGGGCAGGCCTTCAGACCATGTCACTCCAGATGTCGGATACTGAACTCTGCATTGTGCTGCACTGCTGAGAACATTGTGCAACTTGACAAAAATTGAGTCATGAAGTTTTATTAACTTGCCTGAAGCATGAGGGAGGTTGACTCATTTATTTAGTTCCCCCCTAGCTTTCCTCTTTTCTTATCTACTGAATTTATCCAACATTAGCAGCTGAAAGGACTAGGAGAGGTAAAAAGCATCTATTTTCAGTTTTTATTAGCAAGCATTAATTAAGTACCTAATATGGGCTAAATGCTGTATTGGATGGTAGAGATTTATTTATTTATTTTAAAGATCCTTTCTCTCAAAGAACTTAAATTTTACTTTGGGGAAGAATACAAGATATATCCAGATAAACAATAAGGTGAAGGTGAATCACAGCAGTCTAGAGTTTTGGAAGGGGCTTCTGCTTAAAGACATTCACAGATGGAGAACTCATTCCTTTTTCCAGCAGCTCATTCCAATTATCTATAGCTCTCATTCTTAGGGGGCTTTTTAATGGTTTTTTTTAAAGATATAATTCTAAGCAACGTCCATTCGTTGCTCTTAATTCTGCCTTCTGAGGTAAAATAAAATCAGTCAAATCCTTCTTACCTACCCTTAAATACTTGAAGATAGCTATCATGATTGCCCCTATCACACATGAATACTATCATTTGTTCAGGTTCAACTTTCATGGTTCTTTAATGCCTTCTTAGGCTGCATAGTTTCCAATCTTTTAGCATCCTGGTTGTGTTCTCATTTGAAAGTGTTCATAGTATGAATGTAGTTGTTATTGTCTGGTTATTTCAGTCATGTCCAACTCTTTTTGACCCCATTTTGGGATAGAGATATTAGAATGGTTTGTCACTTCTTTCTCTAGCTCATTTTCCAAATGAGGAAATTGAGGCAGGCAGGATTGAAGGTGTAAGAAAAAAATATCAAGGAATCTACTGACTCACTGTTGAATGCAAGAATGGATGCCTAAGTTAGTAATCACACCTTTGAAACTCCAAAAGCAGTTATATCTTATCCTGAAATACAAGTCTCTCCCTTGATTCTCCATTAATTGGTTGATTCCGAAGTTAAAGAACATAAATCCACCCTCATTACAAAGCATTCCTGCCCCAAAGGATATATTCTAGTAGGAAAAAGGGTAACAGAGGACAGCTAAGGTAATAGAATAAAAGATTCTTTTCAAATCTCAGTTCCCGACCCCAAGGAGCTTACATTCTTTTGGGGCAAGATAGCTATCAAGATCCCCCTATCCACATGAATACTATCTTTTGTTCAGGTTCAACTTCCATGGTTCTTTTAACAGCTTCTTAGGCCATCCCTAATTATTCCTTGATGTCCTTGTGGGTTTCAATTTTCATTTCTCCAATTTGATTTTCATAACTGTGGAAATCAAATAAATAAATCCATTTTTCACAAGGGTCTCACCAAAAATTACACAGCTAGTAGGTGTCTGGGGCTGGATTTGAAATTTGAAAGATGAGTCTTTCTGACAGGTCTAGCACTCTGTCTACTGCATCACCTAGTTACTCTTAATACAATATAGTATTGTTAATTCAGATTCATTGTTTTCTTAAGAGAGTATCTATTTTTCTTATATGGGTCGGTTTATCCCCCTAAATTCTAGCATATCATGTCAGAGGTTCTTCTTAAATTGTCATGAGAAAGCAAACCAATACTTGTCCCCTAGAAGTTTGACATGTTAAATGAGTAATCTCATGGTTGCTCTTTCCATCAACAAAGTAAGATCAAAGCCCATAAGAAGGATATCTTCTACTCCTGAGCAGTTATTATCCACATCTTCTCCTCAACGTTCCATAGAAGATCCACTTAATATAACCCTAATGTCCTTTATCTAGACCTTTTAATATTGTGTATGTACTACTTAAATAAGTGGATGATATGACTATAATCTTTACTTTCATTGAGACTATACCTCCTTTTCTTGTCATGCCTCAAAGAAATATTTTATTCCTATTCTGACATACAAATAATCACTCACAAGATGGTATATTTTTCCTTTGCCCTTTGGGTTGCGTTTAGTTTGTGAAATTTATCATTACAAAGGAAATTGAATATATAAATGTATGTAAATAAATAAATCAAATGCTTTTTAACTTTACTATAAAATTATCTTGGGATTCCTTCCCTGTCACTCAATACTATTTATAGAGGGGACTAGCTTGTAACAATGGAGCATTTCTTGCATCAGCAAATGATATAAATATCCCTGGGGTAGAACTTAATAATTCAGCTTTATATCAAATTTTGTTTTCTAAATAGAATGAGATTCCAGTATGCCAGATTCAACATAGACCTGAAATACACAGTGTCTGAAAAAATGACTTTGCCTATCAGATTGTTCTCTAGTAGGCCTGTTTGTCAATATGTGTGATAGCAAAATGGGAAATATAACTAACCAAGCTCAAATCACTTTCCTTCAACCCATCCTACTAGGCATGATTGGAACTCATGCTTTGTTCAGCTTGCAAACTCATCCTAAAAGCTCATTGACAGTGAAATTGGAACAAAGCTGTGATAAATAAAATAATACACTATTTTATACGTTTTTCCACACTTTGAATTTTTATTTGCAGGATGGTTGGACTCCAATTCATGCTGCTGTAGATTCTGGTAATGTGGATGGCCTGAAGCTCCTTATGTTCTATAGGGTACCCGATAATGGAAACCTTATGAATGATATAGAGCCAGATTCAGGCTTTTTTGACTTGGATTGCAGAGAGGAGAATTCCGACTGTAGAGCCAAGCCTGTTGTTCCTACAGAGCTCATCAACCATGCTGATGAGGAAGGCTGGACTGCTGCCCACATAGCTGCATCAAAAGGTCTTAAGGTTTGTTCATTTAAGCCTGCTTCTTGTAGACCCAAGTGACTTGGGAATAAAATAGTTCTACATGTTGATATTGAACAATTAAAGAAGAGTTTTTTGTAGGCTACTAATAGAAGTTTAAAAAAAATTCCCTTCTTAGCCTCCAACAGATATTTATAGAGATAAGAGCATGGAGAAAAGGGAATAAGGAGCAGAACTCTTCCTTAAATCTCCTCCTTTTCTTGGAATCTGTGGATAGAGTTTTCAGTAGGAAATGTGTGGGTTTTTTGGAAAAGTTTCCTAATGTTCACAACATAGAAAAAATATCAAAATCAGACTGAAGTTGATTTTTAGAACATGGCCAAGTAGAAAGATTCCACTTGGGTTAGAGGCTTATGTTTTCCTTCCTTCTCATTTCATCATTCCCTGTGTGTTTATGAGCATATATATGTCTTTACCAGCATTCAGTTAAAATGTAGATAATCTCTTCTCCCAGTTGAATTGGTGTTATTATGGGGAAACTCCGTGAGCAATATGAAGATTAAGGTGTTGATATTGTTTGAGAGCAGGCCATTCTTCATGCATTCTTTAAAATCATTCATGGAAATGGTAAATAGTAAATGCCCAAAGAATTGAATGCAATATAATTCAACTATATAAATGTCAGGAGATCCAAGTTTAATCTTTAGAGGAAGAAATTATTATGAAAATGTATATTTATTAAATAATAATTACCAGTTCTTCCTGCATTTGACATTTTCTACAAGTTTGTGAATGCTCCTTCATACAGAACTTGTCATCTTGGAGGCAAAATTTTAAAACTATTTGTGTGTTTTTAGTACTTTTAGTTGTGTCTAACTCTTTTGTTATCTTATTTGGAAGTTTTTTGATAAAGATACTGGAGTGGTTTGCCATTTCTTTTTCCAGCTCATTTTACAGATGAGGAAATAGGGTTAACATGATTTGTCCAGAGTCACACAACTAGTAAGTATCTGAGACCAGGTTTGAATTAAGGAAGATGAATCTTCCTGTTCTGCCATGTATTCTATTCACTGAGTAGTTATTTCCCTTTACCATTGTGTAAATTTTCAGATAGTAGTACATAATAACACTTTTATTGTGAAATATTTTTCCTTCAACATTAGAGATTTTTATTCTTTTAGGGGAATTGGGGAGGAGGAGGTCCTGAACCCATTTCACAATCTGCTGAAAGCTGTAAGCCCTCTCTCAGAGCATTGTTTTGAATGCATGGAAGTATTAAATGAAATACTATTATAAGATATATCTACTTTGTAATAGTTATGTAACACAATTTTGTAAAAGAAAGAGGCAAGATGAAATGATAAAATTCGAAGACAATAAAGCATAAAAGTTTGAAGCATCATAAAATTACACATTTGACAGGGACCTTGATGATCCTTTCACATATGGGAAAGCTAAAATCCAACAAGGTTCTGTCTTGTCTGAGATCCCAGTTAGTGAAAGAGGTAGAGCTAAAACCATGGCTTATTCCATGACTATTTCCATGGATTTCCACTGCCTTCCATGTTGATTTAATCTCTTAGGGGGAAAATATAAATATACTACCTTTCTTAGGGAAAAAACCTGACTGGGTTGAAGTAAGAAGCTTCATCAGCTCAAGAATAATTTATCTAGAACTAAGTGTCACTCTTCTGGAAAAATTAAGTATCTTACATTTCTACTGGGAAAAACTAAAATATTTTAGTTGAATAGCATGAGCAAGTTGAACATATATTTTTATGTAGCATATGTTTTTAAATCCATCAGGTCTCATCCTTTAAACCCCCAAACCAGATTTTTAGGTGATTTAGTCTCTAGCTTTTTTTCTCTATTGAGCCATTGTTGCAATTCTTGGGGTAAAGCTATATAATAATAACCTGATATTTGGCAATAGGAGTATTCTCCTAATATCTTGACTATTATTATTGAAGAGAGATTACTGATCTGGTAATGGTATCCTCCCTGTCACTTACAGACATTTAGCATAAATGGAAAGGAGGCCTAGCTGGTGATTATATATTTAATTACCCGTACTCTGATACATCGTTTTTAGCTAGAGAAACAGATTGGGCAGATGCTTTTGAGTTTTAATTTCTCCCTCAAGAGAAATTCTGTACTTTCTGATTTGCAAATATATTTCCTGATGTTGAACCGTGGATTGGAGTTCTTTAAGATTCCATTTTGCTTAGCCTGTTGTTACCTCAGATTCAATATGTCCAAAATAAAATCATCATTTTTCAAAACCCCTATCCAACAAAGTTAGAGTTCTACTCTAACTTTCACCTTTCTGCCAGAGGTATATTCTTCCAGCCGTCCTAGTTAGAAATCTTGAAGAATTAATAATAGCATTTTAGATGACATACAAAATGTTTTATATTACTTACTTCATTTCACTCAATTCTGTAAGCAGAGGTAGTCTGATATGATAGAAGGAGTAGCCAAACTAGGGTTCTGGAATTTGAGTTTGGATTTTAGCTCTGTTACTAACTAGCCACCAGTTTACTTTTCTGAAAAATTCAGGGGTTAGACTGGATGACTCTAAGGTTCTTTCTAGTTCTAAAAAACTATGAATCCATAGTTTTGGATTCTGCAGATATGGAAACTGAGGCACAAAGAGGTTCTGTGCCTAGAGGGTACTCCCTCCTCATCACCAACTTTTGTACTCCCTAATTTCCCTGAAAAGAAAGTTTAAATGGTATCCTCTACATGAAGTTTTCTCTGATTCATCTTAGTGACTGGCATCTTTCCCTAAAAAAAATTCCATATATTTATTGTGCAAACATTTTTAAATACTTATATAACACACTGTTTCCCCACCCCCAAAAATGTAAGCTCTTTAAGAGTTTCATTGCTACTTCCCCCATCCCTAGTAGATGGAGTAGTAGGTGTTTATAATGGGGAAAGATACCACTAGTAAGTGGCAGAGACAGGTTTCAAATTCGCATTTTCTGACTCCATGGCAAATGCTCCTTCTACTTCACTAGCTTTGTATCTTTTGACTTTTTCCTCTGTCTTTTATCCTTTATCTTCAGCCTCATCTCCAAATGTCCTTATTGTTCCCTCACCATATATATTAGATGTTCCT
Organism: Sminthopsis crassicaudata; assembly: GCF_048593235.1. Taxonomy (NCBI): domain Eukaryota; kingdom Metazoa; phylum Chordata; class Mammalia; order Dasyuromorphia; family Dasyuridae; genus Sminthopsis; species Sminthopsis crassicaudata. Next base: position 128,571,764 of record NC_133621.1, read on the forward strand.
ATCTTATATCTTTTCACTTTCTTATATCTCCTGGTAGAATGCAAAGTTCCTGATGATATGGACACACTTTTTTATTTTCTTTTTATCTTTTTATCCCTAGGACCAAACACAGTGTTTAGCACAGTAGGTAGGCATTTAATAAATAATTATCAGATACTTAGCAAATTGAATTGAATCAACTAACATCATCAAGTCTTTCACTATATCCCTAAATTTTTAGAGCAATCCTGACCTCAAAGGATTTTTGTCTTCTGTCTTCCACCTGTCCTCCAGAATGACCATTGATAACCTAAGATTTATTAACCATTGTTTTCTTATCTTGTTCTTCTATTCTAGAACCATCTCCTAGCATGCATTCAATAATTTTTTTTTAAATCAAGTCTATTTTTCCCAGTTGCTTTGTGTACTAAATCCACATTTCTTTGTGTAGTCTCCAAAAATACTCTATAAATTGTCCCCATACTTTATCTAAACTTATTTCTCTCTACTGTACAATGGACAGATTGTATACCTGGAGTCAAGAAGCCCTGAATTGCAATCTTTGGAGTCTCACTAGATGTATGACCCTGGACACGTCAAATAACCTCTTTCTTCATCAATTTCCTCATATGTAAAAATAGGGAAAATAACATCCACTTCTCGGAGTAGTTGTGAGAATAAAATGAAATAGTAGTTATAAAGGACTTTTCAAACTTTAACACTTTATAAAATTAGAGATTGTTATTAACATCATCATCATCACTATGCATTCTTTTCAAATATAAAGTATTTCTGGCTGATTATCACATAGCAGCTTGTATAACCTTTGATTAGCAGTGATCCTTAACTCAAATGCATCTTTGCTGAGAAAAAAAGAGAAAAGAAAAAAAAATCTACCTGCTTATGCTCATTTCCATATCCATGACTTGGTTTATAATCTGTCACCACCTGGAATGCTACCCCTTCCTAACTGTGCACTGAAATCCTATCTGTAATTCAAATTCTACCTTTCCTACTATGTAACAGTCATTGACTATTTGAGTCTGTACTGACTTCCTCTCACTTCCTCAGAGTCTTTTTATAAATTAATGTCTGAATTTTATCCCATGATTTTTTTCTGTTTTATGTATTAGCATTGGTTTTTTCCAACCAGATCATAATGTGAGAACAAATAGATATCCTGTGATATATTTAGATATCTAGTAGAGCCAGGAGAATTGCTGGGTACATTACTGCTATGTCAGTCAAGAAATATTTGGTGAACACCTAGGTGATAAAATGGATAGAGCACTGGGATAAAAGTTAGGAAGATTCATTTTCCTGTGTTCAATTCTTGCTGCAGACCCCACTTTAGCCTTCTTGCCAAGAAAACCTCAATGTGATCACAAAGAGTTGGATGTGGCTGAAATACTACAGTTGGTAGATGACAGTTGACAATAACAGGTTTTGAAATTTGGATGTTTCCATCTCTACCGCTGATTTCTCAAACTGTATTTGATCAGTCAGTATTTTAGCAAGCAACTTATTATAAATTAACTCATTATATGCCCAATATCAAACTAAGCTCTAGGGGTACAAAGAAAGGCAAAAATAGCCCCTACTCTCTAAGAATTTAGATTTTTTGAGAGAGAGACAGAGACAGAGAGAGAGAGGGGGGAAAGAGGGAGAAAAGATATTTAAATAGAAAGCACATAGGAGATAAATAGAGAGCAGATAAAATATAACTTTAAAGGATAAGCTCTAGCAGTTCGAATCCAACTTGCGTGTCCCCTATTTGCTTCAGTTTCCTCATTTGTAAAATGAGGTGGAGAAGGAAATGGTAAACTGCTATGGTATCTTTGGGCAGCTAGGTAATGTGTAGTGGATAAAGTACTGAGCCTGGACTCAGGAAAACTCATCTTCCTGAGTTCAAACCAACACTTAACTACCTTTGTGACTCTTACCTCTACTTGCCTCAATTTCCTCATCTGTAAAAATGTTGGAGAAAGAAATGGAAAACCACACCAGTTCTTTGCCAAAAAAAAAACCCAAATAGATTTATGAAAAGTCAGACACGATTTAAATAACTGAACATCAATACACTTTACAGAAAAATTCTTTTTTGAGGCAATTGGGGTTAAGTGATTTGCCCAGGGTCACATAGCTAGGAAGTGTTAAGTATCTAAGACCAGATTTGAACTCAGGCCCCCCTGACTTCAGGGCTGGTGCTCTATCCACTGCACTACCTAGCTGCCTCTACAGAGAATATTCTTACAAGTGATGGGGAGCACAACCAATTTATTCAGTAAGACTCATGTACTTCATGAGTACAACTAATGTCTTTTGTTTCCAAGTTTGTTGTAGCCTTCAAAAGACATGTGAATATGAAGCATAGTGTTGTGGGATTTTGTCTGACAAATATAGATATTTTTATAATGTTGTATAGAACAGGACTTCTTAAACTTTTCTCCCTGGTAACCCTTTTTTGCTTGAGAAATTTTCATGCAATCTTGGGTATATAGGCATATAGGTATACAAATCAAACATGTACTGATAATAAAGCATAATTTTGTGACTCCCACATTCCATTATGAGACTCCATATTGGGTCACAATCCACAGTTTAAGAAGCTTTGGCATAAAGAATTATCAAGTAACAGAAAGTCTCAATAGGGACATATGCTGCTGCCTCCAGCCTTTGCTTTTTGCTGCTACAGTAATAGAGAGTTCTGTTTGGTTGCTTTCTTCACTTTAGTTTTCTCACAAATGAATTAATAAGCATTAATCACTTGAAAATGAGAGACTTTTCTTGTGAAATTCATTTGAGACAATAATTCACATCCCAGTGAAGTATTCTTTACTTTCTCACCTCCAGCCTTTGTTGACACTGACTTATTCTGCGTATTTTGGCAAGCTAGAAATGAAAGATTATCACAGTGACTTCTTGAAAGCAATAGCCTTCCTCTTGGGAATGTAACTCAAGCTAATTTCATTAGACTAGCAAGTAATTGAGCTCTTATCATTCCAGAACTGCCTAGAAATCTTATGTAGTCACGGTGGACTTGAGGCTGAAAAGAGAGATAAGTGCAATCGGACTGTGCATGATGTTGCTACTGATGACTGCAAACATCTCCTAGAGAACTTGAGTGAGTGACACTTTTATAGCCTTCTCACAATGAAATATTTACAATCCTGGAGCCTAGGGGAGAATGGAAAGGATATTGATTTAACCACAGTTTTCTCATTTGCTTCTTAATGTCTGAATAGGTTGTTTGAATCCTAAGTAATATGAAACTATTTCATTGATTTTTAAATACAGCAATTGCTTTCCATTTTGAAATTATAAAATGACTCTATTAGAATATTATGAAATAGCTCTATAAGAATAAGTTCCTGCTGTTCAGGCAAGGCTGGGTCTTCTTCTTCTTTTTTTTTTTTTTTCTTTTTTTTTAAACAATCTAAAAATGGACATCACCATAAGTAACTACTGCTCTTTATTTCTTTTTCCCATTCAGATTTCTTAATAAATGTTTGTATTTGTAATGTGACAGCTTGCTCTGTTTCCTTATCTTTAGAATGAACTAAATGATCTCTAAAGTCTCAAATAGGAATACATTAAGGAACTGTCATCTCAGCAAGCAGAGTCCCAGTATGGAAACTCCCTCCATCTATATACCTCATACCCGCTCTTTGATTTAGTAAATATATCCTAGGGAATTTATTGCAAAAGTAAGACCCTAAGTGAGTTGACCAGTGGTTTCTCAAATCTCAAAATATATCCTAGCCTTTAAAAATAAGAAGCTAAATGACCAGGATCTCAAATGACCAAATCTCAAAATTTTAATTATTTAATTTTATTCAACTTATTTATTTAGGCTCTTTGGCATATCAGTACATAGCGATTTTCTGGATTGCTTGGTTCCATAATTTTTTTCATTAATCTACACAATATGGAAGATGATCTTAATTTTTTAACTGCCCTCCTAGGAATGTTTCTCATTTTCCTATCAATCATAAGCATTTGTAATTTTTCTCTAAATTCAGTAATTTAGCAGCAGCCCAAATTAATGATCTCATGTTTTCATCTTTTCTATAAGCATAAATTTTTATTCTTTTAGAGAATAAGAGATGAGGTTGAACATGTTCAAGGTGATAAGGCTATAACTATAAAGTAATGCAGAATGAAGAAAGCTTATTTGAAAGTATATTATTACAAATTATAACCATATAAATAATAACCACAATGACTAACAAAATCAATAAAATACTTAGAAAATAAGAAAACATATAATCAAGTAAGATAGTACTTTGCTGAAGTTACTTTTCAGTTTCATTAAGGTATAAATGGTGAAAATTTGATTTTTAAATATGGTTTTTAATTTCTTTTGTTTATTTTTCAAGATTTATATTCCAGTGTAAAGTATGTTGTAAAACATTTCAAAAAGAAGAGGATTTTGTCTTATTAAAGAAAAATTGTACATAATACATAAAAATAAGCTACTTGTGGATTCATAATGGGGAGAAAATGCAAGTTTCTTTTTTTTTTTTAAATCCTTAGTTTTGCTATTAGAAAAACTTTCCTTAAAATGTTTTTGAAATCAAGATTTCTAGATCCTACACATTTGTCATTGTTCATCCTCAAAAGCTGAGTAAGCCTTTTTTATAAATAGTAGCTTCTATTCAGAAACAATGGCTCTCTATTCATATTTCAACTTTTTAATAAAAGTAGTCAATAGTTCACCTAAGAAAGAAAATGAAAAGTAGGGAAATTGCCATTTGGCTATTTAATAACTTATATTTAAATTATGCCAGATGAAAAACAATTTAAGTCATTTCAGTATTCACTGAACATTTCCCATATTTATATGATGTATTGAGGGAGAATTACAAAAAAGGAAGGGCAGGAAACTTTTGATCTCAACACATACAATCTATTTGGGAAAAATTAAAAATATGGCAATTAAAACATAAAACAAATAATAGTTATGTTTAGTGCAATACAGTAAAAACTAAATTAAGATTAAGGAAATTGCAGAAACAGGCATTGATCCAAGATTATGATAGAGTGAAACTGGGATTCTGAAGTGGATTTTGAATGAGATCATACAAATGGTTCAATGGAACAGAGGAGAAAGTGAATTCTGAGTAAGGAAACAAGAGTGAGCAAAAGAAGTAATTATTAACTAGTTGTTTATATGGAAGGTGGCAAGTGATTTAGTTTGGAAATATAGGAGAAGGGGGATTGTTGAAAAGCTGTTGAAGAATAATAAATTATATGAGGTGAAAGGGACTAGTTGGTAGAAAAATGAGAACTACAGGTTTAGAATCCTAGATTTAAAATGAACATCAAAGGACCCATATATTGAACAGGAAAAGTATATGATGAAGATGGTGTTTGAAGAAAATTAGACATCTCTGAAGGATGGATTGGAATGAGGAGAGATTGAAAGCAAAGATAGATTATCAAGAAGTTATTATAGCAGTTCAGATGTGAGATTTAGGAAGTAAAGTGAAAACAAAGCAAATCTGAGAGGAAAAAAAATCTGTATAAATAATGACATCAGCTATAGCAAGAAAAGAATCAGACAAATTCCCTAAGTTTATGAACTATTTTTTCCCCTTGAGGCTCAGGGTCACAAAGCTAGGAAGTGTTAAGTGTCTGAGACCAGATTTGAACTTGGCTCCTCCTGAATTCAGGGCTGGTGCTCTATCTACTGTGCCACCTAGCTGCCTCAGTTTATGAACTATTGAGATCAGAAGAATGAGTGGAAATAGAAAAAACAAGGATATGAAATTGTGAGAGGTGATGATTTAGTTTTGAAAATATCACAAGATAATCCAATGTAGACTTTTGTAGGCAACTATAAGTCAAATAACAATGTAATCATTCAGTAAATATTAAGTACCTACTTAGTGCTAGATACCATGCTAAAAGCAAGAGAAAAGAGATAAATGACGGTTCCTACCCTCAAAGGGTTTACAATATAACAATGGAAACAATATACAAACAAATATACAAGATAAATAGGAAATAATTTTCAGAAAGAAGACAAAATTAAGAGGGTTTGAGAATAACAAAAAGAGATCATTATATCAGAAAACACCAAAAAAGAAGGAAGGAGACTGGAATCCTTGTTCCCTTCCTCTGTGCAATCTTGGCAAGCAATTTAAATTCTCATCTTTAAAAAAAAAGGGGGGGGAGATAATATTTGTCTGAATCCTAAGACCTATTCTAGATTCTCTTTTGAAACCCTTTCCAGTTCTCAGATCTATGATGCTATTACCAGAACAAGTATGAAATGATAAGGATGAGAATATAAATTGTTTGTGGGGGTAGAAGGTGGAGGGTTTGGAGATGGGAGGATTGTGGTATTCAGTAGCAGCAGTGGTTGTGTTCTCCAGATTTAAGTATAAGAAAAGTAACTCTAGAAAGACAGATTTAAAGGGAAGAAGAAAACGACAATACAAACAGTTGCACATAAATTTTATTGAACAATATTTAAAATCTTGTGATAGCTATTTTTTCAATAACTAGTTTTAAGACAATCTTTTTCACTGTTACTTTTTTCCTCTCACATTTTGTCTTTAAATTCTGATTGTCTTAACAGATGCTCTTAAAATACCCTTAAGGATCTCAATTAGTGAAAAACAGCTAGCCAACTATGGTTCTGATGACTTTGAAACTGAAAACACAATATGTGCTTTAAATATCCGCAAACAGACAACATGGGATGATCTTTCAAAAGCAGTGAGTCAGGCTCTGACAAACCATTTCCAGGCAATCTCTTCTGATGGATGGAGAAGTCCAGAGGACTTGACACTTAATAACACTACTGAATCCAGTATTGGCCTAAATCTGAACAGTATCGGATCCATCAAACTAGGTAGAAAAAAATTAAATTTGGGATCTTCTTTGTCTCTGTGGGGTGGGAAGTATAATGCATGATTTGTTGATTAAGCACATTCAGTGCCTCTTTAGGGCAGCTGCTGACTCCGAGTTGTCTAAGCTTGTATTATAGCCTTTTCATATTAAAGACGTTTTTGTATTAAGTATCAAAAAGTAATACTTTTTGAGGCTTTGTTTTTCTAGCTGATTGTAAATCAAGTGATGATATTACAGGTCCCATCTTATAAACCTGAGAACGAAGTCTTAAAGCCTAGTTCTAATTTTAGATTTTAAGGAGACTTATGGCAGAAGTAGAACACTACATTGGAGTCAGAAACACCTGGGTTCAAAATCTGCCTCTAAGTACTTCTTTTGGATTGCCTGTATTCTTATATAACCAATCACACAGAGTGAGTGCTCTGTTGAGCCCCTTACTTCTGGCTATTAACTCTAGCCCACAACCATTTTGAATTATATTCCATCTAAATGAAGTTATGGTGTCACCCAGTAATGGTTGATGTGACAGAAAATATAGTGCTTTACTTAAAGCGTTATCTAAGACTTGAGGGACAGCTCATTCAGTGAATAATGAGTCTTGAGTTATGCAGTCAAACTCTGTGACCAAATCTTGTTAGGTGGGGATACCATTTCTCTGGCACTTAACATAGTTTATTTTTATATGACTAAAAACTTGACTATTAACCTGCCTTCACATGTCAAATGGATTCATAAATTTGACCACATGGTAAATAATAATAATGATAATGATGATGTTTAATTATACACTTTCCCTTTAACATTTATTTTAATTTTTTTCAACCAGGAAATATATCATGGTCAACGGGCCAGATTTTGCCTCAATCACCATGGGATTTTATAAGGAAAAATAAAGCTGACCATATAACTGTGTTTTTGTCAGGTAAAGGCTCTTCCCACAAATTGAATGGTTGAAAAATATTTCTTACGTGACTGTTTTTGCAACAATCTTTTAATAATTAAAAAGCATTCATTAATTGCCAATTATGTACCAAGAACTGACTAGAAATATAAATACAAAAGTAAGATAGTTTTTGCCCTCAGGGAGCTTATTATACTTCTTGATTAAAATCTTTCTTATAAAGATTTTAATCTGAGTTTTTATATTATATCTGATATGTGCTGGATATATCTGACATGTGGAAAGCGGAAATCTGAGATACTTAGTTTAAAGAAAGAAAAAAGGAAAAACCTGCAGTCCTGAAACCTGACATGATGTTTTATCTTTTGGCATCAGAATACAGAAAAACCTCTTTTATTTGGCCAATAAGATCTAGCAAAAAATGAATCATAGTACATATTTTTAGAAAGGGAATAAGGAAGGAAGAAGGCAGGGAAGGTAAAGACGTCATCTAATATTCTGGCTATGTATTATTTCCCAAAGGACCTCAAGAAGGCTGCCTCAGCAGTGTGACTTATGCGTCTATGATCCCTCTCCAGATGCTACAGAACTACCTCCGACTGGTAAGTATGGTCAGCAATATCATGTACATAGTTCATGTACTTAGCTTCTGCTGTACTATTATTATGTTAAGAGGCTCCTTGGCTTCTGGAGAGCATTAGAAGACTTGGTGTTGAATTCCAGGACCAACATTTAGTAGCTGTATGATCTAAGGAAAGTTACTTCATGTTTCAGAGTCTCAGTTTCCTCTTCTGTAAAAAAGGGATACTAAGACATGTATGGCCTACACCACTAGGTTATTTTAAGGAACTTGTTTGATAAACTTTAAAGTGTTGCAAAAATGTGAGTTATTATTTTCATACAGTTATTACATAGTCAATCATGTTCTAGATCTTGTACTAAGCTCTGGGATACAAATAAAGGCAAAAGGCTTCACGCTCTAATAGGAGAGATGACATAAAGACAGCTGTGTACAAACAACTTACAGACAGGAAAAGTTGCATGTAATCAATAGAAGCAAAGCAGTAGAATTAAGAGGAATTAGGAAAGGCTTACTTTATAATGTCACTCTACCTCTACATAAAATGTATAGAGAATGAAAAACATCTTTTAAAAAGTGACTTGTCAAATAATGATGATTGTTGTTCAGTCATTTTCAGTTGTATCTGACTTTTCATGATCCCCTTTGGAGTTTTCTTGACCCATAAACTGTACTGATTTGCCATTTTCTTCTCCAGCTAATTTTACAGATGAGGAAACTGAGCCAGCAGGTTTAAGTGCCTTGCACAGATAGTGTCTGAAGCCAGATTTGAACTAGAGGAGATGAGTTTTCCTGACTTTAAGCCCAGTACTTTTTTACACTATAGCAAGTACTTCAAAGAGTGCAATTTTAGCTACAATAATTGTCAAATTTTTAATTGACAATTCTATTTTGCCCCAGGATGTTGTTGGCAGTGCTATAACTACCTATGGCAAATGCAACTGAGGTGGTAGGGAGATGGGAGATGGCAAAAAAGTGAGAGAATCTCCCATTATGTAGCTTGTAATATTTTTTATTTTGAAATTCCAAAATTCAAAGGCGTAAGCTTCCAAGGTAGAAACTCCCTTTCCATGTTACCACTTCACAGTTTTGCCTGCATGGTTGCTTAATGAATTGTAAGCTTCTTGAAAATATATATCATTCAGTATTTGTCTTTTTATCTCAAAGACTTAGAATAGTGCCTTGCATGAATAAATAATAAATGCTTGTTGGATGAAATTGGATTCTCAGAAGCTTCGGGTTTTTGAAATGTAAGGCATTCTGCTTGTTTATTTCCTAAGCTCTAGCTGTTCCAATTTCTCATTGAGGAATTTTACATGAATCCATTATATTTTTGCATCTATGTGTAGATTTCAAATAATGAATAAATTAGTTCTTTAAATGGAATTTCAGACATGTTTGGAATGAAATTACTAGCTGTGAAACATGAGACTTAATTTAGAGTTATCTCACTTTTATTAGCTTTATAAAATCCATTTTCTGTTATTATTTTTCAAGCTTACTTGGTCATCAAAACTTCACCTAAATCTGCCTCTTGAACAGCAAAAGTTTTAAAAGAAGTATTTCTGTTAGAAAAAAAATCTGTACTGCTGAAACATTGTGAACATGAAATCCAAAATAGTTGTAAATGTGTTATGTTCTCTAATAACATCTATTCAAAAGAAAGCCATTGATTGTAGGGAATGAGAAAAAACTAACTAAAGAGAACATAGTGTTGGTGTCAACCAATTTCTTTTATTCCAGAAGCCACTTGGCTCATAAAACCAACTGAAATGTGATCATATTTATGAATAGACTCTAAAGATATTCATGTAAAAGTAATCAGTACAGATTGTGACAATGAATCTAACCATTCTGTGCAGAATAAATTGAAAATACATGCAGCATTACAGACCTATAAACATGATGGGACAGTGGAACAATAGCAATTCAGCTTTTTTTGACATGATCATTTACAAAAAGATAGATTTGAAGATGCAATTAAGGAATCCCGATGCTTAATCATAAGATTTCCCCCTGCTGTCAGCATGAACTTTTGGTATTCTGTATGCCCAGTATATCAGTCTTTTGGAAGTAATGTGGTAATTATGGATCTATTCCCTGGTCAGTACCATTTTTGTTGTAGAAAAGTAACTGCCCATAAGTAATTAGAAGGCTTGAAGTCAGAGCTTGAACACTCTCCAACATACATACATATGTGTTTGATAAGAGAGAAGATACTGCTGTGTACCACAGTTGTACTCAGTTGAAGAAAATGTCCAATAATAGTTTATGTGACTTAGTGAGTGTTCTGGAAGTGTACACCCTTTATGTAGTAAACACAAAAGGCTTGCTGTTCCTCAATGACCCTTTTATTGAAAATCTGAATTGAATGTTGCCAGCCAGCTATGCCAGTCAATGTACAATCTGAGAACAAATGAGGTGTTGAAATTGAAGACTCTTTATCTCGGAGATTGGATGCCTTGATGTTATATCATTCTAACATCAATCTTCAGACTCTGAAAGCAATGTGACAGGATGATGATAATGAATGGAACACTCTTGTTTTCTGTACTGAGACACCCTCATCAATTCAGATAAAGGGGAACCAAGAGAAACTAAGCAATATATTTGTAAACCTCAGGGCCAACCTATTTAGCAAGTCCTGGAAATCTGTGCTGGATTTCACTAGCTTGACATTATTTTTACTATGTCTACTTTATACATGTAGGACACCAAAATAGAATTTCTTAATATTATTTTGGTATTAATTCAATAAACATTTGTTTAGCACCTGAAAAGGACATTGGATTGAGCTAGGACTCATCTTTTATTCTTAGAAATAGGGTAGAGGAAAAAAAATGAGGCAAACTTTATTTTCTTTCTGTTCTCATTCAGAGCTAAAGACTACAATGGACCAGTATTACATAAAAAAATTAGATAGATAGTGGAACAGCTAGATGGTGCAGTGGATAGAGTACCGACCCTGGAGTCAGGAGGACCTGAATTCAAAAGCAACCTCAGACACTTAACACTTAACATTTACTAGCTGTGTGATGCTGGGCAAGTCACTTAAACCCCAATTGCCTTGCAAAAAAATAAATCAAAAAAAAATATATATATAAAACACAAAATGTTTCATTTACATATATACATATATATGTATATATATTTGCTACCAATGTAATATATTCATAAATCGTCTTTCCTTAATTTCTCAACAGGTTGAGCAATATCATAATGTTATCTTTCATGGCCCAGAAGGAAGCTTGCAAGACTACATAACACATCAGATTGCACTATGCATAAAGGTACTGACAGTTCATATACTGCCATCTTTTTTTAGAGATTAGAAAGTATATAGGTTTAGTGAAATTTGATTTGTTGGGTTTTTTTGTTTGTTTGTTTTTTAACATAGCAAAAACAAACAGCTGCAGGATTCACCTGTGAAATAGTGAGAGCTGAAGTGGATGCTGATTTCTCCAAGCATCAGCTCATAGAATTATTCATCAGTAGTGGTAAGACCATTTTAATAGATTTCAATGTTTGTTTGTTTGTTTTTTAATGACTGTTTAGAAAAAAAAAACTTTTGTAGCCCCCAGCAGATTTTAATAACATTTTTACCTATTCAGAGGCTCTTGAGATGAAGATAACTGAATCAAGTAAGCTCTTAAGAAAAATGACAGACCAGATCTATGTAAATATAATTTTGTTTACCAGTTAAAAGTCTATTTTCCTTTCCTTTATCTTAGGCCTTATCAAATCTTGCTGATTAATCTTATTCAGGTTAGGTGGCATGTTTTCCTATGTAATTTCTATTCTATTGAAATAAGTTATATTTTTTAATCTTATTTGATTAAATCATGCTAAAACATATGTAGAGCAAATAGGTAAACTCCATTTTGAGACTGAAAAACTAAGACTTCAGTGGATTGGGGACTTCTTCAGAGTTATTGTTATTAAGTTATTATATATAGTTTTTATATATATAATTAATATAGTTATTAAGTAAAGTTAGAATTCAAACCCACACCTTCTACTTCTAAATCAGTCCTTTTCCCCCTGGATATTGTTGCCTCTTAAATCTAATAATTCTGATACATGCAATACTCATTATTGCATTTGGCTTCAGAAATAGGTTGTTTATTTGAAAATTGAACTTGGATTCCTTTTTATGAAGAAAAATGCTTCATTTATTCTCTTGTTAGTTGTTTAATTCTTTTTTTAGTAGATGCATTTCTTAAATAATTAAAGTATTTGCTGTCAGAACAGATACTCTTAATACTACCACCTAAAGATTTCATAGGTGAGAGATTTTTTGGAAGTGTGAGAGTATTATGATATAGAGTGTGATCAAAACCTTTCTGATATCTTCTAGTTTACATATGCCAAATATATTCCCTCCATTCTGACTGATATATTACCTTAGATATTCTTTTTGTCTTAAATTCCTAGTAAATAAGATATAACATTATCCCAGAAATTTCTTAAGATCTCCAATTAATTATTTAGCCCCAGTTTCCTACCCTAATAAGACTGTAGAATGTTCTTTTCCTGTAAACTATCCCCTTTCCCAAACTCAAATTGCAAATGCCAAAGTTTAGATAAATGTATCAATCAGCAAAAAATAACAAAGCACTTATGTGCTAAACATTGTGCTAAGTATTGGGGATATGAAGAAAATGCAAAAGCAATAACATAAATATTTAAATAGCATATTATTTTTCCAATTACATATAAAGACAGTTTTTAACACATTTAAAAAAAAAAAGACTTTGACTTCCATATTTTCTCCCTTCGTTAACATAGCATGTTAAGCAATTTGAAATAGGTTCTATATGTGCAAGCATATAAAACACATAACTATATTAGTCTTGTTATAAAAGAAGAAACAAGCTTCCTCTTGCCCAAATCATGAAAAAGATACAGTGAAAATAGTATAATTCTACCTGCATTCCATCACTTTTTTCTTTTGAAGTGGATAGAATTTTCCGTTGTGAATCCTTTGGAATTGTCTTAGATCATTGTAGTGCTGAGAAGAGCTAAGTCCTTTTTAGTTGATCATCACACTACGTTGCTGTACCTCTTCATTATTATTATCCTGGTTCTGTTCATTTTATTTTGCATTAGTTCATGTAAGTCTTTTTTTAGGCTTTTGTGAAATCCTCCACTCATTATTTCTTATAGCAAAATACTATTCCATTACCATAACTTGATCCAACCACTTCCCAATTGATGGGTATCCCCTCTATTTCCAATTCTTCCTCACCACAAAAAGAATTCCTGTAAATGTGTTTGTATAGGTGGGTCCTTTTTCCTTTTTTATGATCTCTTTGGGATACAGACCTAGTATTGGTATTGCTATATTAAAGAGTTTGCACAGTTTGATTGCAGCAATGTCATAAATAATACAAAAACAGAAATAAATATTGAAATAATTTAGCACATATAAGAAAAATCATAACCAGAGTCACTTTTGTGCCTTGGAAAATAGGCAAAAGAAGTTGTTGACTAGAATTCTCTCACCATTATCATTACTGATTCCTCTCAGACACTGGAACTACAATCAAATAATTCATTCTCTTTAAATTATAGTTAATTTGTGTCCTCTCAAAATGTTGTTATACTCAGTTTTGCTTAGAAATTGTCAGTTAATTGCACATCTCTCTGAAGAATATGACATTTAAGTTTGTTTGGGTCTGAATAGATGTTAATATGTTTGAATTCATTTCAGAAATTCCCCTCAGAATATCTTTTTTATAAAAATGTCTTCTTTCTCTAAAGAATAAAAATTAACAGTATAGTTTTCATCAGAAATGAAAAAAAATCACTTGCATTTACTTTCTTCAAAATGCTTTTTCAGACTTGTTCAAGAATGACAGTAAACTTTCCAATTGCCCAATAGACTTGTTCTCCAATGTTAGTTGACTATCAGTCTCTCACAAACCTTTTCTCTGAGAAAGTTAACTGCTCAAGTGTTTCACATGCTCTTTCTTCATGACAATTAACTGTCTAGGTTTCTTAATGAATTAGTTGAGTTTCTTTTCTTTCTCAGTGACTCTCAAAGATCTCTCCAAAGATGACAAATAATTGTCAGTTCCTAGATTCCATTTTTTAAAAATTATAGCAAAATATATCTCCAGTATTTATGTGATAAGGGCTATTTAATCTGGGGTTATACTTTTACTTGATATGACTGATGGATGGTACAATAAGAGAGCAAAATTTTAAGTTTCAACTTTTTAAAAAATGTTTTAATTTCTATATAGGAAACATGTTATTTTATTTTTCTGCTACTTTTAGAGGAAGATACATAATATTATACTTGTCTAATATATTTCAAGTAAATGATGAGTAAATCGCAGTCTGAGTTGTAAAGGACTTCAGATGACCTCTAATCCAACTAAGATCTGAATAAGAATTCCAAACTCTAACATTCATAATAAATGTCCATCCAAACTTTGTTCAAAGAACTCCACTGAGGAATAGCCTACTCTGTTTGGATTAGTAAGAGTGTGGTGTATTTTGTTACTGCAAACCAATGATTCCTCATTCATAGTCCTTCCAATATTTTAAGATGCTATCTTTTGTTCATCTAAGTCTTCTATTTCTTAAGTTGAATATTACTAATTAATTCAAACAATTTTTCCTTCATGTGATCTCAAGGCCCTTCAACATCCTGATTATCTTACTCTGGATACCTCTCAATTTATGTACCTTCCCCAAAATGAATTTGAATCTAAAAACTCTCCTCAGGTTTCAACATCATATAAGACTTTGTCTTACATCCTTGTGTATATCTCATCACAGCTAACTCCTCACTAATTCTTGCTTATTCCAGTTAGAAATAATCATCTGTACATAATATATGTTAACTTCCCTGGAAGTTCAAAAAGTTCAAGCAAACTTAGAAGAAAAAAGCAAACACCCCATTTCAAATGAGACTTCTGTTTTCCACATACAATTAAATTTGATTATCTTTTGATCACCACTGAACCAATACTCTTAAGCAGAATTTGTCCATTAATAAGTCTTTTTTCCATGATCTTGCGACCCTTGCTATCACTTTTACACTTGCCATCTCTTATTTAGTATTCAGCTTTATTGCATATCTCTCACTCCAATTTTTAGCAAGTTGGGCCTTCCTTAACCTTTTCTAGTAATTCAGCAGTTTAAGCAAAAACAATGCTATATTTTTTTTCTTTTTAAATAGTATTTTTTTTCAGTTACATGTAAAGACAATTTTAACATTCATGTTAAAAAATTAAGTTCTATTTTTTCCTCTCCCTTTTGTATCTCTCCCCTCTCTAAGATGGTAAGCAGTTTGATATAGCTTATAGATATGCAATCATGTAAAACATATTTTCATATTAGTCATGTTCTGAAAGAAGAAAGAGACCAACAGAAAAAAAAATGAAAAAATAAAGTAAAAAATAGTATACTTTGACCTTGTATTCTTACTATCCAGTCTAGGATATGTAGTTGCATGGGGATGGCCACTGATGATTGAAAAAAACACTTCAGATAGACAATTTTCAATCAGATCAATCAGATCATAAATCTAGAATGAATAGGAAACTTAGCAATATGATTGTACATACATGGAAATTGAGGCCCAAAAGCAAAGGCAGAATTCACACTTAGATTTTTTGACTCAGAATTTGAGTGTTTTTTCTTCTGCGTCATACTTCTCCTCTGGATAGGAAGAAGAGAACAATCTTAAGTTGCTTATGTAAAACAAACTATCTTTTTAACACTACTGTTGTTTGATGACTTTATATAACTATTAGTCATAGTACTTTGCAATTAGTTTAAGATTAAAATTGCAGAGGACCCAAAAGTA
Source organism: Sminthopsis crassicaudata (assembly GCF_048593235.1). Lineage (NCBI taxonomy): Eukaryota > Metazoa > Chordata > Mammalia > Dasyuromorphia > Dasyuridae > Sminthopsis > Sminthopsis crassicaudata. The sequence goes on from NC_133621.1 coordinate 128,587,907, forward strand.
ATTGGAGGAAAGTATTGTGGGATCAGCCTGAAATATATGACCAATAATAGTTACTGTATTTTATGATTGGAAAAGGAGATTAACCATGTTTTGAGAATGGTCAATAATAAATAGACTGCCCTAATGGTATATTGGTATCTTCATATTAAAAGTTTTAGAGGAAGACCAAATATATTGAGAATATCACATGGTTGAGATGATATAATACAAAAATATGTTTTTGAATGCCCTGCTGGAAGTACTTTTTGATGGGATTTGTTTGTTTGTTTGTTTGTTTGTTTGTTTGTTTGTTTATTTTGTATTCCCAGCACCTAGTTTAGTGTTTGGCCCATATTAGGCATTAAATAAGTGCTTGTTGAATGATGAGATCATGGATCCATTCTGTTATTAAACTATAGAAAGAGTCTAAAGCCTGTAATGTTCTTTCCAGCTTTCTAGCTATGATTCTATGAACTTAAGAACAATTATAAAGTAAAACAACATGCAAATGAATTTGTCTTTCTTTGGGATAGAGTTAATTGGAGAGTGTGCTGGGGCATTTGACTAATAAGCTGGGTTATAACAGATTCAATGGACAATATCAGTCAAGAGAGTGGAAGAAAGGACTTTCCAGAAAAAGAATCAGCTGATGGTGTTCTGATGATATAGTAAGCCTGAGTAGAGTAGAGGAATCATATGGAAAGATAATGAGAAATAATACTTGAGAAATCTGTGAGGAACAATCATAAGAACATAGAGTAAGAGTTGGAAAAGTCCTTAGAACGCATCTAGTTCAAACCTCCTCATTCTACAGCTAGATAACTAAGACCCAAAGAGGTGTCCTTTCCCCAAGGTCAGAGAACTAATTGAGTAGCAGAACTGAGCTTCTGATTCCAAATTCAATGTTCTTTCCAATGAACCATGCAGCCTCTTATGGAAAAACTGATGGAAAGCCTTGTGGTTTATGGAGACCTGCATGGATTTGATTTAGTGGTTTTTTTGTTTGTATGTTTGTTTTTTGTTTTGTTTTTTTGTTTTTTTTTTTAGGAGAGGAGTAACATAATGGGAAAAATTCCCAATCTATGACTTTATTATTGATGCAGTAAAATTATATATTTTACATACAAGGAAAAGACATAAGTTTGTTTTGTCAGAACTCTGAACTTGAAACAAGGATGCTTACAAGGTACTAAGTGGAATGGATGAGACAATGGTTATCTAGTTTAGCATTGTTCAGTATGATTAATATAATCTTGTAACAAATAATGGTTTCCTAGTGATATAATGATTGGTTTATACTCAGTGTGGAGCATATAAGTAGGGACTGAGAGCCACAGAGGACAAGCGCAGAGGAGAAGCTCTTAGAACAAAGAAGATAGACATTAATTTCACCTTCAGTCAGGCTCCTGGTGGCTGGCCTGGCCTCCTGCACTTCCCCCACTGAGACCAAGACCCATCTGAAAGGCTCTCCAGAAAGCTGCCCAGCCCTAGGAAGGAGATAATAAAGGATTTGGACTTTAACACCTGGCTACTCTTGTAGTGATTACTGAACTGAAAGGAAGATTGCTCCCATAGACCTTTAGGAAAACTGAACCAGAGAACATTACATAAGTTAGTTTCTATTAATAATAATAATAATAGAGATCTTTTAAAAATTGATCCTTAAGATTGTGAAGGACTTTAAATATATCATCTGAATTTCATAGCAATCTTATGTTGTAAATACTACTGTTGTCTCCATTTTACATAAAGAGAAACTGAGATTTAAGGAGATTAAGTAACTTGTTCAGAATCATATAACTGATAAATGTTAAAGATATGATTTGAACTCTGATGTTTCATGACTCCAAGTTCAAATTTTATCTGCTGTGCTTCTTACATTTATTTCAATAATATAACAAGTGCCAAATCACCATTCTTTTTTTTTCATCTATAAAGGAAACTTCAGCAAGTTAGCCCTTTGTGCATTAAAGTTAACTGCAAAGCAAAGAAACCAAGAGTGATGAAACCACAGCCTGGAATTTTAGGGGCTATAAATTTTAATTGAGGCTCTAGCATAGACTTGATGAAATACTCAGTATACCTTCTTTTACCTTCCTACGCTGAAGAAAAAAGGGAATAATTTAGGAAAATACTTCCAAGGGCTATGAGATACAGGAACAGATCATTGACTCCCTTGCTTTATTAAGTGAACCACAAGAGTAGGTGTCAGGGACCCATTGCTGTCAGGGGTCCCACCATGAAGCAATAATAAAGTATGCAAAATAGTAACAGGAAAATTGAAAGAAAAAAAAGGCAAGAAAACAAATGCTAAAGGCTGGAGTCTTGAGAATATTGCAAGTCAGTTAAATCTGAGGGATTCTTCAGAGGAAGCTGAGTTCAAAACTAATAAGAGAATTGAAATTGCCTTATTCTTCCTAGATCCTATTGAGCACAGGCTCAAAGTGTAAGGAAACAACATGCTAAAGAATAATAATGTCAGCTTAGTGATAAAAATAATTTCTTAAAACTATAATGAAAATAAAATAATAGGTACAATTAACATAGCGCTTTAAAGTTGGCAAACTGCCATTCATGTTATTTCCTTTCATCTTCACAACTCTATGAAGTAGATCTTAGTATTATCTCTGTTATTATGTATTATTAGCCCCATTTTACAAATGAAGAAGGTGAAGTTAAATGATTTGCTAAGGGCCAATAGCTAGTTAGTATCTGAACTTTATTCTGAAAAGGGGGACTCCAGATTTCCTAATCCATCCTGGATAATAACAGAGACAGAAAAACCTCAATGAGTTGCCCCATTTTAATTTCTTTCTAGTATTATGGTAAATGATCAAATCCTTTGGTAAACAAGAACCCAACTAATTTTCAAACATTCAACAAGCATTTATTGTATGTCTGTTCTGAGCTGAATATTGGGGATACAGACAGTAAACAGTTCCTACCCTCAAGGAGTTTACATTCTACTAGGAAAGAAAATATGTATGCTACCATCTGATATGGTATGATATCATGTATCATGTATATACATGATGATTTAGGATGGAGGGAATCCATCCTCTTGGATAGATCAGAAAAGGACTCATGTAGAATGGTGGCATTTGAGCAGGATCTTAAGGAGAAAAGAATAATCCTGGTGTAGTTTTCCTAAAAATGTGTACTACTTACAGTGCTTAGCACAGTTCCTGGCACATAGTAGTTGCTTAATTAATTGGTTAACTGTTTACTTAAAATCAGTTTATTTGGCTTCATATCTTGGTTTGTGGAGGTGCCTTCTTGTGATTCTGTGGTCATCTAACTAAACATTCCCTTTTACTAATTAAGTGCTGGTTTATGTTCAGGAAAATACCTGTCACCTAGTAGGTACTTAGTAAATGCTGGTTGACTTGATTGATCTTAAACTTTACTTTCCCATCAAATGTATTTATTAGGAGGAGATGGTATACAAGACAGTGAAGCACTGCAAATGGACCACTTTAATTTTAAATTGTACTTCAGAAAAAAAGAGCTTGTCCCCTCTCACTTAGCATGGTAAAGCTCAACAGTAATTAGAATTGTGAATACAGATGGTTATATTTGAAACCTATTTGTAAAACATCTGGCCTTTAGTTTTAATACTTCTAAAGAGAGGGCCTTAGGAATGAAAGGAGGGGAGAGGAAGGGAAGAAGTAAGGAAGAAAGAAGGAGAAAGAGACTGGGAGAAAATTAGGAGGGGGGAAGCAGCTAGTAAGTAACTATTTTAGGAATTCAGTTCAACAAATATTGTACCTATTATGTTCAGTATACTGAGGACACAGACAAAAATGACACTATCCTTTCCCTCGAGGATCTTAATTTTAATGGGCATAGGATTAAATTTTATACATATATTTGAAGGTTATATATGTATCTAAGGAGTATAACAAGTACAGCATGAAATTTATAGACTCCTAGCTGAGCTTTGGACATAGACAAGGACTGACAGGTATATGAGAAAGTAGTACATTCCAGGTATGGGAGACAGCTTGTAGGAATACAAATATGCTGGGATCCTAGCATTTGAAATGAGAACCCCTTGAGGCTTGTCTGCCTGTTTTACGGGGTAAGAAAAGGAAATATACTTTTTAAAAAAAATCTAAAACAAATGGAGTGAAAAATTGAGAAAATGAGAAGAAAAAGCTAAAAATGGAAAAGCTAAAATTTAAGAAAATGTAAAATGAATTTAGCATTTAATGAGATTCAGTTTTTTAATACCACTGATTTCTCACATTGCTATTATCTGGAGATAATCATATGGCTCTGTCATTTTGAGTAAGATGCTAGCAGGATAGATTCAAATTTCTACCCAAGTCTAAGTAAGGAACTGGGTTAGTAAAACAGATTTTTTTTTGGTAAAAATTCAAATGCAAAAGTGAATGACAATTTTTAAAAAATCAAATACAACAGTAAATTATAAAGGACAGCCATGTAGCTCAAGGAATACAATGCTGAGAGACCTTAATTCAAATCTGGCTTTAAAATTATCTGTGTGATTCTGGCCAATTCATTTTAATTGATTGGAGAAGGAAAATGGCAGAGCACTCCAGCATCTTTGCCAAGAAAATCTCATGGATAAACAAAATAGTTCATGGGATCAGAAAGAATCCAACATGACTGAATGTCTGAACTATAGCAAGGAGTGAATGACAACTTTATTTTGGTGAAATGCTAACTGTGTGCATACAGAGTAGGGGAGTTGTGGAAGTAAGTAGAAAAAGACAAGAGGTAAAAGAACAAGTAAAAATTTGAATTTGAACTTATAAAACAATTATATATTTTATAAGAATAATAACTTTTAATTGTGAATAATTAGATTGTTAGGATTAATGTAGAGTAATACTGCAGTTTTTAATTCTACATGAATAGATCTTTGATTTTCCTTAATTTTTAAGTCTATCCCTCAAAAATTAGTTCACATACTTAGCACCCTAAATTCAGTGACTCCATTTCTAGAGTATGGGTTTAAAAAAATGTCATCTCCCCCAGTACAAGTGAACCTATGGATGACACCCCAGACATAAGAGGGAAAAAGTTTTCTCGTCATCTATAACTGTGCTATCATGATCAGTATTTTTAAAGGTGCCCACCAAGCCAATAACAGTTGTTTTTGAAATATCAAGATGTAATTCATTAAGGATATATCATAAAGAAAATAACTTTTAAATATGTGGAGTGAATGGGTGTGCATCATTTATGAGCCCAGGTCATTTTTTCTACAAATAGAAACGATATTAAGTCCATTGAGGAATGTATAAAGATATGTGCTTGCTATAGCATATACTTAAAAAAAAGAAAGGCATAAAGATAGATGTGTAGAAGCCTGAAAATTTGACAGGAAAAATATAACATGCCAAGGAGGCAACTAATAGAGATGTCTTTGCCATAATACAAAAGTACTTATGGGTAAAGAATTGTGCATTTGGAGTTAGAAGACTTGGATTAGACCTCAAATCTGCCAGTCTTTCTTCTTTCATCTTGAACAAGTTCTCTTCACCTTGTTAAGCATATTTTTGATCTATAAAATTAAAAGCTTGGATTATATTTGACTCCTAGGGATTCCTTCTTGTTCTGAATATCATCCTAGGATTTCAGGAAGAAAAATTCAAAAGGTATCAGAGTGGAAAGTTGGAGCAGGAGAGTAGTCTGGTCCATCTGAGCATAGAATAATTTTAGATGATGCTAAAAAAATGGAATAACCAATTATTAATGGAGGATATAAAGCTAAATAAGTCTTGACATAATAGGTAGCAATTGAAGAGTTTTGAACAGAGGAATGGTTTGACCAGATCTCAATATGAAAAATTCAAGCTAACAGAACTTTCAAAGATGAATTGGAAAGGAGAGAATGAAAACATCAAGGTCTATTAATTCAATCTAGGCATATGGTAATGAGGATCACTCATTAGGTTCAAGAGAATGTTTTTATTTTGGGGGAGGGGGCATTGGGGACATGAAGGTACTTATAGGCAGCTAAAAGGAACCAATAAAAAGAAAGAAAACAAAGATTCCAGAGAGCAAGAGAATGGTTTATTTGATTGCTGGAGCATGACCAGGAAATGGGAGGGTAGAGAATGAAGGGCCCAGGGGAAAAAAAATCACCTTAAGGCTGCCTGCATAAAGGCTATCTCTTCAAAGACAAGAAAGAAAGAGAGGAAGGAAGGAAGGAACATATGGAGAGGGGAAGGAAGAAAAGAGGGAGGAAAGATAGAAAGGAAGGAGAGAAGAAGGGAAGGAAAAAAAGACATAGATAAAAAGAGGGGGATGAGAAGGGATTGAGGAATTGAGATTAGGAGCTGAGGGTGTTCAGGTCAAACCACATCAGTGTTTTCTTAAATAATATCTTATAAAGATGTGAGAAGTTGAGATGCGTTCCTGAGGGTGAGAAGAGAAAAAATTTAATTTAGAAGCTTGTAGGTCATTGGCAATGGTCAAGTCAGGGGTTCTTAAATTGGGGTCTGTGAGCTGTTTTGAAAAAAAAAATTTGAAAACCCTTTCACAGTATAATTGATTTTCTTTCTAATCCCATATATTTTATTTAATGCATTTAAAACCTTATGCAGTGAATGGGTTTGGAATTGTTACCAGGCTGCCCAAGGAGTCTGTGACACAAGTAAAGAATGACAAACAATTTGTGTCCATGATACAAATAAAAACTCCCTAATCTAAGGTTATCTATTTTCTGACCTATTATCTATTGTTGGTGCGTCTATTTATTTATAGCACTTGGCACAAAGTAAGCCTTCTATAGATGCTTCTAGATTGATTGTGGTCACCATTAAACAGATATTAAAAGCTGGGCTTATTCAACTAACTTCCAGCAGCTCCATTCTCATTTGAAATGAGCCAGGAGAATCACACATATACATGGGATAGAGAAAGGAATCCACATAAAGACCTCCAGCTGCCAGGAATAAGTAAATAAATGACTAAATAAACAGATATATACTCTTATTAATTATTTTATTATTAATTAATTAATTACTAATAATTAATTAATTATTAATATTAAAATTAATAGTTTATTTATACCAACAGGTTCATTGCATCTAGGTAATGAATGCTATCTTTGGAAAATATCATGGTCTCTTGAAAATTAGAATCCTGGAGCAGCCTCACTTCTGTAGTGTTTATGATGAAAATAATTTAGTCAGGCACATAGCAGACACTCATGCAATGGCCCACTACAGGATACAAATCAAATTTGGGAGCAGTCAAGCATTTTTTGAGATCACAGAAAGTTGTTTTTTTTCCCCCCCGGGAGTTTGATAAAATTCATAAAGCTATTTCAGGCTCAGGGGTAGGCATTAAAAGCATCCTAGGAATTCTTCTGAATGTGAAAGTGAATTATTAAAACAGAGAATAGGTAGCCATTGGCTTCTTGGAATAACACAGGATGAAATCCTATGTTAGGTGAAGATCTTCAAATGGATCTTTCTATCTTTTTTTTTTTAATTTCTGTTTTTCAGAATCTTTCATTGAAAAGAAAGCTACCTTATTGCATAAATAATAAAATTACATGTGACATTTTCAACTAATCCATTTCTTACATATAATATTAATTTTGTAATTATTTGACTTTCATTTTGAATTAATATGTAACAGGTTTATCTTCCCTCTGTCTGTTGAATTGTATATATACACAAACATGCATATGTGTACAAATATATATGTTTATTAATGCAAACAATAGTTAGAATACCACTGGAATACAAAATCCTGTCTCCACTAAAGCTAGTTGTATGGCTTGATGGAGATCTTTCAATTTCTCTGACTCTTAGTTCCCTGGGATACAAAGCACAAAATCAAAAAGCAAACAGCTTCTGGCTTCAAGGAACTTAAATTCTATGTGCTAATTTATTTCTACATTGATACTTTGCCCCCTAATGCCTAGCATAGTGCCTTTTCCATAGTCAGTGCTTGGTGAATTTAACCAGACATGTTGAAAAAAATCATAGATTAAAATGGATTGTGTCTCATTCAACTCAGTGATGGATTCAAAGTCAGAGGACTTCCTGAGATTTCAATGCTAGCTCTGCCACTTACTATCAACACAGATTTTTTTTTTTGAGGGGGGAAGGAGAATTACTAAATTCTCTACCCCATTATAAAACAAGACTGAAGCTAATGACCTTGGAGCTCCTTTCTAGCCCTAAATCTAGTTTTTATCTATGTCCCCTTTTCTCCATTCAAAAGGCCTTCATCATATCTCACCTGGATCATTGCAATAACATCTTGTTGGTCTGCCTATCTCAAATACTTCCCCTCCTTGAACCAAGTTCCACTCAACTGCTAAAGTGATTTTCCTAAAGCACAAGTAAATATCCCAGTGCTGATTCTGAAGTCAAGAACACCTGAGATCAAAGCCAATGTCAAATACTATCCCTGTGATACTCAGTAAGTCACTTAACATAAGTTTGCCTCAATTTCCTCACCTGTAAAATAAGGATAGTAACATCCCATATCTCCCAAGATGGTTGTAAGGATTAAATGAGATCACATTTACAAAGCACATAGTAAATGTTTTATCATTTTTAAAAATTAATTGGCTCTGAACTCTATTCATTTTACAAATAAGGAAATTGATGCTAGACTGGTTATGCAACTCACCGAAGTCTCATGTTACATATATAGTAGAAGAGTTAGGTATTGAATTTAAGATTCAGAACTCAATATTCTTTCTACTACACTTTGTTGTTGAGCCATTTTAGTCATATCCAACTCTTTATGACCCCATTTGGGTTTTGGGGGGTTTTGGGGGGCAGAGATACTGGAGTGGTTTACCATTTGCTTTTCCAGCTTATTTTATAGATGAAAAGCCAGGGTAAGCAGGATTAAATATGACTTTTCCAGGGTAACAAAGTTACCCCAGTTTTGAGATCAGAAAGGTGAGTCTTTCTGATTCCAAGGTCACTACTATATCCACTATGCTACTTAGCTTACCATAATAGTTGTTTATTTTATGTGAAGGAGGACAAATGGTTGCATTTTTGTATCATTTTTCTTCTTTTAGATTCTTTTAATTTTTCTCTCCAATTTATTAAATCTTTAATTCCTTTATTGTTCTTTCTCATAGCTTGTCTTATCCCAGTGAAACAGCCTCCTGTGAGTAAGAAAATGATCATTATCTTGGAAAATTTGGAAAAAGCTTCATTATCTGAGCTATTGGGAGATTTTCTGGCACCACTTGAAAATCGTGGCACTGAAAACCCCTGTACTTTTCAAAAAGGTAAAAGGAGAACAAATCCTGTATTTCCTTGCATTTGGTTCCTAACAGTGTATGTGTTAATTTAAATGTCTGTTCTTATTTTAATGGCTAAGCTTGCATTTGTTCCACATTGTGACTTATATTGTGAAACTTATATCCCTGTTACTTTTGGTTCATTTTTAGGAAATGGAACCTCTGAATCCTATTACTTTCATGAGAACTGCTTTCTGATGGGGACAATTGCGAAATCCCGTCTCCAGGGCTCTGATTTGTTAGTCCAGCAACATTTCCGCTGGGTTCAGTTAAGATGGGATGGAGAACCAATGCATGGCTTATTGCAGAGGTTTTTAAGAAAGAAAGTTATGAATAAGGTAATGGAGAAGGAGCAACTAACACAATAGCCTATCTGTCCAGTGTTCTAATGAAGCTTATTTATTGAGGCTTGTGATCTCTAATATTGACCAAATCATTAAAAGTGTTACCATATTTATTTTAATATATCAATTGTGCCAAGTACATATATGCATTCATATAGATTTTTACATATGATAAAATACACACACACACACACACACACACACACACACACACACTTTACACGAGAAGCATGATAGCATAGAGAACCAGTCTTGGAGATAAGAGGACTTGGGTTCAAATTTAGATGCTAATACAAACTTACTGAGTGATTATGGGCACTTATCATTCACTTAAGTCCTCAGTGCTCCAGGCAGATTTGTTAAACTGTAAGTTGCAAAGAAATTGCCTATCTGCATCACTTAATAAAGTTTACACACTGGGAGTCTCATACATTGTTAAAATCACAGATTTGGACCAAAATTTTTAAAATATATATTACATGTATGGCTTGTTTTTTAAAATAAATTTTTTACCATGTCCTTATGATTGTCCATTTAAAATTCTTCATTAAATCCAATAGTTTTGTTAGATTTGGTTAAGTTGAGTTTTGCAATAATATGACTGGAAGTTATATGAAATCCATGTTTTATAGAATGTTATATTTTAGTATTCCATAAAAAAATGCCACTAAATGTTTAGGAAAGGGCTATATTATACCCTTGAAGCTTAGTCTAAGGGTACAGGTTAGTATTCAGCTATATAAAAAATGAAAGTAAGATTTTTTTAGTGTAAGATTTTTTCAGTTCTCTTAGTCTCATGCATCATGAAAAAGATAGAGTTGCTGGTTGAAAATTAGAATTTTTATTAAAAAGTTCTTTCCATCAGAAAATTGATTGCCCAAGCAGGATTTTATTGTTTATAACTAAAGGCACTACAAACCTACAAACCAGGTTGCAGAGATCAGTAATATGTGTCTGAACTCCTCCTATTATTGATATTCTTATAGCCTCATTATGACTTAAATATAAATTACATTGCTTCAAATCACATGCCCACATAGAGAATAAGCCAGATTTCATCCTGCAATATTGGTATTATTTTAGGCAATGGGCAAAATGCTGGCTTTTTGTTTTGTTTTGTTGTTATTTGGAAAAGACAATTCTGAACTTCATAAAATGTTGGCTTTTCTATTATGAATGAGTAATAGGGAAAGAAGAGACAAGCAGTATTTTTCATTGACAAAAGAAGCAGATCAGATAGATTAATATAATTCATCCTGGAGGAAAACATATAAGAATAAATGGCAACGTAGCATATCAACAATGTTAGCTGGGATGGGTTGGAGGTTCAGGGCTTCTTAAAAATTTCTTGATTCCCCATTGGTAGTCTGGTAAGGACTCTGAAGGAGGCCAACTTTTGGGTGATAAGCTTTTCTAAAGGTGACTAGTCTGGTCTCTAAGTAGAGTTGACTATCTGCTAGATTTGTTTCTCTACTGACCTAGCCTTCAAGAACCCCAAGTCACCTCCACACCATATGTATGACTTAAATCATAAACTGATTTTCATCAATGACTGGATATTGTAAATCATGTTTTTACCTGCATAACATAAAACATATAGCATTACAAAGGAAAAACAATTATATTGAAATAAAGTTATTAAATTTTTTAAAAACATAATTTCACAGACTTAAATTTAAGAACTCTACCGTAAAATAAATGGAACGAATCTTCATAGCATTTAACTGCCTCTTGGATTTAATTTCTTTTTTCACCTTACTATCATGTAAGAAAGCTGGAGTTTTTTTTAAGGTTATTTCCCCCTGCAATTCTTTAAAATTTTTCAGTTTATTTGTTCTTCATAGTTTGGTACTCCTCGTGATTTTTAATCTCATTGGTTTCTGGAAGTCCTTTCAGCATATCAGCAGAAACAACTAACTGGCACAATGAATAGAGCACCAGACATTAGTCAGAAAGATCTAAATTTAAATGCAGTTTCAGAAATGTATTAGTTGTGTGAGACTGGGAAAGTTATTTAACTTCTGTTTGCCTCATTTTCCTTATCTGGATAATCATGAGAATAATAATGTGCAATGAGGATAAATAAGAAATATATATCTTACAGGTTGTGACCATAGAATGAGATATTTATAAAGAACTTTATAAAACAAAATGCAACATAAGTGTTTACATCATCATCATCATTAATACTTAATGCACCTCACCTTGATAGATGATTTCATGAGTTGTTAATGCCCTCCTCTTCACCACCCCCCCCAAAAATATATCAGCAGCCAACTTTTTGGTGATTAGCTTTTTTCAAGCTAACTAGTATGGTATTTAAACTAGATTTTCTGGATTTGTTATTTGCCAACTATTTGCCAAAGTTGTTATTTTACTGGCCTGGCCTTTGAGAACCTCAAGTCACCTCCATACCATAGAGTGGGAATTTAAAAATAAATTGATTTTCAGCAATGTCTAGATGTTATAATATTCCTCATCTTCAGATCTTGATCTCAGAATTCACATGAGAATATTTCCATGAGAAAGATATGAAAAGAGTCAGAGTAGCTGTTCATTGAAGTAATAGAAACAAAAATATTTATAAGCTATGAAAACTAGTTTTCATGGCACCTGTGTTCCTGGATAACTTCCCCCAGACTCCCAGGTCCTCCAATTTGCTTTACTTTCTTTTATTCCATAACTCTATTTCACATTTTCTTTTCAAAATTTAATCCTGGTTATTTGGCATCACAGAGATTTCATTCCATCAGAATTGATTATCATTCAATCTTGTCCAACAGTAGTTTATTATTGGAAGAAGTATCATCACTTAGCATTCATTTCAGATTGAAAGGGGAGGTATTCATCTAATGTACAAGTCTTCTAAGAGTTTCCATAAAACTTCATTTTCTACTTCTCTCAAATAGTTGTCATAATATTTTGCAGTATTGTTCTATATATGTTTTCCTATCCATCCCTTATAGACTCTTTAACTTGTATAAAAACAGGGGCTATGTATTATTTAAAATGTATACCTCCCTTTATAGCTAGCACCAAGTTCTAGACACAGTAAAAGACTTAATAAATGTTTTCTGTCACCTGCCTTCTACCATCTTTCTTATCTCTGCTGTACTTAGTACACTTTCAGTCTGGTGATATGTAAATTGAAACTTGGCCATTTTTTAAAAAATTTGTTTTGTTTTCATTTTTTTTCAATTAACAAATATTTATTTTCCATCTCTAAAACCCTTCCCTAACTCCAATTTAAAATGAAACAAAGTAAATACAAGGATTTTAAAAAATATAAACATAGGCACACAAACACACACACATATATATTATATATAAATTTATATCTATTTATTTAAAAAATTCTACATGGGACATGTTTAAAAATAAGTCTTATTCTCCATTTTGAATCAAAAACTTTTCTGTAACAAAATCTATAACATCAATCCCAATCTCCTAACATTGTGGCTGGGCCATTGCATTGATCCAAGTTTCAAAAATCTTTTAAAGTTGTTGGTCTTATGACAAACATGGAAATGAGTTTAAAAGGATAGCACATATTTTACCTATATCAGATTGCTTGCTGTCTTGGGGAAGGGGAAGGTAAAGGAGGGAGAAAGAAAAATTTAGAAAACAAAGGCTTATAAAAATGAATGTTGAAATATATTACATGTATGTGGGAAAATAAAATACTATTGAGAAAATTTTTTTTAAATATTTCTAAAAAGTTGTTGGTCTTTGTCTTGCTATGCTATACATTGTTTTCCTACTTCTGTTCATTTTACTCTATACCAATTCATGCAAGTCTTCCCATGTTTCTCTAAACATTTTTTTAATAGCACAATATCTTACCATCACATTCATATACCGCAATTTCTTCAATGATTCCCTCAGTTGATAAAACTACTCTTGGCTTCCATTTCTTTGTTATTACTAAAAAGAAAAACAGTTACTATAAATATTTTTATATACATGTGTCATTATTCTTTTTTTGTTCTCTTTTGGGCATAGATCCAATAAAGGTATCACTAAATCAAAAAGTATTAGACACATTTTTATTGGTTACCTTTTTTTTAACTAATAGTTTTACAAATATCTTGTTAAATAGGTGAAAAGGACCCTTCCAAAGCCAATAAGACTAGACTAAAACCTATCTTCTTTTCCTTTGTTTTCAGTTCAGAGGTAAAGTGCCCTCACCCTGTGACCCTGTGTGCAAGATCATAGACTGGACTCTTACCGTCTGGCATCAGCTAAATTCCTGCTTGTCCCGATTAGGCACACCTGAAGCACTGATTGGACCAAAATATTTCCTCTCTTGTCCAGTAGTTCCAGGACATGCCCAGGTGACAGTAAAGTACGTGACTTCTTTATTTGTTTTAAGTTCAAAAGTGTGAATATGAATGCTTCTAACAAAAAAATCATATTGAAGATTGGGGAATTGTAGGTAATTTGAAGTCTATGTGGAGATATATTTGTTGGAGAATCTTATAACTACTTTTTTTTTACTTGCTGAATTTGGAATTTCAGACTCTTCATATATTCAAAAAGAACGATTTTAATGAATTAAATAAGTTTTGTTAAATCAAAGGATTTAGGGGAAATGTGTCAGTAGGAACCTACTTCTTTTTTTATTGGAATTTTGAACAGTCATAGGAGCTGGAGATTGAAGTAGGAGAGAGTTTAGATGAAGCCTAAATGAATAATACGGTTTGCTTAGGAGTGAAGAGTTGTGGCTCTGATTCCAAGTCCAGCATTTTATCTGGTACACGATCCTGTCTTTCAAAAAACCTACTCTGCAATCATTATCTATTTATTTATGTGAGACAATTAGGATTAAGTGACTTGCCCAGGGTCATACAGCTAGTATGTGTTAAGGGTCTGAAACTGGATTTGAACTCAGGTCCTCCTGACTTCAGGGCTGGTGTACTATCCACTACGTCATCTAACTGCTATCCTTATTATTATTATTATAATTTTTTATATTTATTCATATTTATAATTATTTATAATATATTTATAATTATAATAATAATAATAAATTATGATTAAAGGTATTTTTGGAAGCTATTCAGCTTGCATTTAAATATTGGAAAAATATTTATTAGCAAAAACTAATAACATAATTTTTAAAGCTTGGAAAATAGTTAAAATAATTTTAAATTTCATAAAAGGGATTCTTCTCCCACTGTAGTTAAGGTTAAAGATATTTACATTATTTTAAAAAACACTAATTAAAAATCTCATTGTATAGACCCTTTTATTTCTCTTCTACTTTCCACCTACTTATGAACATCTCTTGCTTTGTACACAGAAAAAATATAGAAAGCAAAATTCATGTTAGTTATAAAAGTCTCTCACAAAATATTTGATTGAGAAGGAAATAGATATTGGCTAAAATGAAGCTATAAATGATCTCCGGACTTACTTTATTCATTAATTCTGTATCCTCCGATACCATGGACAATTGAACTAAGCAAAATGTTCTCATTCTTGGGAATATACAACTATGTGCAGAGCCATAACTAGGAATTGTTTCACTTTGGGCAACCATTATATACTCATCTTACAGGAAATGCACAAAATGCACTGTCTGTAAAAGATCATGGAGTGAGGAACTTGTGATGCAGGAGCCAAAGATTTTGGGATAGTGGTGTGTTACACTTACTATCCCAGTAGTAGTAAATGAGCTCACTACCCACTAGCTTCCTACTTTTGAACTAATTAATTTTGCTTAGATAGTTATTTCTGTGCTTTGGTACCCTTTAAATTTGGCTCCGTGGAAGAAGGTACATTTTCCATTTTCAAGTTATGATTAGAACCATAAGCATATTCTACATTTGTAAAATCAAATATATGAAAATCCTAAACAGAAAAAAGGAAATTATAGTATAATTAGTCACCTTGCAAAAATATTCTTGGGTTTGTTTTTTTAAAGGGTTTTGATCTGCAATTAAGTTCCCAGTTTAATTCATTTATTTTACAATTATGCAAATGTCTATAGTGCTTGGCACATAATAAATGCTTATTAAATTCTCTTTCTATGACATTATTTACACAATTTTTCAATATGTATGTATACATGTTTGTGCATATTTTTGTACCATGATGTACTTCTACATAGTGCAAAACACTGTTTAACCTACTTACATGTAGAATATTTGGAAAACAGTAAGAACAACAATAGCAGCTAGCTTTCATATAGTATGTATTATGTGGTAGATATTACACTAATATTTACAAATATTATCTCATTTTGTCCTGATTTCTTTGATACCCTAAGAAGTAGGTACTATTATTATCCCCATTTGAGGCAGGTAAGGCAAATAAATGTTAAATGATTTGCCATAAGTCACACAGCTATTAATTGTCTGAGGAGGGAAGTGAACTCAAATGTTCCTGACTCTGGGCCCAGAGGTCTATCCACTGCACCACCTAGCTGCCTCATGAATAAGAGCAGCTCTTTTTCCTCACTGATGAGCTGAAGAAGAAAATTATCATGATGTGATTGTCATATTCATCTGTAAGTAAAAATATAAACACAGTGTTTTAACGTTCTGGGGAATATTGACATTTAAGCAAACATAATTACTCTTTGACATCAACACATTATTTGAAATTATGGAAATTAACAGCTCATTATGCCATTATCTTCCTGTCTGTACACTGATTATAAAAATGTGCACTTTAAAATGTTAAATATTCCCACTCACTCCAAAATGAAAGCAACACTCTGGAAAAGGTGGCAAAATCTCCAGAACAACCTAAATACTTTTGTTTCCTTAAATATTATTCTTTTTTACTTCAGTGGCCTAGAACAATCCTAGTCATGTGAATAAAAAATTGTGTTTTCTATCTTAGCCAAAGCCAAATGGTGACTTCTCTCTGTTTTCCCAGGTGGATGTCCAAATTGTGGAATGCTGTCATTGCTCCCAGAGTTCAAGAAGCAATATTGTCAAGAGCATCTGTGAAAAGGCAGCTTGGTCTGGGACAGGCAACTGCTCGAAAGCATCCCAGCCAAGGACAGCAAGCTGTGGTGAAGGCTGCTCTCAGTATTTTGCTAAATAAAGCAGTTCTTCATGGCTGTCCTCTCCCCAGAGCAGGTACAAGTTCTCATTCATTTGTTCTTATTAAATGAATCACAGGTCACAATAGTTCCCAGTTACCAAATCTGATCACAGACATACTTGTACTCACCATTTTCATTACTCTTTGATCTCATTGTTTGTCTTCATGGTCAGCCAGTTCATAAAAAGAAATGACATTTTGACCTGTGGCAAAAGTTTAATTTAGCTTCTGGATATAAAAGCAAACTTTTGGAAACTGTTCTCTATTAGGAAGGAACAAATTCCTTCCTAATCTGTCTTTCAACCTCCTTATCTTTTTTATCCATTTAGCCAATTTTTAAATCACTTCCCTTTCATGTACTTTTGGGAACCTCTTACTATCTGGATAATATCTGTACCTATGATTTAAGGAATCAAGTTCTTCAAGAAATTTTTCAGAATACTATACATTTGTTGTGCAGAATCCTTCACATTGCAAAATGTGCTGTTTCAGAGCTAGATCAATATATAGCTGATTTCAAAGGAGGAAGCTTCCCTCTCTCCATGGTTTCAAGTTACAACAATTGTATTAAGAAGAAGGGGGATAGCAACTCCTGGAGAAAGGTGAATACTAGTCCACGAAAGAAGTCTGGCTATTCCACATCACAAGCCTGGAGCAAACAAGAGATAAGTCCAGAAGGTAAGAAGCTTCCTTTGGAAGTGTGACTTGATGCGTGGCAAAGAACTTTTTTCTCTGAATAAAAACATTCCTTTATTACTATATATCTTATTATTACTATTACTATTATTATTATATAGTACTATATTACTATATATAAGTTGATATGTTATATATCAACTTAGACAACATTGTACAATTTCCCATCTTTTTTCTTTAATTTTCATCTTCTATGTAGAGCCTATATTATACAGAAATTTTTACATTTTTGTTCAATTTTTAATATGTTCTTCTTCCCCAATTACATGGAAAGTCAATTTTTAATGTTTGTTTTTAAAAAATGTCTCAATTTTTTGAGTTCCAATTTTTTCTTCTTTTCCTCACCATCCCTCTCTCTAAAGCAGTAAGCAATTTGATATAGATTATACATCATGTTCAGTCATGCAAAATATATTACCATATTAGTCATGTTGTGAAAGAAGATAAAGACCCAAAGATCCTTTTTAATAGTGTAAAGCTCTGTACATGAACATATATTCCTAGGGGAAAGTGGAAGCTTGACAAAAAAAAATGATAGCAATTAAACTGATTTCTTTTCATATTGAAATGATGATACATAGTCACATAGAAGAAGTCATTTTGTAATGCATTCAAAATAGCCAGTTTCAATCAATAACAAACAATAAAATGATCAATAAATATTTATTAAGTGCTTACTATGTGCAAGCATTATGCTGGGGTTACAGATAGAAGGAAAAAATAGGCTCTGCCTTTAAAGAACTTACAATAAGATATATTCATAAATTTTCATAAAAATCTATTTAAGTATCTATAATAGAGGAGAAATTTTTTATCCTTGCAGATATGCTATTGGCTAACTATTTTGAAATTTTAGAGGTTTTTCTTTACTAACTAGGGTAGGCAGCAGGGATTAAAAATGAAAATTTTTTTTTGTCTTTGAATCCTATTATTTGGATAATAACAGACTACCAGGTATAGTGTACAATTTTCACAATTTCTCAGTTCTCCTAGATGAGAAAGGGCACAAAAACTAATAATTTAAGCACATATTATGTACAAGAGATTGTTCTATCCAAAACACAATATAGGTAAATTCACTGTGAAGTTATCAAGGTTATATTTAGTCTATATCAGGCTTTATAGTAATAGCTATTTTTATTTACTATAACACATTGTTTTAAAGAAAAAAAAAGAAAAGCAAAAAAGGGACACAAGTTAATTAAATGGATATATAAATTGAGAAATTCAGAACAATACATTCTTGCCAAATAAAAAATAAAAAATCTAAAACATCCAATACAAATTCCAGATAATTATTTCATTTTAATAAACATATCAGTCATGCTAAAACAATTACAATAGTGGTGATGCTTTTAAAATGTTAAACTCCTCTAAGCATCATTAATTTAGCTATTTCTATTGATGAAACGTGGTTCTTACTAAATGCTCACACTGAAATTGATACATTGTGAAAAATTAATCATAAAACTTAAATATCAATTATATAATAGCTGACATATTATATATCGCATGTGGTTTTACATATGTGTATATATGCACAAACATGTATACATACATATTTACACATATGTGTATATATGTGTATATATACATGCGTGTGTGTGTGTGTGTGTGTGTGTGTGTGTGTGTGTGTGTGTGTGTGTGTGTGTGTGAGTTTAAGAACTCTTTACTAACAACTTTAGTAAGAGGGGGTAGACTATTAGATCTCAGAACCAAAATGACTTCTGTGGAATTTTTTGTCTTATAATATATTTGAAGATAAGCTTAGAGTCATAGAAGCTGAGAATGGTAGAACTGTAAAAGACCTCAGAAATATTTTAACATTTCTTCTTCTTATGACTTCACTCAGAACTTTGTTTCTTAACTCTAATAATCTTGACTTGTAATAACATTAATTATTAACTTTCTCCCATTAAAGCCTTTATCCCCTTCTGATGAGGATCCTTAAAGGAAAGGGATTATATCTTGATTTCAACTTTATATAGTGCTCAACACAGAGATGTTTAATGTTTGTTTGGTTGGGTTTTTTGCCTGCTCCATTTCTTCCATTTTATATACAAGAAGACTGAGGTCAAAGGAAGTGAAACAACTTATTTTTATCTATTATATCCCACGCACTGGTCTAGGTGTTGAGGACATAGAGATATTAAAAAAACAAACAAACAAATAAACAAACCAAAAAACTTGTTCCTGCTCTCAAGAAGCTTATATTCTATTGGGGGAAATCTCAAATGCACATAAAATATAAACAAATTACTTACAAATAGGATGTTTAACAGCCAAAAATATTAGGAAAGGCTCATGTGGCAGAGTTCAAATTCAAGGCCACATCTTCTTGTTCCAAATCCAGTGTCCCTTCTCATGCCCCTTTGTGATTATGTTCTAATGATACTATGTTCCCTGCTGACTTGGAAGGATAAGAGTTACATTCAGAATTCCAAAGTGTTTTCAGACAATATCAATATTTTCTTGATGTTCTCAGAATAGTGACCCAGGTATCCGTTTTTTTCTTTTATGTTTAATATTTTAATCATGTCAGTCAGTTATAGCTACCTTCATCTTTTACATCCTTAAACTCCATGACCAGACCAGCCTACTTTATGGCAGATACCATGCTAAGTTCTGAAAAGACCCAAAAAATCTTCAAAGAGCTTACATTCTGTCCAGAAAGAAAATATGTACATGTATAAGTACATGTATAAGGAAACATAAGAAAAAAATTAAGGAAAGGGCTAGGAAAAGCAATAGCAGCTTAGAAGATTAGAAAAGGCAATATGATGTGATTGAAATGAATCTTGGTGATCAACTTTTGGTCTGTCCTTTTTAGTCTAGGTTAGTACAGTATGCACAAAGAATCTGGGGGACTTTAAAAGCAAGAATTTTCTGCAACTTTATTCCTTCTGCCACTCATTCTTCATAATGCTGTCAATCTAATCTAATTCCCGAGCCAGACATAATGATGGACAAGTCACTTAAGTTCCTCATCTGTGAAATGAAGTTGTTGACCAATATGGCCCCAAAGTTCCTTCTACTACTAAATCTATGATGCTATGATTCTTTTTGTTTGTTTGCTTTTATTTCCCAGTTACATTTTTTTTTTTGGTTATATGTGTCCATTCTTTTTTTTTTGACATGTTTCCTTATGAAGCATGTTGGGAGAGAAAAATCAGAACAAAAGGGGAAAATCACAAAAGAAGAAAAAGGGGAGGAAACACTCTATAGTTTTCTCTCTGGATGCAAAGTTGTGCAAAACATTTCCATAAAAATCATATTGCAAAAGAAAACAGATTTCCTTCCCCCCCAAAAAAAATAATCTCAAGAAAAAAAAAGTAAAAGGAACCATGCTTCAGTCTATATTCAGACACGATTAGTTCTTTCTCTGAGTATGGATAGCATTTTTCATTTTAAGACCTTTAGAGTAAGAATTTTAATATCTTGGATCATCAGTAGCAAAGTTATTCATAGCTGATCATCCCACAACTTTACTATCACTATGTACACAGTACGTTTCACTTTACAAAGAATTTTCCAGAACTTTTTCTGATTGCATGCTGCTCATTGTTTCCTAAAGAACAATAATATTCCTTCTCTATGAGCTTTTCCTTAGCCACCAAGGTCACTATTATATATTTTTGGTGGTAAAGTAAAACTGAGATGCTGTGGAAGATTAGTAATTTTTTTTTTATTCACAGGTACAAAAATTAAGAACACATTGCAGCCAAATCGCAATCGAATTACTTCTCTAATGAAACAAAAGTAAGTACATTGTTAAATTGTAGACCTTTAGCAAAGATGAAAGATTAACCTGGTTTGTGATAGAGTTTGTTAGCAAGATAAAAAAAAAAGGACATGGCTGGATGGACTGTGTTCTTTCTTGTTATAATTCATTTTGTGATTTTATTTCATTGAACTAATAATTCTGCATTTGTACAAATGCAGTATGAAGCATTCAAAAATTTCTTAATAGTTAATATAATTGAATATTATTGCATTTAGTACATTTCAACCAGATCAGAAATGGCATTGGCCTTATTTTTTATTCCAAATTTGAAAAATAATCTTAATGCCTTTTTAAAGGATAATATAAAAATTGTGTTATCATTGCCTAAGAGTTAAAGTGGGTTTTGGACAATTGCTTTTCTTATTGCTAATTTCCTAGAGATATATTAACTAGCATTGACTTCATTTTTAATATTAAATTTGGGAAAGATTCTTAATATATTATGAAATGATGATATAAAATTGTATCATATTTGCTTAAGAGTTAAAGTCCTTTCAGCATAGGTGAGAGGGTTTCTTGATGTTATTTTCCTGAAGATATAAAGATGGATGGTTCTTAGGGTTTTCTCATGCTACACAGAAAGTTCAGAATTTAAGAATAGTGTCTTTTCTCCTCAAAAAGATGTTTTTTTCAGGACATTAGGGAATGTATATTTGTTTTTTGCAATCTAAATAAATGAACCTTTTACAAGCAAATTATTGTACCATCTTATTTCCTAATAGTGGTACTTTTGGTTTCATATCACATAGCAGATACAATTTGGAATTATGATCAACTTTATTTTTTTTCCAATTTTTTAAACATCTTTCTTTAAAGTTTTGAGTTCCAGATTCCATTTTTCTCTTCCTTCTCTCCTCCTTGAGATGTTAAGTAATCAGATATAGGTTATATATGTGCAAATATATAAAATATTTCCCTATTAGTCATTTTATAAAGAAGACACAATAAAAAAGGAAGAAAAGAAAGAAAGTAGAAAATAGCCTACTTTAGTTTGTATTCAATCAATATCAGTTCATTCTCTAAAAGTGGATAGTATGCATCATAATTAATTCTTTGGGATTGTCTTGGATCCTTTTATTGCTGAAAAGAGCTAAATCATTCACAGTTCTTCATCAAACAATATTACTGCTACTGTGAACAACATTGTCCTCATTCTGTTTGCTTCACTATGTATCAGTTCATGTAAATCTTTCCAGGTTTTTCTGAAATCAGCCTGCTTTGTCATTTCTTATAGCACAATAATATTACAATACATTCCAGTTCTTAGTTAACACAAAAGGAACTGCTGTAAAGATTTTTGTACATATAGGCTTTCCTCTCCCCTTTTTTAGATGTCTTTAAGATATATTGCTAGGGTATGCAGTTTTATAGCCCTTTGGACATAATTCCAAATTTTCTCCAAAATGATTTGATATACCAGTGATGCATTAGTGTCCTAGTTTTCCCATATCCTCTCCAACATCCAACATTTTCCTTTTTTTGGTGTGAATAACTTTAGAGAGCAGATATGTTTAATTTGTTTGTTTTATGGATACCACAAAGGGCAAATCAGAAGAGGAAAAAGTAGACATGTTGTAACAATGATGTCTATGGGGAGAAATTCTAGCTTGTCAGAGGAAAAAAATTTATTTGGAAATAATCATGAAAGGAAGAATCTCAATTATAGCGTCTGAATAGGAAATTGTCTGAAACAAAATCTCCTCTATATCTCCAAAAATTCAGGCCTTGCTTGAAAACTTATATTAAGGAGTGACCCACTAACTATAGTAGCCCATTCTAATTTTGGTCCAGTAGAGTTCCTTTTGATCAATCCTAAATCTTCTCTACAATTCAAACATAGTAGCATTAGTCTGCCATACTGGACCAAGTAGACTATGTCTAATTTCTCTTTCACCATTCTTCAAATATTTTAATGAAGATATAATATTCTTCCTTAAATTCTCAGTTGACATCCTAAATTCTCTTTAAAATTTTTACTATGCATGATCTTGGGGCTCTTCACCATCCTGATCACCTTCCTGTGGCTGTTCTTCAGCTTGTTGATATCATTATTTAAATGTGGCTTCCAGAACTGAACAAAATTCTCCAAATGTGGTCTGACCAGGGCAGAAAACAGAGTAATTATAGCCTCCCCTGTCCTAGATACTATGCTTCTTAATGGAGCTTAAGATTTATATTAAATTTTTTTGGATGACTTTGTAACAACTATAAATTCTCAAGAAAAATAAAGTGCCACATTATCTTTTTAGTTCTTGACTTTTATTGTATAACTTATTACCTATCCCTCATAGTTTTGTTTAATTTGAAAATTCAGTATGTGTGCTATTTTTGCCTTTATTCAAGCTATTGATAAAAAGATTAACACAAGACCAATAATAGATTCTTGATACATTCTATTAAAAAACTCCTATCATGTTGCCTTCAAACTGAATTGTGTCCAAACCAGTTTGAAATTCAGTTGATACTGCTACCAAGAATAAGTGATAGGGCTGTAGATCACCATCCTACTTGATTTTGTTCTAACTTTTTGCTGTATTTCTTTGGACAAGCCTAAAGGCTTAAGAATAGGTTGACAGGTAATAAATTTTTTAGATTATTGTAAATAATGTATTAAAGTTTTCCACCAAATACTAAAAAGTGGTACAGTTTTTCATAACATGTATTACATATCCAAACTAATTACTGATTTTATTTTGGTTTTGATTTAATTTCTAATAGGTCTGTAGAAAATGATCAGCCACAAGGAATGAATCTGGATCAGAGATTGTCTCTTGGCTCGGATGATGAGGTAGACCTTGTGAGAGAACTTCAAAGTATGTGTTCTAGCAAATCTGAATCTGATATCAGTAAGGTAAGTAGTGAATGGATCTGAATTACTAAGATTTCATGAAGCTAAAAGATTATGGAATCATGTGATATGACATTAGTCCTTTTCTTCTGGAACATCATTTTATAGGCAGACGAGCTATATTCCATTAATTATAACAGCTATAGTTTTGTGGGGATTTTGCTGTTTATTTTTTCCCTTTGTCTCTTTTATCTGTAAGATCTATTTGCTAAAGGGGATTGGCCTTTTTTTTTATCAGTGCATAAATTAGTTTCTGTCCTTTTTTTCTCTCATATTTTCTCCTCACATAAGTTCCATAATTAGAAATCCTTGATATCAATTAGTGATTCATTTAGGAGGCCATGACTCTTGAGAATCAAATGAGGATATGAAAGCAATGATTATTAATAACCAAGGTGGTGATTATTACAAAGAGATATCCCCCATTTTCTAAATTCTTCATTGCAAAATGTTCAATTTTCTTCAAAAGCATTACTGGTAATGCGATTGCATTGACTATATGATCTTGATCAGATTCCTCCCCAACCTTGCTAGTGTGGGGAAGCCCATAGTGTTCTACTCAAATTTGAGTAGAGACAGGTCCTTTTGTCTAAATAATCCAAGGCTGGGAATGGTCTGATATAGAAATATTTTCTCTGTCCAAGAGTGATATGACATCAATCTCTTTTGGAAATATATATAAAATGTGAGCCACCTTCATGATTGTCTTTGGTCTAAGAAAGAAGATCAAATGGCCATCCTTTTTTAAAAAAAATTTTTATGCATCCTTTTATTGACAACATGCTGGCCTTATTAATAAAAAATTAAATTACTCCAAAACTATGTCTCTAATCTTTTTAATCATCACAAAATTTGACATACAAAAATTATCATTTTTGATCCCGAAATCTTGAGAAAGTATGTAAGTACCACATTTGCCATTATTTCTAGAGCCTAAGATTTTCCATCTGCCAGACTATCAAAAAAAAAAAAAAGTCTTTAAGCCAGGGAGGAAATTGTAGGTAGGTAGATAAAACTGAGACTTTGCTAGGTTATACAAAAATAGCTACATCCTTTTATTAGATGCAATCTGTAATGCAAATTGGAGTTGGCCTTATTGGAAATGTGGGCTCTTTTTATTGTACAATCTACTGGATCAGTTCAATTACCCTTCTTTTAATTCTATTATTTTATACTGAGGCATGTACGCTATATGCTTCAACTGGCAGTATATTTTTTCCAGATTGCAGATTCCAGGGATGACTTGCGGATATTTGGCTGCTCACGAAATAATCCTGGATTTTCAGCAGTCATTACTAATCCAAGAATGCCAGTGTCACAAAAGGTAAGGAGCCCTTTGCCTCTACCACTTAATCACCTTGAGAATGATTTTAAAGGTTATCCTTAGCTTTGGATCACAATTTTGAAATGGATGACATATAGACATCTCAAACTCAACATGTCCAAATAAGAATTCATTATTTCCCCTCTAAATGTTCTTCCTATCTTTTCTATTAGTGCTGAAAGCATTATTATATTTCCAGTTTTGCATCTGTTTTCTAAACTTTATCCTTTTTATCTTTACATGTTTACCCATCCTATTCTTCTCATTCATACAGGCTCCCAGTAAGGCACCCAACATCTTGCTTGAGCTGTTTCAAAAGCTTCCTAATTGGTTTCTCCCCACTCAGTTGCAAAAGTGATTTTCTTAATGTACAAATATGACTGTCATCCCCCACCTCACCCACACATTCAGTAAACTTGAGTAGCTCCTTCTTATATCCAGCATTTCATGTAAAGTCTTCTGATATTTAAATTTGTTCACAATCTGGCCCATTTCTACCTTTCCAGTCTTTTTATCATTTATTCCCCAACACAAATTCCCTGAACCAGCCGTACCAGCCTCCTGAACCAGTCCTTACAGCCAATATTGCATCTAATGTCTTTGTTCCCAAATGTCTGCCTTGGCTGAAATTTTCTCCTTCCTCATCTCTGCCTCTTCATGTCCCTGGCTTCCTTCAAAACTCAGCTCAAGTCCTGTTTTCTAAATTATTTTTTTTCTCAGTACCCCCAACTACTCATGCCTTCACTTCTGAAATTACATAATTACATATCATTTACTTGAGAGATTTTACTAGTTATTTATTTTTATGTTATATTCTCTGTTAGAAAATGAGCTCGCTGAAGGCAGGACCTGTTTTTCCCTTACTTATATGTCTCCGTGACATATTCCAGTACCTGACAAATAGCATATAATCATGTATATTATTGGCTGACAAAAAAATATAAAATCTTTGGAAGCTTTAGGCAAGAAGTTGAAGCAATGCTACACCATAAAATGACCAACTTGTCAGGAAACATCATTGTATGGTGATAATTTTTGGATGATGATTTGAGTCATGGTTTACATAGGAAGCAGTTGCATATTTTATATATTTTCCTTTGACACAGCAATTAGAAGTGAAATGTGGAATAGTGCATAAAAATCTGGTGGCCTAGGAACCAGTTTTACCAACTGCCTTTTAAAGGTTTGCAAAAATACTTCATACACAAAATCTCATTTGATCCTCAAAAGAACACTTTGAGAGCTATTATTATCATTTACATGAGGAAATGGAGGCTGGGAGTCCCACAACTAGAAAAATATCTGTAGTAAGATTTAGAGTCAGTTTTTCTTATTTCTGAATCTAGCATTTTATTTCCATTTATACTGCCTACTATTGAGTAGGGAATAGAAAGGAGAATGATATGAAGAAGACTAATAATTTCAGTTTAATTTTCAAAAATGTTATATACCTAGAATTCCCAAAGATTTATTTTGTTAGGTACTAGAAATATAAAGACAAATATGGAAGAAGACTAGGGAAATTTTCAAAAGAAGAGATGGCTCTTGAAATAATATTCAAAGAAAGATAAGGTTTTGGAGGTAAAGGGTTGAGAAGGAAATGTGTGCCAGGCCTGGGGGGGGGGGGGCTGCTTAAGTGAATGTTTTGAAGCAGGATTATATATATATATATATATATATATATATATATATATATATATATATATGTGTGTGTGTGTGTGTGTGTGTGTGTGTATATATACATATGTATATATATATATATATATATATACACACACACACACGCATATATATATATATATAGTCACAAAGTAAACATATCAAAGGAATGAATTATTCATATTTCTAGAAAGGGGAAGAGTTCATTACTTAACTTGAGTTGTAAAAGGGAGAGAAGTAAGTAAAGCTTTGTTAAGTATGTACTTAGATATTAGGCATTGGATTAAGTACCTTACATATATCTCACAACAACCAGGGAAGGAAGATGGTGCTATTATTATTCCAATTTTATAGTTCATGAAACTGAGGTAAAACCAGGTTGGTTACTTGTCCAGGGTCACATACTTGTGTTTGAGACTAGATTCAAACCTTCAGATTTTCCTGATTACAGGCCCGAGGCAAACACAAATGTTTATGAGCAATAAAATTAGTTAAATAAATCAAAGTGAAAGGACATGCTTAGGAATGGACACCAGCTGTACTCAACTGAAAGGGAAAGGAATAACAAATTCTATCTCTCTTTTCTTTCTGACTACAACGTACTGTTTCTCTCTCTCCGATAATCTATCAAATTAATAATCCTTAATTTTTTTTAGATTTCAATATAACCATAGCTCCTATTTAATGATCAATTTTACAATTTTCACATTTGATAGCCACATAAACATAATATAACCTATCAAAAATGGATAGGAATCTTATGAAATTTACAGTCATTTCAAATTTTAACATACACACCAATTAAAATTATTTAAACAAAATCAATATTTTTCCATATGATATTCTAAGTAGATATTTCTGCAAATCAGTTCTTGTTGTCCCTTATATGCAAAATCACCTCTTCTCTACTTTCCTTTGTTTTCTTTTTCTTCAAAAAGATTCACAATATAGTTAACAGCTAAATAATTTCACAAAGCTTATACACATGTTCACAAGAGCTGACAAAATTTTAAAACATAAAAAAAAAAGAATAGTTCAGGTATGACTGGCCACATCAATCACAGATAGTATCTAAGGCTAAATTTGAACTTAGGTATTCCTGACTCCAGGTCCAATGCTCTATCCAGTCAATGATAGAGATCACTGAAGATAAAATAGTTAATTTTGACCATACAATATTAAAACATTTGAACACAAACAAAATAAATACAACTAAAATTAGGAGGGGAACAGTCAACTATGAAAAAGTCTTTGCAAGAAGATTTTTTTTCTCTTTTTTCCCCTCAATAGTATTTTACTTTTCCAAATACATGTAAAGATAGTTCTTCAACATTCATTTTTGTAAGATTTTTCTTCCTCCCTTCTTTACTTCCTTCTTCCTCAAGACAGCAAGCAATTTGAAATTGGTTAAACATATGCAATCCTTTTAAACATATTTCTATATTTGGCATGTCATACAAAAAAATCTAAACAAAAGGGAAAAACCATGAGAGAGAAAAAAAACAAAAGGTAAAAATACTATGCTTCAATTCAGTCTCTATAGTTCTCTCTCTGAACTTAGATGGCATTTTTCATTCCAAATCTATTTGTCCTGGATCATTGTGTTGCAGAGAAGAGCCAATCACAGTTGATTATCACATAATCTTGCTATTCTCTGGTTCTGATCACTTCACTCAGCATCATTTAATGTAAGCTTTTCCAGGCTTTTCTGAAATTAGCCTACTCAGCATTTCTTATAGAACAATAGCATTCCATTACATTCATACACCACAACTTACTCAACCATTCCCCAATTGATATCCATTAACAGCACTACTAGGCCTTAACCCTAGAGACATCAGAGGGAAAAAAGGACCCATATGTATAAACAATATTTATAACAGTTTACCTAGGAAGACTTGTATGAACTGATGATGCAAAGTGGTGAGAGTAGAACAAGGAGAACAATTTATCTTTCCTATAATCAAAGGAAGGCGAGAGAACTTTAGCTCTGGTTTATGTTTTTGTTTTGGATAATTGTTTCTGATGTTTTAGAGACATTTAATGGAGCTTTAAAAAGCAAATGGATTAAGTGATAGACTTCAGAGTGGGAAATATAGCTGTCATTATTATGTTCTCAGTTGCTCCTTTTTTGGAAT
Organism: Sminthopsis crassicaudata; assembly: GCF_048593235.1. Lineage (NCBI taxonomy): Eukaryota > Metazoa > Chordata > Mammalia > Dasyuromorphia > Dasyuridae > Sminthopsis > Sminthopsis crassicaudata. The sequence goes on from NC_133621.1 coordinate 128,616,991, forward strand.
GTAGTCTTCTTAAAATTATGTGAGGCTGGAGATAACAAAAAACTGTACTTAAGAGTGAGATCATTGTTTTTCTTTTACATTCATGAAATATATAATTTTAATTTCATTCTCATTTCTTGCCTTTTTTCCCGTCCTAATTTCTTATCTCATTTCTTTTGTCATTTTTGGTTTTCCCTCAAATTTTTCATTAATTCTGATCTTTGTTCTAATGTATTGGTAACCTGACTCTAAGTGGACAGTTAGTTGAAGAATGATTATCCCCATCAGTAATAAGCTGTTTCTTCTTTATTAAAATATATCAATTTCACATTTAGTTATTTGGTCTTTGGCACCGCCAATCTTTTCTGAATCTTTCCTAGATGTATTCATGATATACAAGGCTTCTGTGTACTCTACAAGCCTTCTTTATTAATTCTGAACCATATTTTCCAACACCATCCATCTACAATTTTACATTGAAATTACTAAATATAAAAGCATATATTAATGTGCATTAATAATGGAGGCTTGAATGAAAATCAGGCAAATTAAAGATTTAAGTAGAATTAATTTTTGATAGTTTCCATGACTGAAGTGTTGGGAAGCTTTTGGATTTACTTACTGAAAGTTAGATGTGATTTCTTATAGAAACAATTTATGAACATTATACAAAATTACTTGTGGGAGAAGAGCCTTAAGAATCACCCACTATATTTGGATTACACACTGGGTTTTGCTGGTTTCAGTTTACACCCTGTTCTAATTTTTTTTACATCCCCCTAGGTCACACAAAGAACAATATGAAGCAGTGTAATCAACCAGGATATGAAGTGGACATTGAGAGAAAAATCATTTATTAATGCTTATCTGTCCCCATAACATCACCATGACTCCAAAGTTTTCTCACTCCCTCATTAGTCTTATGTCCCAGTGGGATACAACTGAAATGATTTAAATGAGTTATTTTTAGTATCAGAGCATGAAGAAGGTTTTTTTTCTCTCTTTTAAATGTAGACTTTTTCTTTCTTTAAATGCTATTTGGTGATATTCCATAATGTTTTATCATATTTTGTGTTTTTATTTTTGTATGAGCAAAATTTTGACTAAGGGCATATTAAAAAATAAAGTGATTTAGGCAAGATGATTTCAGATGATATGAAAATTCTGGAGTCTCTAACCAGCATTTGGAATGGATTTAAAACCACAAGGTTTACAATGTGAAACTCCATCTAACAAGAGCTATTAACACTTGCTGTTTTTGTAGCATAGAAAAGCTATCCTGTATAAGATGTCAAGCTGAGGCAGTAGAAAGTAATCTAAATTCTAGTACTAATTGTTCTCTCAACTTGGTATGGGACCATAGGCAAGTTTTTTTGGTCCTTCTTTTTCTCACCTGGAAATCAAGGCAGTTAAGTTTGATGGTTTCTAAGATCTGTTTCACTTCCATTGTCTAGATAAGCAAACTGGTAGCTTAAGACAGCAGTATCTGAGGCCCTAGCTTTGAAAATTTAGATTAGCCTGAGACATCTCTTTGTAAACCCTTGATTTATGTGGGGGAGACACTTCAATGCCCCACCCACAATATTGATTGTGAAAGACTGGGTGACCTTGTTTGACAATCTAGTATTGATTCCTCGTGCTGTAAGTTCCTTTTGAGCTTTATCTTGGACTTGTTACAATAATATATTGTCTAAATAGAACATTATTGGAAGTGGGCTAAACTCATTGCATTTCAAGTCAGCTTACTTTGCCTTAAAAGGAAATTCATAATAATAACCTTTCACTTTACAACTTTCAGTTCTTCATTTTACCGACATAAGAGGGAAATTGAAAATGTAAACTGAGGCAATAATAAATGAATAAATGTCCATTGTATTCCTTTCTCTCTCCTCCAAAAAAGATTACAGCATGGGTTTTCCCCTGTGTCGTGATCCATACTATAGGAACTTATAATATCACCAACCAGCAGGTGGCAAAGTGACACTTTTGTCATCTTTTCTTGTGTGTAAGGGCAAAAGTTATTATACCTTTGCTTTTCTTTTTTTCAGAAAGTGGAGGTAACTATGACTAAACCAGCATCTTCTTGGTTGAATGCTTCCCCCCCCCCCTTTGTCCTTCTCCTTCAAATCAAAGACTTGATTTCATTGGAATTATATTATCTTCCTTTTTGTTCTTGACTAGAAAACAACTTTGGAAATACTATTAGATTTCACAGGGGAATTCACTTTCCTTATCTCCACCCCACAGCTAACCCTAGTTTTGTAGGGCAGAAAGAAAACTTAAAAATTCAAATCACAAGGTTTGAGCGGGGGGGAAGTTCTGTGAGAATCAAAGGTTGGATGATTGAACTAAAATGATATTCCACTTTGTGCTTCTATTTTCCATCTTGTAGGTCAGTTCATCAGTTTCCTCAGTTATTGTAACACTTTGCTCACATTTCTTTTCTCAACTTCATCTTTTATAAGATCAGCATCTTCTTTGATGCTCATTCCTGGCTTCATAATTCTTAAACCTCTTCAACTCCCCAATGACATCCATCTGTTCTTCATATTAGTCTTTCATAGATATAGCCATACCTGAGAATTTATCATTCAGAAATGTTTTGCATCCAAAATAATTAAATGAAATTACCCTTTAAACACATTTACACTATTCTACACTCTGTACTTTCTCTCTCTTTTCATAGAAACTTCAGTCCCTCCATCACTGTATTCTTTGCCAATCCTTTTCTGAATTTCTTTAACTCTATCTACTGTCTGTACACCATGGTCAGTATTTATAAAAATGTTCCTATGTTATCATACTTGAATCTCTTATACCTTGACCTGATATCCTTCCCATAGACTGGTTGGCTAGTTTACATCTCTAGACTTATCACACAATATTATTTGTCTTCACACGCTGTACTTCAAGCTAATCTGGCTTATTTGCTGTTTCTCCTACAAATAATTATATCTCCCATCTACATTTCTTAGCAAAAGCTGCTGCTGAAACTCACATCTGTTTATGATTTCATAAATATTGTGATCTTATACTTTTAAGAAGACTATTAGGAAGGGAGAAGGGTGGATTCAGCATTCTGGATGGAAAGCCCGCCTCAAAGTTAGGAAGCACTGGCTCTAAGTTGGGTAACTCATCTAAGTTGCCCTTGGAATATCCCTAAGCAACTGTCTTGGACTATTAAGTGACAGAGCAGAATATAAGCTCTTTGTTTTGCTTTTCTGTTTGTATTCCTAGTGCTTTATACAATGATCTTCCTATAGTAAACATATAAAATAAATGTTTTTTTCCTTTCATCATAAGGAGCTTCTTCATTTAAATTTTTCTCCACCAACAAAATCACAAGTTCTTTCCCCCCAAAAAATAGCAAAGGATGAAGGAAACAACAGGATTTAGAATTTAAAATTCAAGTTTATATCTTAATTCTACAGCATATCCATGTGACTAGTCACTAACTCTCTGTGCCTTAATTTCTTCCTCTGTAAAATGAAATAGTCTAGATCAGTGATATCAAATATAAACAGATAATTAAATAGAGCTACATACTGATAAATTAACCTGAATTGTATTGTTTTATATTTTTATTTTTGTTTAATATCTCAGTAACATTTTCATCTGGGTGCAGCTATACTTGGGAAACCTCTGATCTAGAAGGCCTCTAAGATTCCTCCTGGCTCTTAATCTATAATCTTATGATTTTATGGTTCTAGTAACATTTGAGTCTTAGGTTTAAATACTAATAGGAATTTTAAGAAACATTGTTATTTACTTCTCCAATTTCTGAATTGTCTAATGATACACCATTCCTGAAAGAATAATTTCGACTGTTTTTTACTTTTCAGTAATTAGTTCTCCTTACTGCATGGAGAGTACACTGGTCACATTCTGTATCTCACTGACCTAGGTCCAGTCTGTTCCCATTGTAATCAATCAGGAAGCATTTTCTGTCAAGTACAGAGTACTAAGACCACAATGAAAATAAAATGGACCCTGCCTTCAAGGAATCTATTTCTCTTGGGAGAAACAACATGTATACATTTAAATGTATATAAAATATATAGAGTGAATGTAAGGTAATTTTTGTAAGGCATGGAAAAATAGAAGCTGGAAGATCCAGAAAGATTTCATCTGACCTGAGCCTTGAGTAACAATGAAACAAAGGATTCTACAAAATGGAAGTGAAAGGAAAGTGTGTTTCAGGCAGAGGGGGTGACAGTCTTTTACCCACCACTTATCTTCGGGATGCTATGAATATGAATCAGGACTATAACACAGATGCTAGTCTTTAAACTAGTTATTTAACCAAAAAGGGTGTTGGGTACATTGTATCCATGAAATATACAAAACCTTTTAAGTGGATGCTTTTGAGGATTTGTTGGAGAACATGGACACAAATTACCCAGGATGGGAAAGCATGGATGTGTTATGGAAACATGTCTCAGAAGAGGGAATACCTACATTGAAAAGATCATAAATCTGTTGAAGAAGGAGATTTTTGTATGTTTTCTTTGATATAAACAATTTCTGCCTGATGAGCAATATGTACAGAACGCTTTGTTTTCCTTTCTTTGACACGTTTCCTCATCATCACACATACCAATTCCCATTTACACATAATGGCAAGATTTTTTTTTAATCTAAGACTCATCATCCTTCCTCCCTGTTGTTCTCAATGATGAATATCCTTCTCAATCTGTCATTTTGTAGCCCATGATATTTTCAAAGGTTTTTATGATCATTTTTATTTGCTACTTTCCCCAGTAGAATTGCAAGTTGGGGTGATGCTGATAAGTCCAATAGGCTAGTTACATTTTTAAAAGCTGTAATTTCATATGGGAATTCAAGCATGGAGGGAATTTAACTGTTCTCAGTTTCTGTACCATCTGTTTTTCAATAATGCCTTAGCAGATGGGTCATTCCCTTCACTTTAACTCAATTATTCACCATGACCAGATAATCACAAGACACATAATAAATACCTCCTTTCATATATTCACTACTGTGTCTCCCTAATGTCTGCATGCAAACTAAGACTCTATAACAAATCAATTCCCTTTTTTCATGCAGCTAGCTTAATTTTCTACAGATATTTGAAAAATATTAAAAAGGACCCACAAGTCATGTTTTGTGTTGTTCAGTGGGTTGGAGTGTGGAATAAAGTAATGAATATCATCCTTTAAAGAAAAATGCTTTGGGACAGTTACATGGTACAGTACATAGAGTACTGGCCCTGGAGTCAGGAGGAACCAAGTTCAAATTTGTTCTCAGACACTTAACCGCAATTGCCTGAAAAAAAAGTTTCAATGAAATGCATATTTAGCATTTTATATTACATAGTTCTTGCCTCAATGTTTATGAGTAACTTTCTTATGAACACATAAATTAAATAGCCAGTGCTTCAACACTTCATTTTCCGTATTGTTCCATCCTCGTTATCAGTTTTCATCTGTAGTTACAGTATAAATCAGAAGACATCCCAGCCACACCCTAGCAGACTTTGTTCTAAGTTAGCAGAAGTATGTTGAAGCAGTGTTTGCAGTTTAACAACTTGGGCCAATACTGCTGCTGCTACCTACTACTAATATGCCATCAGGCAAACAATTTTATCTTTTGGGCCTTAGTTTCTTTATCTCTAAAATGAGAGGGTGATTTACATCTTGTAGATGCAAATCTATGATTTTATTTTCATATGAACATAAAAACCTGGGGTATAACTTTTCCTCCTAATTGATAGATTAAGCCATATTTTGTTTTGTTTTACTCACAAAGGTTCTTGTACTTTTTGTCTTAGGCACTCTGTATAAAACTATATTACTGTCAATTCCCAAATTCAGAAAAGGTAAAAAATTGTGAGAAAAATTAAAAATTAAAAAAATATATAAATTACTCTCCCAGTAGATAACCCATTTATGATTCTTGTTGATTTGCAAGTGCTCTCCAGTGATACAAAAAGAATGCATCCTCCTTGAATCCTATCTATATTCTTGAAAAAGTTCATCAATAGCAATCATGCTGGAAGTACTCCTGTCAAAATCTTGCAGGTGCTCATGGAGCACTCTAGTTGTATATTTTGTCATATGTTGTTCTCGTCTTGTGACCAAGCTATCTTGTCTTCCCGCCATACCATTGTATGGTGATATATTTTGCTCCTGTTCTTCTAAGGAGCTACATGTCATTTGTGTATTGCAACTCATAATGAGTCCCTCTGTATGTGTGTATTTTTCTTTAGCTCTTCAACAAAGATAATACTATAGCTTTGCCATGTTTTTCTGCTATGTAAGATAAGATGTTAGGGTATAAAAATAAAATTTTACTTTGATGAAAAACTTGATGTTAATAAAAACTATGGGACTTATTAAAACAATCTAGCCCATTTATTCATCTTATTCAAGTCTGGGCCCATCTCCTTCCTCATTAATATTATCTCTCCATATATTTGGATGGACTCTGGAGAATGGCCTTCTAAATACATGTTGAAATTGGGGCAATAGATATCCTTCATCAATTTGGCCTTTCTTTTTAGGATGGAGATGTTGAATTCCTTAGAATAATTATATATTTCTTCCAAATGCTCTGCAATGTCTTGAGGCTTGATATAACTTACAGAATGCCAGTTACAAGGAGAAGCATCTAGAAGATCTCACATAAAGTATTCCTCTTTGACTTAGAATCTATGCTAGATTTCCTCCATCACACTGACATATGTCTTTGTTTGGAATCAGAGGATTATTGAACAGGATAATTTCTAGTGTTATATCTTCCAAGAAATTCTGAATTAACCCCCAACCAAAAATTAAACTTGAAATACAAAAATTAAAAGGAGAAATCAATAATATTGAAAGTAAAAAAACTATTGAATTAATAAATAAAACCAAGAGTTGGTTTTATGAAAAAGCCAATAAAATAGATAAACCTTTGGTAAATTTGATCAAAAAAAAGAAAGAGGAAAATCAAATTGATAGTCTTACAAATGAAAAGGGGGATCTTTCCACCAATGAAGAGGAAATTAGAGAAATAATAAGGAGTTACTTTGCCCAACTTTATGCCAATAAATTTGATAACTTAAGTGAAATGGATGACTTCCTCCAAAAATATAGGCTCCCTAGATTAACAGAGGAGGAGATAAATTGCTTAAATAGTCCCATTTCAGAAAAAGAAATAGAACAAGCTATTAATCAACTCCCCAGGAAAAAATCCCCAGGGCCAGATGGATTCACATGTGAATTCTACCAAACATTTAAAGAACAATTAGCCCCAATGTTATATAAATTATTTGAAAAAATAGGGGATGAAGGAGTCCTACCAAACTCCTTTTATGACACAGACATGGTACTGATACCTAAACCAGGTAGATCGAAAACTGAGAAAGAAAATTATAGACCAATCTCCTTAATGAATATTGATGCTAAAATCTTAAATAAGATATTAGCAAAAAGACTTCAGAAAATCATCTCCAGGATAATACACTATGATCAAGTAGGATTTATTCCAGGAATGCAGGGCTGGTTCAATATTAGGAAAACTATTAATATAATTGACCATATTAATAATCAAATTAATAAGAACCATATGATCATCTCAATAGATGCAGAAAAAGCATTTGACAAAATCCAACATCCATTCCTACTAAAAACTCTTGAGAGTATAGGAATAAATGGACTATTCCTTAGAATAATCAGGAGCATATATTTAAGACCTTCAGTAAGCATAATATGCAATAGAAATAAACTGCAACCTTTCCCAGTAAGATCAGGAGTGAAACAAGGTTGCCCACTATCACCATTACTATTCAATATAGTACTAGAAACGCTAGCCTCGGCAATAAGAACCGAGAAAGAGATTCAAGGAATTAGAGTAGGAAATGAGGAAATCAAACTATCACTTTTTGCAGATGACATGATGGTATACTTAGAGAACCCCAAAGAAATTCTGAATTAGTGTGGAAATGCCTTGCTATGAAAGGTGTAAGATGGTATTTTGTTCTACCAAATCAAGGTGGAGTTTTTTGGTTTGTTTTTTGTTTTGCAATCAAAAGATTTTCTATTCTCTACTTTTTTCTAGTGATAAAGACATAGTCCATTGTTGATTATTATTTGCAAGTCCTTATTTGTTCCCTAACACCTTCAATGAAGTTGCTCTTAATGTATATATATATATATATAATTGTCAAAGATTTTGAACAGTTTGGAAAAAAGTATATAGGTTGGTAGTTATTGGTGTCCTCTAGGTCACTTTTTCCCTTAATGAGATCCAAGCCTTTTTATATGCCTTTTATATCTTCTTCTTCAGATACTTTTTATATCCATAAACTCCCTCACAAGTGTATCAACTTAAACATAGTTATCCATATAACAAAACAATTTTGAATTATTTTTAAAAGTTACTAAAAATCAAAAATTAGATATGAATAATAGAAATTACAACAGTAATGCTAAAAATTTCATCCAGAAGTTAAACTAATGTAAATTAATTGTCAAAACAAGGTCATCAAAAAAGCCTAGATAGTCCAACAAAAAGAAATGATTGTCAAAAGCAATACTACAAAAGGGTGTAATTTATCTTTAATCTTATAAAAAGATGATGAATGATTGGTAGTGCTGAATCAAAGCAGACAGAAGCAGTGGAGGGTAAAATGAATTTAAAGAAAGCTTGGCAATATAATCAGCTAAACAAATTATTTCCAACAGAATTAAGAAGGGAAATAGAAGTTACTTATAAAAATCATTTTAACAAATTTTCTTTGTGAACAGGGGTGTGACCACTTACATTCTAATATCACAGTCTCATGAATAACTAAAGGCTATTGAAAGTATTTAAAAAAAAAAGAAGGGAAAAACATAAAATGGACCACATGTGTTATAACTATAATCAGTAAGTCCTAGAATTCACCGACTTTCTTAGCATATATATCTCTATTTTGTCCATAAAGATATATGAGTTTTTGTCAAATTCTTTGCTGAAATCTAGGTATGTCTAACGATGGAAAGGGGCCTCAAAGGTCATATAATCCAATATCTTAGTTATGCAAATGAGAGAATTGAAACCCAGAAAGGTTATAACTTGTGTAATGTCATAAAGATCATGAGAATCAAACCCAGTTCTCCTGGGTTCTAAAAAAACATTGTTTATTTGGTTTCCCTATTATAATAAGCCACATAAAAATACTATCTCAGAATTTAAATGTCTAGGGATATGTCTGAGAAGATGAGATATATTTCTCTACTGTACTCTTGTTTTGTTTCCCCTACCAACTGCTAATGATTAACAAACTAATTCTAGTGAATGATCTTATCTTTTATAATAGGCGAGTTAGTTCAAAGGTATAGAAACCTACTTTTAATACTTAGAGGCACAATATTCTCTACATTACCTTAGCCTCTGAGAGAGTGAGGACAGAGTACTGACAACATTTGGGGCTTGCTATACTAGAATTGGCCTTTAGCACCTATAGGGACCCTCTGGAACAATTTTCCACATAGGCAAATGCTGACTGGAAATAAAAATTAACCCTTAATGATTGATATTACCTTGGAGGAATGTTTTGCTCTAGGATCCACTAGAACAAATAGCCATTTTTTTCCACTTTGTTTTAGGCTATAAATATACAGCTGGCTCTGTTGTTGTTGTTTTTCCCAGTGTGCATTGTTCACAATTCTTTTGGAAATGTTTTTTGCATACTTTTTCATTTACTGTTTCATTTAATGTTTATGTATTACTGTTTGCTGCATTACTGAATGCTATTTAGGTGGTGCAAGAGATAGAGTGGCAGGCCTGGAGTCATGAAAACAAGTTTAAATCTGGGCTCAAGACACTAGCTGTCTGACCCTGGTCAAGTCATATAACTCTATTTGCTTCAGTTTCCTCATCTGCAGAATGATCTGGAAATGGCAAACAACTCTAGTATCTTTGTCAAGAAAACTCCAAATTGGTATGAATAATTGGACAAAATGAAAAGTTTAAGACATCCCATTGCTCAAATGCTGGTACAGCCACCCCAGACTGTTCTGTGGACCTTCTTCCTCTGCCAACCAAGTGTATCATTAGATCCTTCTATCACCCCACTTTCTTGTGTTTACCTTAAAGCTTTTTTTTCAAGGAATATTTCATCCTCTCTGATAAAGTGGTGACGTCCCCCTTAACCTTCTACTTTCTCTTTTATGACATTGTATGTGCATAGCAGTTACTGGACAATAACTGAAAGGCAAACATGCCAATCATATAAACATACCCCTTTCTTTAGACTCTAGCTTTCTAAAGGCCATCAATTTTTTCTGCTTCTTTTCTGTATTCCACAATACCCTACCTAACATTCCTTGATGTATATTCCTTCAATATTGGCTATCCCTTTAAGTTTTTTCCCTTAAATTTCACTGGACCTTGCCCCTACATCTAAGACTATAGGTAAATCATTTTGCCTTCTTTGCTCTTAGTTTTCTTAACTATAAAACATGGGGGAAAGTGCAGGGAAAGTAGGGTGGTACTAGACTATTTAAAATGTTTTTATAACTCTAAATTCTTTGATCGTGTATACTGTCTTCTTCCTTTAAACTCACAGTTACTAAAGACTGGAAACTTTGTCTTTCATGAGTAATCTTTGGATTCCTCTATTCTCAGTGATCTTGGTGTGCATGGAACCTATTTCATTATGCATGAAAAATCTGTCTTGCATATAAGACACAGGAACTGACTCAAATTCAGTAGTTTTTAAAAATTTTTATATAGACCTTGTTGACAGTCCCACAAAGTCTGAAGACTCCTTTTTAGAATAATGTTTGTGAATAAAATAAATACATAGATTACAACAATGATCAATTTCATTGAAATGGTTATTGAAATATTTATAAAAATAGGTACATAGTCCCCAGACTAAGAAACTTTGTTCTAGGTAAAGGGAGAGTGTGTATTTGTGTCTATAGCTAAATTACTTAACTATTAGAAGCTAAAAATCATTTTGGGTTTTTTTAAGTAAAGAGTAGAATTCCTTCAATGGGAAATTCCTTTACCTTAAAACAATTCACCCAGAATATGTTCAGTTCTGCTGGAGTGACTCCAAGCATTCACAGAAAGATAGACTTTACCATAACATAGATATTTAATAAGAGAAACCCTGCACTCATCTTTCCAGATCATTAAGATGCCAACTCATAAGTTTTAGAGCTAGAAGTCCTTAAAGATCAAGTGTCAAAGACTCATTTGAGGGATGAGAAAACTAAGTCCCAAAAATGTTGAATAAATGTGCTCAAATCATAAAGGCAAAAGCAAAAAAGATAGAGTGAAAATTTTGGATAAATCTTTGAACTCTTCTTTGATATCTCAACTACTGATTGTGAAATCAGTAATCTTGAGCTTTATTTGGGCAAAGGAATTCAATGTCATATTCATTCCTAGTTTATTTTAAGTACTTAATATATTAAAGAAGTATATCAAGGATATTACTCATAGTTTTAAAATATTTTCTCCAGTGACACAGATCACACACCTCCTCTATAACTTAATTTGCTATAACATGTCTGCTTTACAAATGAGAAAAACCAGAGCAAGCTAAAGAAACCAAGAGTGGAAAATAAATTCTCCTGCATCTTCACTATAAATCCTAGAGTTACCCTTGGGCTAGGTATTGTGACATGGCTAGGGTGGAAATGAAAAAGCTCTTTCTATTCCTTGAAATTGACATACAAAAAAGGACTAGCCACCAAATTTCCTTAGCCGACTGATTTTTATTCTTTCAAAGTTTTTTGATTGTACCGTTCTCATAGTACCGGAGAACAATTTCCTCGTTTTTGCTATTAGGCAAAGACATCTTGGGTTTTGCAGGATACCTTTTGATTTGTGTGTCTTTAGGATTTTTTTATATCCCCAACCTATTTTCAAAGTGCCAGAGAAGTTTCTCCTCAACTCACAGTTGTATTTCTGCAGGGGGTTCTCATTTCCTTCATGGCTCTCCTTATACTTTGGGCATCCAAAACCAAGTTTTAGCCCCTCAGGAGGACTTTGACCTCTGTGGGCAACTGTGCCTCTCTCCTGTGCGGTACCATCCAGTCTAGTGTTTCATGGCTCTCAAATAATTGTTTTATATTAATTTGGTCTCTCTATCTGGATTATAAACTTCTTGGGGGAAAGTATTAGTTTCATTCTTGATTTAGAAGCAAACTTTACAATACCTAGGGCCATGCCAGACATCCTGTATTTTGGTTGACATAACTGCCATATTTTGTTTTGCTTTTTATTCACTATTAGAGATATAGGACAGGTAAATATCCTAGTGTCCATCTTTAGCTCCCTTCTGGATCTGCCATATATCCTGTTGACTGATCTATCCATCTCAGATGTCTATAAGACAGCTTAGCCTTCAGGAGCTTTCCGGTTAAATGTTCACGCCAGCTCACATTTCCGATAGTGTGAGTTTAGGTAAGGTCAGAGTCCAACTTTTTCCAAGTTTGATGCAATATGGTTATTTTCCTTGGCTGGTCTCATAATTGAAGGAAGAGCTGGGATGATTTGTTTAAATGACTTTCTCTGTGGTGGAGGATATAAACTTGAGGATATAACTGCTTTCCCCCTAAGTTTGGAATCTGTTGAACCTAGCTTTTACTGTTTAAAGGAAATAAAACATTTCTTAGAAATAATAATAGCCATCATTTACATAGCATTTTAAGATTTATAAAATATTCTACATGTTATCATTTGATCCTCATAAAACCTCTATTTTAAAAACTCTATTTTATCTCTATTTTAAAACTTAAATGACTGTTCATGTTTACATAGCTAGTAATTGTCTAAGGCAGGGAAAGTCATAAGAAGTACTTAATCTTCATTTAATTGGAAAATTATAAAAACCATACATGAAGCTAGAGAGAAAGGAAAAAAAAACATGTATTTATAAATTATTTTAAAATTCATCTTATTACAACTTCCTTCCTTCCTATGAAAAGGCCTTCCAAATATCCCTAACCGATTATCATTGTGGAATTTCTAGAATATTTCTAATGATGTGGTACTTACTCTGATTTATAATCAGTTCTAATGGTTAGAAATTCATTCAGTAAATCTTTTTTAACCATCTATTATGGGCACCATGTTAGGCTCTGAGTCTAAAAAGAAAAAAAAATTAAATAGAACACATTTTGAGAGCAAAGACTATGTTCTATTAAGAGGTAACAGATGCAAATAAGTAAATTTAAATATATGCCATTAAATATAAACGAAAGTATGTGCAGAGGTACTAGTGAAAAGTCCAGAAAGCCTTTCATATAGGAAATGACAACCAAGCAAAGCCTTGAAAGCTGCTAGGATTGATTTCTACCAAATAGTGGAATTAAAAAAAAAAAAAACACACACACACACACCACCATCACAACACAACAACAACAAAAAGCCAGTGTGTTCATGCTCTGGAACAACATCTTGTAATAGTCTTAGAGAAAGGTATAGCAATTTGGCCAGGTTAGCTAGAAAGTAGATTGTAAAGGGGATTAAGGAGCAATAAGTATGAAAAGGGAAGCTGGAGCCAGTTTTGAAGGGCTTTCAATGTCAAACACAGGATTGTTTTCTACTAGAGGCAATTGGGAGCTTCCAGAGTCTTATAGTTTAAGAATATTAAGAATATTCATTTGCCAGCTACATAGGGGTTGGAGGAGAAACTTGAACTAGAGACAAGACATTGATGAGGAGCTCAACTAGAAAATTACAGGAACTAAGGAGACAGATTCAAGCAATGTTATGGAGCTGGGTAGAGGTATACATTGAATGTGGAGCAAGTCCATGCTCTATGCATACATCTGGCAGATCCAAGGATATCAGGCATTTAGTTTGATGTGGAAAGGAAATAAGGCACATGGAAGTATGGAGGATGGTTTGGAGCCTATGAAACTGGATGTTTGGAAGGATGGGGGTACCCTCAGCAGAAGTAAGGAAGTTAGAAGGAGGGAAGGGTTCAGGAGAAAGATGAGTTCTGTTTTTAGATATGCTAAATTTAAAATGTCAGTAGAGACTCTGATTTCAAATGTCCATCAGGAGAGAGATTAGGGCTAGATATATTCATCTGGGACAAACTCCAGCTTAAGACTTCCTTTAAAATGGTTCCTGAATATAATATTATCTATGTTATTGTATTTTTATATGTTTTGTTAAATATTTTCCAATTACTTTTTAATCTGGTTTGGGACACACTAGGATATTGGGTGCTGTGTTTGACCTTCAATATTAGAGTTAATTAGGAAAGACTCAGTATGTGGGTTTATAATTGATGAGTTCTTAATAATGGAAGTGGAATACATGTAGACAGTGGTGAGGATAAAGTCATGATTCTCCATGTTGTGTTTACTGAGGTAGAGTAAAGAATTAAGTGAAGGGAGATGAAGAATTTGAACTGGAAGTCCAGAGTGTTTGAAGGGACATTGTTAAAGTGAAAACTGCTATCCTCCAATAAAAGGCAGGGTTTGGGATGAAGAGGAAGATAGATTATAATCCAGGCACTAAACTACTTGACAGTACTCACTGAATACTTCCATTTCACTAAAACTTGAACAAGAAGGAAAATTTGTTGAGTGAGGGAAACTGAGGAGCAAGAAGAGACAATGAAGGGAAAGAAATGTGCTTTCTCCTCCTCTAAGGCCGAATTGTTGAGGTGACGTGCACAAATGCACATTGAAGGCAGATCAAGATGAGCGGAGAAGTAATGTCTTTTGTGGGAGCTGATTCTATATAAATGAATGAATCAATGGAATATGTGCAAGAAAATAAAGGTCTGTGATGAAGAGAAAAATAATAGTTAAATGAAGCTTCCAGAAGACAAAATGGAAAGGGGAAAGCAAAGAGTCTGATGGAGTCTGGGAAAAGGTATGGCTGATATGGTTGTGGATGAGAGGCAGAAAGGAAAGGGAGCCGGCAGTTCTGTGTCACTTATGTGCTCTCTGGTCCTAGACTGGTTTTAGGAAGTTAGTTTCTGGGATCTTAGGCTTTGGTTAAGGGCTCAATATAATCCAATTTGCCTTCTTTAACTAGTAAGTAGAACTAATTCTATGGTATGAAGCTCCCCATAATTCCAATAATCTTTATGACTATCATTCCATCCATGTTGATATACCTTCAAGAAGAAATTTAATGTAGTTGACAAACATTGAACTTGGATTCTGTAATATAGAAATTCAAATACTACTTCCAATGCTTAATAGCTCTGTGACCTAAGTGATTTATTACTTAAGCACTCTGGGATCTCATGATAGCTGTTTTCAGATATATTGAAGACAACATATTTCCTATATCAGATAATCTTTGCCGGTTTTCTTTTATTCTGCTCTCTGGACAATGGGAATGTTAAAAGAGGGGTTGTCTCCTGGGGTTGTCTTTCTGGAAACTGGGGTGGGGGGGAAGCCAGAGAGTAATATAGCAAGTTAGAGATGATCCTTATATTGCCTATGAGCTGTTGATTTCTGCTCAAGTTGAAGGGTACTTGTGTGTAGTTCTTAGCTTAGTGGGTGAACCACCTGCAGCCTATTTTATAGGAGGATGTGAGCAAGAATAACCAGGAAGGGCAGACATAGATTGATTGTGGTTTTTATTATGAGAGTTATCATAGGTTTAGCTCAAGAAGAAATGTTCTAATCCCCTCAATTTACAGATGAAGAAACTGAGGCCCAGAGAGTTTATGTTCAAATCTAGCCTCAGATGCTAGCTGAATGACCCTGTTCAAGTCACTTTATCTTGTTTGTTCAGTTTCCTCATCTATAAAGTGTGCTCAAGAAAAAAAAATGGCAAACCATTCCAATATCTTTGCCAAGAAAATCCCAAATGGGGTTATAAAGAGTCAAACACATCTGAAATAATGACTCTACAACAACAGTCATGTTCTACCTCAAGTAGATTCCTCTGCAGATTAAACATCCTAGTTCCTCACATGAATTGTATTCTGAAACTTTTTTCATCATATCTCTACCCCTCTTAACAAGCTTCAACTTAATACTCCCATAAAATACTTCCCAGAACTGAATAGGATACACCATATCGTGTGACCAGTAAAGACTATCTCTTCCCTTGACCTGGGTACTATGTTTTAGTCCTTGTTAGCTGTATACCTTTGGATAAGTCCTTTATGTCACATATAACACTTGTTGGCTATAATCTGAGATTATAAATATGAGCCCTGCCTACTTCATAGCATAACTGTGAAGGAAAAAAAAGAGAAAATGTTTATTAAAATGCTTTGGAAGCCTCTAAGTCACTGTACAAGTGTAAAGGAGTAGGATTATCATTACCTCCTGAACTTTGAAACTCAATTGGCCAGAATTGGCAAGCTATTGAGAGCAATAATGCACACTTATATTACAACAGAGGCTCAATTTTCACAACTTTATGCCTCCTACAAGATAATCAGTCTATCTTAGGTATTGTTCTGAAAGCTGTTTATTTGACTGAGGTGTGCTCTTTCAGAGCAAAGTGCTTTCCTTTAGCCAAAGTACTTCACAGTATCTATGACCTTCCTAGATTCACAATCTGAAGGCCTCTTACCCATTTCCTCCTCTGCTCTGCCCAGAAAAGGAACTCATTATCTTTACAATGAGAATTGGGTTCTACTTTAGAACCATCCCCTTAAAAGGGTGTGCAGAATAGACTGCTCCCCATCCTGCCGCATTTTAAGGATTAATAAAACTTCCAGATAAATGTTTTCCATTTCTTTAAGAAAAATCACCCTAATTATTGATCTAAAATTGTTTTTCTTTTTTGAATCAAATTATGATAATAGTTAACATTTATGTAGCAGTTTGAAGAAAGAGTATATGAACAAATAAAATCCCATTTGAGTCTCCCAATAACCTTGTGACATAGGTGTTATCCCCATTTTACAGATGATTTGCTTAGTAGGGTCACCCAGCCAACTCAGACATTCCTAAATTCCAGGCTCAGTGTGATAGGCCATCTAGTGTTGGCAGAGACTTCAGAGGTTGTCTAGTTCAACCCCTTCATTAAACAGAGAAGGAAATTGAGACCCATGTTTCTGATACCAAAGCCAGTGGTATCTACTGAATCATGTGGAACTCTTGAGACATAGCTATCTCCTACCAGAGGCACAGGGTTTCTCTGTAGCAGGAGAATTTTTTTCCTTGTCAGCCACTAATTTCCTCCTTTAGACAGTTAACTTAACATAACATTTTGAACAGATATATCCACAACTCAAATTTCACCTAAAAGTGTGCAGAAAATCCAACAAATAAGCATTTACTACACTCCTATGTAACAGAAACTGTGCTACTTATTTGAGATTAAGACACACTAAAACAGCCCCTGGACCTTCAAGGAGCCTCATTTAAGTCCTATTTCACAGAATAGAAGAACCACCAAACAAATCTTATTTATATTCGTCAATAAAAGAAGGAGGCAACTCTTTTAAGATACCAAATATTTTCATAATATGGTGAACATAAAAAGCTTAGGTTCTATTCTGTTGAAAGCTTCCTTGGTGGTGATGAGCTGGGTAAGGGACATTGCACTTAAGCCAATATAAGAAGGGAGCAATACAAAACACCCGCTATCACTATCTGATTAAATTCTGGCCTAAAATAAATTATCAGCTTCATGAGCTTGGACAAACCCCTGTATACCTCAGTTTTCTTCACTATAAGTAGCATCTACCTCCACTGGTTGTTGTAAAACACAAAGTGAAATAATATTTGTAAAGTGCTTAACAGGGTCTGGTACATATTTAAAGCTTAAGAGCTATCATTCATTTATATACTTATTTTTTTTTATAAACAGCCTCCAAAAGATAATGCATCTTTAACATAGTTGAGATTATGATTAGGAAAATGTAGGTTCTATATCAATTGAAAGAACCTTAAGTTAGTAACTGGAGACCCAGCTGAGACCACTTACATAAGGAAAACAAGAAAGAAACTTACCTCTGAAAGGGATCTTGGGACATTCACCCCACCATCCTCAACTTTCAGAACCACTTATGTTTCACTCTTTTTGTTATTGTTTGCTTGCATTTTATTTTGCTTCTCTTTTTGTGTGTGTAGTATGGTAATTGTATAAATATGTATACATATATTAGATTTAACATTTCTGTCATGTTTAACATTAAAAAAAAAAGATTGGACATCAGCAGAAAGGTCAGGTAAATTTGAAAGTCATCATTTTTAAAATGGTCATTAAATCCACGGGAGCTGATGAGATCATCAAGTGAAATAGTATAGAGAGATAAAAGAAAAGAAAACCTACATTTAGATATTATGATCTGGATAATCTAACAAAGATCAGGAATATCAAGGAAATTGTATTTTAAAGTAGGAGGGAAGGGGTCCTGGCCAGATCTCAAGTTATAGTACAGGGCTGTAATTATCCAAACAGTTTGATACTGGCTAAGAAATAGATTGATCAATGAAATGGAGTAAGAAGGTCCAGAGTATACAGAAACAAATGCATGTAGTAGCTAGTAGCCTTAGTGTTTCATAAACCCCAAGATCCCAGCTATTGCTGTAAATACTCATTATTTGACAAAAAATTCTTAGGAAAATTAGAAAGCAATCTGCAAGAAACTAGCTATAGTACAACACCTTATATCATATACTAAGATAAAAGCCAAATAATTACAGTGATTTACACTTAAAGGATAACAGCATTAAAGAAGTATGGAAGAAATTACTAATTAGATTTGTGGATAAGGGAAGTGTTCATGGCCAATCATAGATAGAAAAGTTCACAAGAGATAAAATGGACAATTTTTATTACATAAAATTCGAAAATGTTTGCACAAACAAAACCACTAAAGGTAAAATTAGAGACAAGCAGAAAATTGGCATGTATGGGATAGGGGAGTCTTTATATGAAGTTTTTCTGAAAAAAAAAAGTCTCATTTCTAAGATATATAAGGAAGGAACCAAGTCAAATTTGTAAGAGCTCTTTCCCAAGTAGTAAATGGTCAAAGGATATGAATAGGCAAATTTTAGAGAAATAAATTTAAGTCACCAATATCCATTTTAAAAAATTATCTATATCACTAATAGAAGAAATGGTGTCTGAAGTACCAGACAATGGGTCTGAGATATCACTTCACATCCATCTGATTGGTTAACATTACAAAAAAAGAAAATGACAAATGCTCAAGAAACTAACCTCAAAGTTATCAAAGAAAAAAAAAGAAGAACCCATATGTACAAAAATGTTCATAGCAGCTCTTTTCATGGTGGCAAAAACCTGAAAACTTAGGGAGTGCCCATCAATTGAAGAATGGTTGAATAAGTTATGAAATGTGAAAGGAAAAGGAGTAGAAAGGATGATACTTAATACAATAACAAAAATATTCTAGAGACAAAAATTTTGGAAAGAATTAGAACTCTGATCCAAAAAAATTGACTAACCACAGTTCCAGAGGACTCATGATAAAGCATATTCTCTCTGTCACCAACTCTAGAGGGTCTCGCACTCATAGTGGATAGAAGCTTCCCCCACCCTTTGAATATGACCAATATGGGGATTTGTTTTGCTTGCCTATACCAATTTGTAACAGGTTTTGCTTTTCTTGTTTTCTCAAAGGGGAAGCAGAAATCAGAAACTGAAAAATAAATTAAGCATAAATGTAAAACAAAATGCTTCTGGTGAATGTTAGTTAATTTTTTCTTTACATCTGTACCTGTTCACAGCTGAGTTTCTAAATCAACCTGTCTCACTTTCTCTATTCCCAATAGGATGTCTGTCCTCTCAGCAGCAGTCCAACTGGAGAATGCAGCAACAGCAAACCAAAAACTGAGTTGGCTGTTTCAAGAGTAAAATCTTTTCTCCCTGTACCTAAAAATAAAGTCACCCAGTGTACTCAGAACACCAAAAGAAACAGCAGCAGCAGCAGCAGCAGTAATACAAGGCAAATAGAAGCAAATAACTCAAAAGAAGAGATTTGGAACTTACGCAAAAATGTGCAAATAGAAAAAACAAACAAATAGATCTGCCTACAACTTTCTCACCATTTACTAACTGTATATTTCATATAAAAACCAAGGGAAAAGAATGTAAATAGCTTTTTTTAAAAAAAATTGCTTCATTGTAACATATTGTATGCGTATGGGACCACAGTTCAATTTTTATGTAAAGAACTTGTTTATAGCCAATGTTTTATTGCTTTTTTTTTCTGGAAATTCTATAGGATTGAACTTCAATATCAAGAAGTTACACCAACTTTTCAAGTAGTTTTCTATTATGAAAATTGTAATCGTTAAATTTGAAGATATTCAGGGGTATTGCCACAGAATTATCTGTATACTGTATATATATACTCAATGAAATTATATATCATTGCATACTATGTGGTGCAAAATATGTATAGCATTAGTGTAGAGCAAATGTACATGCAATTTAAAGCTGGAGATCCTGATTTTATCTTTACTTGATGGGGAGTGAATGGAATGTGGCAATAACAAGCTATTTGAAAATACCACAATTTCTTTCCATTACAAGCCATATTAAATATTTTGATTAACCACAACCTCTGCCTGTTCAATTCTGATTTTGTGATTTTCTTATATTGCTTACATTGCTATTTGGTTGTATCATGTAAATTAGTTCTTTGAGTTAGCATTATGCCTCCTGTAAAGAATGAAATTCTAATGCAATAAATATGTTATCTTTTTTATAAAATTTCTGCTCTTAAATGGACATGAAAAATGCCTATATTTCCCCGGTATATTTTAAAAAGCAATTTAATAAATAACTCTAGAAATGATTTGAAGTATCTACATTAGATCTAGTAAAAGGAAAACTCTTGGAAACATAAAGAATATATGCTAGCTTTTTTCCCCCTCTGGAATTACTAATGAAATATCTATTGCATAAAAATTACAATAAAAGTTTTACTTATATCCATTTATTAAGTTAAATTATTTTCCTGCTTTAAACATGCTACTCTTAGTTCATTTATTCACCAACTTTTTCAGCATCAGCAGTGAGAAATACAAAAATGAATTAGACACCATGTTTGTTCCAATGCAAATAATCAATTGCTCATCTTGAGTCATTTCATACCAAACTTTACTTTTCTGCCATTTAATACATATGTAAAAATCCTTTGTACCTATTTGCATTTTTATTGAGGAAACTAGTTGGCTCAGTAAATAAAGCTTAGGACTTCAAAGCAGAAAACCCAAATCAAATCTAGCCTCAGAAACTTAAGTTGAGTGATCAGAGTAAATCGTTTAACCTTCCCCTGCTTGATAAAAGAACATTAAAAACTATATTTAATTTTTTAAATTTGGCATAAAGATAAAATGAGATAGTAGTTATAAAGCTCTTTGCAGATTTTTGAGTGCTATATAAATGCAAGTTACTATTACTAATATGATTATTATTATTTCTTTTTGTTCTTCTAATGGTACTTCACTAGTTATTTAGGAAACAAATGGACAAGTTAATTTCCTTGCTTTGCCTGGGTTTTTAATGCCTTTTCTTAGAAGAACAAAGCTTTCCATGAGTTTCCTCCCAATAAATATCAATTTTCTGAATATAAAATGTAGAAGGTGAACCACTTTCATGATTTTATATTTATTTATTAAGAAACATTTAATTCTGTTCTCATTGATGCATTTAATCAAGCACATGTTCAGTTTTAATATGTCTCTACTAACCATATTTTTTTCTGTTTTCTGTGCAGATAGAAAACTCATTACCTAGTTTATTTTCTCATGCTTGGTTTCTGCATTTCAGTTATAAAATTAATTTCAAAGAATGAACTGTATGTCAAGTTATTGTTAAAATGTTAATACAGATATAAAACATAGACAAATTGTTTATATTTAAACACATATAGCTTCATTGATATTGGATTGACCTTTACAAAGACTCATCATCCGTACATCGAACAAAAATATTTACTTAATAAATGTTCATTAGAAAGGCTGAAGCAAAAAAGGGTCTCTCTTTGGGCCCAGAAGTACCACCTCAACATCTTAATAATTGAAGCCTTACTAGTTTGCAAAAATACAACACCTAACTCTCTGCCAAAGTCATTGAAGGTTATGGAAAAGGGCAAAAAGAGATGAAGTGTTGGGGAGGACCCAAGGCTTGCAAATAGCATCCCCCTTACTGTAGATAAAGGAATCTATGTGTTCCAGACAGAGCACCTGTATCCTTCAGATGCTACCACAAAGAAAAGCACTTTCAATAACATCTTTATCTAAATCAAGTAACCCACTGTATTTTGATAAAGATGATACAAGCACTTTTCACTAGGAATTCAAAGACATATGTTTGATCTAATGACATTTCAAAATATTGTTGATCAGTAAAATTAACATTTGGCCCTTAGGCAAAGCTATAGATCTTTGATGAATTTAGATCACAGGATTATAGAGTAAAATCTATTGTTTTCAATGTACAAAGTGATCAGCTATAATAATTTATGTGACTGAATATATACATAATTATATCTAGCAACTATTGAGGATCTCCCTAAACACATAATGGTATAGGAAACTCCCAGTATATAAATTCTTTTATATGGGCAACTTTTACCAATTTAATCTTAGAAAAATATCTTAGGCCCAAGGTGATATCAATGTGTCAGAGGAAGACCCTGACTCCTACGCAATTTTATAATGGAATAATATGCATAGAGATCCCTCAATAGACCATTAGATTCAGTACCTCTGCAATCCCTCAACTGCTCCTTTTTAAAATAAAATAATAATTATCATATAATAAAATAATAATTATCATAACTATCAAGAGATTTCCTCCAGCCTCCTTTACTGATATTTAGCAATGAGTAATGTCTAGAGAAGAATAGAAAATTTCATCATTATAGGAAAAACCTATCAAAGCATCTAGAAGTTCAATATTTTATATTTTGAATTCCTTTCTCTTTCTAATGCTGTCTTCAGGGAGAGAACTAGACTTCCTTATTAAAAAGAATAACAGTTGTTAATGAAAGGGCATTAAAAACTATGAAGAGTTTAACCTAAGACTTTATTCCTTTTCTTATAAACTTTTAAAGACTAATTAAAAATAAATCTTTGGAAAGTAGTTCCAAATTTTATTCTAGAAAGAAGTTCTGGTCTTTATAAGTCATTTCCAATTCTTCATAACTTCATTTGGGTTTCTTTGACAAAGATACTGAAATGTTTATCATTTCCTGAGATAAAGAGCTCTGGCGAAATTAAATGACTTGCCCAGTATCACACAGCTAGTGTTAGAGGCCTGAATTGAACTCATAAGGATAAGTCTTCCTGATTCCAAATTCAGTGCTCTATCCACTTTACCACCTGCCTGCCTGTGCTTAAGTACTTTTCTATTATTAAGACACTAATCCCATCCTCTAGCAAGGAGGAAGGGTATCTTTTTTTTTCAATTAATAAGCATTTATTTTCTCTCTTACCTCCCACAACCATATCCTTGCTATTAAAAAAAGCCTTATAAACAAAGGGGCATAGTTAAGAAAGATTTACATTTATCACATTCTCGATCTTGAGACCATCATCTATCAAAGTATTCTGACACTTTAAATTGTTTTCTATAAAGGTGTTTTTAATATTTATTCTAGAGTTTTTAATTACCTCTCCAAATAAGAGTAATTGGATATAATGGGGTAATAGTAGCAGCAGAATTGGAGAAATTAGAGTTTGCTAGCTAAGAGTTTCAGGTTGACAAACACTGAACCTCTTCTCACAGTGATTCCATATTCCAAAGCAGATGAGTGGACAGGAGTCTTTTGTCCATTTGAGTAGCCTCTTACCTAAGGAATGGATGATGGTCTCTGAGGACAATGGTTCACCACACCTGACTTCCACTTAATTCAGGAGGAATTAGAAAAATCTTGAATTGAACACAGGGATACTTAGCCAGCTATCCTGGTTCAAAACCTGGCATCCCTCTGGTATCATTTCATATATTTTGGGTACTTCACTCTTCTTGGGTAGTAAAAACAGACTGATCAAGTTCCTTTTGTTTAGAGGGCCCCAGACTTCCTCATGGTGGAAAGTCCAGACAATGCTTCAGTGTTTGCCTGACAAATCCTTCAGGGGATGTTTAAGTCCAAATATAATAATATTTTCATTGATTTTTTTAAAGCAGAGCCAGCACTGTTCAGCTTTGCCAAAACAACTTGCCTTGCAGATTCCCACTGTTGGTTTTCTACCAAAATTTTCCAAACTCTTCTTCAAATTCTTTCTTTGTGTTTGAAAGATACTCTAAAAAAAAAGCTACCCATGGATGTAACAATATTGAAAGTCAGAACTAAGAAAAATCCTCCCTCCTGTGAGTGCCATATCCAAGTTTGGCCTTGAGAATAGGAAATATGGTAAGATTTCAGGGGCTATTGGAAAGGATTTTTGTGCTTTAATTCATCTTCCCCATTTGACACTCTAAGTAAAACTTCTGATGAAATTATAAATGTATTAAGGGCATATTAGTAACAAAGGGCAACTGCGTGACATAGAGTTCTGAGCCTATTAAGGAAGAATAATTTTCCTGAGTTCAAATCTGGCCTCAGGTGCCAGTTGTATGACCCTTTTTCCCCCTCTCAGTTATTATTAATTGCCACACTCTGGGTAAGTCACTTAACCCTGTTTGCCTCAGTTTCCTAACCTGTAAAATGAGATAGAGAAGAAAACAGCAAACCATTTAAGTATCTTTGCCAAGGAAATCCTAAATGGGCCACAATGACCATGTCTGAAAACGACTGGCTCTTCCCCTAAATCCTCCTAAGGCTTCAAACAGACAGAATCCCCAAGATCTGCAAAGGCTTCTAGTGAGCAGAAGTTTTAGTTCAAGTTTTAGTTAAATATTTGGCAATTGTCCTTGATATTTACATGCCAATATACCTTAAAAATGTTATCCAATCATCCTTTGAGAAGAGGTACTCACAAGGATTATTATCCTCATTTTACAAATGAGAGAATCAAAACCCAGACAGCTTCCATGCCTTACCAAAGTTGTACCACTTGTAAATTTGAACAAATAACAATTTGAATCCAGAGTCTCTGATGCCCATTTTTGAACATGATAAGAAACAATATGACCTAGGAGAGAGAGAACTAGACTTTGTCATTAGGAAAGGTTTGAGTTTGAATGTCTGGCTAGGCAACTTCTGGGTAACAGTAGTAGGTAAGTATTTAAAACAGTTTCAAGGCTTGCAAAACAATTTACAAATATCTCATTTGATTCTCATAAAAGCTCTAGGTAGGTGTAATTATTAACCCCATTTTACAGATGGGATTAAGCGACTTGCTCAATGTCATTCAACCAGTATCTGAGGCCAGAATTGAATTTAGGTCATCCTCATTCTAGACCCACTCTTTCTACTTTGCCACCTCTTATGACACCTTCCTCTCTGAATCATCTCTTCATCTGGGAAATGGAGTATCTGATCAATATCCTCCATAGTTTTAAGAAAAGTGCTTTTATAAATGTCAAAATACAATAGAAATGTGAAATAATGTCCTTTTTTTGGAGATTAGGCCATATATTCCTTTTGTCCTAGGTTCTATCCTTCTTTGAGTAAACCTAATAGTAGGTGAAAGTACAGAAAGAAAAAAATATTAGAAAGATACTTTAATAGTAAAAAAAAATGTAACAAGACTCAACCCCTGTGGTCCCTTAGAGCATCAGTTTGTAAAATATAGTCTGAATTCAGGTACTGTATCTCAAGTTTACATTTTTGCACACCAGCTAGCCAGGAAGGCAGGGATAACTTGAAGCTGCAAGTTGAGATTTTTGCCAATCCCTATCTCTTTTCCTCAAGATTTCCCCTGGGTTCATTTTTTGGGGCTGTCTCATTGAGACATTTACAACCAGCATCTTTGAGAACTGCTCACTGGCTATTTCACATGTCAACTGCACAGGATATGGTCCTATTAAGACAAGTGGACTCAATCTCTCTACTCTGCTTGTTCCTTTTTGCTCTGTGAGTAGCTCTTTTCTCTAAGTGCCTCTTTCCAGGTTTCCACCACAACTGCCTCCGAAGCCAGCCAATACTGGAGGAAGATTTCAGCTTTTTTTTCAGATTTCACAAAAATTTTTACCAAAGGCAAGGGAACACAAGCATCCTGATAGTAGGAAGTTTTTGAGAGATGACATCAATGGGGTAGAATGTTATCATTAACCAGGGATCAGCTTCCTGTGAGAACAAGAACAGGAAGCATCATGGCCAATATCAAGAGCAGAGACTGGGAGTAGTCAATAGGTTGGTCTAAAAGTTTTCCTTTCTCAGGTGTCACAACAATCAGGATCTTTTCCAGAATGGTAAGAGAGCTAGCTGTATAGCACCTAGCTTCCACCAAGAGTGTCAAGGTACAATAGATAGCATAATAATAGTTAGCTCATATAGTACTTTAAGCTTTGTCAATTGCTTTACAATCATCTTCTTATTTTATCTCATAATCTGGGAAGAAAATGCTCCTATATTCATTTTATATATAAGGAAACTGAGGCAGACAGATATATTAAGTGAATTGCCCATGTTCTCACAGCTACTAACTGTCTGGAAGCTCTATTGTATAGGTTCCTATTTTCCTTGTCAAATGCATGGAGAGAGATCTAACATCAACCCTTTTCTCAGACGTCCAAGATACAGGTTCTGAAGACACTGAACATTGGGGGAAAGAGAAAAAAGGAAGGAGATTTGGAAGCTAAAGATATTGATTTCCTCAATTATCTCTCCAGGAATCAAGGCACATAGACTCCATCTCCTATACCATTACCAGTTTCATTAGCCATTCTTGCAATAAATGAACAGCATAATTATTCCAACACTCTCTACTATATCTCTAATCTATCCAGCCAACTAACCACGAGTTTTCTCTAAAAGTAAGATCACAAGGATTTTTGCCAGATTCCTAAACAGTAGGATACCATCTTCTTTTCCTTTTCACTTTGAAGTCTTTAAAAATTGAGTGATACCTCATTTAATCTTGTAAATAATTTCACACTAACTCTGGTGTTCAAGCTAATATTTGCCTAATGTACTTACAGTACCACATAATCCTTTGTGTAAAGAGGACTATTGGGAAGTCATGGCAGTCAGGGGGAGGAAGTACATTTTTCTCCTGTCTCACAACAGCCCTACACCTTCTTAAACTCAGAAGTATCCACTTCCCCATTGGCCCTGGGCCAACTTGGTTCTTTTTGAAGTAGATCCTCGAATCATCCCTGCTACATTTACTTTTATCCTACATTTCTGAAAACTGATTTGCAGAGAGGGTCAATGATTTTTATGTGCTCCCAAAGACTTTGGAGGCAGATTAAAGAGAAGTCATCAGATTTCTGGTTGCTATAATGACTTTGGACTTTGCTCCATTTCCATTAAAAGTAGAATAAAGTAATTGAAATCCCAAGATATGGGATGAAGTTGGTTCATTTAATGTTATGGACACTGAATTCTAATACTTTTATGTTTATAGGAAAAAAAAAGAGAGACTTATTCTTCAGCTTTAGGAACCCAAAGGAATAACTGTAGAGTCCACTAATTCTTGCCCAAATAAAAAGTAAAAGTGCTTATACAGGAAGAAGTCTGGCTTTTTTATCTATCACTGAAATATGTTTAATCACCTATGTTTATGATTTAAATAAATGAATACTCCTTTTCTGCATAGAATTCAGTATGAGCCCTAGGTAAAATCATGAATAAGTGTTTTCATCATTGGTGCCCTCCTATTTCCTTCTCAGTGCCTTTCTTTCTCATTATGGTATATGTCTATCTCCCTCTTTCCCACCTTCTCCACCTCCCTCACTGCCCTTCTCTCTTTTTACCTTCCTCTTTCCCTTTCCCCTTGTCTCTTTACCTCTACCTCTTCCTTCCCCCTTCTTAATACCCATTCTTTTTCTCATTCTTGTTCTAATGAGAACAAGATCTCTTCTAGTGACTTAAAGTGGTATCCTCCAAATCCAAAGTTACCAAAGTGGTATCCATGTGCAATTTAACAAGGGATTTTGAAAGACCAGCAAATCTGGCAATTATAGTAGATGTCAAAATTACTAGATATATCATCTCATTCAAAAGTAACACACATATCAAAAACAAAAACAAAACAACATGTTCAGGAATCACTAAAAAGACCCAAGTCAAATAGAAACTTAACAGTAAAATTCTATATATTGAGGATCAAAGACCAAATCATAGAAACAACAAATAATTATGAGTGAAAATGACAAAAACCACAAAATTTCTAAGATGTAGCTAAATCAGTTCTGGGAGTGGGGGTGAGGAAACATATCCCTACCAACATCTATTAACAAAATAGAAAGAGTGAATGAATGAACTAAATATCCATTTTTATTTTTAAGCCAAAAAATAAACTTAAAGTAATCACAAAATAGGAGATATGAAAACTAAGAGGAGAAATAGATCAACTAGAAGAAAAAAAAATCCATAGAAATGACAAAAAAAACCTAAAAATGGTTCTCTGAAAAGATTAATAAAATTGTTAAATCTTTAGCCAAACTGTTTTTAAAAGATTAGAAAATCACAGCAATAAAATAGCAAAAGAGCAAGGTAAAATCACAATAAAACTAAAAGTAACAAAGAATAATCAATATGTATTATGCACAGGCAAAGAAGTGGATGAATACTTTGAAAAATAAAAAAAAATATCTAGACTGTTAAAGGACCAGAATGAGATTTTATATAACCTAATCCCAGAAAAGGAAATGGAGCTAACTGTAAAGGAACTACCAAAGAGGGATAGCGGAGAAGACTCCTGATTCAGAAGAAATCTTAGGAAAATTCTACAAAACTTTAAAAGAACAATTAATACTGGTACTTCACAAATAATTCTCAAAATTGAGAAGAAAAAGCATCCTATAATAATTAGTTTATGAGACAAATGTAGTCCAAAATGTCTAAACCAGGAAGAATAAAACATAAGAAAAAACTATGTCAATATCACAAGTAAAATATTGATCCATGACCCATTCATGATATAAATTCCTGTCAAGAAGACTAAAATGATTTAGCCAAGAAATCACTGATTATGACCAAGTTGAATCTATGCCAAGAATATAAGGATGGTTCAACTTTAGGAAAAAAATCAGTTTAAACAACCCAAACATGCAAAATCACATGCTTATCTCAAGATATGCAGAAAAGCTTTTGATAAAATATAACATTCATCTTTATTAAATATAACATTCATGTATATTAAAAATAAAAACATCTACAAAGTATAGACATAGCATTATTTTTATTAATCTAGTTAGAAGCACCTATCTAAAACTGAAAACAAACATCATATAAAATGGGAATACAGTAGAACTTTTTCCAAAAAATATGGAAGTAAAGCATTGCCATTATTTTACTTTATATAATTTATATAGTTCTAGAAATTTATATATATATATATATATATATATATATATATACTTTATATAGTTCTAGAAATATTTGCAACAGCAGTAAAACAAGAAAAAATCAATTAAAGGCATAAAAGTATGAGATAAAGCTATCTCCATTTGCCATTGTTATAATGGTGTATCCTATATAATTAGCAAAGATGATAATCAAGATAATAAATAACTTCAGCAAAGTTGAAGGATACAAAATAACTCGTCAAAAAATTAACTTCATTTCTATGTTACAATAGCAAAATCCAACAGCCAATAATAAAAGGGGAATTTCAATCCAAATAATAAAATTTATAATGTATGTGGAGATCAATCTACCAAAGCACATATTATAGATTCAATTACAAAGTGTTCTTTAAAGAAATAAAAAAAACATTTAAATGGCTGGAGCAATAGTGCTTTCTCATGGGTAGGTCCAGCCAATATAATCATAAGAATATAATCATGTCATCATGCCAATATGAAAAAAAAATGACAGTACTACCAAAGGCAATTTATACTTTTACTATTATATAAAATTACCAAAGATACTTCAGAGAATATGATAAAATTATAACAAATTTATTTGGAAAAACAGAAGATATATAATATCAATACAATGAAGTGGGAATAAAAAGGGGAAAACACTTCTAGACAAACTGCATTGTATAACAGAAGTCATTAAAATCATCTCATTTTGATTTGATTCATTAAAAATTAAAAATTAAAGGTTAACTATACAAGTTAAAATCAGAAACAATGGAACTTAAAGCAGAAAATTATTTCTTTTTTTCAAAAGTAATTTTTATTTTTTAAAAAGCTTTTTATTTTCAAAATTTATGCATAGATAATTTGGCAACATTGATCCTTGCATAGCCTTGTGTTTCAGATTTTTTCCTCCTCCCCCAACCCCTCCCCTAGATGGTAAGTAATCCAATATATGTTAAACATGTTAAAATATATGTTAAATCCAATATGTATAAATATATTTATATAATTCTCTTGCTGCAAAAGAAAAATCAGATCAAAAATTGTAAATGAATAAGAAAACAAAATGCAAATGAACAACAAAAAGAGTGAGAATGTTATGTTGTGGTCCACAATGAGTTCCCACACTCCTCTCTGTGGGTGTAGACAACTCTCTTTGTCACAAGATCATTGGAACTGGCATCAATAATCTCATTGTTGGAAAAAGCCATGTCCATCAGAATTGGTCATAATATAATCTTGCCATTTCCATGTACAATGATCTGGTTCTGCTCATTTCACTCAGCAGCAGTTCATGTAAGTCTCCCCAGACCTCTCTAAAATCATCCTGCTGATCATTCTTACAGAACAATAATATTCCATAACATTCATATACCATAACTTATTCAGCCATTCTCCAATTGATGGGCATCCATTCAGTTTCTGGTTTTTTGCCACTACAAAAAGGGCTGCCATAAACATTTTTGCACATGTGGGTCCCTTTCCCTCAGATATAGCCCAGTAGAAACACTGCTGGATCAAAAAGTACGCAGTTTGATAACTTTTTGAGTATAGTTCCAAATTGTTCTCCATCATGGTTGGATCAGTTCACAGTTCCACCAACAATGTATCAATGTCCTCGTTTTCCCACATCCCCTCCAACATCTGTCATTATCTTTCCTATCATCTTAGCCAATCTTATAGGTGTGTAATGGTACCTCAGAGTTGTCTTTATTTGCATTTCTCTGATCAATAGTGATTTAGAGCACCTTCTCATATGATTAGAAATAGTTTTAATTTCTTCATCTGAAAATTGTTTTTATCCTTTGACCAATTTATCAATTGGAGAATGCTTGAATTCTTAAAAATTTGAATCAATTCTCTATATATTTTAGAAATGAGGCCTTATCAGAACCCTTAAATGTAAAAAAATGATTTCCTAATTTATTGCTTCCCTTCTGATCTTGTCTGCATTGACTTTGTTTGGACAAAAACTATTAAATTAATTTAATCAAAGTCATCTATCTGGTTTTCAATAATGTTCTCTAGTTCTTCTTTGGACACACACTCTTTCCTCTTCCACAGATCTGAGAGGTAAACTATCCTATGTTCCTCTAATTTATTTAAAATATCATTCTTTACGTCTAGATCATGAACCCATGTTGACCTTGGTATACAGTGTTAAGTGTGGGTCTATGCCTACTTTCTGCCATACTATTTTCCCAGCAGTTTTTGTCAAATAGTGAATTCTTATCCCAAAAGCTGGGGCCTTTAGGTTTGTCAAAGACTAGATTCCTATAGTCATTGACTATGTTATCCTATGATCCTAATCTATTCCACTGATCAACTGCTCTTTTCTTAGCCAGTACCAAATGATATTGATGACTGCTGCTTTATAATATAATTTTACATCAGGCACAGCTAGGCCACTTTCATTAGTTTTCATTAATATCTTTGAAATCCTTGACCTTTTGTTCTTCCAGATGAATTTTGTTACTATTTTTTCTAAATCTGTAAAATGATTTCTTGGGAGTTTGATTGGTATGGCACTAAATAAGTAGATTAATTTAGGTAGTATTGTCATTTTTATTATATTCCCTTGGCTACCCATGAGCACTTGATATTTTTCCAATTGATTAGATCTGACTTTATTTGGGTGGAAAGTGTTGTGCTCATAAAATTCCTGACTTTCCCTTGATAGATAGATTCCCAAATATTTTATACTATTGGCAAAACTTCTATTTCTTAATAAAAGGATTCCCTAGTTGATTTTTTTTTAAATCCTGGGAAAACTACAATCTGGAATAAATTAAGATGAGCACTTTATAACATATTCCATACTACATTCAAGATAGATACATAGCCTTAATTACAAAGATTATGAAATTTAGGAGAGTAGCAGTTTGCCCTTATATCTCACAGTTTAGGATAGGCAATGTCTTAATCAATGAGGGAAATGAACAATTATAAAAGATGAAACAGATGGCTAATCACATGAAACTTAAAAGCTTCTACACAGACAAATCAGTCCACTTAGGTTATTAGTGTTGTAGACATTGTGGGAAGATAGGCACAGTGATACATAGTTGGTAGAGCTGTGGACGGATACAAGCCTTTTGGAAAGCTATGTAAAATTATGTAAATAAAATGATTAAAATATCTACTCTGTTTGAATCAGAGACTCAAAGCAGAAAGAGATATATATATATATTAATATTATATATAAAACAGATCCCAGAAAATAATGTATGTAATGACTACCACAATGTATTTTCTTCACTCATAAGTGACCAAAGGATATAGAAAGAAATAAGCAGTTTTCAGATGAAGAAATCAAAGCTATTAATAACCACATGAAAAAATATTCTACATCACTAATAATTAGAAAAATGCAAATAAAAACCATTCTGAGATATCACCTCAAATCTATCAGATTTTCTACGATGGTAGAAAAGGTATGACAAATGCTGGAGAGGCTATGGGAAAACAGACACATGAATACACTTTTACTTGTCTAATCATTCTGGAAATCATTTTGGAACTACATTTTTTAAAAAAGCCATTAGTCCTTTTTTATCCAGTGAAACTGCTACTGGGTTTATACTCCAAAGAGATTTTTTAAAGAGAAAAAGGACTCACATCCATAAAAATATTTATGGCAACTTTTTTTGAGATGGAAACTGAGGGGAGATGCCTAGCAATTGAGATATCACTTTTTTTTTCTTTCTTTCATTAGGTTTTGGAACATGGCTAACATGAACTTTTTTTTTTTTTTTGCATGACTTATACATATTTGTAGTGGATTTTTTTTTCTTATTTTATCAATGGCTAAGGAAGGTGAGTAATAAAAAAATTTAGAACTAAAAATTTTGAAAAAAAACTAAAAAGTTATAATACTTGGATAAATGTATATGGAAAAGTACATTTTGATATATATTCTAAAAGTATTTTTTGATTTTTGTGTGTTTATTCTTTCCACTTACACTGTTAAAAATTTATAAAGGATAAATGACTCAAAAGAAGAGATAAGAGGATATTCCCAACAAATCTTGCAGATTATGTTTGTTTTGCATGTTTTCAGACTTCTTTTATTTACTGAGTTGATGTGCTCATTTTCTCATCTTTCTTTTTTTTGTCTTTTAAAAATGCTATTTGTTATATAGGATGGCTCTCTGGGAGAGGGAGGAAGAAGTATGCTGGGGAAAACTATGATGATTTAATTTTAAAAATCAATAAAATATATTTTTAAAAAATCAAAGAATGGGGGAAAGAGCAGATATGTAGAAAATTGGGTTTACAACTTGAACTAGAGGATTCCATTGAGTATATCTAAATGAAATTGGTTGGGAATTGAAAATGATTCCCCAAATGAATGTAAATTGTTAGCACTACTGTCTATCTATCCAGGTTACTTATACTATCGGAATCTAATACTTAACGTGCGACAAGAAAATTGGATTTACACACATATATTATATCTAGGTTATACTATAACACATGTAAAATGTGTTGCCTGTCATCTAGGGGAGGGAGGAGAAAATTTGGAAAAATGAATATAAGGGATAATGTTATAAAAAAAAAGAAAGAAAGAAAGAAAAAAAAGAAAAGAAAATGATTCCCCAATCTCCAATAACTAGTTCTTGTCACTCTTCTGAACTATAGTCCTGTACCACCAATTACTTTTGGGAGCATCAAGAACTAAATGATTCATAGCCATCTTAAACTCAATATGCCCACACAGATCTCATTACATTCTCTCTAGAATATAGAGAGTTTGCCTATAGTTTTTCTTTTTCAGTTCTAAAACTGATTTTATACCCCTAAAGTCTTCTTGGTATTTAAGTTGGAAATGATTCAAAAGGCAATATACATACGTGCTTCTCTCTGATGGACTCTCAAACTCTCCACAACTATTTCAATCTTTTCTTTCTTTTATTAAACCATCACCTCTTCTTCTCACCATTCCCAACACCATTTGCTTTCAGCAAATGTCGTTGCCTATTTTGCAGCAATATCAAGGCCGTTCATCATGAAGTTTCTCAGCTTTTTTCATCCATAGGCCACATTATCCTTTCTCCTTGCCAAAACACACTTCTCTAATTTCATCTAATTGTCATTTTCTTTAGGAGCTGAGCCCATTGATGATTCCATGTTTTTCATCCTCAATTTCTCTTTATTGACTACTTCCATCAATTTTGCCTTTCTCTTTAACCCAGATTTTATATGAATAGGTTTTTATCTAAAAATCCTTTCCTTACCCTCTTCTCCCCTCTCTATGACCTTATGCTCCTTTCTTTTCTTTCTGCATTTAGAAGAGAGACAAGCAGGGAGAGAGAGACGGAGGGGGGAAGAAAGGAGGAAGGAAAGGAGGGAGGGAGGGAGAGAGAGGGGGGAGAAAGGAGGGGAGAGGGGGAGAGAGAGAGAGAGAGAGAGAGAGAGAGAGAGAGAGAGAGAGAGAGAGAGAGAGAGAGAGAGAGAGAGAGAGGGAGGGAGGGAGGGAGGGAGGGAGGGAGGGAGGCAGAGAGAGAGACAGAGAGAGACAGAGAGATAGAGACAAACAGGCATACACAATCTCAGAGACACAGAGAAAGAGAAAGAGACACACACACACAGATACATTCAGAGACAGTCTTAGAGACACAGAGAAAGAGACACACACAAACACACACACACACAGATACATTCAGAGACATGGACTCAGAGACACAGAGAGACACATACACCCTGATCTCCTGATGAGAATAGGATTCCCTCCTTCCCCATCTAAATCTTCTATATCAGTTCTTCCTCTTGTACCTCATTTGTATGAGATAATTACTCTTTTTACTTTTTACTATGTGAGTTTTGTTTTTCTAGAAGCACATCATATTGAATTCTGCTCCACAATCTTTCTTTTGAAGTACCTAATTACTAAATGGCAATCTTACTATGTGGTTTACATTTCCATGTATAAAAAGGAAACAATTTATACTTATACAATATATAAGTATATTATTTATTATAATTAGTCTTTGACAAAATGTTTGTGGCAGCTCTTTTCGTAGTGACTAAAAACTGGAAGATGAATGGATGTCTAACAATTGGAGAATGGTTGGGTAAATTGTGATATATGAAGGTTATGGAATATTATTGCTCTGTAAGAAATGACCAGCAGGAGGAATACAGAGAGGCTTGTAGAGACTTACATCAACTGATGCTGAGTGAAAAGAACAGAACCAGAAGATCGCTTCAATGTTGTATGAAGATGTATTCTGATGGAAGTGGAAATCTTCAACATAAAGAAGATCCAACTCACTTCCAGTTGATCAATGATGGATAGAAACAACTACACCCAGAGAAGGAACACTACTGTCTTTCTACCCAGGTTACTTATACCTTCGGAATCTAATACTTAACGCTCAATAAGAAAATGGGATTTACACATATATATTGTATCTGGGTTATACTGTAACACATGTAAAATGTGTGGGATTGCCTGTCATCTAGGGGAGGGAGTAGAGGGAGGGAGGGGAAAATTTGGAAAAATGAATACAAGGAATAATGTTATAAAAAAATTACTCATGCATAGATACTGTCAAAAATTTTTATAATTATAAAATTAAAAAAAATTAATTAGCCTTTGAGGTTTACCTTAAATTTCTCTTGGATCTTGTATGTCAAATTTTCTATTAAGTGCAACAAAATCCTGAAAATCTGGCAATTCACTGAAATGTCCTTTTTTTTTTTTCTTTTGGTTCAGGATTGTGCTCAGTTTTACTGGGTATGATATTTTGGTCACAAAACCCAGTTCTTTTGTTTCTTGATATATGGTGTTCCAAGCAAGATCTGTGGTCTTTTAGTATAGCCACTACTAAGTCTTGTTTAATTCTAATTGTGACTTAGCAGTATTTGAATTGTTTTCTTTTTTCTTGTTGAACATAATATTTTCTCCTAGAACTGGGGTTTTTCAGAATTTGGCTATGATATCCCTGTAGAATTTTCTTCTGGGATCTCTTTCAAATGCTGATCAGTGGATTTTTTCTAATTCTACTTTCCTCTCTAGTTCTAACATTTCACAGCAATTTTCTTTACTTATTTCCTGCATTATTGTGTCAAAATTCTTTTTGACACAATTTTTATCATAGCTTTCAGATAGTTTAATTATTGTTTTCTATTCCTGATCTCTTTTCCAGATCAATTATTTTTCTTGTGAGATGTTTTACATTTTTTATTTTTTCCTTCTTTCTGTCTTGTTACACAGTACA
This sequence comes from Sminthopsis crassicaudata, assembly GCF_048593235.1. Taxonomy (NCBI): domain Eukaryota; kingdom Metazoa; phylum Chordata; class Mammalia; order Dasyuromorphia; family Dasyuridae; genus Sminthopsis; species Sminthopsis crassicaudata. The sequence goes on from NC_133621.1 coordinate 128,653,476, forward strand.
TAATATGTGCTTAAGTAATGTTTAAATAATGTTTAGAAGAATTGCACATGTTTAAATTATGTTAGATTGTTTTCTGTGTTGGGGCATGGGGATGAGAATAGAGAGGCAGAAAAATGTGGAACACAAATTTTTGTAAAGGTGAATGTATTTAGAAAAATAAAATGCTATTAAAATCTTAAAAAAAGAGAGAAAAGTAACAATGAGAGAGAAAAAAAAAAGGAAAAAAAAGCAAGAAAGAAAAGAAATGTTAATTGAAAAGTACATGTAAGTCAACCAAAGTAGATTGTCAAGAATGATGTGTGTGCAAGAGTTGGCATTCACAATAACTTTTGACCAGAAAGGAAAAGTGAACCTTTTATATTTTGTGAACAAGGAGTAACACTAAAAGATAAAGTATCTCTACCAGTGCTTCACAAAATATTTAAAAAGCTGGAGAAAACTCTACATCAAAATGGGTAAATATTCTATGGAAAATTTATGAAAGGCCAGGAGAAATTGACATTGGATTAGCATCAGATTATCCACATGGATAAGACATTAGTTCCATTAGTTTTTTCTTGAAAGATATTTCTCAGATTTTAGTTTAACATTGAGCAAGAAAGGAAGTTATGATAATGATGGGAATTCTAAATCCAACTCTAATGCAACTTATTTTTCTGGAATTGCTAAAATGAGCCCATGCTGTTCCTATTATTAATCATAATCAGGTCAGTTCTCCCAGACTGTCCAGTTAGCATAGAATTATGTGAAGGTGGAACTCATCTGGCTTTCTACAATTAGTACTTCAATCTCTGAAACTATCTTGATTAGCATATCTTTAGATAACCAATCTCCTTCCTGGTTCTTCCCTTTACTCTCTAGGTCCTGCCCTCCTCCAGATTTTAAAAGTCATTTCTCCCCTCAAAACAAGTTGCTTAATCACCTGACTTTCCCTTGCTTAGCTATGGTTAAGTCTGAACTATTTCATATAAAAAATGGCAAACCTTTGTAATTTGTGATGGATGTCTGGGTCATGGTTGTTTCATATTGCTACTATGCTCTCCCAAATCTATTTCATATTATTGATGAATTCTTGAGTAGCTGGATGTGGTTGACAGAGAAAGACTGAAGTATTGATAGAATTGTTCCCTGAGACAAGCAGGGAAGGGCACCGATGGAAATCAGTTTAGGTTCATAGTCCCACCTTCTGTGGAGGTCATGGGTAGCCCTACCTTGCTATGTCTGTACAGAAATCCAAATTATGTCAAACCCTGGGGTTAAATCTCCACTGTGCCATGTGGTGCCTCTCTCTCATGCTCTGTGTATCATGCTCTGTGTATCTCTCCTCTCATCCCCCACCATGTATCCATTCTTTCTCCTTATAACTCACTCTTTTAGGGTGCTAAATCTCATTTGCTATTTATCCTGGAAGTTAAGGGCATAGTGTGACCTCATGGAGTGTTCCCTTTCTCCTGGTTAATTGTGAGTTCCATTTGGGAACTTGTCTTTTCCATCACTAATTGTTAAAAAGCCCTTTCCTTGCTAACTATATGCTCTCCTATTTCATATTTACCTGTATTCCATCATTTTGCCTGTAACCTCTTCTAAATAAACCTACATTTTGCCAAAGAGAATGGCCATTGTGAATTCTTCACATGACCAAACCCCAATTTTTGATACCTGCATCAATTACATTATCACATGGTGCCTTAATTTTCACTTCATAATAATGAATAGAAAACTGCTCTCAGAGTTAGGAAGACCTGGATTCAGATCCTGTTTCTGACATAGTGTCATGCAATGCGTGCGAGTCAGCTAATAAGCACTTAATCATCACTTGCTGCCTAGGACTGTGTTAAGGGATCAGAATGTAAAGAAACATGAAAACACAGTACCTGCTCTCAAAGAACTCATATGATAATGGGAGAGACAGCCTGCAAAATACATATCTGATGTTTTACCAGATAAGTAGAAGGGTAATGTCAGAGAGTTGGAGGGTAGGGGTAGGGAAGAGATTTAGGAAAGTACTCTCAGGCAGCTTTAACACTATATGGAATGAAGCAAAGAATGGAGAAAAATGGAGGGTGCTGGGGGAAAGGAAGTTATCAAAAAGATACAGTGACCAACTCCAACAAATGACAATAAGATGAGCCAAGGTTTGGGCAGTTCCTAAGATGCTGTCAGGTGGTATCTGTGGAAGGAATCACTGGATCCCAGCCTCTCAGTTCTTTAAATTACCAAGATAAGTAAAAGGGTCTCATTAGCATGAGATCTCACATATATCAGGTGCACTGAACCTGTAACAAGCTTTCCCAGGCAGTATATTAGCAAGGCCCCAGGTGTACTCACTACCAAAAATAAAAAGGTGAAAATGAGTGCACTTATTTATTTTGCTGCAATTTTTCCAGTAATCTTTTTTGTAGTCATGATGACAACAACAAACTACCAAAGAAATCCTTGTACAATTCCATTTTCTCAAGGTTTTTGCACCAATAGAATAGACAATCCCATCTGCTACTAAAGAGCACAGGAAAAGAAAATGAACTAAAAAACAGCAATTTGTTTGCATGCCTAAGGGAAACTGGAGGTGTACATGTAAAGAACCTGTTTGTTTACATAGCATTAAAGACTTCAAAGAAGAATTAGATTTTCCAGCTAATTGGTTTGGATTGGGCAGTACCCAATCTAACTAATATTTTTGCATTGACACTGCAGTCATCAAGACCTTGAGATTACAGATTGTTAAAGTATAAAGGACCTTGGAAATCATCTACTGTATCTTCTTCTTTCACTATTAAGGAAACTAAATTCTAAAGGATGAGGGACCAGGCCAAGGTCACACAGCTAGTTAGCAATTAAAGGCAAAATAATAAGATAGTTGAATATTGTTACAGGAACTTCCTGCAATTTGGGGTCATTGTATTATCTGTATGTCTGCCCAGTCCCTGTAGTTACTTGCCAAGAAAGCATGGAAAGTAATTAGCTCTTGGACCTTTCCTGGCACTGCCCCACTGGCAAGTGATTTCAAAGGTTGTTTGGAAAAGGTATTGGGAAGGACTGCCAGATCCTGGTGCTAGGGACTCCACAGAACAAAGTGTGATCATTTACAGAAAATGAAACGCTGAATAGTCTGAGTGTTCAAGCCTACTCAGCAAGACTTAAGAGTTCCATATTATTCCATCTTTCCCTGTGATTCACCCTTCCAAAACGTACCTTCCTCAATACCTCCAATTTCTCCTCTCTTCCATGTTGTCTCAGGCCATTAGCCTCCTCTAATTTACTTTGCTCATTTTCCAGTTTCAGTCCTAAAGTGAATTAGTTCAACAAAGCAGTATCATCTCCTCTCAAATACTTTACCCTCCTCTCTTATCTCTGCTCAGACTTTCTTAATCTTAATTCTGAATTACTCCCACCAGCTGTCACCTCCACTGCTATTCACATGGTACTGAATGGAGCATGAAATCTTGGAATGAAGCTCAGTGGGTCTGCCACAAATGTAATCTCAACCAGGTATTCTTCAGTGAAGCCCTAATTCTCCTCTTCTCTAATTGGTTCTCTAGAACACTCCCCACTGAAGCTGTTCCAAATTTGCATTTCTCACCTCAAACCACCCCCATCATCTTCTCAAATGAAAACATTTATGTCATGATTTACTGAGAAACAGAGGCTATTGATTGAACTCCCTTTTTCTTCTCTGCTCAGAATTCTAAACCTATTCACTTTTCTCCACTCTTTTATTACAATTTCTGAAAATGAGATAGTCTGCCTTCCCATCAAGGATAACCTCCTTGCATATGCCCTTGACTTCATTCGTACTGATCTTCTCTAAAAATAGCTCCTCAATTACTTCTTTCTCTTGATTATTGTCAATCTCTCTTTGAATATTGGTTCCTTTCCTGCTGCCTAAAAATACTCCAAGTCCCTCTGTTCTTAAAAAAATTTCATTAAGTTCTACTATCCCCTACCATACTCCTCTCTCTTCTCTTTTTCTTAGCCAAATTCCTGGAGTTGAAAAAAAAAAAACAAAAAACACCCTACATTCATTCATTGTCTCTACGTCCTTTTCATCCACTCACTTCTCAGTCCTTGCCCTGTGGCATCTCATCACGCAGCTGTTGCCACTTTCCCCAGTTACTAATGATCTCTTCTTTTCTCAGTTGGCATTCTTCTTGGCCTCTGCAGCATTTGACATTGTCTGACTTCTCCTAAGGTCATCACCCATTTCATGTGGTCTAACCGTGGGTCTACCCTGAACCCTCTTCTCTTCTTTCTCTATATTTTCATATCAGTTTTCAAGTATTTAATTACCATCTCTATGCAAACGAATTTTAGACTCAACATGTCCAAAATACAAGACAACTTAGACTCAATGTGTCCAAAATACAAGTCATTTCTCTACTAAATTTCTCTATGTCCAATGTGCACCAACCATCCGGTTTCCACTCTACATATTCAATCAGTCAGTAAGTCAACAAAAATTAAGTGCCTCTTTTATGATAGACATTTTGCTAAACACTAGAAATCTACCATTAAATCTTTTTTTCAACTTTAATGACTTTTTAAAAAAAATTTTTATTAAAGCTTTTTATTTACAAAACATATGCATGGGTAATTTTTCAGCACTGACCTTTGCAAAGCCTTCTGTTCAAATTATCTCCTTCTTCCCCCCACTCCCTTCCCTACATGCCACATAGTCCAATTCATGTTAAATATGTTAAAATATATGTTAAATCCAATATATGTATAGATATTTATGCAGTTATCTTGCTGCACAAGAAAAATTGGATCAAGAAGGAAAAAAAAAACTGGGAAAGAAAACAAAATGCAAGCAAACAACAACAGAAACAGTGAGAATGCTATATTGTGTTCCACATTCAGCTCCCATAGTCCTCTCTTTGGGTGTAGATGAATCTTCATAACTGAACAATTAGAATTGGTTTGGATCATCTCATTGTTGAAGAGAGCCATGTCCATCAGAATTGATCATTGTATAATCTTGTTGTTGCTGGGTATGATGATCTCCTGATTCTGCTCATTTCACTTAGCATCAGCTCATGTAAGTCTCCCCAGGCCTCTCTGAAATCATCCTGCTGGTCATTTATTACAGAACAATAATTTAATGACTTTTTTTTAATCCTCCCCTTTTTCACCTCTTTTTTGGATCTCATTCAGGCCCTCATGACACCTGGCTGTTCTGCTATACTTTTAATTAATCTTCTTCATTCAAATGTCTCCATTCCAAACTGTCTACCATATAGCTACCAATCTGATTTTCTTTAAGTGCAGGACTAACCATACCACTCCCCAAATCAATAAATTTCAATGTCTTTGAGATAAAATATGAACTCTTCTGTTTGGCTTTGAAAGCACTTCACAACTTGTTTACAACCTACCTTTCTAACCTTCATTACACGTATTTGCTCCTCTTCCCTGCAATGCATGGTCTATCCAAACAAGCCTTCTTGCTGTTCCTCATGTAAGACATTTCCATCATATATAAACTCTTTGAAGTCTAGGACTTTATCATTTTGATGATATTTACAGAATGGACTACAATGACTACCAAACAATCAATATTTAATAAATGCCTGCTGATTGTTGGATTAAAGACTGCCAGCTTGGTAAATAGAAAGAATCCTATAACTGGAATTCCAACTCTGCTACTTTATACCTATGTAATTTGGGGCAAATGACAACCTCTCTGAGCCTATTTCCTCACTGTAAAATGAGAGGATTGGATTAAGTGGCCTATAAATTTCCTTCAAACTGCAATTCTGTGATGCTGTAGTCTGACTAGGTAAAGTGAATTTTAAAAAGACACTCTTTTTCTCTCCTCATATAGGGTAAAATTTAAAGACAGTAAGAAACTACAAAAAATTTAAAGAAGTTTTTAAATGCAATTTGGAAGAGATCTTAGAGTTTTCCTCCCAGACCCAAGAGGAACAATCAAGCACCCTGGAATAACTCCATTATCACTCCCTAGGAGGCTCAAGTTCAAAGATAGGAACCATTAACATCTACATTTTCCATGTGACATTGTTACTTGTTCACATTTTTTTTTTTTAGTGGCGACAGCCCAGCTTGCCTGGGAGGGGAAATACATCTTCCTAATCCTAAAGGTAAATATTACCAGTAAAAAGGGATTGTTAAACTAAGTCCACTTGTCTTCTATTGACCTTGACTGGGTTTTTTGTTTTAGTGTTTTTTTTTTTACAGAAGACAATCTCTATTCTGAAGGCTGGGTGAATCTGAAATAGCATCTTAAAAGCAAAAGCAGGTTTATAAGAGTATTTACTGATCAGAAGGAATAGTCTAGTTATGGATCTCTGCTTTTAAAGATATTATTACAGTTCTACTTGGGGATGACATAGTATGCAGAGAAAAGGAAGATCACAACCCAAAGGACATTAAATTTTCCTATAAATCTGAAACAGCTCTTAAAAGCAAAAGCAGATATGTAAGAGTATTTACTGACCAGAAAGAAAAGTTTGGTTATGGTTTTCTGCTCTAAAAGATATTATTACAGTTCTACATGGGCTGACATAGTATACAAGCAGAGAAAAGGAAGATCACTTAACCCAAAGGACAGGAAGATCACTTATCTCAAAGAACATTAGATTTTCTTGTAAATCAGATTGATAAGTGATAAGTAGATAAGTAAGCACTTAATAAATGCTTATTGATTAATTAACTAAAGGAATGAGAGCAGCCAGATGAAATAAATCAAACAAAATTTTAAAGAGAGAATGTGCTGAACCGAGTTATGAAGGAAAGTGTAATGCCAGAGAAATTGAGGCAAGAAAGAGAGATTAGAGAATTTTAATATTTTATTTGAGAGGGAGAGATTGTGCTAGGGGCAAAAAAGGATCCATGTTGCTCCCAGGTCTGAATAAGTCAAAGTATCCAGCAATAAGTGAAGAATTTGCATATTTTTTATTTTTATAGGGATTTTTTTATAGAGGATTTTTATAGGGCTCCAGCAATCAGGAGAGACAAAGGCGGGAGTGGCAGGAAGAGGAAGGAGGGGAGATAGAGCATCCATGAGCAGGAACTTTTCAGGAATGGACCATAAAGTTGGTTCTGACAGGTTGGAGGTGAGGACCATAAATTCTTATAAGTTGGGAGTGAAGAAGGCAGTCAAGCTAAAGACAGGAAGTCTGGAACAAGAGAGGTAGAGGGTACCAGCTAGGTATCTGAGATGAGCCATCTGCTCTATGGAATGCTAATGGTCAGGGCTCCCAGCCCTAATTTATATCAGTTCTAATGGTTAGGAAGTGGGGTTGGCATTGAGGCAGAACAATTCAGGGAAACTGAAATAGAACAATTTAGGGAAATAGAGGCATAACAATTAAAGAAAACTGTGTCATAACAAAAGAAAAGAAGGCAGTTTGGTTTACCAATGATTTAGAAATAATTATGATACTCCCTGCAATAGGCTAGGCACACCATCCTGGTAACTTTGGGGTCCAAAGAATCCCACTCTGAAGCCCTTCATTAGAATATAAATTTGTAATTCACTTTTGTATTTATGTGCTCAGCTTAGTATAAAGTGAATACTTTTTTTTTTATTAAAGCTTTTTTTTATTTTTCAAAACATATGCATGGACAATTCTTTAACATTAGCCCTTGCAAAACCTTGTGCTCCAATTTTCCCTCCTTTGCCCCATGCCCTCCTCTAGATGGCAAGTAATCCAACATATGTTAAACATGGTAGAAATATATGTTAAATCCAACATATGCAAATATATTTATACAATTATTGTGCTGCACAAGAAAAATCAAATCATACCAGTAAAAAAAAAAAAAGAAGCAGAATAAAATGCAAGCATGCAACAACGAAAAGAGTGAGAATGTTATGTTGTGAACCACATTCAATTCCCATGGTCCCCTCTCTAAGTATATTTAACTCTCTTCATCACTGAACAATTGGAACTGGTTTGAATCATCTTAATTGTTGAAAAGAGCCACATCCATCAGAACTGATTATCATATACTCTTGTTGTTGCCTGGTTCTGCTCATTTCACTTAGCATCAGTGAATGTGAAATCTCTCCAGACCTCTCTAAAATCATCCTGCTGGTTGTATGAATGCTTTCTCCCACCATTCATTTATTCCAAAAAAAAGGACCTATATGCTCAAATGTATTTATAGTGGATCTTTTTGCAGGGTCAAAGAAGTAGAAACCAAGAGGATGCTAATCAATATGGAATAACTAAACAAATTATGGCATATGGGTATAACAAAATACTGCATGCCATAAAAATGCTAAAAGGGATGGTTTCAGAGAAGTTTGGAAAGACTTGTATGAACTGATACAGAGTGAATAAGCAAACCCAGGAGAACACCACTACTATTGTTAGTATAACAAATTTTGAACAACTTAAGAACCCCTGACCCATGAAGAAGTATAGTAACTACCTTCTAACAAAGATTACAGACAGATTCAGTGCTGAGTAAGTTGCTTTTTAGGCTATGGACAATGTGGGAATTTGTTTTTGCTGTGTTTATTTGTTACAAGGGGTTTATTTTTTCAATGGGGTTGGGGGTGGGAGAAAGAAAATAGATTCTTGTTTATTGAAAAAAAAATAATTGTTATAACTAACTAAAAAAATCCCTGAAGCTTAACAAAACCTCTATGTGTCCCATTCTCCCTCCCCAAATTAGAATGTGAGCTCCTTGAGAGTAAGGACTGTCTAATTTTTCTATTTGTATCCCTGGAGCTAAGCAAAGTGTTTGAAAGCCACACAGTTAAGTGTCTAGTAAATGATTTTCAATTCCATTCCAATCTATTAACTTCTGGGCCTAGGAGCTAGGTATGTGTTTCCCAGCCTTAAAGATTTAAGGAAACTACCTGCTTCTTTTTGTACCATTCTGAAGTCTTGGTAAATTCACTTTAAAATTGCTTGCAAATCACATAATGAAGCTACTAGTTGCTGTGGAATTCTCCATCCCAAGAGCAGCCACAGAACTCTAATGGCAGGTTATTTTTACAGTAGAATCTAGGCTGCCCTAAATAAACACAATAAATCTTCCAGCACAGAAAGCAGCTTGCCTGCTTGATTCCTACAGTGCAGAGGGAGCAAAATTACAATAACTGAAATTATATTTTTTGTTTGTTTATCCAGCTTCTCCAGCATTTTTAAATCTAGGCACCCAAAGGACATAATGATGCTTCTTTTTACCTCACCAACCACTAGACATGCCTTCCCCAACCATGAACAATAAAGGTCAACTTCCCAAATTTTCTGGGATTGCTTGGGTCATTATTTACGTCAATACCGTAAATACTTACTGACTCAAGTAGACAACTAATTTTTTAAGGTTTACATTCTCTCCATTTTGGACTTGCTTTCATTTTTTTTTTAAATAACCTAAAAAGATTCCTATCTGCTAAGGTTCTGTTATTTAGACCGAGAGATATTTTTATTCAATAAAATTCAATGGTATTCATCAAATATTTCCTGCACACTTACCATTCACAAAACACTCTGCTAAATGCTGAGGGGGTTACAAGGTGAATAGAGATAATACAGTACAATAAATAGAATATTGAGATAATAATATTAGAATATTAGACATGCTATGAAGAAGAGCCAGGCTAGAATCTCATTATACACAATTGTAACACTGGGTAAGGCACTTAACTTTTCTGGAACTCTGTCCTTAATTGTAAAATGAAAGACTTGGACTCAGTTATTTCTAAGTTCCATCTAGTTCTAAATATAATGTGTAAGAAGCTTATAGTCTACTAAGTGATATGGGTAAGTAGGAACTCTCCTTTTGGAGAAAAGGAAGGATACAAATAAATGTATTGTCCAATAGAATATAAAAGTACTATGTGTACACACACATATATATATGTATGTATATATATATATATATATATATATATATATATATATATATATATATATATATATATATATACATATATATATATGTATGTATATATGTATTCAGAACCTAGAGATATTTTTATATCACTCTCTATATGTAAAATTAGGGACCGGCTAAGAGAATCAGGGAGAAGCTACATATAGAAGAAGAAAGTGGTATTTGATCAAGGGTTTCTAGAATATTAAGTAGCTGAGATGGAAGAAAGACATTTTAGGTTTCTAATACGCTATATACAAAGAAGGCAAAAGAAATGAGAATGTACAGAAAATGTTCCTGAAATCTCAAGGAGCACACTTTACATGAAATACAAGATAGGGTATACAAATGGAATTAGTGAAATAAAGACTAGAAAAATAAATAAGTTAGATCTAGGTTTGATGCATGTTAGAAAAGATCTTGACCATCAAGTTTTACAGGATTTAGAAGTAGAAATGAACTAAGTAATTATCTAATTCAATGCCTTAATTTTCTAATAAGGAAACTAAAGCCTAGAGAAGTAAAGTATTTTACTTAGTCATATAGCCAATAAATAGATGAATGAGAAGTCAAGCTCAGGTTCTTTCAATCCATATCCAGAACACTTTTCATGATATCATGAAATGTTATTTGAACTCCTCCTTTTAATAGAATCCCTGAAGATTTTACATAGGGGAATATATGATCTGAGTTGTGCTTTTGAAAACTGGTAGTGATTTAGAGAATGAATTGGATGATGGAGAAAATAGAAGCAAGAGAAATTGTCTATGAACTTCTGACTCAGAATGGTTCAATGAAAAGGACTTGAGTGGTAGAGATATTGCTGTCATACAAATTTTATGAATAAAAGATAGAGAGAATTAGGGAAAATGACTCAGGTTTCTGGCCTGGATGACTACTCCTACATGATCAGAAATAGGGAAATCAAGAAAAGGACCAGGTTTTAGAGAAAATGTGAAGTTTATTTTTACACTTGTCGAGTTTGAGGTATGAATTTGCTAATTAATTTATGAAATTGTGAAAAGGAGCAGGCACACATGGTTCTTTGGGTATTTACTAGGAAAATCCACAATGACAGTGGGAAGTGTGGCTGCAATCAGACTTTAATAAGGTACAAGAATAGCACAGAAAGAACAGTCAAGTAATGAGAAGAGTGGTGAAGAAAAGCAGACAATAAGGAGAATAAGAAGGGTTAGGGCAGATAATATGGGGAATAAAAGGAGTTAGGAAAAGATACAGAGAATCACTCATGTAACTGTGACATATATTTGAGAGCACTTTGCAATATGAACCCAGTTGAAGATGGAGGAATGATAGATCAGGGAGGGAAGGTGGGGAATGGGAATGGGGTAAAGATTGGGAAAGGGGAGGGACAAGAGTTGAGGTCTCATTTTTTATAGGGATTTTTTGGAGGGAAGGAGACTCTTATCTGTATTGCCTTGGATTAATTCATTAACATTTCCAAATCATTTCAAAGTAAAATGTTAAAATTATATCCATATCATGTCAAAGTTATCAGCACCAATTGGTATTCTCCTAGTCTAATTGTGGATACCTGGAAGTTTGAGATTTACATATCCTCTAACAGCAAAGCCTAAATGGCTTCTTTGGATTTAGCACTGACTACCAGGAAGAAATTTTTGGTTAACTTATGATACAGTTTGGGATGGTACAGTGGATAGAACACTGGACCTGAAGTCAAAAGGACCTGAATTAGTAAATTAGGAAATACCTGTATTAATAAAGGAAATGTCTTCAGTTACAAGTTCCTTATGTAATAAAATCACAAGTTTAGTCCCTATCCCTTAATATTAGCAAATCTCAATCTAATTTGGAGCAGTAATCCTCAAAACTATTAGCTACTAGTTAATAAAGGGAAAAGTGGATCAATGAAATGAACTAGATAAAATGACCTAGAAGGAAGTAAATATGGCAATTAAGTGTTTCATTAATCCAAGGACATAAATTAATAGGGGCAATAATTCTATAAGAATTGCTAGGGAAACTGGAAGTTGCAAATATGTAATACTGGAAGCCCTTCTCTAATAACTTTTTTGAACAGCTTTTCATAAAAGGAATTCAAATGATAAATAAGCCATATGAAAGACTGTGACAAATCATTAATAATAAAAGAATGCAAATTTAAATAACTCTGAGATATTACTGGCAAAGCTGATTTCAAAAATGAAAAGTCAGTGTTGGAGGAGTTGTGGAAAGATAAGCCGGCTCCTGAGAGAATTGTGAATTATGAATTTATTTTAAAAAACCTCTCTTGTTCTTTGATCCATCACTCCTGCTATTGCCACTGTGTCCCCAACAAGGTCAATAACAGAAAGATTCTACATAGAATAATAAAATATTCTGAGCAGTATTTAAATGGAAGTCAAAAAGGGTATTCAGTGATAGCTGAACAAGTCATGATATAATGAAGTAGTAATTGCCATGAAAAATAATGGATCTTAGAAATTCAGAAGAACATAGAAAACATAAGTAATATAGAATATGGAAGAACCAATAGAACAATATCCACAGTGTCTACAAGAATCTAAATGAAAAATACAAAAAAAATCATATTTTCATGATTTATAATAAATTGGAAAACTAAGAAGGAAACAGATTCACCTTCCTTCTCTCAGCAGAGAAGTGGGAACTATGGATGTAGAATGTAATATACACTGCCAGATGTGATTACTGTGTTAGTTGGCTTTACTTTAATGTTTTTCTTTATTACAAGGAAAAGTTGAGGGGAAGATTAAGAATTAAGGGGAAATAACTATAATGTTAAAACAACTCTAATGTTAAAACAAAAGTCAACAATAAAACTTTTTTTTTAGAATCTCTTCATCTTATGTGCAAGTAGATACTTTCAGGAAAATTGTAGTTAATTGGCAATTCAAGTCATGTCTGACCTGGAAAAGTTGATCTGATCATTAACCAGAAAAATTCTTGTGATAGATGATATATTATTAGAACAATGAATTCTTAGAGTAACAAGGGGAGAAGGATATGACCACATTTTGGCTTTATTGTAACATAAAACATAAGAAAACCAAGGCAAAAAAAAAGTAGGTAAGATAAAACTGTGTGATAAACCAAGAGACATCTCAGGGCAAAGAGAAGATTATATAAGAAATCAAAGATATCTATAAATACAGTATATTAACAGTTTAGTTTATTAAAAAGTTGTTTACATTGTATTTAGGTGCTATTTATATTTTGATCTATTTTGTGGATTTTTTAAAAATTGGAATGGATGAGCATATGTTTAATATGGTTTTCTAAATTAAGAAAATAATAAAATATTAAGTAAAATAAATAAAATATTTTAATAAAACCCCTCCTCACCCCCATAATATATTTTATCTCTTGCCTGAAATAAGACTAATCATTGGCCTATATCAGCCAGACAATCAATAAACATTTATTAAGCACCTATTATGTGCCCAGATTAGAATTAGAGTTTAAGGTTAAGTTTAGGGTTAGGATTAGGATTAGGTTTAAACTCTGAGTATACCAAAAAAAAATAAAAAAGTAAAAGAGTATTCTTGCTCTTGAAGAACTTACAAGATGGTGGAGATAACATAAGAACAATTATATATAAATAGAATATAGAGGAAGAAGAGAAGGATTTGGACAGAGCCCTATAGAATCAATATCTATTTCAGTACCTTAGATGCACAGCAAATTGAAGCTCATGGTTTTAGACAAATTTGTCAGATAGATCCCTTTCCAGAAAAAATCTGTGAAAGTTTTCCCCAGACTATGTGGTAAAGTTCCATTTCTAGGAATGATAAACCCCATGTATTAGATCAGGGAAACTCAGGACAAGTCTTAATTAACCCCAGCCTTACTTACATTGGTTTTGGTACCTCCTCATATGGTACCTATTATAGCATCTTTCCAGGTCTTGTCTCAGATCTCGCTCATTGGCTCATATGATCATATAGCTGGAAGAGGCTTTCCCAGATCATCTAGTACAATCCCCTCATTATATAGCTGAGAAAAACTGAGTCCCAGAGAGCTAATATGACTCGATAGTAAGGGGTAATGCTGGGATTTAACCAAGTTCTTTTCACTTCAATTGATAAACATTTCTCAAGCATCTGTTATGTTCCAGGTATCATGCTAAGTTTTACAACAATTGGATGAGGGTTTAGAGTTGTGAGACAGGTTGGAGAAATGCAGAGAGATGGAGCTTGAATCAGAGAGATGAGGCTGAAACCTAGGAAGTGAAAGCTAGGGGTTGGGTTGACCTGGAAGAAAGAAAAGAAAACTTATGGAGGGTTGTCATAAATTAGAATAAGAAACACATTTGGAGATGTAGTCAGGAGTGGGGACTGAGACTTACCTGGGGGAATTAGGCACTATAACCTCTGTAATACTCAGCCAATGAAGAATCAGGGGAGGGACTAAACAATGTCCAAATGCTGATGGAATATGTAAATATGGTAAGGATTCTCACTCACATGGAGGAATTAAGCACTCTGCATAGGCTGTATCCTTTGTAGTAGAGGTTAGTTAGCCCTTAGGGAGCCAATAAGTTTTGGAGACAGAATTAAAAAAGGCAAGTTTTAGTGATATTAAGTGTGCCAGTTTTTGGATATTTGATGATGAACAAAAAAAATCTTTTCTGATTTTATCAAAAGCTCCATAGAGTTCTTGGTAAGATGCTTTTACAGTCCGTTGTTCACTCAGCAGATTCTTCATGATCACATTTGAGATTTTCTTGGCAAATATACTGGAACAGTTTGCCATTTCCTTCTCCAGCTTATTTTATAGATGGTGAAATTGAGGCAGGGTTAAGTGATTTGGACAGGGTCACGAAACTAGTGAGTATCTAAGGTAACATATGAACTCAGATTTTCCTAACTGAAGGCTCAGGGCTCTATCCACTGGGCCACCTAAGTGCCAAACTACCCACTAAGTGCTACAATACAAAAAAGAAGCAAATAGTTTTCAGGATTATAAGCACTCAAGGAGTTTACAATCTCAGGGAGTCAATAAGCAAACAAATATGTAAAATAAGCTATATACAGGAGAAGTAAGAGGAAAATCACAGGAATTAAAAGAGGTTGGGAAAGGGTTTGTGTAGAAAAAGGCTTTGTGTTTTTTATTTGGGTCTTGATGCTCTGAAGACAAGCATAGGGACAGCTGGGGAAAATGCCAAGAGTAGACAGATGGAGTACCTTGTTCATGGAACAGAAAAGAAGCCAGGGTTACTCGGTCATATCCAAAGTTTTTTTTTTTTTAATTTTTTTTATTATGCTGTTGGTCTGATAAAGATAGTAAAATCACTGAATCTTAACTTTAGAATGGCCCTGACAAGTCACTCACAGATAGTCCAATTTCCTTTTCAATAAAGGACATTTTATGAAGTCCTTGAAAAGTAGTCTTCCAGTAAAGTATAAGTCCTTGAGGGAATAACTTCTTTCCTGTTTTATTTTGCCCATTTGTTGAACTGAATTCTTTAGTCAAATCCAATTCTTTATCCTTGTAATCCCCCAAAAAAGTTTTCCATTCCTAGAAATATTTTATTGACCCTTCCCATACTCTACTCCATTCCTTGCTCTCCCCCATACAGTGTGGCTTCTTAGTAGTTCAGAGCCAGTGCTTCTATAAAGATAAATTTCTTCAACTCTTTGGGATATTAAGATATTTCTTTTTTGTGTGTTTGTTTACTTTTGTTTTCAAAAATGCCTTCTTTTAAAATTGCCATTAAACAGCCTCATTACACAGCCAGTCCCTGCCCTCAAGATGCTTACAGTCCAAAGGATCCTTTTGCAAATCTTAAGACCACCACCCTGATTACAAAAGCTAATTCCTGATCCTAAGAAGCTTCCATTATTATATTCTTTGGAGAAAAATAACTTGAGGAAGGGAAGGCAAATGCTTCTTTTTCAAATCTAAAACCCCCACCCCTGATTACATTATTTGATATCTTGTGGGTCCCAGCTTCCTGTTTCTTAGGTTTCAATTTTCTAATCTAAGTTTCATTTCTCCAATTCAATTTTCATAAACTATTGGAAACTAAATCCCCATTCAATTCTCACACAAACCATCATCACCTAGTCTTCTATTGAAACAATGTGAAGTCAATAGGACCCAGGGAAAGGATTTACAAGCTCATTAAAACAGCCTGCTTCAGTAAGATGCAGCATGGATAGATTTTCAAAGTCTCAGAAGGCCAGAGGGTTGAAGGAGGCTCCTAGTATTTGGCAAGGTAATTAAAAGGAAAGACAGTCATCCTGTAGGATAGCATTGACCTAAAATAGTCTTTTAGTAATCTGGAAACCAAGGGAACAACACTATGAAAGACAGGGTCAGAACTGAGCCATAAAAGTACTTGAGAACAAAGGTGTGGCAGCAGCAGGTTTGGGCTGTTTCCTTAAATGTTTGCTGAATAGGGAAAATTATCTTATAAGACAATCAGGGAAAGATGTGACTAATTTATCATGTGATCTATCTTATCTATCTTATTTTGACTCTAAAAGTAGAGGTTAAAATTTAGTCATTAATTTTTACATATCTTGCTTTCAATCACTTAACCAATTCACAAGTATCTATTAGGAAATAATAAATTTGTTGTTCAGTCATTTTTTCCCCAGTCATGTCTGATTCTCCATGATCTCATTTGGGGTATTCTTGGCAGAGATACTAGAGTGGTTTGACACTTCTTCTTTCTCCAGCCCATTTTACAAATGAAGAAAATTGAGACAAATGGGATTAAGTGACTTGTCCAGGGTCACACAGCTAAATATCTGAACTCAAGTCTTCCTGACTCTAGGCCTGGTGCTCTATTGACTGCATCATATAGCAGCCCTCTGAAAATGTAGGTACATTAAGTTTTGAATCTCCTTCAATCCTTTTGACAGTCTTATGATATTAACACATAGCTAGTAAGAGAAAGAACCAGTTTTGAACCCGGGTCCCACTGACTTCCCATTGCTTTAACAAAAGACTAGGGTGATGGGATGTGTGAGAATTGGATGAGGATTTAGTTTCCACAGGGTTATGAAAACTGAATTGGAGAAATGAAACTTAAACTAGAAAACTGAAACTTGAGAAATGGGAAGCTGAGACTCACAAGGAAATCAAAGAATGTAATAAGGGGCAGAAATTTTAGATTTGAGCAGGAGCCTCCTTCCCCTCCTCTGGTTAGCTTCCCCCAAAGAATATAAGAATGTAAACTCCTTGGTAACAGAGATTGGCTTTTGTAATCAGAGGTGATGGTCTTAGATTTGAAAAAGAATCCTTTGGATTTTATCCTCTTCCTCCATAAGAAAGTAAACTTCTTGGGGGTAGTGACTAACTATATAATGAGAGGTGGAGATTCACATTCTGTAACTTCTATTACATTCAGTTAATGGAAATCAGGGGAGGAACTTGTACTTCAGAACAGGAAAAGTTGTTTTGGGGTTTCAAAAGTGCTCCTACTAGTGTAGGCACCCATCTATACAAAAATGTAAAATAAAATCTTTCCTGCATTCATCAATTAGTCAGTGAAGTTCTTGGTAAGATATTTTGCTTCTTGCAACTGTTTGTGCTCTTTGAGGTAGGAGAAGAAATTATTTGACACATTGAATTTGATGAGATGATCTCTATGGTCCTTTCCAATGGGAAATTCCATTATTCTGTGATCACTTGGGTATTGCAACACCAACCCAGATCCATCAGTTTGTCCATATTTTATGATCATAATTTCATGATTCCATTTGGGGGTTTCCTGACAAAGATACTGGAATATACTATTTCCTTCTCCAACTCATATCACAGATGAGGAAACTTAGACAAAGTTAAATGATTTGCCCAGAATCACACAGCTCGTAAGCATCTAAGGTCAGGTTTGAACTCAGGAAGAGGACTCTTCTTGACTAAAGGCCCAGCACTCTATCCCCTGTACCACTCAACTGCCCAGTTGATTTACTGTGACTAATTACCACCAGCACCAGTACCACCACCATCATCATCCTTTAGAAATGAACCTCTTTTTAAAACTTAGCTAGATTGGTCTGGAAATAATAGGCTCCATCTGTCACTAAACCAATGCCTAAAGCCTTTTCTGATTTGGAGAAACCTGTCTGAGCTCATATTGCACCAGCATAGCCTTTAAGAACCCTGGATTACCTTCATTCCATAAGGAGGCACTCACTGGAAAAAGATTGAAGTTGAGGAATGTATGTAAACACAGTAACTTTACTCAAGACTGAAAGAGGTAGCATGATATATGGGACAGAGAACCGGTCTCAAAGCTAGGAATATTTGGCTTACTTATTGTCTCTGATAAATGCTGGCAGTGTTATCCTGAGCAAGTCAGTTCACCTCTTAGGACTTTAGGCAATTTTCTAAGACTATAAGTTGCAGACAATTTCCTAAACCAATGAAATCCCAGATCTAGTGCCTATCCCTTTCCCTTATTCAACATTCATGTACAAAAACAACTAATATGGAAATGTTTTACATGATTGTACATGTATAACCTCTACTAGATTGTTCACCATCTCAAGGAATGGATAGAGGAAGCAGGGAGAAAGTGATTTTGAAATTAAAAGCTCAAAAAACCCAATAACAATGAATATTAAAAAATTGCTTTTATATACAATTGTGGAAAAAATAAAAGACTATTTTAAAAAGACTCATACACAGCACTTAGATATGTCATTGCTTACCCTCATAGGATAGGAAGATAATGACAAATCTAATAAAATTTTCAAAATTGGGTGGAAGGAAAATGTAAGATTCATTTTTTATCACTATGTCCCAACATGCCCCTGGATGCCTTTTCTTTCTTAGGTGACATGAAAATTGTGCTTTCGAGTTCATATATGGAAAAAGCACTTTCCATAAATGATTTTCCAGATAAGAAAGTTGAGGCACAGACAAGGGAATTGATTCATCGAAACACAGAGTAGTGAAGAGCAGGGTCAGATTTTGACTACAGATTTAGGTTTTTCCATCAATCCTTATTTTGAGGTGATTCTTAATAACCTGTCTTTGACTTTATACTATAACGTGCACTACAAAAAGATCTTTGATTCCTGTTAGGTTAAAGTGGAAGAAAATAATTACTTTACCCTATTGCTATCATTGAAGGCTACAGAGAAAATATATAAAATTAGAGAGGTAATATGGTATATTTGATAAAATACCCGTTTCAAAACCAGAAAGATTCTGACACATGATATTAATTTTTCAGGATTGGAAGAGAGACTTCATCCCCATCAAGTGGTCAGCTAGCTTTTTGTTGAAGCAATGTGAAATTCAGTAGGACCTGGTTCAATAAGGGCTTTGACACTTACAAGTTATATCTCTATGTCACAGGACTATTTAAAGGACTGAAGGAGATTCAAATTTTAATGTACCTACATTTTCAGAGGGCAGCTATGTGAATAGAGCATTGAGTCTAGAGTCAAGAAGACCTGAGTTCAAATCTTGCTTCCAATATTTACAGGTTGTGAGATCCTAGGCAAGTCACTTAACCCTATTTGTCTCCATTTCCTCATTTATAAAAATGATGTAAAATTTGTGGTGGTAGAGAAAGTGTCAACCTGCAAGGTAGAAGGGAGTTCTCTGTATCAATGGTATAGCAGGTCCAAATGCCATCTTTAAATTAGAGATTATTAGACTGTGAGCTCCTTGAGAGCAATGATCTTTTCCTTTTCTTCATAATCCCAACATTTAACATGGGGCCTAGCACATAATAAGTGCTTAATACATTTTCATCATTATTATACTATGTCAGTCTATAAGTTTCTTGCACTTGTATTAATTATACTAAAATGTTTCTTATAAAATAACCTCCGGTAGGAGTGGGGAACTCATTGATGAAGTTAATATTGATTTCATAGACATTGGCTGACTTTGTTGGCCATTGACCCAGCTAATTACAGTAAAATCCTGATGAGGGATTCAAGTTCAAATTCAATAAACATCTTTTAAGTGCTTACTGTTCATAGAGCTCTATTTTAGATTCTGGGGAAAACACAAATGCAGTTTCTCTTTCTTTAGAATGTATAGTCTATGATTGGTGCTAGTAAATAAAAGTCATCAACCCTAATTAAAGGAAGGTAAGGAAGGTTCAGGAATGGTTTCTTGGGGAAGATAGCATTTCAGGTCAGAAAAGAATGGGTTAGGGTTAGGGTTAGGGCTAGCAATTCATTAGCAGGAAGAACATTCCAAGTATAGGGTATATTACGTGAAATGGCACAGAATTGGGAATGTGTGAAGGAATATCAGACCACAAAGAAGTCTAGAAAGAGAGGGTAGCCTAAGGGAGGGTAGTGTTGTGAACAGAGGCTTTAGTAAACATCCCTGTGGTATAGTGAGGAAAACACTGGATTTGGAGAAAAAGGAATTGACCCCAACACTAGCTTTGGGACTTGGAGAGGGAAATCACCTAACTTATCTAAGTCTTGGTTTCTCTATCTGTAAAATTAAAATTGATCATTACCCTAGTCAATCTCTTTGCTCTACACATTTAACAATTACTTGTTGAATTGGACTAGACCATGTTTGTCAAATGGGATCGTGAGCCATAATCTCAGAGAAAAACTGGAAAATATAAATACCTGTGTGAGCCACATTAAGCCAGATCTTCCCTAGGGCAGAGAAACAGGCTAGGTGACCCATTGAAGTCATCTGCAATTTTTGGAATTTGTGAGTATTCAAATTTTTTTCTGAACTATGATCCAAGCATTCAGAAAAACCTTTGCTACAAAAAAATGGGAAGTTTTTTCTAAGGGTCTTATGTTCCAAAAAGTGGAGTTGGTGGAATAATCAAAGCTCATTCAACCTTAGAAATTAAGGAGCAAAGCATAACGAGGGAAATGCAGTGTTGTCTCATATATTTTTCAGGTTGTCACGCAGAATCGCTTTAAGCAATAGAGAAAGAAACCAGAAAGTACCAATCATATGTTAAATCCAGTGAAATGTATTATCCCAGGGAGAGAATGACATGACATATGAGGATTCCTAGAAAATTAACAGAGAATATTATAGATATGATTGTAATTAGGAAGTAAGCTAAATTGTCTTAAGGATCAATGACATTGATAAGTAAGGAACTGAAGGTCACTCCTGAATGTTGGTCTGCTCATGAGGGAAGGCTGTGCTTTTTTGATGAGACCAAGGAACATTTCCCACTGGAATTTACTCTTATTAGGGATGCTCTCATTCTTTTTATTTGTATCCCTAATGCCTAGCACAATGCCTAGCAACTTGTAGATGATTAATAAGTATTAGTTAATTGATTGATGTATTTTGGATAACTGAGCCCATAGATGAACAATCTGCCAATGTAGAAAGAAAATGACAACATAACTACTTGCCCAAGTTGCCTAAGGAAAGCTAAAGGGTGGAGAATCTTTGTTCCCAATTTAGGTTTGGACAAACTCCTGGAATTTTCCATTTGTCTTTCACTACATAGTATTAAGCATTCAGATTAATTAGTCAAGGTGAGGAAATAGTAAAAATTCCATAAGCCACATGAAACTGGAAAAAAAAGGAGTGGCTACAAAGTATTGCCATCTGAAGTACCACTGAGGGCAGGCCCAAAGGATGCCATGCGTCATCCAGATAGACTTTTTCAAGCACATATATGGTGAAGGCCTCCTGTTTAAAGATGCAATGTTATGACCAACTTCAGCAGATTCAGGGGGGAGTCAAGATTCAAATCACAAAAATAAATCTTTAAAAACAACATTATGGATATATTTTGGTTTTTGTTGTTCTTCTTGTTGTTGTTGTTTTTGCTGAGGGAATTGGGGTTAAGTGACTTGCCCAGAGTCACATAGCTAGAAATACTAAGTATCTGAAGCTAGATTTGAACTCAAGTTCTCCTGACTTCAGGGTTGGTGCTCTATCTACTGTGCCACCTAGCTGCCCTGATTATGGATGTTTTCAAGGCAAAAATGGATAAATATCTCCCTGGATGATTTACCTAAAAGCAGGAATCCTAGAATAAGACACTTTCTCACAATTATTTTAGGAGCCTGTGAATTTGTGGAGAATTTTCATAAAGTAATATAGATTCCTTTATCAATTGGCAAATGGCTGAACAAGTTGTAATATATGATCATCATGATGGAATATTACTGTGCTATGAGAAATGATGAGCTCAATGATTTTAGAAAAACATGGAAATACTTGTGTAATGTCCAGAGTAGCTCTCTGGAGGACTTCGGGATCAGCCTGGGGCTTTGGTGTTAGTGAAGGAGTGAAGGAGGTGGGAGGGCCACATGGCTGGTCAAAGATGGAGTCTGGAATCTGGCGTCTTCTCTTGTTTTTGTGTTTGAGAAAGCATTCCCAGTTGTCTCAGCCCTTAAATACTTCAGTAAGATTATATCACTACAATACACTAAGCATGTGTAACCATTACATCACCATACTAAGTACTAAGTATATGTTTAAGTATAAGTATCTTGGTAACGTAGATTTAAATACACCTTTTCAGAATTCCTGCCCTCTACATCTCCTGCTTTCTTTTGTTTTAGAACACAGATGGTCATGCCCTCCCTGACTTCTCAGGAAGGGAGATGCAAACACCAAAGGGAAATGGAGAGTCAAACCAGATATTGTTAGCAGGTTTCCTCTGGGCCGAAATTGAAACAGGTATACATAAATCCATCAGCATGGGAGGTATTATAGAAGCACATAGTAATATAACTCAGTCTGTTATGAGCCAGAACTCTGAAACAAGGATTCTTACAAGATGTTAAGTCAGTGGAATTGATGAGACAAGGGTTATCTAGTATAGCATGGTGCTTAATAGTTCTCTAATTCAGTATGATTGATTTAATCTTACAACAAATAATGGCTTCCTAGTGATATAATGATTGGTTTATACTCAGTGTAGAGCATATAAGCTGGGAGTCTCAGCCAGATTTAGTGAGAGCTAGAGAAGACAAAGGACTGGAGGTGGGAGCTCAAGCTCTTGGAGTTTGTTCCATCTTCAGTCAGGCTCCTGGCAGCTCTCCTGGGGGGCTGAGAGACAGATTCATTCATCCCATCTCACACCCTGTGGTGGTGGCTGGCCTGGCCTCCTGCATTTTCTCCACTAAAACCAAGTCTGAAGGCCCTCCAGAAAACAAGCCAAGCCTCAAGTGAAGGAGATAGGACTTTGAAGGAGATAATAAAGACTTTTGGACTTTAACACCTGGCTATTCTTGTGGTGATTACTCAACTGAAAAGAAGGCTGCTCCAAGACCTCCAGGAAAACCAAACTGAGAACATTACAACAAACAATATGAATCAACATGATATTATAAAAGATTTCCATGAGTCCTAGAAGGAGGGTATATACATGATAATCACACATACACCTTCTTCAGCATCCAGGAGATAGTCCAAAACCAATCTATTGTCCATTACTTCATGTCCAATGACTCCTGAGGGTTTTGAAGTCCTGCAACAGTATTATTAACAATTTTTGATGTTCAAAATTCAATTGTCATAACAGCCATGATCTTTCAGTGGTGGGCACAGTCAGCGATGGAACCATCTGATGTTTCTTAGGTCGTTTCCTTTATTTCAAGGTGAATACGGCTCATTGGAACCCTTCAGATTCCTTCTCCATCTGTAGAAATACAAGCAAACCCTCTCCCCCAAGCAGTTAACCTATCTGGTCCCTTCCATTCATCACTTTCTGGGTCTCTCCACATCACTTGGTGACTATCTAAAGATAGTGAAGCTGCTCACACTGGACACTGCTCTTCTGGTGTGTTATAAAACCTGTCTGCCGGAGCCAGTGCATCTTTGTCAAAA
The DNA here is from genome assembly GCF_048593235.1 of Sminthopsis crassicaudata. Lineage (NCBI taxonomy): Eukaryota > Metazoa > Chordata > Mammalia > Dasyuromorphia > Dasyuridae > Sminthopsis > Sminthopsis crassicaudata. The sequence goes on from NC_133621.1 coordinate 128,677,086, forward strand.
ATAAAAAATAAAAATTAATGGTATAAAGAGCTTAATTTAGAAGTTCTCTAGGGTTACCTGTGGCTCCCCCTCTTTTTTGTTTTTGGAGGAGCATCTTGATGTCTTTCTCCTCTCCACTATTGCCTGTCTTTGAGGATTAAAAGGTATGCCAGTGGTGTGTAAAATCTTATACTGTGCACAAAAATGCACAAAATGTTTAGAAGTATATGCAGGTCCATTATCTGTTTTTATTGCTTGTGGCACACCCATAATTGCAAATGCTTGTATAAGGAATTCAATGACCACTGGGGCTGTCTCTTTTGCTACTGGTATTGCAAAAGTGAATCCTGAAAAAGTGTCTACCACAATATGGATAAAAGACAGACGACCAAAAGATTTATAGTGGGTCACATCCATTTGCCAAATTTCATTGGGTTTCAAACCACGAGGATTTTTCCCTGGAGGGAGTGTAGGAGTGTGGCAAGCTGGACAGGCTTTTACTATACTCCTACTTTCCTCTTTTGTTATCCCAATCTACAAGCATAAAGCTCTCCCTGCTGATCTCGAGGTCCTCCAGAGAGCTAGTCTGGACATTACATACTTGAATCAAATAATGAAGAACAAAAGGAACAGAACTAAGAGAACATAGAACACATTAACAGCAATATTGTTTTAAGAACTACTTTGAGTAAATAAGTTATTTGGACTATTATTAATACCCAAATTAACTACAAAGGACATATGAAAAAAGTTACTATCTTCATACAGAGGAAGAATTGATAAATGGAAGTATATAGAGAATAATTTTACCCATATAAGCACACCGTAATTGTGTGTGTGTGTGTGTGTGTGTGTGTGTGTGTGTGTGTGTGTGTGTGAATATACCTATTTGGTTCTAATGGTAGCCAACTCTAAGATGGAGTGAGGGAGGGTAGGAAATAAGGAGAAAAAAATAAATGTACAAGACAATTTTGTTGTATATTTGAAAGGAATAGCAAATTGTGCATAAAAGATTAGCAGTTTCATGTACATTCATCTCTTTTATTCTACTGTCATGGAAATGCTTGTTTTATTCCATAAATATGTATTGATATAATTTTTTAAAACTCAAAGTGATAGAGAATGGCTTTTCTCATCAGGGTTTCTCATCTCTCTTTCCTTAAAAGCAGCATGATTCCCTCAAAGGGAGCTGGAATAACTGAACATTGAATCCAAATGATTGGGGGAATGCTAAGGAAGGAAAGCATAAGGATAGCTAGGGGTAACCTAGATTTTAATGAAGCATTTGAAAAGGTCCCTCTTGACATTTGTATGGACAAGATTCAACTCGTCAAGTTCAACCACTCATTTTGTAGATGAGGGTCAGAAATGTAATGTGTTGGGCAACATCATGAAAAACTGAAATCAAAATCTCCTGACTCTTGCTCTATTTATTCTTTCTAGCTTTCCATCACTAACCCTTCTGAAGTTTCTCTGGTCAGGATTATGCAGGAAGACAGCAGAAGATTATTTCAAAATTATTAAAAATGTAAGAAACTCCATCTTTTTATAATGGTCACAGGATACTAGAGTTAAAATCAGAAGAGACCTTAGAATCATCTTACCCAACTCCATCATTTTGCTGATGAGCAAACCAAGTACCAAAGTTGTTCTGATGTATCCAAGTTCACACTGGTACCAAATTAGAGAGAGAATTTGAATGTCTCTTTGGATTCCAAACTCTGCTCTTTCCACTCTGCTAAAACATCTCTGGATAATCTTGGATTGAGAAAATACAAATTCTGCTCTGGTGATTCTATCAAATTAGAGGCTGAAGGGCTTGACTTGGAATGAGAAAGTATAGATTCCCAATTTACCTCTAGTACATATTATCTACATAATTATATTTGCTCTCTGTATGATCTTGGAAAGGTCACTTTTCTCTCACTGGAGAATGAAAATGAAAACACTGGACTGGATGTATTCTCATTAAAGCCCCTTCCAAATCTCAACTGCAGAAGCCCTTAAGTATCACAGCATTCAAGGACCATTATTAGAGACACATCTCCAAGTTAATCACAAGTAGTAAATATTTTTAACCACAGTTACTCTAGAAGATTGTTTTCCACATCAAAGAGGGATCCAAATAAGCTTTAATATACAAAAACCACAGTGCTGAAGTAAGAATAGGGACATTCCATGCTACTTCTAAGCATATAGTAATTCACTTTCCATTCTGTCAAAAGACAATATTTCATTATCTGATTCATCCAAACCTAGAAACACCATTTGGTCCAAAGGCTAAGTACATGATAATATATATACAGAGTATTCTGTTCTCTCCATACCATTCTCTACCCTCAACTCTTAACTCATTCATCCATTTGCTGCAGTAGACATGGTTGAATTTTCCTGCTTACCTACTGGAATAATGTACCTACAGCCTGATACAAGACAGGAGCAAAAAAAATTCTTTCTTTAATGAGTTTCTTATGACTTTTGGATGCTCTAAATGACTACTAAAAGATACAAGGTGAAGGGAATAAAAAAAGGGAGTAACAACATTGTTGTTTATTTTACAGATTAGGCAAAACTAATGTTTAGCCTGGTTTTATTGGTATTTAAATCCCTGTTAAAGAAAAAAAAAAAAAAGGGCCAAGTAATGAATTGCAGGACTTATATTGCTGCTTCCTTTATTACTAAACAGAGGTTTATTGATTAAAAACAGGAAGGAATTTAGTTGTAAAGTAACCTGTCACCAATATTCTAGAACAGATTACATAGTGAATTTTTTTCTTTCTTCAGGGAATGTGACAATATTTGTCCATCAAAATCACAAAGCAGCCTTTAATAGCAATCATCTGGAGCAAATGCCTTACTGTTGATGGTTGAGTGTGAGCTTTCCAATTATTTTGTCAATCCAAAAGGCAAAGTTGGAAATGTTCTACTAATTGGCTTTTACCAGCTATTGTTTTGGTTTCCTGTGTTCACAGTAGTTTTTCCTGTGTTGAAACTCTTAGAGAGATTTATGTTCCATTTTTTCTCAGACCTACATAAATCCCAAAAGAAGCACCAGGGGCCTTTCACTAGAATGTAAACTCCCTAAGGGTGTGTCCTTAGTGCCTATAATAGTACCTGGTCACATTGTAAATACTTAATGTTTTCTCCTTCATTCATTTTATTCATTCATGTATAAATGCATTCATTCATTCATTTATTCATTCATTCAGGTTTAGCTCAAGAAGGGCATCTCAAAATTAAATTGAGCATGTGTCTAAAAAGTTCTGTACTCATTTTGGTATATGACTGAGTATATATTCTCCCAGAAACCTACTTCCATTATGTTAGAACTCAACCAAACTGATTCAGGAGTGATTCATTAGAAGGACATTATACTTTTGCATTTGTAATCAGGTAAGCTCTTTGGTCATGAACTATTTTGGCATCATCATAGTTTCATGACCAGAGATCTTTGAGACTTAAAGTCCAAGAATAAACATTTTAGAAATAATAATGGTATTACTAGCTAGCACTTATGTAACCCTTTAGAGTTTACAAAGTGCTTTATACCTATTATCTAATTTAAATTTTTTTTCAATGACCACTCTGGGTTTGTTGTTTAATTGTTTTCAGTCATGTCTGACTCTTTTTAACTCCCTTTTGAGGTTTTCTTGGCAAAGATACTGGCATGGTTTGCCATTTCCTTCTCTAACTCATTTTATGGATGAGAAAACTGAAGTAAACCAGCTTAAGTGACTTTCCAAGGATCACAGGGTTAGTGTCTGAGGCTAAACTTGAACTCAGGTCTTTTTGATTCCAGGCTTGACGCTCCACCCACTGTGCAATCTATCTGCCCTATACAGCTCTAGGAGGTGGGTACTGTTATTATCCCAATTCTACAGACAAGGAAATTGAAATAGACAACCTTATCCAAGGTCACACAATCAATAAGTATTTGAGATTGGATTTGACATTTCCCTGACTCCAAATTTAACACTCCTCACATACCTCTAGAGAAATTGAGCTATTGGGAACAAGGTCTAACTCAGTCCGAGATGCCTTTCCCTCTTACTCCAAATAGAACTCAATAAACTGTGTTAAAGGAAGTGAAAGAATTGTAATGCTGTGTATAGATAGACTCATAGAATACTAGCCCTTGAGGGATCTTAAAGATCATTTAATCCAGGGTTTCCTAAGGTTCCAGAGTCATTATCTTTGTAGAAGAAAACAAATATGTCTTTTTTTTTTTTTTTTTACTAACCATTAACTCAAATTCAAAAATTTTCTAGTGATTTAAAAGAAATTATTCTAAAGAATTCATTGGTTTCAACAGACTGAAAAAGAGGATTATGAAAAAAGTTAATAATCCCTCTCTTAGATCTTCATGGGATCTTTCATTGAGAAAAGTGAAGATCACAGAGAGAGTGGCAGATTCAGATTCACTACTATAGATCATTCTGTAAAATGTTTTGAGATTCCTAGACATCAACACTTTTAGTAACATATGAAAAAACAGTCCAGACTCTAATGAGAGAGTTTTGCTTTGATTCTAAATTGAATCCATAAATAACTTTCAATTCAAACATCTCAGTGACAAGGGCATGTGGGCAAGACCAAAGGTATCAAACTCAGAGACAAAGTGGGAGTTGGGGGGGTACCCTTAACTCTACCATACATAAGGATGCTTGCAGACCACATAGGGACCTAGAAAACCACAAATTAGCATTTTTGGTTGCTGTTCAGTCATTTTCAGTTATTCTTGACTCTTTCTTGACCCCATTTAGGGTTTTCTCAATAAAGATATTGGAGTGGTCTGCCACTTCCTTCTCCAGCTCATTTTACAGATAAGAAATCAGAGGTAAACAGGATCAAGTGCTTTGCCCAGAGTCACACAACTATTTGAACTCAAGAAGATGAGTCTTCCTGATTATAGACCTGGTCCTCTATCCACTAGTTGATGTAACTGGCCCAGATAAATGAGCATTACCTATGTTTTATTGTATTTTAATTTATTTTATTAAATATTTCCCAATTACAATTTAATTAGGTTTGAAGTTCACTCAGAAGTGTTCTGAGCTACACTAGCAGTATATTTGACACCTCTAGTTTAGAATCTAGACATTGTTGTTTCTGCTCCTTGGGGTTTTCTAGTTAAAGGTTGTATGGGAAAATAGGCTTGAGAAGGAAGAGATATGGGGAAAGGGACATTAATGGGACAATGGGCCAGATCCTCTTCCAGATGACTTCATCTTTGTCCCATTGCCATCTCAAATCATCCATTTTACAAGACTGCAATTCCACCTCTAAACACTTTTGTTGACAGATTTAAATAAAAATCCTGTTATGGAACTGCTCCAGATTCACTTATACTATTTTTACTGAGCTGGAATTATGGAGAAGTGCAAAATATTGAATCAATACATTTAAACTAAACTTGAAAATAAAAAATAGTTAAATTAAATGCTAATATAAGTAGTATAAATAAGAGCAACTGCAGGAAGCAAAGTGCATTTTAATTAGATAATTAAGATACTACCCTAGTTCTTTACTAGAAGGCTAATGATTATAGAGCAGAAATCAATAAAGACAACAGCAATAATAAATAATATGCAATATTTTATGCTTTAAAAATGATTTATGTAAATCAGTGAGCAAAAATGAGAAGATGATTTTAGTGAGAAGTGATTTTAAGTGAGCAAAACCAAGAGAACATTATACAACAAAATTATGTGATGAACAACTGTGATGGACTTAACTCTTTTCAACAATGGGATGATTCAAGGCAATTCCAATAGACATGTGATGGAAACTGCCATCCACATTCAGAGAGAGAACTATGAAGACTGAATATGGATCAAAGCATAGTATTTTCACCTGTTTTGTTGTTGCTGCTGTGTTTTTTTTTTCTTTCTCATGTTTTTTTTCTCCTTTTGATCTGATTTTTTTTTTGCACAGCAAGATGAGTATGGGAATATGTTTAGAAAAATTACACAAATTTATCCTATATTGGATTATTTGCTGTTTTGGAGAAAGAGGAGGAGAAAGGAAATGGAGAACATTTTTGAACACAAAGTTTTGTGAAGGCACATGCTGAAAACTATCTTTGAATATATTTGGAAAAAAATAAAATAGAATTAAAAGGGGAAAAAAAAGGAAATTCTAGGTCCACAGCAATGCAGATGGACAACTACACACCAATGAAGAAGGAGTAATCATCTTCCACTGAAGAGTCTTTTAAGGGTTGAAAGGTGGAATAACTTGTCCATGCTCACTCAGATGATAAATGTCAGAATTTGGGCTTCCAAGTTAGCCTAGTTCCTTCCTATGCACTACTATCCATCACAACTTGTTGGTTCTATTTTTCAAAATATGTAGCAAATAGATCGGGAAAATTCTGCTCTAAAGAGGGGAAGGCCACAAGGAAGAAGCTTGAATACCACTTAGACACTGGACTGATTTTATTTTTTTAAATCTATTGATTTGGAGTTCTCATGCCCTAATATATTTGTCTTGCTTTTATAGGTTTTTACCTTTATCTTTTAATAGGGAAGCAGGATAGCCTATACCTGTTTTTACAGGTTAAACAGGTTTAGATATTGAGCTCTTTAAACAGAACTCTAAATTGTGCTTTAAATAGTATTTGAGATTCTTACTTTGGCCTACTCCTACAGTATTTACTTTGGGGGTTTTATTAGCCTTTTTCTGATGAATTGCCATTTCCCAACCCTGGGAGGTAGCAAATTACTGGCAGGTATTGTTTTGTTTTGTGTTTTCTCTCATCCTAATAAGAAAAAAAAAGAAGTTAAAGGACTAAGGAAGAGGAAGTAAAGAAAAATTAAGTCAATTAAGGATATGAACAACTAGGATAGGAGGAGAATGATTAATAAAAAGGTCAGACCACAAAAGCAAGAAAGGCAGAACAGAAAATTGGTTAAGGAAAATTAGAAAAGTGATGACAGAAATGTAAATCCCAAGAGGCAGGTATATATAAAGGAACAACAAAATCTATAGGTGGGATTAGATCTTTAAGGTCTCTCCAATTCTAAGAAATGAGTCAATGTGAGAAAAGAAAAAAAAGAGAAAAAAGATGACAAGTTCAAGACAGAGACAAAGATAAATCTTGTTCTTTAAAAAATTATCTCAGATTTTACTGTTGTAAAAATGTTCTTCCACAGCCTTTAAAATGCACAAAGAAAATTATCATACTCCCCATCAATCCAAGTTTAATAATACTTCTCTTAGTCTCTTGACAGATCTTTTCATAGCATTATTTAATAGCTCCTCACCTTCAATTCAACTTCCTATGGATATTGTCTAAATGATGAGGTCCAAAGGGAACCAAAGTGATGAGGTATAGATTTGGGGTACCCAAATGAAATTAGAGTTTAAATGAGGCATAGTGGCAGGTTTGGGGTTCAGGGAGTCAAATGGAGATCCCCTGCAACCTCTCAGGATTCGGCGCAAGGATATGGAGTTAAATGAGTTCTAGTAACGGCGCAAGAGTCCCCTGTAAAGGAATTTACAGACCCAAAAACCTAGATTGATAAAAGAGGTGTATTATGGGGATTGGAAGTAAGGTTCAAATCTAGTTAGTAAAAGGTGAAGGTAGAGATAAGAGGGCACTGGAAACAGTATTCCAGTGGGCAAAGATCTTTGGTGTGCCAGGGGTAAAACTGCCATGTTTGGAACCTCTGCAAAGAGAGGACTCCAGCTTGGCTCTTTTTATGATGTGAGATCTAGCTAAAGGGGCCCGTGATTGGGGTCCCAAGTTGGCCCAGATCTCCTATTGGAATTCAAAAGCTGTGCTTTTGACCAGGATTTGTGAATCAAAGATCCTAGCTTCTTGAATTGATAATCCATCAACGAGGAGGGGAATCAAAAAGGAATAAATCAATCTGAAAGGACTAGTTTTTTAAAGGGACCACAACCCGCTTCACAACTAAGTAATTTGATGATCCATAATTAAATATGGTGTTCCAGGCATAATCTGATAAAAGCAGAGTGGAGAATGACTGTTGCCTCTTGTATAATAAATAATTATATAAAAAGGGTGGGAAGGAAGGCTCTTGAATTTTCATTGTCCCATTCACTCTGTTCTTGGTACATGTAACCTTTATTAAAAAAAAATTGACCTCCATTTTTTTAAATGGAAGGAAACAGAGATAATATGGTCCTAGATAGCCCTCCAAGGAACATGTGTAAGGCTACTTATATATAAAATAGTCAACAAAACCATTTACTTCCCATGAAGTTATGGCAAGGACAGAAGGACTGTAGACTAATCAGTTGTTATATATTTACATGGAGTTAGTCCTTGAAAGAACTATGCATTTATTCTAAAGGAGAAACTGCTTTTTCTGTCAGAAATTGTGACTGAAACTCCATAAAATCAACAAAGACATATATTGCTGGATATTATCTACTTGTCAGTCAGTCAAGAAATATCTGCTAAATAGCTACTATGTGCCATGCTCTTTGTAAGTACTGGGGAAACAAGAAAAGGTACAAGAAAATCTTTTTTCTCTAGGAGCTTACAATCAAATGGAGGGGATAATATGCAAACAATTATGTGCAAATAAGCTGTACACAGAATAAATAGGGAATAATTAACAGAAGAAAAGCATCAGAAGTAAGAGGGGTTAGGAAAGGCTTCCTGTATAAGGTGGGATTTTAGTTGGACTTGAAAGAGAGCAGGGAAACCAGGAAGTAGAAATGTGCCTGGGATATGAAGGATTCTAATTTGGGTTTAATATAGCTGCTTTCAAGAGGACTAATATAATTTGAAAGGATTTTTAAAGTTAAGTTTCACAAATATTGACAAAACAGAAATAGCTTGTGATCATGTAAAGTAACCATGGTCCACATAGGAGGGTCCACATAGGAGGATTCAATTCATTCTTCATCCTCACAAATGTGCTAGATAAGGAAGGGATCTGAGGCATATAAAATCTCAAAGAGGATTTAATTAGTGATTCCTTCTCAGGGCTGAGGACTCATTCATCTGTAAGAACCTAGCACTCAAGAGCAGTGAAAAATAAACAAATACATCTGAAAGGCAGTTGATTTGTACACAAATATATGAATTTTATTGACACACATGATATATTCTTTCTTGACAATAAATAAAATGCAATCTTCAAGGCCTACTTGAATTTCAGAAAGTAGTGTAGAAGTATTCACTTTTTAATAGTCTTCTATGGGACTATATGAAAGGTAGTTGGTTGAGGTGACCCTTTCAAATAAAACAGAAATGTGCAACATCTACATAGTAATGATGCTTTTTTATACATCTAAAAAAGGTAGTTAATGCCCCTTTGTTATACCTCCCCTATGGTCTGGCAAAATTTTTCCAGTTTTAATAAAGTGTAGAATAAAAATAACCAGTGTCAAAAAGTATGTATTTCTGATATAAAATTTTTTATACAAATATATTTCTATTTGTGCAGAATAATCATTCTCAAAATACATAATTTTCTTTATATGAAGTTGACATAGTAGTAAAATAAATAATATTTTCTAGAGAAAAATTCATATACATCCTAAAATTACAAGCAGAAAAATATAAAAACTGATTCATTAATAACTCTACCTCTATGTGTCTTCTGTCCTATCTCTCACTTTATGTATATGGTGTGAAGTGATAGACATTGCCACATAATGCCTCCAGATTTCATGTTTTCTTACAGAATCTCCTCTTCCATTCATCAGGCCTCCATTTAGATCATTGGTTTGTCTATATTGCAGTACCAGGCAAGCTTAAACAAGGGCAGTTCTCCACACCTTCCAACTGAGTGGAGAGCTTAGCACCTTGACAATACCAGCACATTGAAGAAGTCTTGATGTATATGTTTACATAGTTATATTTCTCCAACACACAGGACTTCTCCACCCCTTATCTCCATAGAAAGAGTCCAGACTATATAAATTAGTGGACATGGATTTTCCTATATTTGAAAGATTCTTGAGCATGACATCTGAACAACCAGATCTCACTTCCTTTAGCAATTCTTAAGTGCTATGACTTATGCACTATGGTGAGGGGCCATCTTTGGGCAACTCTATCATAGTGAATTCTTGAAAAGTCAGAATGATAAGTGAGCACTCTGTTTCTTGTAATGCTAGAGGAGAAGAGGAAATGGAGGTTCACCAACCTATAAGCATCTTGTTTATCCCTACAGTGAGACTTAATAGCTTTCATTCTTCATACCAAATTTTAAAAGGCAAGTAAACTGCTCTTGGAAAACTCCAGCTCAAGGTCAGGAAATCAGGGCAATTTGGATTGCTAAAAAACAAAATGGTAACTTTTCAAGAATCTTCAGGCCTTTTACATTGCTTCACTTTGCCAAGAAGGCACATCCCCAGGAGGGTTCATACCCATGCTCACACACACACACACACACACACACACACACACACACACACACACAGTGTTTCATGAAGAGCATTCTTCCATCTTTCTCAATTTAGAACATTATTCATGTCAGTTTTCCCAAGCAGAAGGAAAAAGGCTCTTTTTCCTCACAAAATTCAAATGAGCTTGGCAAGAATTTGCAGCCATGAATATCTAAAGCCTGGTTTCCTGCACTTCTTCTTCTGTTTCTTCCTTCAGGGCAGTAATTTGGGCTCGGGACTTGTGCCTACTTGAGTTCCTGTGCGGGAAGAGCTTCATCCTGTCTGAATGACTGATGGCTTGCCTGTAGAGACTCTTCTCAGTTAACAGCTTCTGGATGGATTCATATTGTCGTACTTTGTTCTCTTCAATGACCTAGTGAGACATGGAACTGTTAGCTCCTCACAGAGAAATATATGTTAAGGGACCCTACAAGCAGACAAAGTGGCAGATAGAGGGAGGACTTCCCATGAGTTCCAAGGAGGAGATAAAGCTCCCAAAGCTCCATTCCAAGAGGAGGTCATCATTACTGTTAGCTCATTTACTCAGTCAAAATGCTTAACCTTGGAGGAAATCCTGAAGTAGCTTGCGGCATACCATAGTCCTTAGATATCAGCCTGACCATTTTTCAATATCAGCCCAGCAGAGGATTACCACAACTAAATTAAACAAACAATTAGCCCTAACATGATATATACATCAATAAGAAGCAAATGTTAACCATAACAGGTAAAATACTGACTCACTAACACTCTTCTTCTAACCTCTTCTAAAAAAGAATGCCAAAATCCTTTACCAGCTTCCATGAGAGAAATTAAGTTCATCTATGTCCAAAGGGCTACCAAATTGTGCATACTCTTTGAGCCAGCAATATCATTCCTGGGTCTATATCCCAAAGAGATCATAAAAAAGGAAAAAGTCCCACATGTGCAAAAATGTTTGTATAAGTAGGATGATTTCAGAAAGGCCTGAAGAGACTTAACATGAACTAATACATGAATGTAATGGAATAAATTGTTCTAAAAGAAATGATCAGCAGGATGATTTCAGAAAGGTCTGGAGAGACTTGCATGAACTGATGCTGAGTAGAACATTGTATACATCAACAAAATTATGTAATGATCAATTCTGATGGATGTGGTTCTTTTGAACAATGAGGTGATTCAAGGGAATTACAATAATGGAGAGAGCCATCTGCATTGAGAGAGAGGACTATAGGGATTGAATGTGGATCACAGCATAATATTTTCACTCTTTCATTATTGTTTGTTTTTTTTTTTTTCTCAATTGTTCGCTTTTGATCTGATTTTTCTTTTCTTTCTTTTTTTTTTCTGAAACAATTGGGATTAAGTGACTTGCCTAGGGTATTAAGTGTCTGAGGCCAAATTTGAACTCAGGTCCTCCTGTTTTCAGAGCCAGTGTTCTATCCACTGTGCCATCTCCTGACCTGTATAGCATGATAAAAGTGGACATATATTTGGAAGAATTGCACATGTTTAACCTATATTGTATTACTTGCTGATTGGGGGACAGGAAAAGGGGAGGGAGAAAAATATGGAACACAAGGTTTTGCAAGCACGACTGTTGAGAACTATCTTCACATGTATTTTGAAAAATAAAAGATATTATTATTATTAAAAATAAAATAAAATATAAGATCAAAAATTTGAATTCATTTCATATTTCCCTAGAAAGATTGCTGGATTTGAAATCAAAGAAATTGGATTCAAATTCTGTGTTTGGCCTTTGTGACTTTGGGCAAGTTATTTAATGTAATTGGGTCTCAATTTCCACATTTAATCTTTTTGAACAGATTAGGTAAAGTGAATTCCAAGATTCCTTCCAGTTTTAAATCAATAGTCTCAGAATCTGGCACCTTAGAATTCAGTGTGCGTTTAGTATATGGCAAAATCATTAGCCTATTCAGTACTGTATATGAAACTGACATGACATACTTACATATTTTAAAGAAAAAATTTATTTCATTATTAAATAACCACAAATAACTATTAATCAGTTTTATGTGTCTGTTGGGCATCATGCAATTTCCTTTTAAACATTTTTAATATTTATTTATAGCATTCACTTTTTAAAATTTTGAGTTCCAAATTCTATCCCTTCCTCAGTCTCTCTCTCTCCCAAGAATGGCATATTGCACATGGAAAAACTGTTGTTGTTTCTTTTTCATTTTCAAAGAGGACCAGTGGCATCACAGAGTGATGTTTTGATTCATGCATAAATTGGATTTAAGTGAGTCAAAGTTGCATAAGTTATCAGCATCACTCTTTCTCCCAGAGTCATCAAGGTTCAGTGGCAAGACCAAAAAAAAAAAGTCTTCAGCCATTCTCAAGGTCATTGGAACAAATTGTTCTTCTCTACCTTTTCACATGCAGGAGGTAGACACCCTCCTACTTCACTGATGAGTTTGAGACCCATTGGTTTCCCTCAATTTGGTTTAGCCTGTCTATCAAAACACTACAAATGCCATAGTTGGTCACTATGGATGCCATAGCTCCTTGGAGCTACAGGTAGACATCAAAGGTGGAAAGCAACACTAAAAAGGGCTCAGCAAGCCCTCATACTGGAACTGTTTGACTTCCTTGAATACCCTATATATACCAATGGTGAATTAGGGTCCAACACCATTCATACACTTAAGCCAGCAGCAAGACCAGAAGCCCATCTCCAGATTCATCACTTATTGAATAATTTTTAAAAAGAAGGAGAAGCTCCTTAAATAGGGAAATGTTTATCCTTGCTCATGGATGTTCAAAGGCTTGACAGAAATAATGTGATGCATCCTTGGAATTTCCCTGTGATTAAGTCTAGGGGAGCATCCAATCATCATTTTTTAAAAATCGTTGTAGACTTTATCACTAAAAGAGAGGTGGGGAGCACCAAATGGAGCTTTCCAAAAGGAATAGAGGCTGTTGAATTTTTCAACAGGATCAATGACAATAATGAAATGAATCAGATGTGAAAAGAGACTACCTGATACTAATGGGTGTTCTATATTCAGGTGTGTAAACAACAAAACTAGAGGCTGACTAAAATATGATCAAATACAATACAGAATTTAAACCAACATAATTCTGCTTTGGATGTCATCCAAGAGGATTTAATTAGAATAAATACCAGAAGGACCTCTTTATAGAATAGTTTCACCTGAAACATAGTCCAACACCAGGGACCTCAAGCAGAGTCTCATAAATACTTCTACATTAATAAGCAATCTGCTCTCATTTCAGATTCACTTAATTCCAATATGACCTCACAGCTTGGATCAAACCCAGAAAGTTGGGCAGCTACATTGAGTAATATAGTGAATGGCCTCACATGACATAATTGTAAGGCAAAAACTTCTACACTAGGAATATTTGCAAAGACTTTCTAAATATAGCCTCCTTGAAACACCTGAGAACCTTAACTTAAAATTCTTCAATCAAACCTTAAATAAGGAAATCAGATTATAAGCAAATGACAAAATACTTACCAAAAATCGCTGACACTCCATCATTGCCTCTATCCTGTGTTCAGAGAGGATTACAGTGCAGTTGGCAAATGCATTCTTTAGCACTCTTCGAATGACTTGATATGTTCTTTTAAGAAAAAAAAAAAAAGAAAGAAAAACAAGTCCATGTAATCATAGAACTTTAATCATCTAGCTCCAAGAAGAATTTTACTAAATTAATACAGACCCATGCCTTTTAAGACTCTTAGATGATTTACTATACTTTATCAAAAATATTTTAAAAAGATAAAATTTTGGATACAGAATTAGTTATAATCAGTTTTTTTTTTCAAGAGATCAGATTCCTAGCACATGGAAAACTCATGAAGTTAGCATGGTATTCAAAACATTTTTTATTTCATTCTTATGTAACCACAAATAGTTTTTAATCAGTTTTATGTGTCCATCTCATTTGTAACCTATCATCTCTTACATAGATATATTAAGATTTGATAGTGGAAAGGCCATGATACTAAGTGTCCAGTGGTGTATGTTTATTTATCTGAATGTGAGTTATACTCTTTGCTCTTGGAGATGGCTACAAAATACTATATAAACTTGTAGTGTAACAGAGATTGGAGCTATCTACTTATATAAGCAAACCTAGCTGCCTAATTTCCTATTTTTCATTTCAAACACAAATTTAGAGGTGATATCAGTAGTGTGCAATAAGAATACAAATGTTCATATACCCATGGGATGGAATGGTTAGGAATTTTTATATAGGATATTTTGTTTGTTTTGATACCTTAAAATGTTTAAAATTTTAAAAATTGAATGCTATAAATAAATTTAAAAAGACACATTCAGTTCTCTGTTCTGTCAAAAAATAGAAACACTACAACTTACATAGGATCCAAATGAGCACTTGGTTCATCCAACAGCAAGATTTTTGCCTTACTGAGAACAGACCGAGCCAAACATATCAACTGTTTGTGGCCATGGCTTAGAACACAACCAGCATCAACAAGGACAAAATCCAACTTGCCAGGAAACTGCTCAATTACAGACTTCAATCCCACCTACAGAAAAAGGAATAGAGGAAAAACATTTCGCTTGAAGACCACTCACATATGTCGTCAAAATGTGATACGAGTAAACTTTACATGCATGGATTTTAACAAATAAAATGGAGAATGTGAAGTTCTAAGAAGTGTCCAGTTTAACTACAATTTACAAAATCTCAGCCTGAATTGGCTAAGAATTTAAATTTCATACTTTGAAGTAAGAGAATATCTTATATACAGAAGAGTGATAGAGTCCTATAAGAATAGTATTAGGAACACTAAGATCCAAACAATATGAATCATGTGACAATGGATGCTTATCTGTTTAAGGTCTGTTGAGAAATAAAGAAAGGCATGAGGCTATTGTTTGGGGTAATGGGACATTAATAATTATGGCTGGCGTATGAAAAAAATGTTCTAAATCCCTGTTGATCAAAGAAATGCAAATTAAAACATCCCTCATACCTATCAGAATGGTTGATATGAAAAAGAGGAAAATGTTGGATTTTGGAGAGGATATGGGAAAACTGAATTAGTGTACTATTGGTAGGATTGTAAACTAATCCAATCATTTTGGAGAGTGATTTAGAACTATGCCCAAGGAAGTATAAAACTGTGCACATCCTTTGATTCAGCAGTATACTTGTTGGGTCTATATCACAAAGATATAAAAAAAAAAGCAGAGAGGGAAAGCCATATTTGCACAAAAATATTTATAGCAGCTCTTTTTGTGGTGGCTAAGATTTGAAAATCAAAGGGGTGCCCACTGATTAGGGAATACCTAAACACGTTGTGTTATATAATTTATTGGAATTTCTATAAGAAATGACAAGCAGGATGATTTCAGAAAAACCTGGAAAGACTTAACATGAATTGACACATAGTGAAGTGAACAGAACCAGGAAAATGTTGTACATAGTAACAACACTGATGAATTGTGAATGACAGCAATCTTCAGCAATACAATGATCCAAGACAATCCCAACAGATTAATAATGAAGCATACTATCTGTCTCTAGAGAGGGAACTGTTAGTGACTGAATACAGGCAGAAGCAGGCTATTTTTCACTTTGATTTTTTTCTCTTGCATTTGTGCCTCCTTGTAAAAAATGACTTAATATGGAAGTGTTTTGTATAATTGCAATGTATAACCTATATTTGATTGCTTACCTATTCAGGAGAAGGGAAAGGAAAAAAGGGGAATTTGGTGCTCAAAACTTTAAATTAATTTTTTTTTAATTTGGGGGAAATTTAGTGGATGACTGAGAAAAGCTAATCTTTTTCCTATTTTGCTTCTGTATTCTCTACCAACTAGAATAATCTTCAGAGTGAATAAAATTAAGTAAAAACATTTTTTGGAAATATAAGTAGAGAGATGATAAGTGAGTTTCAGACCACCTTTAGTAACTGAATTAACAGACCCCCAGTGGAAATAAATCACAAAGATAATAAAAGACTCTCCAGGTAAATTTTAAATTGATATTCATGATTCCAATGGCCTTTTCTTTTTATAGATGAGGAAATGGAGCCAAATAGAGATTAAGTTGACTTGCCACATAGTAAGTATCTGAAGCTGCAATGGAACTTGGGTCTTCCTGACTCTAAGCCCAGCAGTCTATCCACTGTGCCATGGAGTTGCCTAGTTAATGAACCCAACCATACCTAAAAGAAAACTTACATACATAGCATCCTTTACAAGTGTTCATTATACTTATAAGGTAACAGGTCCTAAAACTGGAAAGGACATTGGAATCTTGAATATCAAGGGCAGCCTAATTAGTGAGTCACTTGACACATATGGTCTCAGGAACCAGGAGAACATATGTTGATGATCTGATACAAACTCATTGTCCTAAGACATCATTAAGTCAGGAGCATCATCTGATATATGAAGAATAGCATATTACTGATATAGGAAAAGTAATAATAACTGATATTTATAGAGCACTTTAAGGCTTTTACTATGCATTGTTTTATTTGATTCTTACAACTCTATTGTATATTAGTTACTATTATTAATCCCACTTCATAAATGAAGAAGTTATTTACTATGAGTCATATAACTAATTAGAATCATAGATGGACTTGAACCACTGACTCCAAGTTCAGGAACCTATATGCCAACAAAAACAATCATGAGCTTCATACATAGTATACTATATCATATCTATCTTCAACAATTTTATTTCTATTATAATTGAAAGTAGTGGTGTAAATTAAAATATGGGGTGAGGGTGGGGTAGAATTTTTCTAAGCCTTTTGGCATTTTAAAAGTATGTGGGAGACTCACTAGCATTTCTTTTAGTTTACCTTGAAATATTCTTATGATTCTGGTTCCATCCTTTCCTGTGTGAACTGACAAGGTATGAAATTGCTGTGAGGCCCAGAGATTTTTTCTATTCTAATTTCACCCCTCCCCAACACTGTATTTCTCAGAAAATCTCAAAATTGCATTCTTAAACCTAACTTCCTCTAAACTGAAGATGTGAGATCTCTAAGTGTATTATTTGCAAATTTAGTTAATGTTTTCTCTACAATTTCCATGAAAAGAATTTTTCTTGGGTAATAAGGAAACTTGAGTAATGAAAATGGATAATCTGAGTAGAATTTTATGGTCCACGTTAAGGTTGGGCACTCAACAAACAAGTGTTTAACACTCACTAACAGTACAAAGCTTCTAATAGAGTCTAATGTGAATAAGAGAGGTTAAAAAAATGATTTGAGTTATAACAGTATTTGGAGAAGAATTAGCATATGTCCCCCTCAAAAAAGGACAAAAAAGTTTGATTTTTTTAAAGAAGGCAATTAAATTTAATAAACATTTTGAAATCTCATGACTTTGGAGTTATAATGCCAGCAAAGTATTACAATGAATCTCACATTTATTCTGAATGTTTGGTGAATTACAATGAATTTCATTATCTTTTTCTGGTATTATGCCTGAAGCAACAGCACAAGTTCAGTACTATGCATAGGCCAAGTAAGTAACCTATGTGGTGACATTTTAAGGCTGAAACATCCTCCATCCCAATATCCCCCTCCCACAAGAAAGGGTCCCTCTTCAAGTAACTAAATGATCATTGGAATTTCTCCATCAATGGACCACAATCTCTATGATTAAAAAGATTTGTAAGTGTATGGCACTTTGGAGGTTGCAATCAATTTCTTTGAAATTCTAGTGAAACTTTCTAGTAAAGAATTCTGGTAAAAAAAATTTCTTTTCCATGTTTTATTTCCTTTAGAAATCGTAGTATCTTATTTTTTGAGAAGGAAGATATCTTAGATATCATATAACACAATATTAGCTAAATTTTATATAGTATCTGCTATGTGACAGGCACTATATATGCTAAGCACTTTACAATTATTATCTGATCCTCACAACAATACTAGGAGATAGGTGCTATTATTATCCCCACTTTACAAATGAGGAAATTGATGCAAATAGAGAGCAAATGACTTGCTATGGGTAATACAATTTGTAAGTATTAAGAGGTGAAATTTAAACACTCATTGGGTCACATAATTTTATAAATGAGGCAGTTAAGGCTTCTAAAAGCTAACTTTCCTAAAGTTACATAAGTAATAGTGACAGAACTGGCATTTGAAGGTCATAAAATTACAGGATCAAATTTTTGGTGTTGGAAGAGACCTTGAAATTTACTCAAAATTCAGCAATCTTTCCACTAAACCACAATTCTTTTCCTAATGACTTGCACAGAAGTCGTTCCCACATGAGATGCCAGTTTTATCCTGGGTCATATCTGTCACTTTGGAGCCAATCAACTCTTGCCAAATTGAATCCCCTTGCCTTTTTCAGGGCACCTTCAGAACTGACATAGTCTCAGGTAGAAAAGATAAAATTGTCCCAATGGATCAGAATGAATATCTGAATCTGGCTAAGTCTACCTAGGTATGATATAGGATAACTTACACTAACTTGATATTAGTATTTGTCTAGAACATCTACTTAAGTACCTTTAGTCAGGGTGAATTCAAAAACAGCAATTTTTTTTTTTTTTGGAGTAAGGACTCTGTAGTTCAATCCCTTCATTAGAGAAATGAGAAAACTAAGGCCAGGTACGTTAGATGATTTAGGTAAAATCACATAGCTAATGGCAGATTCAGTATTAGAACCCAGGTCTTCTTGACAACAAATTCTATATTCCCCCCCTGTATTATATATTCACTTAATGGAAATTAATCTACAATAATTTTTGCATTTTGCAAATAAAATATGTGGTTAATTCAATTCATCTCAAAAATATTTATTAAATACCAGTTATGTATGAGGCCTTGTCATGAACATATCATAAGTATGTTCATGAATGAAACAACAGGCAGAGCACTTCCAATATTAATAATGATAATATTTTTTATGAGTTTGGCTGGACTATCTCTTTCATCATAGAGAACAACTGCTTCACTTGCAGTGTACACATCTTTGGTAGATACTCTTACCTCATCTGCAACTTTCCATAATTCGTGATCATTCCATTGCCCATAAGGATCCAGGTTTTTCCTAAATGTTCCAGAAAATATAAATACTTTCTGTTTGGGTAGAACAAAAAAAAAAAAGGACATGGTTAAAAGCTTGACCATATGTTTTAGAACAAAAATAATAGGCAATATTTCTTGTTGCAAATCTAATTTTAAATCTAAGAAAAATTCTATGCACATTGATACAATTCCCACGGACTTGGAATGGGCAATCCATAACAATGGCAGTTCTTGTTTCACACAGTGAATTTTGACTCTAAACAAAGTTGCTTTTATGGATTCTTTTAAAATATTCAAAATAATATAGAGCTATTCTTATATCTTTAGATTTATAAAAGAGCCACGTAGTTGAAAGTTATATAGAATCCTTTATTTTGGTTGCAATTTTATCATTACTAGAAAATTCTGGATAAAAGCGTTATAGGGATAGAGATCAGAGCTGTGGTTTCATTGGTATATGAATTTCCAGATAAGATTTTCCTTGAACAGGTTAGCACCTTGTCTCCAAGTTATAATCTCAGAGATTTGTCTAGAGTATTCAAAGGTCACATATCAACTATTTCAGAAGTGGTGCTTAAATGTAGGACTTCCTAGTTCCAAGAATAGCTTTCTATCCAACATAACTTGTTCCCACTCAAAAACATTGTAAATGTGTAAAATGGCCAATGACTATTCACTTAATAAAAGTATTCTTTTTTTTTTCATTTTTGTTATTATATCTTTTTATTTATAAAACATATGGATGGGCTTTTTTTTCAACATTTTTTTTTTAACATTGGCTTTTGCAAAACCTTCTGTTTCAAATTTTCCCCTTCTTCCCCCCATCCCCTCCCCTACATGGCAGGTAGTCCAATACATGTTAAATATGTTAAATTATGTGTTAAATCCAATATATGTATACATAGCTATACAATTATCTTATTGCACAAGAAAAATCAGATTTAGAAAGAAAAAAAATCTGGGAAGGAAAACAAAAAATGCAAGCAAACAATAATAGAAAGAGCGAAAATGCTATGTTGAGGTCCACACTCAGTTCCCATAATCCTCTCTCATGTTATATATGGCTCTCTTCATTTCTGGATAATTGGAACTTGTCTGAATCACCTCATTGTTGAAGAGAGCCCCATCCATCAGAACTGATCATCGTATAGTTTTGTTGTTGCTGTGTACAATGATCGGTTTCTACTCATTTCACTTAGTATCAGTTCATGTAAGTCTCTCCAGGCCTCCCTGAAATCATCCTGTTGGTCATTTCTTAGAGAACAATAATATTCATAACATTTATATGCCATAATTTATTCAGCCACTCTCCAGTTGATGGGCATCCATTTAGTTTCCAGTTTCTAGCCATTATGAAAAGGGCTGACACAAACATTTTTGCACACATGGCTCCCTTTCCCTCCTTTAAGATCTCTTGAGATATAAGTCCAGTAGTAACACTGCTGGGTAAAACATTACGCAGTTTGATAACTTTTTGAGCATAGTTCCAAATTGCTCTCCAGAATGGTTGGATTCTTTCACAGTTCCACTGGCAATGTATCAGTATCCCAGTTTTCCCACATCCCCTCCAATATTCATTGTCATTATCTTTCCCTATCATAAGAATTGATTCAGAGAGAATTAATCATATGTAAAACAACGCAGTCTCTAGAAGCCTGCATAGCTATTAAATCTTTAGATGAATAAAGATTGGGCAAAGGGAAGAGAGGAAGTTTGAAGTAGGATGAACTTGATATCATTAAGGAAATAGTTCTATAATTTTTGTTTTTAGTTCATTTGACTAACATTAAAATAATAGCATGTTCCCTTTCCAGGTAAAGAAAAGTTAACTGAACAAACTAGCTCTCCCATTACTAAAAGTTTTATATCATTAACTAAACATTTAGTTTTCTCTTACAAATATTATTTAGTACTACTTGATTGGTAATTCTTTCAAAATGATTTTAGTTTTCAGACCAAACTAAACAATTTTTTTATCAGCATCTATGAATCAGAATGAATTATCCTCTCTATAAAACAAATGCTTAAAGAATATGAGGTTTCAAGTATGTAAATATTTATTTAATGTTAGGAATAGCATAAAGAGTAATTCTTGGGAATCAAGGAACTATAAGGAAATCATAATTATTCACCTCCTGGACAAATTACTTAACTGAGAATGACCTTATCTATTGCACCATGTATGATAAGAATAAAGTGACTTCCAAAAAATACTTTGAGAGCCTCAAAAAACTGGTACCAAATGAATAGACATTGTTTAACATGAGATATGAAATGAATGATAAGAAAGCAATTCAGTTAATGACAGCATCAGACTGTATCTGCAAGTGAATGAACAGTAATTGAGAGCTTTGCCCTGAGACCAATTATCCTGTTTCAATCTAGGTTAGTCTGGGAGTGAAAGCTGTACAAGCTTGAACACTTTTTACTAATTTAAAATGGTGATTATCTATTTTTTACAAATATGTTGCTACCTCATATTTGTAAGCATAAACATAGAGTTAATCTTTCCTCTTTCCAATGCTAATAATTCTTCCATTCCCTAGTTATCCTTATTAGTCAATAATCATCACCATATCATATCTAAAACTACTTCAATATAGTAGATTTGCAGTTTTTTTTAAATTGTAGAGTGTCATAGATGTGCTTGTTTTGTTCCATAAATTGAAAAAAAAAAAAAAAAAACCTCCTTCAATAGCTTCCTAGTCAATGTCCATGCCTCCAGGATTGCTTACTTCTACTTATTTACTGCATGCTGACAGAAAACTAATTTACAAAACTAAGTTAATGTTGATATTCCTATTCAAGAACTTAGGATACCTTCAATGTCATGGTATTAAGTACAAATACCTCACTTTTTGCTAATTCTTTTTGCTCTCTCTTCACTAAAATTTACTTTTCACTCTAGGCAGGCTAATATTTTCATTGTATTCCAAGATAATCATTTCTATCTCTGTGCTTTTGTTTTCACTGCTTTTCCTTTCAGGAATAACCTCTCATATATCTCAGAATAAATCCTATCAATCTTAGAAATCCTATCAATCTAAGAAAGAGAAAAGGAATCATAAGTTAAAAACATATATTCATAGTAGTTATTTTATAGCAAAGAATTGAAAACAAGTAGGTGCCCATCATTGGGGGGGGGTGAACCATTTATGATATATAAATGTAATAAAATATTGTCCTGTCATTGATATGACGAAGGGATGATTTCAGAGAAACCTGGACATTTTTATATAAACTGAGGTGGAAAAAAGTGAATTATCAGTTCAATTTGCATGATAATAATAATATTTCAAGACAAAAAACTTTGAATGACTTAAAAATTCCAATCATTGTAAAGATCAGTCACAACTCAATTAGACCAATGATGATTCATGTTATCTACTTCCTGATTGACAAGTGATAAGAGTCAAGGTTCAGGATGAAACATATGTTTTTAGACATGGCTATTTGTTTGATTAACTGCATATCTATGTATTTGTAATAAGAATTTTGTTTCCCTCCACCCCCAACCCAATGCTGGAGGACCAGAAAAAAAAAATAAAGGAAGGAAAGAAAATAAATATCCATTAAAAGATAAAAAAGAAAAGACTGTTTAATAAGAATTAGTGTTGGTTTTAGATGCTAGTCTCATGATTTCCTGATAACACTACCTTCCTTTACAAAGCTCATCCTAAGATCAATGCAACATTCTGAGGCAGTTTCTACTGTGAATTGCTTGCCTTGCCCTACCTCCTCAATTATTACATTCTCCATGGGTGCTGTCCAACTCCTCGGAAGAAAGGACAAAAACATAATGTAGCTAGTACTAAAAAAGGGAGGCGGATGAGAGACTGCAGTTTGCCAAAAATAATTGTGTACTGTGATTTTACCTGTTGTAATATGAAATCTAAGTTGCTGCCTGAGGGAGAAGGAGAGTGCCACAGTCAAGTCTCCTAGATCTTTGATCAAAAGATCACCTAAGTTTGAGATCTCTGAAGTCTCTAATGATAGAAGTCTTAATAAACTTTGCTTTCATGGATTAGGAAGAAGAGAGTAAAAGAAAAATTATAAAATAGGTAGGGATTTAAATTTTTTCTCCTAAAATTTTGGAATGTTCTTTTTTATAAGTTGAATTCCAGGAAGCTTTTAAACAATGACAATCAGAAATTGCAGAGAAAGGTTAGAAAAATAAAAACATCTTTGTGCAGTTAGCAAAGATGTGTGAAGATGTTCTGTCATTTTGTCTTTGGGCTTCGTTCTGCTATATAATGATCATTTCTGAAGAATATCAGGGCTTTCTGGTCCTTCTATAATTCTGGGGCTCAGGTCATCAGGGAACAAAGTCAGAGCCAAAGATGGGTATGGGGAGAGTATCTCGTAGTTCACCATCTACAGAAATTGTAATGGGTAAGTGGGGAGAGCACCATTTGTCAGGCTGACCATCTATGGGGTTTGCAGCTCTCTTCTAGGGTGAAAGTTCGAATAAGTATAGCTTTTAAAAGCTTTATTTTGGTGGAGAAGTAAGAATTTATATATATGCAGATAATGTCATGTCTAGGTCCTAAACATTTGCCTTTTGGGGAGAGTGAGGAAGGTCCAGAACTGTGATTTCCTAAGCTTTGAGAACTCTCAGTGAAGAAAAATTCACATAATAAGATACATGAGAATATATATATATATATATATATATATATATATATATATATATATATTTTTTTTTTTTTTTTGCAACCTCTAGTTTTAGAGATCCAGGGTCCCGTATCCCATATAGCACTATCAGAGATAGCAAAGGAATCCAGAACTTCCTGACACCAACTCCCCCTTGCTACCATACCAAACTGCTTCCTAAAGAGAGGTATCTTGGAAAAGTAGAAATGTCACAAGCTGAAGACTTAAAAAAAACTAAGAATCTTTTCTCAGATTTGCTACTTAACTAGCTATACAATTTGGGGCAATTCAGTTTGTATCTCTCGTTCTCAGTTTCCTTATCTGTAAATGAAGGAGCTGAACTAGAAAATCTTACAATATAGATATTCATGCCTTACAATTTAGATTCATTTCAGACCTATAATCCTATGATCTCTATGTAAGTGACACCATAGCAAAACAAGGCTTTCCCATGTTATTTAGAAGAGTTTGTTTTATAGCAGGGAAGTCAAGAAATGACAAAAGTTTCACATTAAAGGTTCTCTGCTAACCATAGTCTAATCTCTGTCTTTCTGTACTTTTTTTTCCCCCTACTGCTATTACTCTTAGGCTTGTTCCTTTTATATGTTTTGCTATTAGGGAATTTGAAAATCTTTTCTTTTCCCACCAGAAAAAAAAGTTATATTTTCCAACAAAATCAAGGACAAATTTCTAGCAGATGATTAAGTCCAGAGAAAAGAACTGAAAATATCAATCTAGAGAGTTTTATACCTACATGGAGAATTGCTTTATAAAGTTATTTTGGCAAGTACCACGATTTTGTTCTCCATCTTGATTTGAAGTCAAACTTACTTCAGCCCCTCCTGGTTTACACATTTCATTTTCTAAGTAGAATATGAAGGACGAGGCTGATAAGCCCAAACAGCAATATGTCTTCAGTGAATTGTTAGTAAAAAACAGATGATGATAATAAAAATATATTAAAATAGGATATCATGAGAGATGACATTTCATACCTGGTATATGTATTAAACATATAAAGCAAAAATGAGGAATGGGGGGAAAGCAACCAATTGCAAAAACTACTCGGATTTGGGGTCAGTGACATGTAATTTGCAAAAGTTACCTAGATTGGAGACAGTTATGTCTAGTTTGCAAACACTATTGTTTTCAATTAACTTTTATTTTAAATGAGCACTCCCCCCCCTCCACTGAATCTCTTTTATATTCACATACATAGACACATACATATTTTAAAGTCTTATTTTTGCATAGTAATGTACAAAGTAGCACCATGTAAATAATGTTTTATATCCCAAATCAAAGAATGACATTTTAAAACCAGCCACAGATCAAGCTGATTTTGGTTCACTCTATTCTAGGTTCAAAAAAAAAATCATTACACTTTTTATTTTCAATCCCACTGTTTCTCCCAAATGTTTGTTATTTTAGCAACATCTCATATGTGCTAGAAAGCATTTGTCATCTGCTGTGATTGTTAATGTGGTACTTAGAACATTGACTGGAACAGGAAAAATATTGAAGAAAAAAGTGGTAAGTATACTTCAGCTGAATATGTCAGCTTAGAAATATAAGCAAAACAATTAATGATATGGTAATAACTATTTCTCATATACTATTTCAAATATCTCAAAATTTTTTCTTAGGAAAACCTGCAATTTGTAAGAAAGGAAAAATTGATAAATATGTTCTGGATTAAATGTACATTATACTATAGACATTCAGTAAGCAACATTTATTGAATTCCTATTGTATGCCCCTACTATGAGGATAGAAGGGCATAAATAGAAAATCCCTGATCTGAAGGAGCTAAAATTCTATTCAAAGATAAAAATACACAAACATAGAACATAAAATACAAAATGTCTATTTTTGTAGAATGAAGCAAGTTCTTGGGGAAAGTCATTAGTATCTAAGAGGGACAAAGCAGGCTTCCAATAGAAGGTGGCACTATTCTGAGAGAAGTGACACAAGTGTATTCTAGCTGGAGATGGATTGTCACATACAAAAAATAGCATGGTAGGCCAATTGGATTGGAAGTTAGAATGTGTAAAAGTGTGTCTAGCGAGCATGAAAAGGTAGGCTAAAACCAGATGGCCTTTAAATGTCAGAGGAATTTGTATTTTATCATTGAGGCAAAAGGGAAACTCAGAAAATTTTTTAGCCAAGAAGTAACATAATCAGACCTCTACTTTGGAAATGCCAATTGGGCATCTGGGTGAAGGAGAGTTTGGAGATGGGAGAGACTATATGTAGAGAGACTAGTGAAGAAGCAACTGTAATAAGTGTGAAGGGAGATGAGAACCTGAACTAGGATGACAGTGGCATTTGAGAATAGAAAGCAAAAGTTTGTCATAAACACAGCAGAGGTTGATTCAATGAGATTTGGTAACTGATTTTGAAGGGTGAAAAAAGGGAGGAATTAAAGGTGATTCTAAGGTTGTGAACTTGGTGATTGGTAAAATCATGGTCCCCCAGAAGAAATAGGGATGTTAAGAATATGGGAGGGAGAAGGGATGACTTCTAGTCTGGACAGGATGAGTTTGTGATGTCTACAGGACATCCCCTGCCCTGTATATACATCCAATGGCAGCAAACTGGCCTTGGTAACAAAAATATTCCTTAAAATTTTGAATTTTTACTAACTCTGCCATCCTTACCTGTGGTATTACTCCAAATGCTTTTCTCCACTGCTGCAAGGGTATTGAATCCCAAGATACACCATCAATCTGTATATCTCCTTTTGTGTTTAGTAGTCTTAGAAAAGCTGCTAACAAGGTGCTTTTTCCAGAACCAGTTCTTCCCAAGAGGCCTACCTGTAAAATAAAAGGGGTGGGGAGTCAAGAGCTAGTTTTAAAATAACTCCTGTTACTTATAAACAACAATAAATCAAATGTGAAATTTCATATAGAAAAATATTGCCACTATTATAAAATTCCATTTGTTGAGTTCTTTTTATAGTCTAAAGGACAGATTGGTATTGATTTTTCTATATCTTCTTACTCATTTCTCTATTGTGAGCAATGCTTGCATTGAAAAAGCTGACTGGCATCCAATAGTCACAAGGCAGAGTGTCTAACTGCTCTAGATGGGGATGGAACCCAAAACTTTGCTTTTATTATTATTGCTGAGTTAACTATTGCTATACAACATCTTTTCCAAATAACCCAAAGTGATATAACCTTAAAATCACTGAACCAGGAAAAAAAAAGAATTATCATTAAGGAGAAGCAAAAATAGTGTCTTAGCTTACTTTATTGAATGAACCTATGAAAACATTCTTTAACAGTCTCTGAGACTTCTTAATCTGAGGTCTGACCAACAAGGATGATTCGATTCAACCAATGTTTTAAAGTACTTACTATACATGTAAAGGACTGGGGACACAAGGACAAAATCAAAACTATACCTGTCCTCAAAAAGCTTACAGTCTACTCGGGAAAGCAACATATATACATATAAGCATGCATATGGGCATATAAATACACATATATGTATGCAAACATACATGTAAGCTTATGCAGAGATATGTGTTGCAAACATATGTTATCTAAAAGTTATATACCCCTGTTGTATATATTACTCTATGTACATGCTACTATATGTGAGAGTATAAGAAAGATTGTCCCTTCCTTCAAAGAGTTTTCATTTTACTGAGGCAAATAACATGTATTCAAATAAATAAAACACATACATGCATACATACACTATATATATGCATACACATATATTAATAAATAATATAAATATATATATATAAATAAGAATATAAATATATATATGAATATAATATATATTCATAAAGAATATATATATACACTCACATGTATGTACATATGCTCTATAAACTACTATACATATGTGTATATGTGTGCTGCACATGTGTGGATGGAGTATATACTACTATATTTAGCATATTATGCTACTTTTTATACAACAATATACTAAGGAGATAAAATGAAAAAAAATTCTCCTGGCTTTCAAAATGTTTTCATTCTACTGAGGGAAGAAGCATTTAGATTTGCAAGTACAACAGATTACCAAAGTACTTTTAAAAGGCAGAGAGTGTTAATGTTACAGAGAGTGGGAATAGCCTTGAATAGAAGGTGGTATCTAAGCTAGGTTCTGAAGGAAGCTAAGAATTCTGGGAAATTGGTAACTTTAACTTTTGCAGCTTTCATAATGATTGAATAATGTCCTTTTCAGTGTATTGTCACTCACTGCCTGGAATGACCAGACCAACTGATCTGTGACTGTTTCTTCAGCTATCCTAAGAACCCAAACAATCCCATCAATAACCAATATGAGCTACACAGTCAACAAGCAGAGTAATGCTTCAATTGGAATAATAATACCTCAATTACTAGATCTTGGAAGGTTTTATTTATGCCCCTTTATCTGAGCAATTCATCTGGATCTTCCCTTTATAGATGAAAAAAGCCCCAAATTTCACAGAAATAAGTGCTCTCTCCAATCAAGGTCTAATAGGTAAAGAGGAATTGGAGTCCATCCTCCCTAAACCCAGAGTTATTTAAGACAAAGGACCATGTTCTCTTTTTGCCAGCCACACATCTTCAAATAACACAAACCAAAATACAATCACACTCAGACCTCAGTCTTTTCCTGCTCTTCTTAGGGAGAGGTAAGGATGAAAGAATAGCATGAGTGTTCAAGCACTACCACATGATATCTTTCCTAAGCCCCTTCATTTGAAAGTGTCTTCCTTAAACTACCTGGCATTTAAAGTTGTTCAATCATTTTCAACCATTTTCAACTTTTTATGGTCCTGTTTGGGGTTCTCTTGACTGTGATACTGGAGTGTTTGTCATTTCCTTCTTCAGCTCATTTTATGGATGAGGAAACTGAGACAGAGTTAATGACTTGCCCAGGATCACATAGCTAGTAAGTGTCTAAGATCAGATTTGAATAGAGGAAGATGAATCTTCCTGACTCCAAGTCTGGCATACTAGTCCCTGTGACACCTACCTGCCCTACTTTAGCTACTTTGCATTTATTCTCTTTATATTTATTTTCCATCTTCTTAAGTCCTTGTTTCCCTTATTAGAATGTAAACTCTCTTTAAGAAGAGATGTTTCATTCATCGTATTTGCATGCCCAACATCTAACACTGGCCCATAATAGGTGCTTAATGAAATGTCTCCTGATTCAAAGCATTTACAAAATGTGTTGTTCAGTCTTCTCTATCCCACTCATCATCTGATAATGTATTGAGATGAACAGCTTTTCTGGGAATAGGAGCTGCATTTGATCATGGCTAACAAAAACTTCTTGTTATTTATATAATTGGCATGTAATAACTCTTTTAAAGGATTTCCTTTTATTTTTTAGCAGCTCACTAATTGGTTACATAATGTCAAACCATTTAGTTGCAAGTTATCTTCTGAGATATAGCCCTATCTCAGATGTTTTCTAATTCTTACTCTCTAATAATAGTTTTTTCACCATGTTAACTTACATTTACAATTTTTTTTTAATAGAGGATACAGCATGAGATAGAAGATAAATTGCTGGATTTGGTTTGAAGAAGGCCTGAGTTCAATATTTGCCTTTGAAATTCACTGCCTATGTGGCCAAAATTGGTTCATCTCTTTTTGCCTCAATTTACTCATCTGTAAAATAAGGATAAGACGACCACTAAAATGCCTCATGAGAAACAGGGTAGTATAGGGAATAGAGAGCCAGCCTAAGAGCAAGAGACAAGTTTCCTTCTTGACAGTTACTAGTCATGTTATTATGGGAAAGTCAAGTAATGTCTCAGATCTTTAGGTAACCAAAACTGTAAATTGCAGAGAAGGTGCCTATCCTGATTATTAGACAGAACTTCCTAATTTGAGTTTATTATAACAGTCAAACCACAGGTCTTCTATTTAACACGGATCATCACACAGGATTTTTATTAGGATCAAATGAATTAATACACACACACATACACACACATATAGTGTTTTGCAAAACTTAAAGTACTGAATAAATGCCAATGCATAAATGTGACTTTAAATAATAATAATGGTTAGGTGACACTTTTTTAAATTATATAAATTATATAAATTATAAAATGAGTTGGACATGACTAATATGGAAATATATTTAAAATGCTTGTACATGTATAGCATATCAGGTTGCTTGCTATCTTGGGGTTGGGGAAGGGAAGAGAGAAAGAAAATAATCTATTACTCAAAAATCTTACAAAAATGAATGTTGAAAAATATCTTTATATGTAATTAGAAAATAGAATACTATTGAAATTAAAATAATAATACTAATGATAAAATTTAAAAAAAATAAGTCAGAGAAGGAGATGTCAAACCATGGAGGAACTTTTGCCAAGAAAATCCCAAATAGAGTTTGCAACTGAAACTAAACAACAACAATTTCAGATAAAGAAATTATGACTCAAAGAGCTTAGGTCATGCAGCTAGTAATAGACCTGGTATTTGAATCCAGTTATTCTACTTTCAAGTCAATGGTTCTTTTAAATAAAATTTTTATCTATTCTCTAATAATTTTGACCCCCCCAAAAAATAAAAAAAATTTTGGAGCTTTAAATTGACTTGGATTTGGTGCCATTTTGAAAGATACCATAAATTAGTTTCAACACATTTCTTCTAGTTTGCTGTTTTAATTGCACTGTAGCTGAGTGAACAAATTTTTAGTCTCTTATCTTTTCTAGGAAATGCCACAAAGAGAGAAAACAAGATCCTTCATAGTAAGAAAAAATAAATATTTTGCATATCATGTTCATCTTTTTTCTAAAATTTAGATAGAAAAATGTAGTAGCCTTGGGAATACTGCCCAAACAGGAGTAATGCATTCATTTCAGCTACATCACCTTTTCTTTCACAAATATAGATTACCTAGGTATTCTTTACAAATCAAGAGGCATTCAAGTGTTCATACAGCTGTAATCTGAACACTTGAGCTAGAGATCTATTATTTTTGGCATCATATCTGTACTCTGGGTCAGTCTGCCCAGGAGGGAAAACATCCATATTTGTGAGCAATTTCCTTTTTGTACATGAAGAAATACAAAGGAAAAAGGTAGCCAAGTTCATGTAAAGGAATAAGACTTGGAGAACTATTAAGTGACTAAGTCACTTGCCTGTACACTTAGTTGTGATTTTTTCATATATTAATTATTTGGTCCCATTTCTAGAAAGTCAGGATTTGATTTTCCATTCAAAACCAGTCCCACAACTAAGATTTAATTTTAGAGTTTAAACTTTTTTAAAATGTTTCTTATTTTGAAAGAAAGGGAATAAAGAAAAAAAATTGGTTCAGAGAGGGCAAATTGGATATTATAATTTGTCAACTCATTTGCTTTTCCTTTAATAAGAAAACTTGTTACCAAAAAGAGAATCATCTTCATCAGCTTAGATTTGGTGATATTTAGACTTTGCATGATAATACAATGAAATAATCATGAATTAGTGGCCCAGTGTACTACAGATAATATTCTTGGACAAAGTGATTCTGGTGACATTTCCACAGTCTTAATGGGGTAGTTTTTATTTAGTGTAAATATTATAAACCTATTCCGAGATGATCAAATAAAGTGATTTTCATATATACCTATCACTTCAATTTCTATCAACACATCAAAATTCATTGGCATCTATTAAAAATTACATAAGAATTCTCTCTAAAATGCTGTTTCCCCAGTCTGTATTTTATTGACATTAGAACACCTGATTAAAAAACAAACAAACAAAAAAAAAAAAACCTCAGAAATGGAGAGAGACAATTTGATGGAATTTATTTTTCTAGGGACTTGTCTGGGACACTGCAGAAGTAAACGCCTGGCCCATAACGGCATAGTTATTGTATATAAGAGGAAGGGCTTCATTCTAGTCTTACAGAGTCAGAGGCTAGCCCTGTTATTCATTATACTGCTTTGCCTCTTTTTGTAAGATCTCCATTTAAAAAATTTGTTCAAGAAGGATTAAACCATTTCTGTATAGCCCTGTGATTTTATAGGTGTAGGGAAGTCCTAATGAAAGGATTCCCCCTACCAATGCAGATCAACTCCTGTTCCATAATTTAGAATCTTAGTTTTTCTGGTTAACTTTTGTAGATAGCTCCCTAAAAATTACTCACACACACACACACACACACACACACACACACACACACAAACCTCAGATTTTCTAATATGATATTGTGATTTAAAAACATGCAAAACCAAGGAAAAAATCCATAATCCTGCGATATGAATTCCTATTCTTAAATTGCCAAAACTGAGGAGGAAAATAAAGATTCTGTCCTTTCACTTGTTAGATCACAAAAGCTCGTTTCATGAGTGAAGGGGAAAGGAGATGAGCAATTTTGAAACAGAAATGGGAAGTGATAGAGGTTGGGAAAGTGAACAAAACAAAATGAAGAGATTAGTCAAGGCTTCCTAACTTTACTTATGTAAGTCCATTTGTTTTTATAATCCATAATCTGCTGACTGACATCCAAGATGTCAGGAAAAAGAAAGATACTTTCACATGTCTGAAAAGTCCCATGTATAAAACAAGTCAAAACAATGGATTATCCCATCCTTTCAACAGGAAGCTGATGAATCCCCAAATATCAAGGGTGAGGCATAAATACAATCATTCATCTTTTATGCTCCTTGAACTACTGTATAACCTGCATCTTTCCCAAAATAATGGTCTTCACTGAGGTTTCTCCTGCCCTAGAATGGCAATCTGGTATTGTCAAAAGAGAACTGTCATTGGAGTCAGAAGCCCAGGGCTTGAATTTTAGCTCTGTTGCTTACTATATGCCTGATTTTGAGCAAGTCTTTTACCCTGTATCTCAGTTTCCTTATCTATGAAAAGAAAGGAGAGAAAAGTAGATTGAATTATTTTTAAGATCCTTTTGAACTCTAAATTCTTTGTTGCCATGATATAAAACCCAATTATTTTTGGAAGTAAATAATCATAATGGGATCTGAAGCCTATGAAGCAATGGTGATTCTATCTTTATTAAACTTATATGTAAAAAAAAAACTATATTTAATAGTTCAAAAACTTTTATACTTCTAAATATGTTTTAAATGTTTTATATAAATATAAATTTATTTAATTAATTTAAATTTTTAATTTAAATTAATTTTAAAATTTTTTAAAATTAATATAAAATGTTTTAAATAGTTCTAAAGCAAATTCTAAAACTTTCACATAGATGTTCCACTTAAAAACAAATCTTGCCATAATATAATATTCTTAGTGAAAAGAGGAGTTGACAATATCCAAGAAAAAAATAATTATATGATCTATATACCAATACCTCCTCTTTGACATACTATTCTTTGTGGATTTTCAGGATACTTCTCTCTTTTGGTTCTCTTCCTACTTATCCAAGCACTACCTTCTTCAGTTTCTTTTGTAAGATTATAATTTATATCTTACCTACTAACTATAGATATACCTTAAGTTTCCATCCTTTGACTACATCTCTTTTCTCTTAGTTGTCATCAACTCCTTTGGGCTCAAAGATCAACTCTTTGAAGATGACTGGGGCAATGAGGTGACAAAGTGCTTAGAGTGGTGGGCCTGAAAGTCAGTAGTTCAAATTTGGCCTTAGATACTTACTAGCTATGTGATGCTGGGTAAAGCACTGAATCCTATTTATCTCAATTTGCTCATCTGTAAAATGAGCCAGAGCAGGAAATGACAATCCACTCCAGGATCCTTGTCAAGAAACCCAATTGGGATCACAAAGAGTTGGATATGACTGAAACTGCTGAACAACAACAACAAAATGAAAATCAACATCCACCTCACTATCTACCAGCCCCAGTCTCTCTTATAACCCCAAATATCATTACTCTTTCATCAAGCCACATACCCATTTAATGACTAGGTTTTACAGATTTTCTCATACATACATCCACTTCTCTCCTCATTGGATCATTGCCCTACTTCAGGATTTTAATGTAGAAGTATCCATTTCCTTTGGACAATTTCTATAGTGTCCTAGTTGATCCCCCTGCCTCAAGTCTTTTCCTTTTCCATTTCATTCTCCACATTCTGATAAAGTGATAACACTAAAGCTTAGGTATGACAATGTCACTGTCCTCTGTTCAATAAGCTCCAATGACTCTCTATTTTCTCTAAGATAAAATACAGACTCCACTAAATAGCATTTAAAGTCCTTTGCAACTTAGGTCCAACCTACTTTTTCAGCCTTATCATATGGTACTACTCTTCGAGTTCTCTTCAGTTGAACCAAAGATTGAACCTCTTGTGGTTCCTCACACATAACATTCCACTTTCCATCTCCATGCATTATCCAGGCTATCCCTCATGTCTAAAATGGATTTCCTTCTTAACTCTGCCTGTTAGAAGCCTAAGTTTCCCTTAAAAGCTCAGGTCAAATATTAGCTTTGATATGAGGCCTTTCCTGATACTCCTGGATATCAGTTTGTTTTCACCTCCAAAATTATTTTATATTGTCTCTGGTATGTATATATCTATTTTCCATATACATATACATGCTGTCTCTCCTCATAGAATATAATTTTTTCAAGGGCAAGGACATTTTTATTTTAGTATCTCCAATGCCTAGCTCATGATAAGTGCCTACCCTTGAAGAAAATCAAAAATTCCTGAATCTTCCCTGAAAACCATTTTCAGCACAGATTCATTGAAGGTTGTAATTCAACATCTATCTTCTTTAATAGGAGATTATCTGGTTTAAATCATGTTCATCAAGTTTCCAAAGATTTTAGAGCAAAAGTCAATGATAACATTTTTCATTCATGCTATGGTCATCATTTTACAAATAAGAAACTAAAAAACTATGAAAAGTGAATTAATCTAATTTTCACATCAAAGTATAGCGCTCATTTTAACAATAATGGACTATACATGTGGGTACTGTCATGATGTTAAGAAATCTATAAGAAAGTTTCCAGCACATGAGAAAGGGTTGTGTGGGGTCTTAAGAGGACTGGGCAGAAATTTCACAAGATGAGAAGGTATAAAAAGGGTTGGTATTTATAATATTGGAAAGAGTATCTACTCCAATGAGATCTTAGATCCACTGATGGATGACTCAGTGACATTAAAGTTTGTTTGTTGTTGTTTTTAAAATTTTGAGATTCTGGAATTGACTATTTTAAGACATAATATCATTTCATTTTTGAATATCTGGCAAAATTACACTTTCAAGAAATAATTAGTGTGTTTATAAAGAAATGTCCTGGGCATTAAGTTGGGCACAACAAGAGCTACAGTTTTCTTTGTGATAGACAATTTCTGATTATAGTTTTAGTAGTTCTGCATCTGTTATATGACTTCAATAGCATTTCCCTCCAAGAATTGGGGGAGGAATACCCAAAAAGGAGATAATATAGTGCTTAGATCACAGATTTAGAAGTCATTGACTTCAACTTCTCATTTTACAATTAAGGAACTGGAGTCATAGCACAGTTAAGTGATTTTCCCAACACTATATACTAGTGAGTGTCTGATGAAGGATTTAAGACAAAGCATTCTTGTTTCCAAATCCATACTCTCTTTATTATGTAATACATTCCCTCTCAGAAGAGTTGGGGAACAGAATGGATTAGAGGCCCTTTAAAGTCCTTTCCAGTTCTAAATCTATGACCCTATAAAGGCAACAAGCATTTACTTTATCTCATCTGAGCTGGAAACCTTAGATGGTGTTAATCAGCTACGTACCATTATGATGGTGGTTTATTTAAAATTTTCATTGCTCAAAAACTAATAAAACAATAATGAATTAGGAGATGACTACTCCACTAAAGCTTTGTTGTTATTCTTCAATGTAGCATTGAAATAACCCTGGGCTCACTAAAGCTATGTTAATAGAGTATGAATTATAGAAATATATACCCAGTTTTAAAGGATTTCTGCATGAATCTGGTGTCATTGCTCAATCATTTCAGTCATGTCAAATTCTTCATGAGCCATTTGGGGTTTTGTTTTTTTTTGTTTTTTGGTTTTTTTTGACAAAGATACTAGGGTGATTTGCCATTTCCTTCTTCAGCTCATTTTACAAATGAGGAAACTCAGGCAGAATCAAATGACTTGCCCAGGATTGCAGCTAATAAGTGTCTGAGCTCAGATTCGAACACACAGGTTTTCCTGACTTCAGGCCTGAGCCTCTGTCCACTGAAACACCTAACTATTCATTGATGGTGTAATGAATTGTAGAGCTGTTATCAGAGGATTGCCTAGCTGAGTATCGCTAGGTTTACCATGAAAAGGATGCCCTTTAAGGGATGTGTTTTCACAAAGAAGAGATGTTATTTACATTAAGGGACCCAATGATGAAACTTTGAATCTTTTGATTATTGAAATATAAAATCATTCATTCAAATATATTTTGTGTTCTATGTAGTAACATTTACATATATATATATATATGTACATATATATATGCATACACACTCATAATTAGATTTTTTAAGAGGGAAGAATGACTATTTGGGCCTCTATTTTCAATGATATATGTAACTTCTCAGTGAGCAAACTGCATCTTCCCATATCATTTGCCAATTGCTCTTCAGTGTATACTTTAAAGTACATTTTTACTTCTACAGAGTAGCCATACGCATTGAAAGGTTGTGATACTACCAATAGGGTTAAGTGGAGGGACTTGCACACAGATCTTCTTGACTCCAAATTCAGTTCTACAAACACTAAGTTAAATTTAATCTAATAGATCTAGTATTAGTCCTCTGCTTTTAAGTGATGTTTCGTAGTGGTCTGATTACATTTATATTGCCATCAGTCATTACAAATTAAACTTGATGACAGAATAAATAAAATAAGAAATGTTTTAAGTCTCACCCTTTGCCCAGAACTTATTGAGAAGGAAATGTTCTCTAATACAGCGTTCCCACCATCTACGTATTTGGCTGTGAGGTCTTTGACAGTCATTTGACCTCCAGAGGGCCAGTTGTTCTCTTTCTTTACATGTTCATTCTCAATGATCAGAACTTGTGAAAGCTGATTTTTCTTCGATGGTTTGGTTGATTTAGTTGGTTTGGTAGGTAAGGGTTCTTCACTTGGCATATCAATGAATTTAAATACTCGGCTTACAGACCGCATCTGGAAACCAAAATAAACAATATTTGAATTTGGAGGTGGGCAGGGTTAAGTAACATAACAAGAGCAATAAATAGTATGTTTCCCAAAATAAAGTTCCTCCCATAGGAACTAGAGTCGCTGATCACAGGCACCTAGTCACAGGTATAGTCAATCAGGTTTTTGTCTGAGAGTTTTCAATAATTTAACAGGAAATAGTTGGTTATATTTAAAAGATTAACAAAGAATAATTAGTCATGCCTTGTACAAATGGACTTTGTATTAACTTGTTGACATTTTGTGATCGATAACATTTGCAGTTATGCAAGGGACTCAGAAGTGCTTCTTCATGCTTAAGGACAGAAGAAGATTTTTCTTTCCCACTTTAAGCAGTATATCACGATATTATACAACTGGTACAAGAAACTAAAATGTACCATGCTACAAAACTAAAAAGATGCTTGGCTTTCTCCTGTACTGTGCTTATGACAAATTTTCATTCTGTATATCAGATGATGTTAAGGGAAAACTTGGTTCACAGTTAGTTTTGCATATGCCACAAAATCTTTAAGGAAGCATTTATGAATACTCTCTTCCAAATAAAGAAGCAAATATAACATTTTAATATCAAAATTAAATTGTATAATATTTCTATGGGAAAATAGAAAATTGTATTAAGTGCTTTAATTTTGATCTTCCTTCTCCTGTCAGACGTAGCATCACTCTTTATCTTAAAAGACAATTAGCCTGTGCATACTGAAAACCATATGCACACTAATCCACATATATGTTTGTCAAATATACACATATATACACATAAATGAGATAGTTTATTCATATTAATTAATAGTCATTCTTGGTTATAATCCCTAACAGCATTTTTGTAAAAACCTTCTTTTATATGAGAAGTAAAAACTTGAAGTATTTAAATGTATACATTTGCTATAAAACAGTATATTGTTGAGTCCATAATATATCCTATTACAATTTACCCATAATATTTCTCATTTGCTTTATAAATCAGAAATTTTATAACAGACCCTTTCACTGCAAAATGAACATAAAGCCATTTTGGATAGTAGGGATGTAAAAAATGATTAGGGCTTAGGATATTAGAAACCATTTTAAAATACCAAAAATATATGGGGGAGGTAAGTATTTCTTAGCACAACACCTTCCATGAAGTAGCCACTTAAAGAATGTTCAATTAATTCAACTGAGTTTCTATATAACTTTTGCCTCATACTGATTATGGCAGAAAATGGGAGAAAAGTCATCAACTCTATTTCCTAGAGCAGAAAAGGACCCATTGTTGAAATCTCTATTCTCAGGCTCTTCATTTTGCTAAGGTATTTCTTCTTTCTAGTGATTCTTATTCCATCCAAAATAAATTCTATGTTCAGAATATTTTGTTCTTTATGAGCAAGCTCATTCATGAGAGAGAAATTACTTATGCTCAATCTCTTGTTGAGTGGCCAACTGTTTGCTACCTGAGGTAGAAAGGATTCAGATACCTACAACTTTAATAAATGCCTCAGGTAAAGTTGAAAGATAAGCTTTTGTTTCTAACTTGTCATTTTTTGATACTGCCTTACAAATGATTCTCTCTGATTTAACCTCCTTCTGCTCTACTTAATTAATGCTTAAGTAAGGTTTATCAAATTTTGTATGTCAATACAATTATAATTTAATTTTCAAAGTTGTATAGAAGCTACTGTTTGAAGGTCAGGAAGACAAATTAGGAATAAAATCATTACTGAGGTGGAGGCTCAACTGAAATGATTTAGGAAGGCCACATTTTAAAGCGACCTCAAAATATTTATCCTTGAAAGAAAAAAAAAATTGCTCTGAAATATTTTGAATCCATAAAATATTGGTTCACTTTTAAAATGCAGATTTGTGACATGATAGTGACATTTCATTAACCTCATTTTTGACCGTTAACAAGATTTTCCCTAAAGAATTCATGAATCAAAAAGGTACTACACAATAATATTTCCCAGAAATTTTTCCTACCAAAGAATCAGGAAAAAATGTTCAATGATTATTTTAAGGATTGTTTTCTACTAATTATTGAGCAAATAAATCATAAGTTTTAGAAGTAGAAGGGTAGCTCATTTTCTTATCTAATTCCCTCATTTATACAGTTGAGGAAACTGAAATCTAGAAATGTGTGGTTCTTACTTGCCAAAGATCCCACAGAGATTCTGCAGGCAAAGTAGAGTTCAAATGTAAATTCTCTGATGCTAAATACACTTTTTTCCACTGATGACCTCTTTTTGTTAGAGAAATTTTTATGTAACTCCAAATATATAGGTATATAAAATAGGTATACAAATAAAATATTTACTGATAATAAATCATAATTCACAACTTTCATATTTTCAGTTACAAAATCCCATATAGGATTGCAACTCACAGTTAAGAAGCTGGGCACTAGATAATCCAACTTTTCATTGAGAGCATAATAAAAAATAATAATATTTAAGTAGCAAACAAGTAAATGTAAACATAACGTAAAAACCTTAGCACTGTTTTGACTTTGTCCAAACAATAAGGCATCTATCCACATTTAAACCCTGCTAAAAACTAATTCATGCAGTGCTGAAAACCTTTTCCCATTTTTTTGCTCACACATGATCACCTAGTGAACATGTTGATAGGTTAAAATTAGTAGAGAAAATTGCTCACCATATCATAGATTCAGTATTCTTAAACAAAAGACTTAAGGAATGGCCTACAACTTTGGGTAAGGTAGAAGATCATATAGATATTAGGAAACTAAATTTTTATTTGACCATTCTGGTATTTTTTTAAACTAAGGAACATTTTGTAAAATGGTCCTTAGGAACACAAGCAATAAATCGTGCTAAATATATGTGCCATGCCCATTAAATGTTGGTTGCTTTCATAAGTAGAACCGAGTTCTTGAAATTTCTTTTACAAGACTAAACTTTACATTGCTTTTAGAATTGAACAAGCTAAAACAATACAGGAAATTTCTAGTAATAGTATATTTGTATCTTTTTTCCTCCTTGTCTGCTGGGAATCTAATTATATTGGAAAATTTGTTGAGAAATTGTTGGGAAATTAATTTTTAAAATCACCTTTTGGATGCATTTATACTCCCAATTGTAGAACTATTCTTTTTTCATTAATGATCATATAGTCATTCACATTTGAATTATACTAAGGATTTCTGATTAATCACTGAAAATATAGAACGTGTAAGATTCGACTTGGAGTGTACTCATCTAACTAAAACAGACTGATTTATTGGTATTAAAAACAACCAACATTTCAGTTAAAAAAATACTTAAAAATGAATAAACGAATACGAGTAACGCTGGGGAAATCCCAGGTATTAAAGTGATATGATTAGAACAATGCAGAGTCATATTTTTCTGGTGTATCTCTTGTATTGTTCTACCAAAATTGATTCATGTGATTGTGACATGAGTGGTTCAGAAATGGATATGACTTCAAGATATTGTTGAAAGCTATAAACCTATAGCTTCTACCTATCAACCCAGTCAGAGGCAGCTAGATGATACCTACAATGTCAGAACCGAGTTCAAATCTAGCCTCAGATGCTTATTAGTATTATTATTAGAGCATTATATGTTATTATATTATATTATATTATATTATATTATATTATATTATATTATATTATATTATATTATATTATATTATATTATATTATATTATGTTATATTAGTATAACATTATTATTAGAGTCACACGACTCTGGGCAAATTACTTACTTTCTGTTCCCCTCAGTTTCCTCATCTGTAAAGTGGGGATAATAATATAGCACCTGTTTTCCAGGATGGTTGGAAGGATCAAATGGGATAATAAATATTGAATGCTTAGCACAGAGCTATATGAAGATTAGCTGTTATGAGCTAGCTGTTATTATGGACCTAAATTTGAGCCAACCAAATTGAATATATTATACAATCTCATAGTTCACCTTCATAATTTGACATGATATCTACTAGTCACAAATATGATGTTACATGGAATGCAT
This sequence comes from Sminthopsis crassicaudata, assembly GCF_048593235.1. NCBI lineage: Eukaryota > Metazoa > Chordata > Mammalia > Dasyuromorphia > Dasyuridae > Sminthopsis > Sminthopsis crassicaudata. Next base: position 128,718,202 of record NC_133621.1, read on the forward strand.
CAACCAAATTTACAAAAATGGAGAGTTTTGATTTTTCCTTATAAAGCAATTCACCATCTCTAGCCACACAGCATAGTATGTGATTCTTAAGCAAAAGGCACTGGATAGGTTAAAAAAATAAAAAAAAACCCAAACAAACCAAACACCTGACTGAACATCTCTGTCTAATGACATGTGATGTCACCTTTTGTTTATGGGTTATTTATTTATAGCTTGGGTGCTCATATTTGCTGCAAATACTTCAGAACATTTCTGGGTGTGGGAGGAAGGATGAGTTGCTGGTTCCAGACACCTGTATTATGTTTAGTTCCACATGCATTGAAGTGTAATCATAGATGACTCTGTTCAAAAGCTTCATTGTTTTACTGACATCCAGGAATCTACATAACTGAATGGAGAATTACAGCAATGCAACTTCCTCAGGGTCAAAATTTTAGAGCTGAAAGAGAGCTTATAACCCTTGTACTCCAAGGCCAAATTTGCAAAAGAAGAAAGCCTAGCCCAGAGATAAGGGGACTTTTCTTAAGGTCACAAAAGTAGTGGTTTGGCCAACAAAGATTTAAGCCCATATATCTTACTCCAAATTCAGCTTTTTCACCTCTAGTTAGGTTTTATAGAATCATGGAAACACAGACATAGAGATAAAGATTGTTTATCTATTTCTCTCATTTTCAGATAAAAATACTGTGAGGAGGGGAGGGCAAAGGACTTATTCAATGATATATCAACCTATAGGTATCAAAACTGGCATTTAAACCTGGAGCTCTAAATTTAAAGTTATTGATCTTTCAATTGCACCCTGAAATTACATTTCTTCAATGTAAGTATATTCTGCCTTTTGAATTAAAGATGCTTAATTTCAGGGATGGGGCAGAAGGAGAAGAAAATAATTTGGAGCTAAAAAAAATTAATGTAAAAATTGTTTCAACATGTAATTGGGAGGAAAATAAAATATTATTTTTTAAAAAGAAGCCAAAACATATTATTTTATTTTGAGTCTTTCTCAATCATTTTCACTGAGATTTTTTTATTTCATTTAATCATTTCTTTAAGACAGAGATTTGGCTAAATGTCTTCACAGTGATACATAAAAAGATGGCATACGTCAGCTGCAAATTATGTTTAAGCTGCTGATTACTAATCAAAGTTAAATTAGCATATTAATTAATTTTAAGCTGGTTATTCCTGCCACTTTAATTAAGGAGACATGGAGAAGAACCATACTTTGTCATAGCTTATTTCTATTAAGAGGTGAAATTCACTTCTTATAATCATCAGGGAAGTAAGGTATTTACCTATTTACATTTAACTATGATAAAAAGTCAAAAGCAATAGAGAGCACTGTGAGATATAAAATGGATATTTTTTATTACATTGCTTTAAAAAGGTTTTTGGATAAATAAAACCAGTATAGCCAAAATCAGAAGAATTTTTTTTTTTAAATTGAGAGGGGGATTTATGGATAGTTTCTCAAATATATAGAGAATTTCATCAGATGTATAAGAATATGAGTCATTCCCCATGTGACAATTGGTCAAATGATACAAAGATGTAATTTTCCCTTTTTTTTTTTTCAATAGGTTTTTGTGGTTTTTTACCCCCCCAAATACATGCGAATACAGTGTGCTCTGGCAACTCTGTAAGATCATGTTGCAGATATAGGGATTGATCTGCATTTGTAAGGGAGTTTTTTTTCTTTGTTTGTTTGTTTTTTAATCTTTTTTTTTTTCCACTGAGTTAGTAAAAGCATAGAAATCATCTCAAAATTGCAAGAGTGAAGTAAAAATTTCTTCCCATCTATGTATCTATCTTATTCTAATTTGTCTTTCTTATCTTGTCATGCTAAGCATAATACATACTGTAGAAACTCAAGAATTATCCCTTGAATTGATCTAGGGATTATTCTCTAAAAACTTTCAAACAGGAATATCAAAATTATCATTAATGTGGAAACCAGTGAGTCAGAGGGCTTTGCCTAAGTACAAAGATAGACTCTAACAGAAAATATTCAAACTCTTAGAGAACATGGTACTTGGAGCAACTTGCACTAATTATACTTTCATGAATTGCAGGATTGATGGAAAGTTTTTAAGATAAATTTGTTTTTGTCTTTTTTAAAAATATGAACAAAGTGATCTTATTTGTCATTCATAGGACTCTATAGCACTTACCTGTGCTATGTTCTATTTATTTTTATTATAATTATTTATCTTTCTTCCAATTAGATTATAAAATTTAAGATAAGAATCTTGACTCATTTCTCCTTATTTTTCCCTCTTTGCCTTGTATCCAGTAGGTGCTTATTGAATCAAATACCCTCCCAATAAAATTCTTTCCCTTACCAAATTCAATTTTAACAGAACCATCCATGTTTTCCCTTTTTGTTGATAAGACTTCTTGGAATATATTTGATTTGGAAAACTTATTAGTTATAATAATTGGAATACTGGATATTTTCATCAGTGAATTTTAGCATACAAGAACTACAGAATAAACTGAAAGGTGATGTTATTATAAAATTTTGTAATGATTTCCAAACATGAGATAGTCAAAAGTCAAAATAAGCATGGACATGGAAACACAGAATTTTAGAACTGGAAGGATACCTCTAGTCAAATCTCTTTATTGCTCAAGTCGGGAAACTGAGATCCAAAGAGTTTCAGAGATTTGCTTATTATTATAAAATCACTTAATGAGAGAAGCATTCTGACACTGGTCTAGTGTTTTTTTTTTCATCAAACATCAAACATTAAAAGCAGGAGAATGATTGGATGGCATGGGGAACTCAGATCACGAAGATTCATTAAATAAAAAAGAACACAAGAAGGAAACATAAATGAAGCAAAAAGCCAAAGAAAAAAGACATGAAATTAAAGAGAGGCAAGGGAGCTAAAACTTCAAATAAGATTTCATTAGAAATAAAAAGAAACAAAGGGAATATGTTCCTTCTTACAATGACCTGTTGACAGAAGAAGCAATCAGCAAGTTCAGAAGGAATGAAGACAAACCATGTTTTTCCCCAATCAATTTTCTCTTTGGTCATCTTGCAGTCCATCACTTGATTTATAGCAAGAACCAGAATAAACACTGGAAATTAAAAGACAAAGGAGAAAAGAAGGAATTTCTATTGACAGAAGTTGCTTTCAGATCACATCAATCTTTCTAAACATTTCTGGAGACTTTTAAACTAGAACATAATATGAAAATGTTTTGTAGATTCATTTTCCTGTTCTGAGTATCTTTGCTTATATTTCTCCTCTCATTATATTTTGATTTAAAGTTCTTGAAGGAATAATTAAAAAGATGATTTGAGTACTGTTTCATAAGAAAAAATAAAGAAGTAGGATGCCTTCATAAGTAGGCATGGTAAATCATTCATAGGATATATGGATTCTTATCACTTCTTTACAAGAACTTTAAATACAATCCTTGAAATTTTTAAAAGATCATGCTTTAACTTTTTAAAAATGTGTTCTAGATCAGCAAAGATAGACTAGGCATGGAGAGCTGATGAGACTTTCTGGCAGGTTTATCTCAAGTCTATAGCAAGAAAATAAAATACCTGACATTAATGAGACTAAGATTGGTATTCAGGCTGTAATTTATTGATAAAGGGAACTCCAAGGTGAGCAACTTCCCTCTACCAATATATATATCTATATCTTCGCTGGCATTTATAGCTTTAGAGAGATGTCTAAGGCACTGAGAAACTAAGTCAGTAAGTCAATAACCATTTGTTAAACATCTACTATGTGCCAGGCATTGTGCTAAGTGTTAGGGTTAGAAAAAGAGGTAAAAGAGAGTCCTTCCTTGAAGGAGTTCACAGTTTAATTGCAGAGACAAAAGCAAATAATAGGAATAGACAAACTATTGATAGGAAAAATAGAAAATAATTATAATATAGCATTTTGCTGGGGATTTATAGGAAACCAGGAAGACAGTAAGTAGAGATAAGAAGGGATTGCATTACAAAGATGAGGGGAAACCAGAGAAAATGTCCAGAGCTGAAAGATGGAATATCTTGTTCATAAAACAACAAGGAGATTTTTGTCACAGGTTCCAAAATGATAGGGAATAAGGCATAAGAAGCAAGGAAAGGTAGAAGGGTATTCACTTATGAATGGCTTTGAAGGCCTAACAGAAGATTTTGCAGTTTGTCCTGGAGGTATTTGCCATCTGGATTTTATTGAGTAGTAGGGTTACATAGGTTTGCACTTTTGAAAATCACTTCAGGAACTGAATGGAGGATGGATAGGATGAGTCGATTTTAAAAGAAGGAAGACCCAACAACAGGATATTGTAAGAGTGAAAAGATCCTGGACTAAAGTGATGGCAATATCAGAGGGAAAGAGGGATGTATTCAAGAGATATTACAAATATAGAAATCATTCCGCCTCAGCAATGATTGGATATGTGGGATGAGAGTGAGGAATTGAAGATGTCATATAAATATAGACATATTTATTTTAAAATCTCTATTGTATATCCAGTTGAAGAGGTTTGAAAGACAGTTGGAGAAATAAGAATGGAGGTCATTAAAGATGCTGGGGAAGGATGGATAGATTTGAAAATCATCAGAGTGGAATTACATCTACAGATGATACTATCCAGTGAAGTACTATAAAGAGAGAAGAGAAGAAGAAGAACTTTTAAAGATATCTTCAGGTAGAAGGTGGGACCTGGATGAAAATCCATCAAAGAAGAATGTGATGTGGTCAGATAAATAAGAAGAGAATTGGGAGAGTATGAGGTCTGAAAACCTAAAGAGAAGAGACTATCAAGGAGGAAAGAGTGATCAACAATATCAAAGGCTACAGAGAAGTTAAGAAGGATAAGGATAAAGAAAAGAAAAAAAAAACATGGGGCTTGGCAATTAAAAGATCATTGAAATTTTGGGGAGCTCAATGTCAGGGGAATGATGAAGTTAGAATCCAAATAGTAAATGTTTAAGAAAAGAGTGATGGGGGGAAAATCCCTGAGCTCTTTCCAGTGGATTCTAGGTTATTGCATGAGAAAAGCATTTTCCTGTCTTCCCCACATCCCCTAAGAAAAGCTTTGAAAAAAGGGAAGTTTCTAATGAAAACTTTCCATACTTTTTGGAAGTTCCCTTTTTCATTCACCAAATGCTTACCCTTCTCCTCCACCTTCCTAGGAGTTTATACTCTCATTTCAGCTAATCTCGAGGTAAGGTATAAATTGATAATTAATATCATAACCCAAATATGTTTCATAGACTCCCCATCCATACGCAGAATTAGTTATGGGCCTTACTAAATAGAACAAGTAGGAAGCTAATTGCACATGTGTTAATGTTATAAGAGATTTCACATAGGAATCCTTATATTAAAATGTTAAAACTCTGGTATAATTTTTTAAAGTAATGACTCATACATCACTCACTTCAATGAGTTAGCCACAAAGGGCTAGTAGACATGGAAGCATTAGATGAGGAGTTTTTGAGGTTGAATGACTTGTCCATGGTAATACAGCCAGGAGATCATTATATACTTCAACAACAATACTATATCATGATCAATTCTGATGGACAAGGCCCTCTCCAATAATGAGATGAACCAAATCAGTTCCAATAGAGCAGTAATGAACTAAGCCAGATACGCCAGCAAAAGAACTCGGGAAATGACTATGAACCACTACATAGAATTCCCAATCCCTCTAATTTTGTCTGCCTACATTTTTGATTTCCTTCACAGGCTAAATGTACACTATTTCAAAGTTTGATTCTTTTTGTGCAGCAAAACAACTATTTGGACATGTATACATATATTGTATTTAACTTAATACTTTAACATATTTAACATGTATTAGTCAACCTATCATCTGAGGGAAGGAGTGGGGGGAAGCAGGGGAAAAGTTGAAACAAAAGGTTTTGCAATTGTCGATGCTGGAAAATTACCTATGCATAAATTTTTTGTAAAAATGAATTAATAATTAAATAATTTAAAAAATTGGGTTCCATCTAAATCTTATTGATTCTGTATAAATTATATAGCTTATTATATGATGCATAATTTGAGGGATATTAAGTTATAAAATGATTTGATAATATTTTATAGTTTTATGTCATAAATATTTCTAATTATGTAAAGGAATTTTCAAAAAAAAGCTTTATATCATATTGAGATAATTAATATCATAACTCCCTACCCACCATTCAGGATACCAATATTTTTAAAAGTTGTCACTCACACATCACTCATTTAGGGATTACCTAAATTAATGAGATATAGGATAAACACCTATAAAGATGAAGAGAAGAAAGGGAGATATCTGGTGAATAAAAAGGGGAACTTCTAGGGAAATATATTTTCAAATAGAAACTTCCCTTATTTCAAATCTTTTCTTAGGGGATGTGGGAGAGAGAAGAGATTACTTCTCTCATATAATAACCTAGAATATATATATCCACGGGAAAAATCCCAGGAACTTCTTTTCCTAAAGCCTAAGTTGTCCAATTTCATTAACAATGAATTCTGGTACTAAAATTATATCACAAATGAGTAACCCTGGCTTGCTCCAAGTTTTAGCTTCAACCTTCTAAGATTATGAAATAATGTTAAAACAATTTGCAAGGTTTTATTTTTTAAAGGCTATTTTTCTGACTTCCTCAGTAATATTAAGGATGTGTGAACTCTCCTGGGTGTATAGTAATGTCACCATACACTCAGTACATAATGAAAGGGGAAATAAAAAAAAAACATACTAGAAAAAAAGAAATCCAGAAATATATTGCATCCAAATTTCTAGCAAGGACATTGATGAGTGATGCTGGCACTTGAAGAGAAAGAAAAGGAGGGTGGAGATAACATGCATAGTAGGGGAGAAGTAAGTACAATCATATAACAAATAAATGACAAAGGCATACAAAACACCTTATGACAGTTGGGGGAGAAATGAAAAATAGCATATTTCACTTTGGCATCCAAACAATCGACTGGCTTTTTAAAAAATAATGAGTTCAAATGCAAATATTGATATTTTCCCTAAATTGTGTAACAACACAATAGACACATGCAAAAAACCTTTTATGTTAAAACCCAGGGCCATAACATATCTTCACACAGAAGAGGGGAAAATGAAAATGTCTTAAAGTAAGTCCAAAGGAGAAATACTGAATGATCTCAAATAGTACTAGACAGGTAAAAGAAAAGCAAAAGACCAAAATGTCAACATGCACATTTAGACCTTATCTGGGGAATTATAATTTGGGACAAAGGCTGAAAAAAAAACAAACAACCCCAAAGGATTAAGAAGGGTGGAGACAGAGACTTTCAGAAAATAAACAAAATACTGGGAAAAGATGGAGCATTGAATTAAATACAGAAAAAGTTTGTGCATGATATTTCTGTCTGTCAATATTTTCTTATTATTCTTACTTTTAGGCTAACAGAAGTATTTACAAATGGTCCCGTTCCAAAATAGTCACAACTTAATGGGAATGTAAGAAAAGTCAATATGCTGAAAAGATTTAATGATATTCAAAAGATGTTGTAGGTGTAAACACTTATTTACACCTAGATGTGAATTGATTTTGCCTGAAGAATTGAATAAATGAAAATTTTAAGATAAAAGAAAGATAAATGGATTAAGTACTTCTTGTTCAGTCATCTTTTAGTTGTGTCTAACTCTTTATGATCTTATTTTGAGGATTTTCTTGGCAAAGATATTGGAGTGGTTTCTCCAACTCATTTTACACATGAGGAAACTAAGGCAGACAGGATTAAATGACTTGCCCAGGTCACACAGCTAAGAAGTGTCTGAGATCAGATTTGAACCTCCCTGATTCTAAGCCCACCATTCCAGTCACTGGGCTTACCTATCTGCCTCCTTCTATAAAATAAGAAGCATGTATTATATTGCCTACAACATTTTTCCCTCCCACTCTGAATTTATTTGATGCCGAAATGTATAACAATAAATATTTTCAATGTATGCATATGACTAATGAAATGAGAAAAGAATTAAACTCATTATACTAAGTACATTTTACATTCTACTAGAAGATGGTTTCACAGCTGAAAAAAAGAAATCATTAATGTAATTTAATTTATCACAATTCAAATGCTTAATCAAAGAATTAAAGTAAAATTTATTATTAATGAAACATAAATCTTGAAGGACATAATTATGTAAAATTTTACTTTAATAATTAATAAATTAAAGAGATTTTCTAGTAAATTTCATCTCTATCGGTTAATATTACAGTAGTCCAAGAATATGCCCTCAGAATCCTGAGTCAGAATGGACTGATGAAATCAGAAGTCTGTATAAACTGCCCAATCATCTATTGAAATCAAAATTTTATATTATCTGCAGTTTGAAAAAGGAAGTGAATTAAGGAGTTACTCAGTTATCTGATTCACAACAGAGTCTACTTCAAGACATTTAAATAGCACTTTGAGGCTTACTAAGTTTTTTAAAAATCATATACATGATTTTATTTGTTTCTAACAACAACTCCTATGAAGTGAGTTCTGTTAGCTTTATTGTTCCCATTTTATGGTGAGAAGAAACTGACTCTAAGTTAAATGAATTTCCAATCACCATATAATTAGTAAGCATCAGAAGTAGAAGTCAAACACTAGTCTATCCTGATTCCAAATCTAGTGCTATTTCTATTATATCATGTTGTTTCTCAAAGTTCAATCTCTGTAGAAAAGAAAGCCTCCATGACTGGTAGCAGGAAAACCATACCAGAAATAATCTTTATAAATGTTTTCTTTATACAAAGACAGAATCAAGAAAATCAGAATTTTGGTTAGTTATTCATGTCAGTATGAAGTAGGCAGATTCTAAAGAAAATGTCAGTAGTAAAAGCAAAACACAGATAATCTTCAAGGATATTTCTATTGTAGCATATAAAGAGAGGAAGCAATAAAAATCATTAGTGGGTCTCCTGAGATTTATTTACACCTATTGTGGAATATGGAAACAAAATCAGACAGAAATAGCTTCTATTTTCTACTGAGGGGGGAAATGAATTATCAACTGACTAGTCTTATAGTGAAACACTTTAAAAATGAAATTTACCAATTCAGGATATTACAGCAATTACATTAAAAGAACACAAAATGTCCCTACTATGAACAATATAATATAGTTAAAGTCAGTACTTCTAGATAAAATCTTGACAGATTTGAAGTCAAAATCGCTTAAGACCTTATTACATGCCTATGTGTTTGGCACAAGGGCGGCTCTTACTAAATGCTTATTTATTGCTGATTTATTGATATCAGATTGAACCAGATTGCAATCTAGGTTGTGCCGTCAACATTCTCATCCAAATCACTAATGATATCATAATTTGAAGTTCAATGGCCCTTTTCTAGACCTTCTCCTTGTGAAGTATTGTATTAATGGAGCTTGGAAGCAGTATTATATATGAAATGCTTGGTAAATCTTAAGGCATGTACATGTGTCTGCCAAAATATTAAATATAAAAGAATAATAAGAGGAGAGAAACTTATCCCAGCACTATTTCTATCTGAACATCATCAAACAAGTTGAGAATGTTTTCTATAATAAGAATACCTGTGCCTTAAGATTTACCAAGCATTTCATATATAATACTGCTTCCAAGCTCCACAATTACCCTAAGAAGTACGTGCTACAAATATCAACTCATAAATGGAAAACTGAGGTTTGGGGCTAGGGCAGGTGTTAAGAGGTTTGCTTACAGTTTAGCTCACAGCTGCTAAGTGTTAGAAGCAGATTTTGAATTCAGGTTTTCCTGACTGCAAGTCTCAGAGTCTGCACTAACACAGACTGCCTCATTTTATTCTTCCCCAACCCTCTGTCCCAGATCAGCTCAGGATTCCACTGTCTGCTTCCTATGAAATGTTGGAAATCCTAATCTTGAAAAGAGATTGCTGCATAAACATATTTAACATCTCCATTGAGAAAGTTTGACGCACAAGTGGTTTTGGGCCCCGCAGTTTTTTTTAGAGATGTTTTCATAACAGTACAAATTACTACCTTCAAGAATGGTATTTAAGAGTACAAATTAATTTCATGTCGCAAGGCTTACTTCCTGAAGAGGGCTATTTATTTAAAATAATAGCTTTAACCCCAAATTTTCTCCTTTTATAAACTGAATCAGATTTTTTTTATATTATATCATATATGAATGAATTTTCTTTTGCATCATTTGGTACTTCCTTAATTCTGACAGTACACTTTTTCACTCCCAAGATCTGAAGACCAATTATGTATGCTTTTTAAGCTTTTTAAAGCTTTTTTTTTTTTAGCTTTTTGCTTATACTTATTTGAAATCAGGAATTTATCGGACTAATTTTAATTACAGAGTACAATGAAAATATGAACTTATGGGTGAGAACTATTCACAAATCTCTAACATCTTAAGTGATATTGATTGGTGGCTATGCATTAGTAGCTTCTAGTATATTTTACTCATCTTCCCCACCCACTCCACCCCACTTCCATTCAAATTATGTAGGAACAGTAAGATACTCTGGATTTTGTTTCTTACCAAACTGTCCACATCTATGCTGGAGTTTACAGCCCACTGTAAGGTACCCATGATATTCATGGCTAAAGTCAGAAGAATTCCAACTTGTCCTTGTCCATCACCTACAAGTTAAAGAGGGAAAAAAAGCTATTTGAGGGCAATTCAACCATAAACAATTATAGCACACATAATAAATACAATTATTTATTCTACTTATAGAATAAATTATCTTGCATTGAGTTATATATTAATTTCTATACTATCTACATAACCCAATAGCATTCTGTTATTTTACAGGTTTGATGAAAATAATCATATATGGATAAAATTTTTTGGTTGGCCTTGTTTTATGTGCTTCCTGTCACTTATACTCAAAAACTGAGACTGATTTTGAATTCATTATTCACTTTCATATATGGCTATTTGCCAGGAAGTCCTGTTTATTTTTAAAGGCTCTTACTTGAGAACATTCCTGACCCATATCTTGTTTCTGCCTCCACAGTATTTTTCAAATCTATCCCTTTCTCTTCATTTACATGAAGGCTGCCATCACTTTTAGTTTAAACATACTTTGATGTCCATTTTATTGATTATCCTGCTTCACACCCACTTGAACCCATTCTCTACACAGCTAACAAAGTGACACTTTTTATAAAATGTAGCTCTTGTTCTAATACTTTTCAACTCAATAAGCTTCAGTGCTCCTTAGTATCTTTAGGAACAATTATAACTCTTCTATTTGGATTTAAAGACCTTCTCACTCTAAATCCCACCTAATTTTTTATCTAAAAATTAAACATTATATCATTTAACTTATTCTGTGCTATCACCAAATTGACAACTTTTTCATATTTGGCATTCCAATTCTCATGTCAAATGGCTGTTGCTTGCACCTGGAATATATTCTGTCCTCATTTACATCTTTTAGAATTTCTAGTTTCTTTTAAGGCTAAGAACATCTGCTACCTTCTACCTTAAGTATATCCCAATATGCTTCCCAGTACTTGGCAACGAACATAGCATAGAGGAAGGACTTTAATCAAAAGTTGGTTGAATGAATGGAAAAATTCTTCTTCAATATCTCTTGAATTCATCCTATTCTCTTCATTCTTGAGGTTATCACCCTAATCTAGATTCTGATATAAACTGCTGTAATCCTTATCTCCTTCCTTCCCACTCATCCAAATCTGACCATACAACACACGCCTATGTCTGTGTAAGTACACACACACACACACACACACACACACACACACACACACACACACACACACACTTCTCATTCATCTCATCCATTCTAATAGAACAATCTTCCTACAATAAAATTTTATCACTCCAACTTTTATTTATTAATTTATTATGAATTTCCAAAATCTCTCAGATGAAATTCAAACTTCTCTGCTTAGCTTTAAAAAAACATTCTATAATTTTACCTAATTGTACCTTCTTGAGTCTTCTCTTTGTACCATTCATTCACTATTATAATTGATACATTCATACTTTTGCTCACATTTCTCCTCTTCCTCAAAAGGCTTTTCTTCCTATCCTAGACCTCTAATCCTTCAAGATGCATGCCAAACCTCAACTGCTCTCTGAGTCTTCTGTGACAATGTCAGCTCATTTTTATCTTTCCCCTTTCTTGTTTTCCTTTTGCTATTTGCACCATTTATTTTGGCTCTTGGTTATAATAATGAATTCAGTGGGCTTTTGTTCTACGATGATTTATCATTCTCTAATTGTTTTTTGCTTATTTTTCCAACAGGATTTAAATTCCATGACAGTATATATCAAATCATATAAATATTTTAAGTATTTCCCCAAAGTGTTTAATATTTGGTAGCATCTAATAAATGTCTATTTTGCCAATTTTTTTTGGTCTCTTCTTTTTTTTTTTCCTCTGTAAATATTTTTTGTTATATTTGATGACTATCTAGAAGGGATGAAGGAGAAGCATACTGGAAGTAATTTTGGTGATTAAATAAACAAAAGATATCAGTAAAACTGTACTTAAAAATAACAATGCTCAATTCAATTGAAACTTTGTGGCAGAGTTTTTTTAGAGTTTGCTATTACAACAGTATCTTTTGGTCTGTGTCTGTATATTTTATACGCATTTGTCTCTCCCATTAGAATGTAAGCTTATTATGAGCATGGACTGTTACAATATTTGTATTGATTTCCTATACCTAACTCAATGTCTGACATAGTAGAAACTTAATAAATTATTGTTGATTCACTGATATTTGAATTTTCTTGAACACTAGTCTCATATTACTAACTTCTCTCCAGGATACTTTTTTTGTTTTGTTTTGTTTTGTTTTTTTTTGCTGAGGCAATTGGAGTCAAGTGACTTGCCCAGGGTCACAGAGCTGGAAGCATTAAATGTCTGAGGTCAGATACCTACCTTCAGGGCTGGTGCTCTATCCTCAGCATCACCTAGCTGCCCCCATATTACTAACTTCTTGCAGGGTATCTCTTCCTGCACATATCAGAGGCCTTGCAAACTCAAACTCAACATTTCTAAAACAGAATTTGTATTTCTTAAATAAGCATTTCCTACCATCATGTCTTCATTTATTTAGTTTCTTTGCCTAGAATACTGACAAACCTATCAATTTCTGAAATCCCAATCTCTACAACCAGATATAATATCTCCTTAATGTGAACCCCCAAAGCACTCTGTACCAAATTTAATAGTAAGCACATTGTACCATGTATTGTTATAATTTGGCTTTATGTCATTTCCTCTACTAAATTGTGAACTTCCTAGGGATAGAATTAGTAATACTTATCTTGGTAATTCTTAAAGTTCCTTTCATAGTAAGATATGCTTACTGAATAAAAATATGCAACTGACTAAATTTTTCATTGTTAAATAATCAGCTGTAATAAGTATATTGCTTTACTTTCTTCATGTTTTCCTCCTATACTAGATGACCTGCCTTTGTTCTATACATCACTTATTTATCAACAGATGGTCACAAATTACAATTATATAAATATATGTTGCTAATTGTTTTTTTTCATTTCTTCATTATAAGTAGTATGAGTATTATGTTCAACCTTGGAAGTAAAAACAAACTTTATGGGGTTGCTTGGTGGCACAATGGAGAGAATGCAGAGCATGGAATCAGGAAAATGTGAATTCAAATATGACTTCAGACACTAGCTGTGTGACCCTGAGTAAGTCACTTCACTCATTTATCTCAGTTTTTTTTTTTTAATGAGAATAATGATAGCACCTATTTCCCAGATTGTTGTGAGGACTAAATGAGACAATAATTGTAAAGCTTTTAGTTCAATGCCTTCTATAGGATGATGGATAGGAAAAAGTTTGCTACAGTCCAAGCCAGTCATTTGGTATTTATATGCATTGTACTGAAGAAAGACTCATGGAGCACATTGTCTTCCAAGTCTCCAGTGTGTTTATGATGGAATAGTGTTCACATTGAAGAAGTTGTGTTTTATCCCCTTGCTAGACTATGCTATGTAAGAATCTTTCTAAAGCCCTGGTATTAATGTGGGGCCTGTTTTTAATTGAACTCTATTTATCTTGTGATAAAACTTACTAGGATCCCCAAAGCATCTTTTTCAAAGATGTTTGTTACTGGAAATATAACAAAATATGACTTGGAAAATTATCTAACATATTTAATGGTTTTCCAAATATACTTTGTAGAATCATTTTAAAACAAAACTTTCAAAATCTGGACCAATATTTTGGCCCATAATATTCTAATTTTCTTAAAAATAATTTTAAAAATGTTGTCAAAATTATTCTTTAGTTTAGTGGTATGTAAACTACAGGATAATATATTTTATTACATTTTTCAAGAAATTATTCCTTTCTTGAAATTGACTTCATTTGACATTTATACAATACTTTTTTGATCAATCATTTATTTTTAGTCTAGACATGTGACAATCAATGTGGAATAATATAAATTTGGAAACTTCCTTTGCTGATATCATTAAGAATTACTTTGGGCACTGAAAGAGCCATTTGTTTAAGGCCACTTAGATAATCATATGTCAGAGACTGAATTTGAATCCAGACTGGACTTCTTTCTACTATATCATGCTACCTCTCTACATGTAGTTTATCTTAGGCTATAATTTTCAACAATCTAATTTCTGATATTTTAGTTTAATAACTTATTTATAGGGCAAAAAAATAAAGCAACTATCTTTTTTGCATTTTGAGCCCTCTATCTTTGACAACTTGAATTCTTTAATGAAAAAAACTTAACTGTTCTGAGCAGCCAAGAAACTGGCTAACTAGTAGCAAAGTGGCACAGTGAATAAAGATCTGGGCCTTAAGTCAGGAAGATCTGTCTTCAAATTCAGCCTCAGGCTCTTCCTAATTGTGTGACCCTAGGCAAATTACTTAATGTTGTCCTGCCTCAGTTTCCTCAACTGCAAAATGGGAATAATAAAAGTATCATCCAAAGTTTGTTATGAAGATCAAATCATATGATATTTGTAAAGCTCTTAACATAACCTGACACATAGTAAGTACCAAGTAAATGCTTATACCATTTCCTAACTAGAATATTGGATAGGTAATCAAATAAGTTCTTTTCTAGACACTGAGTTATTATGTGATTTTCAAAAAAAAAAAAAAAAACACTGAATTTCTCTCAGTATTGTCATCTGCAAAATGGGATAATGCCAAACAAACAATCTAGCTTCCAAGAAGTACTAACTACTACAATGGAAATTTAAAAAAATAGATGCTAAGTTATATGTGAACACAAGAATTAAACACTTTATAAAAATGCAATTCCTTAAGTATAAAGACTTCAATGACCATCTGGTTATTTTATAGTACCTGTAGTTAAAATGGAGATGAAGGTCACAACACAGAAGAAGATGACAAAAACAATTTCTATTCTCATTTGGAACCAGCGAAGTGTGGACATGTATAGGAACCAGTTTGCTGTGTGTAAATTCAGAGCTTTATGAAATAAGGTCTCAAAGTATGGTTGGCGTCCAAAAGCTCGTAGAGTCCACAGGCCCTTTAAACTTGTAACAAGATGCGTAAAAATTGGAGTCCTGGCTGGAAATATTCAAATTAAAAGCAGAGTGAATTTTTAAATAAATTACAAAGATTGACATTATGCCATACCAATATAGGCAAAATTTAAAGAACTTGAAAATCAGTTAATATTCCTGTTTAGATGAAAGTGTATAGTCTTCTTCTTGAAACAAGGTAAGTCATTATTTTTCTTTAATGCATTTCAGTTTTTAAGAAACCTTTAAATATACTAAGATTTTTCCCCATCTGTTTTTGTGATGTAGCATATCTCTATTACCTGGTATTATGTTCACTGTTCAAAATTTAAGTGATTCCAGATTCATAAGATTATTTTTCAAATAATTTGTTCATGTTTAAGAATAAAACGTGTCAGTTATACAAAGATGTAATCCTTAAAAGAAATCCTCCTCCTCAACACTATGAAAGACCTGTCATTTCACTAGTAGGGGTACAATCTTCCTCAGGGCAAACAACAATTCATCTACATGCCATTTTTTGCATCCAGTACAATCCTTATTCATCTGCTAGTAATTGACCTCTGGCAAAGGCACACAGCCCTGGAGATAGCATTGAATTGTTGCTTACAAAATCATTAATTGGAGTAAATACTATTCCAGCAATCTCCTGAATTGTGGAGCCCACAAAAATAAGTATTGGAAGGTATATGAAAGCAAAAATTTGTGGGCAAAGAAGTTTAGGGGGGCCCTTCACTATAATTCTTTGGGTACCTATGAATACCATTTTCAATGATATTTTTTCCTAGTGTTTTTGTTTTACTTTGTTTAGACCTACGATTTCACTGATATAGGGAACTTCAGGTAAAGAACTCCTTCTACTGGTACAGGGCTCTATTCTCTCTGCAATTTACATTCTCACTATATAGCCTCAATCACTAAAGGTTAAGCTACTTGACAAGAGTCACACAGTCAGTAGGGGAAAGAGGCAAGGCTTTACCCAAGATTTTCTGGCTTTGGAGTTGATGGTAATGTGATTTTTGTTGCTCTCACATTCTTAATTTTATGAGTATCCAACACTGATAAAGAAAAAAAGATGTATTTATAGCCCCAAGATAATGAGAAATAGTGTTTATCATAAAAAGCATTCCTTTTATTAAAAAAAAAACTACTTTTTTTTAAGAAACCTGGGAAGATTTGTATGAACTGATCAAAGTATTCCAAATGTGGTGGGTTTTCCTATATGTTTTGCTTTTAAAAGACTTTTTTCTATAAGGAAATAATAGGTCACCTGGAGAAAACATCAGAAGAAAATATGTAAAACAAAAATAAGCCTGAATTAAAGCTTAAAATAACTTTTTTGAGATTCACTTACAATAAGAAAATAGTATTTATTGACCATACCTTCAGACTCCAGTTGTTTTAGTTGTTGGGAAGTTTGGAGGAAATATGCCCTTAGCATAATAAAAGCTATTATCACAGGCACAGTAGCCAAGAAGATATAAGGTTTTAAAGCTGACACTACAATGAGAGCTCCAACAACGATCAGTATTAACTGTGGGATTAAAAAAAAAAATAAAGCATTGATGAGAATGTTTATTTTTCAGAACACTGACAAAACAGAGATTGGTAATTTGTCTCCCAGTGGTTTCACTGTGCTAGTCAGCTTCCTTCTAATTTAGGAAGGTTTCTATTAAGATGAAAGAAAAACAATTCTGACACAACTGAACTGTTCAAGAGCACCAATTCAAACAACTTCTAAGATTAGTTGTACTATTAATCTTTTTTAGAGTTTTGTCATCTTAATGTTATTAGTAATGAGAATATTGGTTTGAAGGAAAGAACACTGGACCTGCCAATCAGAAAATCTGAATTCAAAGCCCCTCTCTGTTTGTGCTAAGTTTTATCACTTACTAGATCTGTATTCATTGAAAGGAGCAACACTAAAGATGAAGCTTAAATACTTCAGCCACATAAGAAGACAAGATTCATTGGGGGGGAAAAATCTTGATATTGGGAAAGATTAAAGGCAAAAGGGCATCAGAGGATAGGAAGGATTGATAGTAACACAGAAGCAAAGAAAAAAAAACTTGGACAGACTTTGGGAGACAGTGGAGAACAGAAGGGCAATGATGTGCATGGATTCACAAAGAATTGGATGCCACTAAATGAATGAACAAGAATAAGTCATGTTAGCTATGCAGAAATCACTGAAATTCCCTGAGCCTTAATTTCCTCCATTTGTAAAGTCATTTTATGGTAATTCTTGAACTTCTTTCTTCAAGCAATTGTAAGAATACCAGATCCCACATTTCCAAAATGTGAGATTTTATGTGTGTGTATGCATGCATGCACCACATATTTGTATATAAATGTGTATTGTGAAAATTTGCTTTGAATAATTTTGAGAAATTTATGACATCCTTTGAAAAAACTAAAACAAACTCTCAACCTAGTCACTGAAAAGGTGAAAAGGATAGAGAGTCAGCCTCAGCTAGGAAGATGTGGGTCTGAGTCCAGTCTCTGGCATGTACTGGCTTTGTGGTAAGATACTTAACTACCCATTGTTTTACAGCAGTAGTGTCAAGCTCACTGCCCACTAAGCTGCACAGAACCAAATTAAAATATAACTGGGAAATGTTTTACAAAATAAATAAAAATACATTGCAAAATATATAATGTTGGTTTGTGGTTTTTAAGTTAATATTAAACTACAGGATCTGTTTCTTTTTAACATCACTGGCCAGTAGTATTAAATTCAAATAGAAACACACCACTAAGCTATACGTAAGCACCCCAGCTATCAGTATATTGACTTAGATAACCATAGATTTTTATAAAGAAACTAGGTCTTAGAGGTATTACAGGCTGGATGTAGCCAGCAAACTACATGTCTGACATCTTATTTACACAAGTTTCTAAAACTATAAAGTCTGAGAAGATCCTGCCCTGAATTGGATGGAGTTTCCTCATCTGGGAATTCTCTACAGCAATGAAATTACAAGTCCAGTTTGTGTGTGTCTCTCATTCTCTCTCTCTCTCTCTCTCTCTCTCTCTCTCTCTCTCTCTCTCTCTCTCTCTCTCTCTCTCTCTGTGTGTGTTTTCATTTCTATCTTTTTTTAAAACATAGGATACCCTTGAGAAAACTGGAGAAATTTGCATAGACTAAGAATGAATGGTTTAGGCTATGAAAAGTAATTTAAAATTTAGCCCAGATTAATATTTGATAGTTCCAGAGGGCTCTTCCAGCATTATCCAATGAAAAACAATTCACCTCAAGTATGAAGTAGCTTTTGACAAGAAGAATTATAAATTATACTTGTTGGTGCATTTCTACATTAAATACCAATCCAGATCAATATCTTCACTATTAGTTTCCACTGGCAACAAAGGTTTTATGCCAGTTGTTATGAGGTAGAACACAACATTTTGAAAAATGTGTCACTCAGATCCAGACCAACCTATTTCAATACCATCATCTAAGAATAGTTTTGTGATTCCATAGACACACCACCAAAAATTAAATAATTATGTCTTAGTTTCAATTGCTTTCAGATGCTACTTAATCAGAGTTCCCTAAACAACTGCCTAATATTTTGTCACCATGGGAAATTCCCTCCATTAACACAGGTCACATGCTATTTATTACTTATAGTTTTAGAGAACTACTAAGGCTCAGTAGGGTTACTGACGTGCCCACAGTCAGTAAATGCCAGAGGAGTATTTCTAACTCCAAGTCCAGCATTCTATCCATTATGTCACCAGTTTGTGTCTGCCACTTATTTTTGTGACTTTGGGGAAGCCATCTTGAGACTCCTTCTAACTAGAAATCTATGATCCTATGGAAATTGTTTGGTTAGTAGAAATAGGACTGAACTCAAAGATCTGGATGTGGATACTTCTGCCAATAAGTTTCTATCCATTTTTGAGCAAACCAGAATAATTCATCAATCAATAATTCTATTCCATTCAATATAATAACTATTTATTAAAGATTCAATATGTGACAAAAACTTTATTAGACCCTATAGAACACAAAGGTATAAAAAGATGACATTCCTTTGTAATATAATAAAGTGATGTGACATAGACAAACATAAGTATAGGACACAGGATAGGCAAAGAAGTATGATAATAGAATTCACTATTAGAGGTCTCTATAAAAAAACTTTTATATGAAAATTTTGTGAGGGGAACTATTTGGGGATGAGAAGATCATGGGAGGATTAATGGAAGAGACTTGATCTGAATTGTACCTTAAAAGAAGAGGATTTCAACATTTGGATACGAGAATAGAATAAATGTAAGAAAGAGGATAGACCTGAAGAGACAAGATAATTAGTTTGAGATGAAAAATTATTTAATAAACTCTCCCATTTGTCTGGAATGCAGAATATATAAAGGAGAGCTGTGAAAAATAGGCTGGAAAAGTATTCTTAAAATTAGACTATTGAGGGCCTCAAAAACCAGGCTAAAGTATTTGTATATTGTTCTGTAATGAACAGGATTGAGGTTTTATGAGCAAAAGAGGAGAAAATATAGAGAAAGTGGTTACAAGTGTCAAAGGCTATTGGAAGTTTAAATGATAACTAAGAAAAGTAAACTGGGTTTGATAAATAGGTCTTCAGCAAATTTGCAAATAATAATTTAGAAAAATTGGTAAAATTAGAATACTACTAAGATGAATAAAATTAAGAAAGATAACTGTCCTTTTTATATCCACTCAAGATGTAGTGATTTTTTTCTGATGCCAATTTCTCAAAATTAATCTAATTAAGACGAGAAATTTCTTTTCATAGATATTCCAAGTACTATAAAGTTGTCATCACCTTATTCTACATCTAGTTATATTTTGTTTTGAGTGTTTCATACAGTTATATAAGAGTAGAAAACATTTACACAATTAATTTTCAAAGATGTTTCTTCAACTAACACATTCCCAGAATAATCTCACATGCCAATGTCTACTAGAATCAGCCAAGTAGCCTCTGCAAACAATATTGATATAATCAAAAGATTTGGGCTTAGAAGTTCAGAAATCTGGATTATATTCTAAAATCTGCCATTATCCTTCTAGGTAAGTTTGGAAAATGGATAATATCTCTCAGGGCCCCAATTTTCTAATATATACATTAAATAGCCTATTAACCTTTCCATACTCTGTGGTCAAAACAAACTGTCCATCTCTATGTTCCTCAGTATAGCACAATGCTCTCTTTCCACACTTATAATGCATCCTCTCCTCACATTCACTTCAAAGAAACTTTTGCTTGCTTCCTTTAAGATCCTATTCAAGTACCTTCCTCTAAATCAAGCTTTTTAAAATTTTTCTCCTCCTCCTCCCAACTGCTCATGTCCTTTCTAGTACTAATTTTGCATAAATTTATGCCACTTATACATATATGCATGCATTATCTCTCTCAATAGAATGGAAATTCCTTGAAATAAAGGAATTTTTTTTCTTTCTTATCTTTACATGTCTAGGGCACAAAACAGCATATGTTGTTGTTTTTCCATCATTTCAATCGTGTCTAACTTTTGGGGTTTTTTTGCCATAATGTGGTTGAGTGACTTGCACAGGCTAGTAAGTGTTTGGGGTCAGATCTGAAATCAGGTTCTCCTAACTCCACAGCTAGTGCTCTATCAGCTGTACCATCTAGGTACCACAATATTTTACTCTTTGTGACCTCATTTGGGGGTTTTTTTTTGGCAAAGATGCAGGAGTAGTTTGCCATTTCTTTCTCCAGCTCTTTTTGTAGAGAAGGAAACTGAGACAAGCAGGGTTAAGTGACTTGTTCAGGGTCACAGAACTAGTAAATGTCTGAGGCTAGATTTGACTTCATGTACTGACACTCTATCCTGTGCACCAATACAGTATGTGGTAGGCTCTTAAGATATGCTATTGCTGGTCCTTCATTTTCAAAAGAGACCAATGGCATCATGGATGATACAGTGACTTGTGCATGAATTGGATTTAAATGAGGCAGAGAGGCACAAAGTCATCAGTCTTACTCTTTGTTTCTGAGCCGTCAATGTCCTCTGGCAAGACAAAAGTCAAAACAACTTGCCCAGGATGCAGTGGATGACCCTAGCATCTTTAAGGTCTGATCAAGTTCTAAGCACTCCATATTGCCGAAATTTACTCACCTTTGTGGCCTTTGGAACTAATTGTTCTCATTTACTTATTCACCAGGGAAAGTCTTCACATACTTGGAGTGGACCCCCCTCTAAATGGCCAACAGATCTGAGGTCTGTCATTTACCCTCAACTTGGGATAGCCCATCTGCCAACATGGTTTATTAGGGTATGGCCATTGCACATGCTCCAGCCTTTTTGGACCCATAGGTGAGATTTGGGTAAAATAGACACCAAAGGTGGATGAGCCACCCTGAAAAAGCCTCTGCAATCCCTCACACCAAAAGTGCCAGTCCTCCTGAGTACCTCTTGCACCATATAAACTAGTTGATTAGTAGGTATTACTGACTACATAGTCTCAAAAATCCCTTCTATCTCCAATCTATATACATACACACTAGATAGAGAGATAGATTAGAGAGATAAATATAGATATGTTTTTAGAAAATACATTAAGAAAGTAGAGAATGTAATAGCTTTTAAATTCTATTAAAACACACTTTTAAAGAAATTAATTTTCCAGTAGCCTCTAACATCTAGAAGTATGAAACACTCCTAAGTATAACCTGAACTAGATTAAAATATAGTTCCATATAGTTTTCAAAGTCAAGATAAAGCCTGCAGGTATTGTATCCTTATCAGACAGTTTAATGGCCCCCTTTCTATTTGAACCAGTCCCCATCAATATAACCACGTAAGCCAAAAAAACTGTCTCTGAGCAGGAAGGAAAATAACTCACGTGTTTTTTTTTTCTACTTTATTATGAGCCAGGCAGAATCTTCTCGAGAGAAATGACCTACTCTTGATTTTGTTAGTATCCCTAGTACCTTAGCACAGTGCCTGGCAAATATTAAGTATTTAATATACACTTGTTAACAGACTGATTAGTCTAATGCCCAAATTTCTGAAGGATCTATGTTTAAGAAACAAACCCAACAACCCTAAAATAATTTGAGAGGATCTCAGAAAAGACATGTCCTCCAGGGACTAAGTTTTGGCTTGGGTGAAGAGCAAACATTTCCAAGAAACTTCACAAAATCAACAGCAGGCTCTGGAGCAGCTCCATCAGGAAGCAGATTAAGCATCAATAAATTTCACCTCAATCTTACAAAAATGAATGTTGAAAAATATCTTTAAATTGGAAAAATACTATTAAGTGCAAAAAAAACCTCAAGCAATTCCACATATCTGGAAGAAAAATGATGGGAAAGAAGAATTATCAACCTACTAATAATGAAAGAAAGTAAAAAAAAATCATTATTATTTTAATTACTTAAAAATAATCCTAAAACAAACATATTTATACTCACGTACCACACATACATAAGTATTCACCAGGATATGTACATATTTTCAACAATCAACAAACTCAGCTTTCTGTAATTCCTCAATTATCATAGGCTGTTTCTGTACCATATTTCCCATAACAGTTATTCAACAGTTCAAATCAAGAAAACATTAATCAAGCATCGACTATGATACAAGCAAAGCATTTTGCCAAGTGAAGGAGTACCTGACTCTATCGAGATTGTGGTCTGTAATGGGTAAGAAATACAAGATTTTAACATTTTAGAATTTTTTTAAAATAAGAGTTGTTCCAGAGACATATGTATTTCCAACAATAAATTATCAAAAAGTGACAAAGCAATACCCATACATCTCCTGAGTTTATCTTGTATAAAGTAACTATCTAAAGCTCTAGTGCTATTTTAGAGAAAATTAATGGAAGGAAGTAATAAAGAGCCTTATCACCAAAAAGAAACTATCCAGGATACATCTGTATCATCCACCTTAGGAAAAAAATAAGTAAAATTGGCAACTATTAAAACATTTTAAAAGTATATTTACTGCCAGTTCCTGACTGTAAGAAGCATTTTGAGAATAAATCATAAGGAACATAACTTCATGAAATATCTAACAATCTAGTCTTGAACTTCTGATAATTATTTGTAAAAAGAGCACCATGAAAGTCATTTTTGCATGTGTATTGCTGAGAGTAGAGAGAGAGAGATGTGACTTTTTCCTCAAAAGGAACATACTTTGTATGAATTTATTAGAAGTCAATTTGGCATGAATCTATTGCTAAAACTAGTGAAAATGTACTCATAGAAATTTTTATATATTTTCTCCAGTGGTTATCATTTCAGTTATCTCCTTAGAGGGTATCTAGAATAAGGTAATAATATTAATAATATAATAGTATTGCTACTGTGGGAGAAGGGTACTGGGAGAAGAATTTTTAAAATTTAAAATTCAAAAGAAAATTTAATGTTTGCATGCAAAAAAATCTTCCAAAGCTTATACTAGATTTGTGACATAAACTTTCTAAAACAAAACAAAAAAGAAATTTTACCTCACAGCCTCAGGAAGTTTCATCTGAACAACTTTTTTACCTCACAAATTTTCATCTATATAACAGCAAAGGTTGGATGAGGGAAGATTAAAGACTGCTGTTTCCAGAAGTCAGGTTTACCAGTGTTAAGCATACATAATCACTGGCTATGATTGTAGGCAAAAAGAAATGAATGCAGTAATGAAGGAAGCAAGAATATTTTGGGGATAGCATGGTTGGGATTTAGGGGAGAAAGAGAAAAGTTCCTGAGGTCAAACTTCTGGATAGAATCCAAAAAACAGCAATAAGCAGGACCTGAGGTATAGGGCAAAATTACCCACAATTTGGGAACAAAACCAGATAATAATAATACTAAACTATTAAAAAATAAAATATGACAAATTAAAAATTTAAAAATAAGTAAGAAAAAAAGGAAAAAAAAGAACTTGACCACTATTAACTACTTTGCTGTAAAAGAAGATCTGGATAGATATTCAGAGGAAATTTTTGAGGTTAAAAAAAAGCCAATATCCCAAAGAATAACATCAAATGGTCACATACCCAAAAAGAGGTCTTGAAAAAACTTAAAAAGAAATTCCAAAATCAAACATGAGAGATCAAAGAAAAATTAGGGGGAGAAATAAAAGCAACCCAAGAAAATAATGAAAAGAAAGTTAACTAATTGGAAAAAGAGGTACAAAATCTTAAGGAAGAAAATAACTTCTTGAAAACTAGAACTATAACATCATTAGATTCTTGCACAAGTCATGAAAAAATAATAAAACTAGAAAAAAATAGAAGATAATCTGAAACATCTTATTAGAAAAACAACTGATCAACTGATCTAGAGGACAGGTCCAGGAAATACAATATAAAAGTTATAGTTAGTTATATCAAGTTAGTTATATCAAGAAAGTTATATCAAAAAAACCTGAATTTTGGTAAAAATCTTATAAGAAATTATTAAGAAAAATTGCCCTGAAATTCTAGAACAATGGGGCAAAATAGAAATAGAAAAAAATCTACCATTCATAATCTAAAAGAGATCTCAGAAGGAAAACTTACAGGAATATCAGTCAAGTTTCAAAATTCCCAGGTTAAGGAAAAAATAATTCAAGCAACAAGAAAAAAACAATTTCAAAACTACAGAAATTTCACAAGATCTAGAAGCTTCTACTCTAAAGGACTGTAAGGCTGTCAATCTTAGAAATATTTTGGGGAGCAAAAGAACAAGAATAATTTAACCAGCAAAGTTGAGTATAATTCTGAATGAAAAAAATTGACATTTGACAAACTGACTTTTAGATAATTGTAACAAAAAGACCAGACCTCAATGCAAAATGTAATATAAAAGGTCCCGAAAAAATATAAGGAAAACATTAAAAGCTAATTATAATCATCAAGGTTAAACTGTTTATATATTATATGTGAAAATGTTATCATTATTCTTAAAACTGTTATCATTACTAAAATAGTTTGAAAGAAAGGTTGGGGCTGAATTACATATGATGGGATTATTCAAAAAAAATAACACTGGGTAGAAGAAGATAAAAGGAAGAAGTTTTATTATAAAAATGGTGTGTGGAAGGAAGAACTAATATAGAAGAAGAATGTGGGGGTAGAGGGCTAGTAATCTAGAATTTTACTCTCATTTGGCTTGAAGAGGAAACAACATGTACATCTGGAAGGATGAAGAAGTCTTCTGAATATGTAGAAAGGTGAGAAAATTGGGGGTAGAGGTGGGGGAAGGAGTTTAGAGTGGATATGGCCCTTCATCCACTATTTCAAATTATTGGCCCAATGTTGTTGGGCCTTCAGTTTTGCTTCATTTATAGCAAACACATGTACAGGATAAGAAAGGATTCTAATCCATTAACAAGATCAAGAAGTGAAATCTTATATACCATAAGGAGAAAAAAAAAGAAATAGTGATTAGAAGAAGCAGAGGTCTCTAAGATTTTTTTTAGAATAATCAGGCCTAGATACCCCAATATTAACCATGACATCTCCCTACCTTCAAGAGCATCAGTGTAAAATAACCTTTGTTTATAATGACGTTTCAGCAATAAAGAGTAAATTATATTCAATATTTTCTGTCTATTAATGAAGGAAAGTATATAATACATTTTAGATCGACTTTCATTTTTATCCAAATTTATTGATGATTTATGAAAGGCAGCACGACAGTAAATAACATGTTGAACTTGGAATCAAGAACAATTCTAGCACTTCCTAATTTTATGAAGGTCACCTCAACTCTCTGGCTCTCAGGCAACTCTGTAAGGTGTACTTACTAAACTGTTGATTAGTTATAATCTCTTGGAGCAAAAGCCTATATTGTGTGAAATTTTCTGCCCTAAGCATTGAAAAGCAAAAACAAACAAAAATTCTTCCAGAGCAACACAGCTCTAGTATAATAATATAATAGCTCATACAAATCATGCTTAACAAATGTTTATTGATAGAATAAATGAATGGATGGGAGTAGATAAAATGTAACTCATATCAGTTATAAACTAGAGACAAGAATAAGAATTACTGGAAAAATATGTCACATACACACATACATAGAGACAATGGGTAGAGGAGCTATTAGATGTGTTCAAAAGTGTTATTTAATCTAAAAATACTTATCTAATAGTAACTTCCCCCATAGAAATTTTAAGACAGCCTTACAGTATTTCAAAAAAAATGATGAAGAGAAAAAACACAATTGGGAAAAAAAAGGCCAAAGAGAGTTGAACTGAATTAATACTGTTGCAACTATGCCTCAGGCTTCCATGTGCCATATTCATTCAGAACTGTCCATGTGTAACTCTGGAACAAGGAACAAACTGCCAGAGCTCAGAGACACACAAAAAAATTTAAATGAATTTCTTTCTGGTCTCAAGAAATCCTTCAGAAGACTCCAACAGCTACTGTTATGAGTTATAACTTTGAATAGAGGAATCTGTGTCAAACCCAAAACAGTGTCACTCATTTGGAACAGGAAATTCATTAGATTGTTTGTTTCAGTGTGAGGCAAACTGACCTTTTGATTATTTTGCCTCTAACAATGTGTTTTCTGTACATATATGCATGTCTTTTTTCTCATTTTGATTTGCTGTCTCCTTTTTAATATATCAATATGAACTTCTTTTTTTTTTCCTGATATGTTTAGGGCAGGCAGCAGTTAAGAGGGAATAGGAATGCATCAACCCAGAGAATGATCATATTCTCCTCTATTTGTTTTCACTGCAGATGATTACAGTTGTGGCATTTATGATCTTAGATAATGATGGTGAAATCAAGATAGGAAGCTTTAGTCATATGTGTGTCCAAGGCCAAGGTTATCAAATGTGTCACAGCTGACATTCTGTAGCTTATAAGGATCTAATGTGGTTCCCCAAACCAGGATAAACCTTACACAAAATTGTGGGTAGGCAAGCTTAATCTTGGACAATTGCCCACCTCATCTTACCATGCTCCCACTTTTCTCTTCATATACCTTTTATTCACTTCTACCCCCATTTCTAAATCCCTCAAAAGCAGTCTTCAGGGCAATGTCCTAAATTCTTGAGTTTTCAAGCATCCATATAAAACAGTGTGATTTTTCAAAGTCGTAATGTAATTTTAAGATTTTATAACTTAAAGTTGCATTAAGACTTTTGGGATATGCTCTATGTTAAAGTGCTACCTTTTCCAAGACAAATATTTACAGTTTAACAGGTTATTTTTCAAGGCATGATTCTTTAATTCCTTTAGAAGTATCTCATTCTTTGAATTTCAACAGCATGGCAAGGTTGTCCAGGAGATATCTTGGGTCAGAGAAGTATTGTAATGTTTTTCAAAATTTATGTCATAGAAGTAGCTAGCTATATTACCCAGGTATATTATTGGCCCTCATCACTTGGTGTAAAGAGTTAGTTCCTCTGACACAGCATTGATTTTTCAACTGTACTGTTTCTTTTGATTTTCCATTATCATTTTAAGAGTAGAATTCCTTACCAAATTCCACGCAATAGAGGATTCCTGTAACTCTAAATTAAATGTGAGTGAAATGTAATTAAATACTCAAACCTAAGCTTTTTTTTTTTAAACTAAGGCAAATTCTACTAGAGTAAGGTTATTTTACAAACCTGGATGAAGTCAAATATTGTAAGTGGCAGAAGGTCATCTAGAATTGCTATATCTTTTGAAAAACGGTTCAGAATTCCACCTAAAGGTCAAAAAAGGAAATAAATGGATTCAATGACTCAATTTTTGATTATCTTCAAAGCATAGAGATAGAAACAATATGATTTTAGTTGAACTAGAACTTCAAAATTGTAGAATGTTTTAAATAATGTTTACAGTATCATCTTGTATCTTTCTGTTAAGTTTCAGGGGGGAAATCTTTGACTACCATGGATCTTTATCTTTGGTCACAAATAACATCCAAGAGTCTAACCATGTTCATACTCTAATTTGCATGCATATCTTAGAGTGATTGTAATGTACTGAGTTTAATGAAATTTAAATTAATGAAATAAGAAGCCAAATGTTTACTAATGGAGATTCTCCATAAATTTTGCTAAGTAATTATAAAAACACAAACAAAAAAATATCAACTGGCTATAGAAGGAAGAAGAGCTGTTTGGAATCTTTCCACTGACTTACTTATATTACCTGTTTGGCCCAAACTGAATCATAAGAGCTAAGTCATTTTCCTCATCTACAAAATGAGGGTGATGCCTGAAGCACCTACCTGACTGGATTGTTTTGAGTATCAAATTATATATATATATATATATATATATATATATATATATACATATATATGCAGAAAATTTAAAAAAATAGGTCTAAATTAAAAGTGAGAGTTCATTCTTCAAAATTCCCAGGAAAATTTCAAAACAGGTCAATTTAGGCAGTTATAATTTAATTTGATATAAATCCAGGAGTATGCTAGATTTGCTTCAATCCAGCTTGTGAGAGCTGACTATTAAGCTATTTATACAACAGAAATCAACATTACAAATGAAGACTTGATTTATTGTTTTATTAACTGTCTAGATTCAAGTGATGAAGAAATGTTAATAATACAAATTAAAATTAAATAAGTCTAAATCTTTTTTTTCAGAGAGCTGTTAAATATTAACCAATATGCACCTGTCTAATTAGGCTCTGAAACAATATAAATAAGTACAAATGGATATTCACTCGTTTATTAGTAGACTTCAAAGGTATAAGGAATTCAGGCAGGTGGTAAGATATAGTGAAAAGTATGTTATAGTAAAAGAAGATTTTGAGTTCTGGTACCATTCCTGCCATAGAGACTAATGATAGCTATGTTACTCTGAATAAATTACTTACTCTTATGACTTTGAGTGTGTTAAATTGTTAAATGAGGGATTTGTAACTATATGATCTTTAAAATTCCTTCAGCCTCTGATATTTTCTGGTTCATAAATAGAGAATGCTGAAGTGCTTGTCTCTCTAAGGCGAAGGTTCCAAATCATTCAGATATAAATGATGATATTTTTCTTACATATTTCACTGTATTGTCAGAAAGATCAGACAAGCTAACGAATAGGAAGATATCAAAGTCCCTTAGATATGTGTCTTTATATGGGCCCTAAAATCATGAAAGCAAACAGGATCTGAATGCAAATTTGAGAGAGAAAGACTATTTTCTGGTTTTTGTTCTTGGATTTAATATGGCTGTCTAATATTGAGCAAGGCTTTTCCCCCCTTTTTTAGGTTTCTTTATAAAAATGAAAGTCATTATTAAACCCGTTTTATAGTTGAGAAAACTGAAGCAAAGAGAAGTTAAGTAATTGGCTAAGAGAGGCACAGCTAGTGAGTGTGTAAAGCCAAGTTTGGCCCTGTCTTACTGAATTCAGTCTTACTGCTTTCTACTGAACAGTCAGTTGCCTCTAACCAGACTTGTGCAGCAATTTAGATATGACCAAAAAAACCCTACAAAAACAACATTTTTGCTATCATGACTTCAGTGATGTGATGTTTTTAGCAAACTGGGTAACCTAATTGTCAGATGAGACACGATCCGACTTAAACCTTGAATGAGGTAAAAATCTTAGACAAACAAATATAGGTATTTCCTTTTTAAATGTAGGCTACTGGGTACTAGAGAGATTGGATTAAAAAATGTTTTTCAGTACAAATGCATCATAATAAAAAGCAACGAAGGACAGAGGTCCCTGCGAATAAATAGTTCCATTTCATACAAAAGACAGTGCATTCTTTCATCAAAGTACCTGCTTTCAAAGTGCTGAGGGTAGACATAGGTGCTTTCAAAACGGAGCATAACATTTTGTGATGCAGAATTTCGGAGATTGATATTAGTGCATGCACCAGTGGCAAGCCTCTGAGCATTCCCAGGGCAAAAAATGTGTCAGCTACTCCCACATAAATATAAAACAAATAGTAATTGCTGGTGTTGGTGATAATGACAGCAAAAGCATTATTGGGCTGATTTGTACCATTTCCTTTAAGAGAGGTCCTGTAAAACAAAGACGAAGTAATTATTCAGCAATTGGAGATTCCTCTTTGTTTTATTCTTCCAAAAACATAACAATATGACCGAGTTTAATAAATCCCCAAAATCTTACTTACTGGAGAAAGTGAAATACTGAGATTTTCGGAGCATGAGTATACCATATAGTCAAAGCTAGCCTATTTTAATTTTTGAGAAAAAAATTAAAGCAGGTATAAAAAACTACATGTTTAAACATCTTTTTTAAAAAGCATGAACAAAATTTTGCATTTGAATTAGTTTCCAAAGTTGTTACTGAATCTTAGAGAAAACTAGGTACAAATCTATTTTTATGGATGATAGGAGATGGACATGATAAAGTCTTTTAGACCCAGGCAAAGAGAAAATATAAGATAAAGCAGCATAACTTTAAAACAAATTTTATCATTCCCCTATTGCCTTACAAAAAAGAGTAAGTGTAACGCATATTAAAATGCTTTTAAAGACACAAAGATACATGAGAAATAAGACAAAATTCACAATACTGGATACTCACTCATTAAGAAGCCAAATTCCAACCAAAGAAGCGCCTGCCTACAACAGGACAACAAACAGTTAAATTTTCCCCTGCCAAAGAGTGTTCTTTTCAATATCCTCCATTCCCAAAAATCACATGCATTTTTGTTTTGATATGTTCAGCAGCTGTAATATCTATCCCAGCACCAGAATACGTAGTGAAAATATATTAAGAGAATGGAATTCAGATTACACCACAATAAAATACCTTGTCAATTATTCCCTTCAATCAAAAGAAAATTCACTGAATCAAGTTTATGAATGGGAAAATATCACTTTTTACTCTTTTTTTTCATGAATGAGTCTGTAAAAACTCACTCATGGTCATCAGTAACATTTTCCATATGAAGTATCTGAACATAGTCTTACAAAATTTTGTCAATATATTTTTTCTTATTTTTTTTGCCTTTTAACTTTTTATTGTGAATGTGATAGATGCTAACAAATATGATCATTTCCATACTTAATGGAGAACAGAAACAAAAGAATATCATAAAAGACACTTCCTCGATTTTCTTCATCCTACTCATAAATTAAGCCTAATAATGCCAATATCTCTCTGCTTGCTTGTCTTTGATCTTTCTGTTATATTCTATGCATTTTATAAATGGTTTATTCATGTTCCTATTTTTCTTCTTTTGTAGGGGAGTGGGGGGGCAAGGGGCACCATAAAATTTTAAAAACAGAATTCTGTAAACCATTAAAGAACAATTGCTGAGAGCACTTGCAACTGAATATTACTAAGTCCTGAGCAGTCTGATAGAGTGGCAGAATACTCCTCACCATGACTATAGAGACTCATATAAGAATCCTGTTTAATTGCTATTAAGTACTGTATATTTCACACAAATTGATGCTTGATTTTATTACCTAAAAAGTCATCATTTATACTAAGATTAATATTCATAAAGAGAAATAAAAATTCTAATTGGAGAGAAAGAACCCAAAGTTCTTTAGAAATCTATCTAGGAAGATAAAATACAATTATGCTGATACAATGGGCATTGGTATGGAAGTCTTGGGGGATTGCTAAATATGAAAAATTCTATTCAAATACAAATATCCCTTTTGTGGCAGGCATAGAAATATGAGAATGATATTTGCATTGTCAGCTTTACAAAATTGCTGTAATGAAAGCTTATTGTTAATGTTAATGTAGCACATAACTATGATTTGTTATCATTTCTATTTTATAGACAAGTGAACTAAGGCCTAAACTAGATAAGAAAAGGTAATGTTGAGTAATAGAGTGAAATGAGAACAATTACACAACTAAAACCAAATATTGGTTTACGTATACATACTTTTATTTATATCTTCCGTCTGAACTTCCCAAGCTTCAGTCTTAATTTCTAGCTAAATTTTTCTATCCAGATTTCTTACTATCACTTCAAATTCAATATGTCTAAAACGTGAACTCATTTTTCCTGTCTCTTGTCAAACTAGTTCATCATCCTGATTTCTATAAGGCTACTGCCATTTTCCTAGTAACCTAAGTGCAAGCCTGTGTCTCCTACATCCTGTCAGTTAATAATTCAGATCAAATATATATATATATATATGTATATATATATATACATATATATATACACACACATACATATATCTGTATATGTAAGTATGTGTGTATATGTATACACAAAGTTCTGAAAACCTCCACCTACTAAAATACCACCCATTTTTATAAATTGGTTTCTTTGTGTTAAATAAAAACAAAACAGTGCAAATGATCACACCAAGCAGAAGTGAGCTCTCCATCTGAACTATTCCAGAGCTTTCTCTGCATCAACATTCATCCCTTCCTTATAACCTGATATCAAGTACTGTAGTTATTTGTATATAAGCCATATCCCCAAATAATCTATGAAATGACTAAGGGGAGGAACCAGGTGTTTGTACATTCTTATATACCTAACTCATAGGCTCCACTATAGATATTTTGACATAGAATATCACTTGATAACTATTTGTTAAATGAATGGCTGTATTTTATGCATTACATGAAAATTTTAAGAGGTTTAACTGCTTTCTTTGAAAAGCTCTAAGCGTAGCAAGAAAAAACAGGTATAAACAAAGCAAGATTGAGGAAAAGGGAGGAGAAAGGAGAAGGAAAAATATGAAGGGAAAATATTAAGTTCAGATTTGTGATGTCATCAGTATATAGAATTTCTGAAGTGGAAATTTCCTCTGTCTATGCAAATTGAGCACTCATCTGTAACTTATGGTCTTCCAGAGCTATCTGAGAGCGCTTAAGAGTTCAATGATTTGCTCAGATTCACAGAGTTAGTAAATGTAAAAGGTAGCACTTGAAGCCAAGTCTTTCTGACTTTAATACCACTACTCTATATACTGTACTACACTATTACTCAAATGGGAAATACTAGAATTAAAAATTAGTTGGAAAAACGCTAAAATAATCAACTTATTTTTATAGAAACATTCAAGCAATTAAAATCAAATGCTAAAAATGAATACCATTAGAACCAAATTCACTAACTGAAGTTACTGAAGTTATTGGATATTATTTAAAACATTACTGAAGAAGGGTTTCCTAACAATTTTATTGATAATTAAGATGAAAGTACAAGTTGCACACCAAGAAGGAAACTACTAGAAAGTCTCTTGACAATATTGGAATAAAGAGAGACTTTAAGATTTATGTAGTCTAATCCCCTCATTTCACAGATGAGGGAAGCGACTACTCATCTTTTAAGTTGTATATCTCTATATAAAAGATTATGCTTCTGTACTAGTACAGAAGTACTAAGAAAAATTTAGTGGCTCTCCAAGTGTTTTAAAAACTTTTATATAATTTAAAATTGAATGTCTAAATAATAAGGATTGAATGATGAGAGTCAAAGTCATAGAGGAGCCACTTTTTAAATGCTTGTTAATTTTCTGATTAGAAACACTGCGTCTTTACTAATTTTAGCATATTAAAAACATGTTGTCATATTTTATTGAAAAGAGAAGTAAATAAGGACTATATCTAAAGTAATGTAAAATCTAAAATGAGATAGTAAAAAAATTGGCATTGATGTAGACTCAGGGAAAAAAGAGAGGTAAAAAACCAGAGGATCCATTTCATAAGGAAAGAAAAGCACTATTCTGTTTCTTTGGGGACTATGAAAATAAATATGAGCACCTTAGGGCATGCACCATGATGCTGTGGCAATGCTTCAAATGTAAATATGTTAATATTCAATTTCATCCATTGTCATATTGTCTAGGTATTAATATAGGGATATTTTAAAAATCATTCTAAGTTTTCATTAGAGAAAACTACAAAGTTGTCACCAATGATCATAAATGGCAACAAAATGTTTTCCATATAAGTCTGATGATCTTCTACTACACTAAAGATTATCTTAAGTAAATAGTAGTTTTAAAATAGAATAGTTATATGTCACCACCTAGAATATATTGAAAATGGCCCATAGTGTCTACTAGTAGGGATAAACCCAAAGTCATCAATAAAAAGAAAGACTCAATATACACTAAATTATTATAGTAGTATTTTTTATAGCATCAAAGAACTTGAAACAAAATAAATGCCTATCTATTGGGGGAATGCTAAGCAAATTGTAATACATGACTGCAATGGAATATTACTATGATGTAGGATAGGACAAAAATAGGAATACAGAGAAGCTTAGAAGGACTTGTAGGAACTGATGCAATGTGAAATAGTCAGTAAAACTATATACACATTGACTCCAAATATGCAAATGAATAGAACAACCATAAAACAATTAAAATTAATGTTGTGAAATTATAAAGAATAATTTTGTCCCCAAAGAAGATATATGAGAAGATACTTCCACATATTCTTTTGCAGAGGCAAGAAAGGAGGGAGAGGAATATGTGAACATTGTACATGCTATCATTTTTTTGTTTGATGCATTGGCCAATTTAGCTGAATTCATTTGTCTTTATATTTAAAAAAAATTCTTTGTAATAAAGGATAGCTATCTGGAAAAGGAAGAGAGAAAGAGAAAGGAGAAAAATCTAAAGGGTATAGCAAAAAAGATCTCAGCAAAAATTATTTTTAAAAAAATGAATATACTAAAAAGTTATACCTTGATTAGAAGCAGAATTTAAACTAAATACAACTGTGAATTTCTCCCTTGGTGAGTTTCATAATATTTTAATTATATGAATTTTTGGTAATATACCCACTACAGAAGCAGCATGACACTGTGCACATGATATCTGGCTTTGGTCTTAGGAAGACCTGTTATCCAGTAGTCCTTGAAACATACTTCTGATACTTCAGGTGCTGTACTGAGATAAAGTAATAGCTAATAATAAATAGCTAACAATTATATATTCTTGCTATGAGTTTGGCACTGTGCTAAGTTACACCTGCATTGATAGAATTCCCTTATCAGAAGTTTGTTTACACTAATAAAATCATAGGTTTGGTTAAAAAAAAATAACCTGCTAGTTTGGGAAACTGAAAAAGAGGGTATTGCTAAAGATATTTATGATTTCTATGTGCCAATTCATATTATATTTATTCTTAATCTCCCTTAAAATTATTATATCTTATGTATTAAAAAGGCAATATTCTTGAACAGATTTCAACAGCCCTGCAATTATTGAGGCATTTTATGCATGATTTACAATTTTTTATGAGTTTATCAAATAACTTTATCATACTATTATATATAATATATATATATAATTTTGTAAAAAGACATAAATTACCCAATAAAAGAAGAAAGGAAACAAGCATTTAAATAGCTACTGTGTGCCAGGCAGTATCTTAAGCATTTTACAAAAGATTTTTTATTAGATTCTCACAACAACACTGCAGATAAGGTGATATTATTTTCCTTTTAAAGTTAAGAAATGGAAGCAGATAATATTTGGATATAACTTGTCTAAAGTCACAGATACTAAGTGTTTGAGATCATATTTGAACTGAGGTTTTCCTGATTTCAGATCCAACACTCTATCCATTGCCAACAAAACTAAGATTATTTCTTCAAGTAATAACTTTCTTTTAAGTAATAGAAATTTTAAAATTATAACAATAACTGAAATGTAAATGTCTCTTTTATTTTACTGGCTGTGTTTGACTTTCTTGGTAATAACTTTCAATAATTTAAGCTCATAAAACCTCTTTAAAATAGTTTGAGGCAACTATAGCATATATGTATATATATATATATATATATATATATATATATATATATATATATATATATAAAACATTTTTACATAATAACACAAAGCAACATTTCTATCTCCATTCACCAAAATATCTTGATTTTTAGCTCTAGACAAAATTAATTTTTAAAAAATCAAATCCTCAGAATGCATTTTCAAAAGTAATAAAAAGAAAAGTTATTTCTACCATATCTAAACCCACTATCTAGAATGAACCTGAGGCACTAATTCTTTTTGGTAACCACATTTTATAGATGAGAAAATTAAGGACCAGGGACTTTTTTTTGAACTCAGGTTCTCTTGTATCAATCAAAACTCTTTCTCCTATCCCACAATGTTTTTCTACCAGAAATAGATTAACTTACACTTAGAAATCCAGCCTTGGAACCATGTAGATAGGAACTTTAATCCTTCTGACACAACCCTAGCTATGCAACTACAAACAAATCCTTTGATTTTAATGTCCAAGAAAATAGTACTTCAGAGAAGGGGCAAACTTGCACTGGTAGGAAGAGTTAACTCATTTCCTAGTTCCTTTTAGCAATAAAATCATAGGTCTGGTTCCTACCCCAGGTAAATCCATAGTATAGATGATAACCTTAAAAATGCAAGCACTTGAGAATTCAGACCACATCAATGAGTCATAATCAAATCACAAGCAAAATTTCAGACATCATTGTCTTTTCTTGAACAAGATGGATTGCTCTTTTAAAAGATGCTTACATTCAAACCAATGGGATAAAGTTGTAGTGAATATATGCATATATGTGTTTATAAAGAGATATATGTGTGTATATATATGTATATACACACATGTAAATAATCACGGCATTCTTTTCTGACACTTTTGCTTTATGTCATTCAATGAATCTCAACTTACATAAGTTTCAAAAAAAACTTAAGAACAAACATTATGACCTTTCAAATCAGGAATTTGGGCCATTAATAACTTTGAAGTATTGGTTTGGAATTTACCATGTCAGAGGGCTGGGTTTAATTCATATTAATGAGGATCATTTGGCAAGACTGTCCAAGATTAATTACATGACTATTAAGTACCATTTTTTTTTCCTGTTGGGCAACTTCTAATTAATCATTTCCTGAAAGGGAAAAACCTGCCACTAATATCTGCCCAGGGAGCATTTGGTGGCAAAATGTATTACAAGGCTGGGCCTAGAGGCAGAAAGATATGATTTTAAATCTGAGCTTAGATGTTCACTAGTTATGTGACCCTAATCAAGTCACTTAATCTCTATTTATCTCAGTTACCTCATCAATTAAGTAAGCTGAAGAAGGAAATAGCAAATCACTTCAGTATCTTTGCTAAGAAAACCTTTCAGGGTTCCTGAAAGTACTAAACAAACAAGAAAAATCAGCTTTATCCCTAGACAGAAGCTCTCTTTTTATCTAAATCCAAGTGATAAGGTATAGACTTTATGACCAAAGGGCAACTTTTCAACCAGAATATTCCTAGGAGGGCTTTGCCCTGGGTAATGCCTGAAGAAATCTTCAGAAACTAGTAAATCCAGTTTAAATTATAGATTTAGGTAGCCTTTTGGTGACAAAAGTCTAGTGACTTAAAGAACAGCCCTAGAGAATGAATGAAAAAAGCATTTTTAAGCACTTATCTCCAGATAAAAGTTATTCTAAGTCCTTGGGACATAAATATAAAAACAAGTAAGTAGTAGCCTAGCAAAGGTACTTGTATCTGAAAAGTTTCATAAGTGAGGAGTCATAAGTGAGTCAACTGAATAAAGTGCTTCCCTTGCACTGATTTCAGAACTACTCTGGGCTAAGAATGGTACTACAGTACAGGTCAACCTAAGCCATATGATGCAGAACTGTCCATTTCATCCCAAAAGGTCTTGTACTAAAATTAATCCTATTAATTGTATGGTCCAACACTTTTTTCCCTCAGAAATTGCGGTTGGAAGCACTACCTCTGTAGAATTTTAAAATCTGTTTTTTTATTTCAGTTTATCATTTCACCTTTAGAAGAGAGACATCTCCCCCTCTTCAAACTAACTCCTGTGCTTACAATGATTATTTATATATTACATATACCTACACAGATAACTGCCTAAGTGTCTAAGGTAGATCAGTCCTGAATGATTTATATTCTTGTTCTTTTCTTCACTAGTATGTTTGTTCTTCTCTGTGTTTTGTTTTGTTTTTCCTCTTTTTCTGTTGCCTTTTCTTCTTTTTCCCTCTCCTACTTCAGAAATCATAAAATCTATTTTATTTCTGTTTTACTCATCTAACGAATTTGATAACTAGTTGTCTATACTTCTGTTAATAGAAGCAGCTGGTGAAGCAATAGATAGAGCATGAGGCCTGAAGTCAGGAGCATCTCAGATATTTACTAGTTCTGTAATCCTGAGAATTCACTGACCTCTATTTCTGTTTCCTCAATTGTACAATGGAAATAATGATAGCACCTACCTTACACAGTCATTGTGAGGATTAAATGAAAAAAATATTTGTAAAAGCACTTAGCACCATACTTAGCACATAGTTGGTGCTATGTAAATGCTTATTCCCTATTCAAAATAGTCCTTTTTCTTTCGGATAAAATTCATCTCTTCTCTAATTTCATTTATTTTTCCAGTTTGGTCTCTAACATGCCTTTAAATACTATCCTTAGTCCATACCCTTGTATAAGTATTGTCCTTTTATCTCCTAGATTACCAAATATACTTACATAAAAATTGTATGACACTTTTTTTAGAGAGTAATTTTAACAAAAAGCTTGAAAACTGTACTCAATTTGAAATGATAATAATTCATTATAAATAGAACATTCTTACCTCAATCAGAAAAATAACGAGGCACCAAATTAGCACAAAAACTAAGTTCTTATGAACAGTAATATATCTGAGGTAGGTGTTCCATGTGGTAACAGCTGGGATGGTTTCTGTATCATCATCAAACCAATCCTAGGGAAAAATGACCATGATTATTTGTAATGGTCCAAAACTGGACCACATTACATTCATATTTTTAATTGAGTAGTTAGAAACAATGTAATTTTCTGATACCTAGAAAAATTTTAGACCACCTATATATTAATCCAAATTTCTTTTTCCAACTCCAATGTAAGTACCAAGCCAAACTTCACACATATACATACACACATCCACTTCAAATGATAATTAGTTTTCCTATATAAAATGTGCTGAATATGAAAAGGTTATCACTGAAAATTCACATGGATACCTTTAAATCTTCTGCATTAATTTCATCACTTATTTCCATGCCACTATCTCGAGATAAACGTCGGGAGTAGATATCTATTTCAGATAACTTAGACTGAGGGGCCATGGACATCTTTCTGGCAGCAGCATTCCCCGTTCTGTACATGCTCTGACCTTGGTGAACTGAGGGGCGGGTCATCAAGTTCAATACTGACTGCCTCCTGTTTCGTCCCTGAAACGTTGGACCAGTGTTTATCATGTTACTCCTAGGAAGAATGGCCTCTCCCTGCTCAGAATCAGGAACCAAAGAAAATCTCCTCTCTAATGGCTCATCGTCATTTTCATCAATGCCATTCATTTGCTGTTGACCCTTTTGTACTATTGAAAATTTTCTAATGGAATTCAATGGGTTGAGAATAGAATTCTTTCTTCTTTCCCCAAAGTCTCCAGTTTGTTTGAAAGATTGCTTTTTTCCTTCATTCCAGGAGACGGCAGTATCACCATCTACTGAGAAACGTCTCAGAGTTTCTGTCAGGATCGAGCTTCTTCTTTCAGCACTGAACTGGTCAAAAGAATCATATCCCATGAGTTTTGAACTAAAGTCAGGCCTCAGATTTTGAAGGTCAGAAAAGGCCCCATAGAAATAGCAGCTACCTTCATGTAAAATTAATATCTTGTCAGCTTTCTTTAAATGTTCCATTTTAGAGGTGATCAATATCCTGGTCTTGTTTGCCATCAGCTTGCAGACACAGCTTTGGAAACAGAAAAGACATTTAGGTTAACAAGATGTCAAGCTCAAAGGCTAATCATAATAGGCATATATAAGCCCCCTCTATATTTGAAGGAGAGCCATAAACTTCAGTGGGGAAAAATTACATCTTTATTCTCACAAATCTTTGATGGAATTTATCATTTTCTTCAATTATGAATATAGACTCCTTCCCCCTCCAAAAAATTCTCAGAAACTTTTATTGTCCTGCCTCAGTTTCCCTGAATTGTTTGGCCTTAATCCCCCTGGTTTACAACCCCCCCCTCCTGATCATAAGGACTGATATAATTTAGGGCTAGTTACTCTAAGGTTATAAATTGTAAATGTGTAAATTGAAGATAAGGGGGAATTCAGACTTCCTGGCTCCTAACTCCTCCTAAGTCATCAAAAATTTATGGTCCTATCCCCTACCCTGTCAGAACCAGATTGATAGTCCCTGCTTTCAGTGCTCTTACTCTGCCCCTGCCTCATTTTACTCCCTGGTAGCTTGGAGCCATGTGCATATATATGTCATTGAGAACACATATTCTTGGAGATGATAGTCTCATTCAGCCTTGTGACCAAACCAGTAAATCTCTTCCTTTCAAATAAAATATTAAAAACTCTAATGCTCTATCTTGCCTCAGTTTCTCCAGCATTACAAAAGTTCCACAAGATTGCCAAGAGAACTGATTAACTTTCAGAGAAAGTTAATAACATCTGCTTTAAAGATTCATTAATTCATTATATAACTATTATATAGCATATGTTAAAAACCTTTTTCATCTTTTTTATTAAAGAAAGAAAAACTCTTTACTAAATACTTACTATTGACTAAACATTATACTGAGATTTCAGAATACAAATACAAAAGTAAAATCTGTCCCTAAGGGCTATCTTTGGAGCAACTACACGGAGCAATGGATACAATTCTGAGTATGGATTCAGGAAGATATGAGTTAAGATTTGAATGGGGGAGACAAATTACATAGAAGAATAGTAGCCAGAGAGTAGCCATTTTGGTCTAGAAAGTTCTGGGCAGGAAAAATGGGGAAGTTGATTTTAATATGGTTCATGGTTCCAGAATCGACAGTAGAGAAGGAAGGAGAATGATTCTCTGACTACAAAGGAGTTATAATTCTTATTCTGTATTGAAATAAAGTTTTTAGTTTAATTGTTCCATAAGTAAATTCTTCTAATGAAAGTGTGGCTTTCCAGTTTATTTCCTTTTGAGATCACTTTTTTTTTTTATAAATTATAAAATTATAAAAGAGGAAGAATAGACCCATGTTGTTTCTATAACTCTGTTACTCTCAATTATGTTTATGTCTCTTTAAATGTTAGAACTTATCAATTTTTAAGCAATTCCACAAATTTCTTTTCATTGACCTTAGTGAAAATGGTGATGGAATTCAGTCATGTCCAACTCTTTCAGATTTCATTTGAGGTTTTCTTGGCAAAGATACTGGAGTGGTTTACCATTTCCTTCTCCAACTTATTTTACAGATGAGGAACTGAGACAAACAGAGTTAAGTGACTTTGCCCAGGATAGCTCAGCTAGGAAGCACCTGAGATTGGTTTTGAACTCAGATCTTCTTGACTCCAAGCCTCTCCACTGAGTCTAGCTCGAAGCACCCAGCTGCACACTTAACACTTGAGTATTAGTTAAACCTTTTATCCCTCTAAGCTACTCTCTAAGATTATGAACTGCAAAGATGTTGACCTGCTTCAGTAAAGGGAGTTTTCTCACCTAAGGAACTCTTTATACCAATGAATTGTTGGGCTCCCCTTTCAAGAAACAAAACTGAATTAGGTAAATTATTCAAAGAACTTACCTTTCAAATATTTCTTTTTCTGTTAACACATCTAAATAGCCAAATGGAGAATCTAAAAGGTACAAATCAGCATCTTTGTATACTGCTCTAAAAAGGAAATGGAAATAAATTCACTTTTATTCCATATTTACTTCCAAATTTCTAAATGCTAGTTTTAGTAAGTAATTTTAAATGAATAGGTAAGGTGGGGATTGTGCAAGATTTTATGACTTTTAATAACTACTTAAATGAAGGCAAGAGTTTTTGTTAGATTTAAATAAAATTAGTTCATGGAAATTGACATGTAAATAGAATCATTTTATTCATCTCCTTTCAATATATTACCTTGAGAAAATATATTACAAAAAAAATCCTTTAAAAAATTTAATAGTATTTAAATCAGAAGAAATCAAGGTAGTAAAAGAAACCTTAAAAATCAGCTAGGTTAATATTTGTCAAACTATTCTATGGATTTTTGGGTCTCCAACTAATAAAAAGATAATAAAATATGCATAACAAAGCTTTTCTATATATATTGGCTATTTAGTCAATACATAGTATGATTGAAGATTGGACGAAATCAGTCACTGAATATTCCCAAATAATGTGTGCTGACCAGTCAATTTGTGCTAATAGAGAGGGCATGATATAACAATTACCTATCTATATTTTTATTTTATAATGCTTTTACACCATTATGAATGTAACATTCTGTCAGGCAGAATGATACCAGGCACTAAATAAATGCTTTTTAATTGGCTGAAAGTAAAAGTATTGACAATCAAAACTAATGGCAAAATTAAACATTCATAGATCTACTATGAGTATTCATTTCTCAACACAAGAGAAACATAAAGACAGCAATGAG
Organism: Sminthopsis crassicaudata; assembly: GCF_048593235.1. Taxonomy (NCBI): domain Eukaryota; kingdom Metazoa; phylum Chordata; class Mammalia; order Dasyuromorphia; family Dasyuridae; genus Sminthopsis; species Sminthopsis crassicaudata. The sequence continues at coordinate 128,760,979 of NC_133621.1, forward strand.
CTATGTCCAATATGTTTTTGTGATTTTGATACAGTTTTTCTGATGTAGTATATTACTATAATCGAATATTTACAAACCAAACACAGTATGAAAATTAAAAAAATAAATAAAACTACCTAATTGTTTTTTGGGGAAAATACAATGAACTGAAATTATTTCCCTATATTTTAAGTTTTGTAAGTAAAAAGGGAAATAAAATTGCAATGAAGCATATAACAAGAAGCTCTCTCACGTGCATTTATATAGTACTTCTGAAAACAAAGTCACAACCTTCTTACTAACTGGTTTCTAGGTTTTTAACTAATCTGAGGCTATTTGTTACCATGCAGTACCAATTTGCATGTTAAAAATTATTTTAAAAGTTTATCACTAGAAGGGTTAGAGCAAAGTTTTGATTAAACTGAAAGGTTTTACAATAGAAAAAACATTTAAGAACCACTATTTACTGATATAGTTCAATTTCTTCATTTTGAAAAATGAAAAGATGAGCTAAGGAGGACTAAATGAGCTGTCTACAGTCATGTAATATGCCAATGACAGGTTTCTGGTTCCCTATCCAGTATTCCTTACATTAAACATTAAACTTTCCTCTATGGAATATAATAGAGAACACCCATTTAACTTTTAAAATATCACATAATGTTGATGGTTGCTAAACATTGATTGCTGATGAATCACTAAACATTTAATGTCAAATGTTAATGAATAAGTAACTTACTCAAAGGATGAATTGTTAGCTCAGTCTATTAGAGTTCATTCATGCTATTTTACTGTACTATCCTAACTATATCAAGAAAAATATCTTTACCCATATAAAATTCCCTTTGATCGGATTTTAAATAATAATATAATGAGATTATGGTCCCATAAATTAATATAGATTCAGTTAATTTATTCATTAGTAAGAAACTTATTAATGAACAAATTTAACAGACTTTTATTAAGGGCCTACTATGTACAAAGTATTGCATAGGTGCTAGGGATGCAAAATGTATAATGAAAATATTTCTTACTCTTAAGATTTCAAATAGAGAAGATAATATTAAAATCTCATTGTAATTCACATACTTTTTCAAGATGATAATTAATATCAAAAATGTGTTGTTGCTTTTTAAAATATAGATGTACTTATTTAATAGAAAATGAGCACACAGATTAGATCCTCCGTAGAAGATATATATTAGAACAAAGTCATGCATTGCATAGAATGAGTTATGACTAGAATATAACCTGTACTGATGGATGAAATCCATGAGATTACAACTCCATTGAACCACTGATATAAGTTCAAAGGTAATAAGAGAAATGTCTGAATGCTTCTTAAAACTGATTTTTACTTCATATTAAAAAGCTATTATCATAGATAAAATAGATGTTATTACTGTAACTATATGAGAAAGGGACTATAATTTTGAGGACTGACCATTAACAGTCATTTTTAGGAGAGCCCATGTGAAACATAGAGTGAGGATTATAAGAACTTCTGTCTTGAAGAGAGGTGAAGAGCTAACTTTCATGGAGAGAAAGACTACAGTTAAATCTATGAGAGAAGGATTATATAAGGGACTAGCAAAATTTACTGTCATTTGAAAGTCTGAAGAGATATTTGGAGAGATCTAAGTTTAACTGGAGGTGAACTGGGTGAGTTAAATTAGATTTCATCCTGAAAGAACAGAACTATTAAATCATGGTTTCAGATTTTTGGAGGATTCAGTAGAAGTAATTAATGGAGAGACATTTCTAGTCAATAATTTCTTTTATTATTGTTGAAGAGCCCAGAACAGACTCTGGTAGTGACTTTTCTCATAATGCATTCTCTAAATATTTATCTATGCCATGTATTATGCGTTTCTGTTAATAAATTGTTTGGCTAATAACACTTATGTTTGTCTAAGTCTATGAGTTTGAAGTATGAGACAGAGAGGAGAAAAAGTTTAGGGAATAAGGGGGAGAAAGAAATTTACTTGATTTTCTGATAGAAAGGCTCAGAGCCAATGAATGAATGAATCAATTAATAACTGATTTTGTATTCTAAAGTACTTTCTGATGAAATTCCGTTCATATCTACTAAATTGCCTTTGGAACTGGAAGAACTAATTAGGTGACATATTAGTAGTAAGATGGGGGTAGGAATTTGTGTCTTTGTCCCAGAAAAAAATCTAAAAGGTATTGTTTTACATCTTGCATAAAAATAATAATAAACTATGGATTTAGATCTGAAAGTTATATTAGAGATTTTCTAATCCACTTTTTAAATAAGGAAACAGGACAGAAAGGTAAAAATAACTTCCTCAAAGTCAAACAGGTATTCAAAAGCAGAACAGATTTTAGCCCAAAACATCAGATTTTAGGTCCTGGGATACTTCTGGGATTCTATAGACTTGCAGAGTCTATTTTTGGCTCAACCTTATTCAGGGTACACTAGAAAAGCTAGATCCATTCAAGTGCCACTTTTAAAGATTGAAGGTCACTCTAGAGTGAATCTGGGGGCCTTACCCCAAGTAAAAAAAAAACATATTCCTCAGACCCTGAGAGACCCAAACTTTTAAGATTGTGAAAAAGGACAGAATGGTGTATTTTTAAAAATAGACCTTGAAGTTCTTGATCTGATCCATGAGATTCATTGAGCTTCAGAACAACATAATATAATTGAACTACAACTTATTCATTAACAATCAAGAAACCTCCTAGTCTTGCAAACTGGATACTGTATATACCTGCTTTTTGTTGCTGATAACTGCTTTACTAATAATAAAGATCTAATGACTCCCACTAGAGACATAAAATCCAAAGCAAACATATAAAAGGAACGGATGCTGTTTCTCTTTTTAATTTTGCTTTTGTGGCTCTCAGTTCTTCTAATAGGTAGAAGCTTATTTTTATCTTATTGTTATGAACAGTAATAAAAGGAAAAATGCTCATAAGGTGGGAGTGACTAGTAAGTATTAAAGGAATGAACATAATTTCTAAAATCAAATATAATATAGTTATATTTATATTTTAAAAAACTATTTGCAGAAAGGACAAAAACAGAAATGTAAGTTTTGTAGAATTTTCTCATATCATTCATTGATGTATAATAATTATTCAACAATCATTTATTAAAAGTTTACCATGTACTCGGCACTGTACTGAGCTTTGGGGATATAAAGAAAAATATCCCTTTTCAGTCCCTACTCTACATATATTCTATTGTAGGAATTTACAACATGCAAATAATTTCTTGTTGAATGATATCCCAGGCATATAGGAAAGAACACTGGACCTTGAATAAGATGTCTTGACTTCTAAGATACATATATAGAAGGTAATTTGGGAGGCAACATATCAGTAGTTTAGAAAATCAAAAAAGGCTCTTTTAGAAGGATGCTTTTGAGCTAAATCTCAAAAGCAACTTTAAGTTCATTTGTGAATTACCAAGGCCTCTGTTCTCATTATCCAGGTGAAATCTTGAGTCCTTTTTTTTTTCCTTAACAATTCTAATGAGACATGATTGTTTGGAGAATAGCTATGGATTTATTTTATTATCAGAGATAACTGGTTAAATTGAATTATGATTCAACACACTTTATATTTTTGTTCCCAAAAAGCAAATTAATTAATTATAAAGGGGGATTGTGCTTCATGTGCAGTTAGGCTAGATAACTCTGAGTTTCTATTCAACTCTAGGAATTTATGATTTATTATATCTCTGCAAAATACAAGGAGCATCAGTATAATTCTCCACAGTAGTAAGAATGACCCATTGTGTTCATTCTTCTTTAACAATTATAAATTCTAGCCATTGTCAAGTAACATAATTAAGCTTCCTCCCTTAAAAAAAAAAATTTAACCTTTAAGCCTATTGGAATGAAATGGAATATAGAACTAGTTTCAAATTCGGGAAAATCTAGCTCTATGTCCCTCCTCTAACATATACTAGGTTAGAATGAGTTATAGAGTCACAGATAGATAATAGAGAATTTAGAGAGCAAATTTAACTTCTTCAATTTATAGCTAAGAAAATGATGCTATGACTTGGCCAAGGTCATACTGAAAAGATGAAGCAGAACCAGAATTTGAACCCAATTTCTGACATCAAAGTTAACACCCTTTCCACTGTAAGACATTCCTTCCTCTCTAGAACTCCATCAGTTTCTAAGACCAGAGGTTACAGAGCATATGGTGATCTGTATCCTTCGAGAGAATTCCCTCATAGGCAGAGTTCATTATGCGAGTGAAATAACAGCTCTGAGACAAAATGGGAAATAGAAAATCTTACTCATTTTCTAGGAATTTCCTTTGTAAATTTAGACTTAATAATTCAGCTACAATCTATAACCACAAATATAAAGGCATACACAATGTTAGAGGGTACGAGAGGCAGTAAAACTTAACAAAAGGGGGGAATCACTGAAATTTTGAGTCACAAAAATTGGATTCAAGTTCGACTTCTCCCAATGACATGCAATCTATGTTTGAGCAAGTTATTTAATATCTATGAATCTGATTTTTTCTTTAAAAAAATGAAGATCATAAGGGGCAAGCCCTCCCTACTGGACAGAGCTATCATAAGGATCAAATATCATATCAATTGCCACTTAATCATCGTTAATAATATCTAATTCCTATCTAACCTTACTGATCATAAAGTATTATGTAAGGAAGGAGTCCTGATATTAGACACATGCCAGAATAGTGGGTTGACTAAGGAGGCACAGGCTCCATTGAAGAAGTGATAGATGAAGAATTCATTCATTGTAGTATCCACCACAGTTTGGAAAAAGTAGTTGTTCATGAAAGCTGCTTGTCAATTCCAAGAATAAACTGAGAGATGAGAGACAGAGATGACTTCCCACTGTAAATGGAAATAGTCTTTAGTTGGAGAAAAGAAAAACTATGTGAGAGATCCTGCAAATGTTTGCCTGAATACAGTTTTAGTAATAAATAAATAAATAATGGAAATTCATGATCCTGGAATCAACAAGGCTCTGTACCCTAGAGATGTTCCTAAATCATCATTGTTTCAATCATGTCCAGTTCCTTATGAACCCATTTTGGGAGTTTTCTTGGCAAAAGACCCTAGAATAGAATTCTCCAGCTCATTTTATAATTGAAGAACTGAGACAAAAAGGGTTAAGTAACTTGCCCAGGATCACAATGACTAGTTGTAAAACAATGAAAATGTTCCTCTTGCTCTGAAGCTTAAGGTATTTTAAATCCAATAATATTAAAAAATACTAAAAGGATTTTGTGCCTTTTCATAAATATAGTTACAGCAAATTTTAGCTGAACAAATATCAAAATATTAACCTTGCTAAGGAAATTCTTGCTCGTTGACCTCCACTCAGAGTGATTCCACCTTCTCCAAGAACTGTGTTGTCTTTTTCTGCAAACTTTGATATATCCTATTAAAAGAATAAAACATACAAATAATTATAAGATTATAAAAATAAAAATGTTTACTTTGATCAGGTGAAAACTTTCTGTCATCTTTCTTTCCTGAGAAAGTACGACTTTTAAAATAAAGTAATAATTCCAAAAGAGGAAAAAAATCTCAATAAAACATTTAAATATTTTAATATGAAATTAACATATGAAAATATATTTAAGATAGTTATTTCACAATTAATTGGATTCTAGTAAAATAACACAATAATACAATGGAACAAATAGCAATTTAGCACTTTCTACTTGATAGGAAATTCATATTTTACCATGACTAAATGAAACAATTGTGATGAACATAGGAACAAAAATCTGGATTATAAAAAAAGTTAGTTACAAGTTTTAAATGTGGCCCACAATATCAGTATTCTGCTTCTTCAGGAGTAATACATTACTGCTATGATATTAGTAAGTATAGGAAGAAATAATTTTAAAATTTATGGTAGTAAAATAAATTAATTTTTAAAAATTCATTCAACAAACTTAACACTCTGTTTAGTAATCTATAGTAGACACTGAATGTCACAAAGAAAAAGAAGACTCTCATATAAGTTAGAATAGGATTAATCTATTTGCAAAGCACCTCAAATAGTTGTTAGGTTATTTGTTCTATAAAAAGGAAGGAGAGATCCTTTCTTTTAGGAGATACAATTAATAATTACAGTACATTATATAACATTATATATATTACATATGTACGTATTTGTATTTATGTATGTGTATAGATTTAAGGCAGTGGGGAGAATAGCATATGACAAGGTTGAAGACAGATTAGTTTTCACCAAATTGTAAAAAACTTTGAATACAAGGCAAAATAATTTCAATTTTTATCCCAAAGGCAGAGAATCATTAAATGTTTCTGAGTAGAGGCATGATGTAACTAGGTCATACATAAGGGAATTTTATCTGGCAACAAACAGCATTAAGGATGATTTGTAAGGTAGGAGAAAAGATTAAAGACGGAAAGATTTTTCGGGAAGTTTAGATGAATTGTATTGAGAACCTATACTAAGGTGAGAATAGGGAAATTGGAAAAACTAAGAAGAGATATTGCTGAGGTAGAATAAAAAGGTTGAGATAGTTGGAAGATAACAGCATGTTTTAAATGGGAAAGATTTGGCTGAATGCGAGTCACACTGGTAGAAATAGTGAGATCAGGTAAAAGAGCAAAGTTCTGGAGAAGAAAGGAAAAGCTTTGTAATAGGTAGATTAAGGTTAAGGTATCATTATAAATATAAAATAGATGAGATACAGATTAAAATAAATGCATCCTACAAGATCACTTTCATAAAGCAACTCTCAAAGTCAATTAATTAAATTGACCAAGTAATCAGCATAGGGTGAACTGAACTGAAAATGAAAAAATACTTTAAGATAAGGTACTAGTGAAAGAGATAGGAGAGACCAGTTATAGGAGAAAGATATAAGAAGAATATGTTATCAATGAAGTCAATAAAATGAAAAAAATTCAGAAAGGAGTGGTAGTTAATAAACGGTGCCAAATACTTGAGGAACTAATGACCTAGAAAACAACAAGAAGAAGAAACAATGAACAATCCTATTGGACAATGAGGAAGTGATAGATAACTTTTGAAATAATACAATTTGGGTTTTGGGAGCAGGGGATTTGTTGTTGTTTGGTTGGTTGCTTTTTTAGAGAGAGAACAGAAAGAAAATATCAGATGTTAGGAAGAAGTCATTAGATATGAGACTTTTAAAAGAAGCTTTCTGCTACAAGGGTGAAGACAGATGAAATTATTAGTTGGATGGAGGAGAAGGGACTAAGAAAAGGCTTTATTAGAATTCAAAGACTTTGGAAAGCTCATAAACAGATGGGAAGGAGCAAGTGGGAAGATGAGAATGAGAGCTTGGATAAAGCAAAATCTCAGTAGAGAGGTTAAAGAACCCACAGAGAGAAATTAGTCTCAACATGGAGATAAGGTACCTATTTTGCTGAGACAAAAAGAGAATAGAGAATTGATGATGATGATGAGGAAACTTCCAGTTTCCAGTCAGCACACCTAAATCTTTCAGTCAGGTAAAAGTTTAGGAATTCTTATTCATTCTAAAGTACTATAATGCCCCAGTGGGGTCATTCATTGGGATATACTGGTAAATGTTTAAAAACTATCTATCCAGAAGAAAAGGGGGAGGAAAACACTACATGCATAGCATATTTTTACACTTAGTCTGCATTATTAACATTTTCTTCATTACTTTCTTAAGTCTAGGCAATCAATAAAGAAAAATAAAATCTCAGTTTATAGCATTTGCCAACAAATTTAACAAGTGGATTTCTTGAGCCAATATGAGTTGGCTCGTTCATAACCCTAGTTATACACAACAAACATGCTTCCAAAGTTTACTCTCAAAATAATCAAATGTTTGAGTTTGTGTCAAAATCAGATTTTTTTCCCACAGGCAGTTGAGATTGGGGAAATTGAAGTGACTACTGTGAGGATTTCTCAGGCCTGTCCCAGTTCAATCACCATATCTTTAAGTTGGACCAGACTTGTTTTTTGTAATGAAGGAATAGAAAAAATTTCATCCCTTTCCCTCCTTTATCCTGGTAACTTTGTAAATACATTAATGTTTTGAATTAAGTTATGGAAACACAGGATAAAAATCAATGAACAATTACTGTGGCTCATATAGAATTTTTATGTTTTCACTTGTCACTTAATTTAAATAATATTTTATTTTGGTTTTTAGACTTGGGGCTTTACAGTATAACAATCAGTGAAAATTACTATACCACACATAACAGTGTAGTTCAGAATGTTCTACAATAAATTAAAGCTATAGACATATATAACAGCACACACACAGAAGTTTCTCTGTGATTTCACTGGTACAGAGAATTATAAGGTGAGGAAACTCCTATGAATCAGGTGAGCATCTACTCTGGAATTTACAATCTTAGAAAGTTACCTAGAACACTGAGAGGATCACACAGCTACTATATACTTTGGGCAAGATATTGTGCATATATAGATACATATACATTACTTAATACATATAACTACTGCATGTTTTCATATATAAATTAATATTATTTTCTCACTGGTAAAGAACCAGCTACCCTTACAACTATTATTTTTATTTCAACTACTGCCTAATCAAATGTGTATCTGAGGACTTTTGCTTTAAAAAAATCTCAAATGCAAAAAAAAATTCTCCAACATACATATTCACTACAAGAATAGTATAAATTTCATTTTTATTGTCTGAGAACTAGTCACCAAGCATTTGTAATGGCTGAATATGAATGTGGAAGGCAGGTTTATTGATAAATAGATCTTTTTTCCTGTGAAATTTGGGTGACTTCATTCCTATTCAGTTTCTCTTCCTCCCCCTTTCAAAGAATTCTCTTCTTCTCTCCTACACACAATAACCCTATGCTCTATCTTTTCCCAAACTTTTTCCCATTTATATCCTACCCTCTTTTCTATCTCTTCCATAATTTGTACTTTCCAACTTCTCAATTGACCAAGAAATAAATATTTATTCAGCATTATCATTTATTTGGGCTATTATAATTTCATAGGGCTTTCATTGCTGGTCCCTAAGGGAAACCACTGAGGAAGCACACTCTAACTATCATTTATCTTGCCTGGATCCTTAGCCCCTTTTCCATCTATATACTGCTGCACTCCAAGAAAACTCTACATCCAAGCTGAACCTCTATGAAAACTGACAACTTTCTCTAAACTTATTCCTCAATGATTAACATATTCCCACCCCATCCCAGTGATTCTAAGCCTTTAGCTGTATTCAAACTCCATTCTTGATCCTCCATGGAATGTTCTTTCATTTTCATCTCCTTCAATTAAACACTGCCATCACTCCATTTTAAAGCTCCTCATCCCTTCCCTGCTTTCTAGAATGCCTGCTTCAGGGTATCAAACAAGTTTACATCTTAAGTCTTTTCTTATTTTTTTTGTCTTCTTGCACTCATTGAGACCTGGTTTCTTTCTTGATGACACAGTTTCCTTGACCAACTCTGGCAGTAGCTGATCTTTTTATTTATTCACCTTGATCAACTAATTGGCGTGGAGGAATTGGAGTATTCCTTGCACTCCCTTGCCATTTCCAGGCTCTCCCTTTATCACCATCACTGAGGAACCTGTCTTCCTTTAAAGATTATTCAATTCATGTTTATTAATCATTCAAGATTCTGGTGGCTGTTTCCAACCAATCTCCAGTATACTTTACTGTCTTCCTCAATGACTCCAAATGAACTGTGCAGGCAAATAAATTATAAGACTTCAGATGAGAGAGAATCTCTCAGGTTAAAGTAATTGGGGATAATGTTTTATGGAGTACATAAAAATAATTTGGTTAGATAGAAAATAATATGTTGGATAGTTATTCTTCTTCATTCCCTTCCTTTCCTTTACCTAGAGCACTACTTTTTTGTCTCTTCCCAATATATAGAGCAGTACATATATAATGACGTACTTATCCCCAGTCCTGCTGCCAGGGAGAGAATAAAAATGATTTTGGGGATTCAGCAGATACAGAGTGAAAGAGCTACCAGATTAAGATACTAAATTCTGCCAAAGTTATCTTGAAATCTGAGGTCAGAAACTTTTGACTCAATTCTTCTATCTGTTACCATGGTTAAAGTACTTCTTGCCTCATACTGATTGCTTATTTATAAAGAGTAGTAACTCTACATCACAAAGCATTTTGAGATGTTCTTAACAAAAAAAATGTGTCATTATCCATTTTTACTATAATAAAAAAACATCCCACACTAAAATTGAATATGTGAATTGTATTCAAGCATAAAGATAAAGGGACCAAATTGATGGCCCAAAGAGAATCCAATTTTAGGGGCACTGACTCCAGGAATGCCTAGTTAATTCTCCCTTTCTGCTTTGGCTAAAATCTGGCAAGAAAATATGAGCCATGTCTCCATGTCCAAAGAAGGAATAGAAATAAAATGGAACTAAATGTTATTTGATACATATTAGAGAGGGCAGGAAATTTTTATAAAGAAAATTCAATATCCCCTAATGTACATTTTAACTATATTATATACCTTTTGTAAACTTAAAATTCCTCTAAATAATTATATATATATATTTTTTTTTTCGGCCTTAGTAAATTTATATTACCATTCTGGTAAATATCATAAATATTTGACATAGTTTCAGATTTTACAATATTTAACTGTTTAATATTTTCCATTCACTTTCTACCCATCTTAATTACAGGTTTTTAATTACAAAAAAATATGTCTTCTGGACCTTATATCCTGGTTTCTGGGAATCTGCACACTCCTTTTAGAAGTAGAGACACACTGTGTACTATTGTGTTTGATTTTTTTTTTTTGGCAGTGAGTATGAATATCAACACTATTGTCATTTTCCCACACTTTATGATAACTGACTGAAGCAGTACTTACTGCATAAGGAAACACCAGTTAGATAAATGTTTTAGTGGGCAACAATGTGGCAGTCAGTCTTCTTGGTAAATGAACACTGAACTATCAGAGTAGTAATACATTTACATTGAAAAATTCTTTCGAATCTTGCTGGGCAAAATCTATTTGATCAAGTGATTATTCTTATCTCTTTCATCCTTTCTAACAAGACACTCATAATTCCAGTGCTGAATTCTACTCAATAAACTAAGATATTTTTGGAAACAACTTAATTAATTTTCTACCTTGTGTGTTCTCATCCTTACTTTTAAAAAATTTTAAGTGCTTTTAAAATGAATTTAAAATTATGTTTACTCCTCTGCTACTATACCCAGAGTTTGAAGCAATTATCACTCCACTGCACTGTTTCTTTCCCAGAATTGGTCTATAAAACTGGAGACTATTTTCAAGATATACAGATGAAAGGAGAATTAAATATGAAAAGTTTGTAGATTTGGATTTGAAAAAAGTCCCAGTACACCTAAAGAACATCAAACATTTCCAAAAATTCAATAATTGAACAATCTGTTTTCAGTCAATTTAACTTCCTTAGGTCTCAATTTCTTCATTTGTAAACTGAGAAACTTTGGATTTAGATGATGTCCAAAGCCCCTTCTAGATTTACAATTGTAATTAATGATTATAACAATAATTAACAACTATAATTAGCAAATTAGAGTGATTATCATTTCTGATACCACTGGTTACTATAGTAGCCAAGATGGGGATGTGATCTATAGCTAAACAAGAGACTATAAATTACCTTGAGTAAGTGTAAACAATAAAAGAAGCTCCAAAGTCTCATGGTAATACTGTCAAGTGACTCTGGGCCATCCCTGATACTATGCCTTCTTTGCTCTGTTTCTATATAATATCTGACCCAGCCTAGGATTGATGTGGGTCTTTTTTATACATTCTGTCCTCCTGCCACCTTGGACTGGGTTTCATGAGTAACTCCCCAATTAACCCTAATAAATCTAAATTCTTTCTTCAGTATCTCAGAGTTATTTCAGAGGTTATGGATCCCTACAATTGGCATATCAGGGCACAACAGCTCAGTCCCCTTATATTTAGTATAGCTAGCAAGATAGTCTCCGTCCCTAAAATCTTATGTCCTTACATTTGCACATATAATCAAAATGTTATAAGAAAAGTCATGTAAATAAGGGCTACCTTTATACAATGTTATACAATTAAACCTCATCTATTTTTTACTGAACAGTTTCAGGACTCATCTTTCCCACCAGCTCCAGACAAAGAAGAAATGTTTTCTGACCCTTTTGTTAGTTGCCCTTAAGTATTTGTATTTTGAGCAGAAATGTAGATTTCTAGATAGAATCAGATTCTTTTTTCTTAAGCAAAATAAAAACTTTAGTATTTTTTTCTCCAAATGGCATTTTCAACACAAGTTTAGCTAAAGTCTATTAAGGAGCTGTATTTTATCAGCATCAGACACTTCCTTTGGAGTTCCACTGATACAGAGACAACTCATTTATGTCTTAGTAGATAAGTCCTAGGAAGTTATTCCAAGAAATTTTCCCAAGGTCAACTGCTTTGAACTCTCGTAGTCAACTATTTTGACTCCACACCTAGTATCTATTTTGCCATAAAATTTCCACAAAGCTGAATTAAATTTACTTTTTTTAAATTTCTGCAATTAATAAAGGGATAAGTTTTAAATCTAAATTACTCTAAGATATTGGTTTTGAAATATAGTAAAGTCCTAAAAAAATGTTTGAGATTCTTTGTGTGGGTCATTGAATTGAGTAGGTGATTCAGATTAGATTTCTTAGCAAGCTAATATAGTCTTAACAAATCAATTTTTTTTTTTTTTACAAAATTTGTATTCATTGTTTTTCTTTTTCTGGTTTTACATGCATATTAACTTTTAAAAATATACATTTAATTTGCTTCTGATAATTGAACATACATTTATTGGTTAATAAAAGTATAGGATACTGAGTCAAATTTACAAAATTAAGAGCTATTCTCCAAAAGATAAATGATCAAAGGATATGAACAGGCAGTTTTCAGAAGAAGACATCAAAGCTATAAGTAGTTATGTAAAATGTTTTAAATCACTAAGAATGAAAATTTTAAAAATTCTGACATACATCTCATACCTAATCAGATTGGCTAACATAATAGAAAGTGAAAATAGCATGCTGAAGGAGCAATAGAAAAAGTGGAATAGTAATACACTGTTAGTGGAATTATAAATTGGTCCCCTCTGGAAGATAATTTGGAACTATGCCCATACTTTTGACCTAACAATATCAATACTAGGTCAGTATCCCAAAGAGATTTTTTTTAAAAAGGAAAAGGACCAGTTTGTACTGTAAAAATATTTACAGCATCCTTTTTTTGTGATGGTAAAGAACTGGAAATTGAGGAATGGCTGAACAAGCTGTAATATTTGATTGTGATGGTATATGATTGTGCTCTAAAAATTGAGCAGAATGACTTCTGAAAAACCTAGAAAGTCTTATATGAACTGATACAAAATGAAGTGAGATGAACCAGAACACTACCCATGGTAGCAGCATTATAAAAGACTTTGGTGTTCCAATCAAGACAATGATCCAAGACATTCTAAAGGACTTAGGATGAAAAATACTGATCATCTCCAGGGAGAAAACTGATGAATTCTGAGTATAGATTAAAGCATACTTTTTTCATTTTCTTTATTTTTCTTGGGTTTCTTTATGTTATTTTGCAATATGACTGATATAGAAATATTTTCATGACTTAATATTATAATTAAAATCACATTGCTTATCTTCTCAATGGGTATGGGAGGGGAAAGAAGAAAGGAGAAAATTTGGAATTCAAAAAATTTAAATATGAATATTAAAATGTTTAAATATAACTGTGAAATATTTAATGAAACTATATTTAATAACTATATTCATTGAATCAATATTTAGCATCAAAGAAATTTTTCAGATTTTCTGAAGAACTGAAAAAGCTGATACTGTATGTATCATTACAGTCCCAATTTTATAGTGAAGGAAAATAACTGAAAGTCAAATGAATTAAGAGACTTGCTCAAACAATCAGAAGCACTGAAACTGAGATATAAACACAAGTTCAATAGCCTTCTCTGTTTCACATATTAAGCAGTTTTTGCATTTGGAATTTAACTAGGTAATCAGCACTCTTCTATCCTCAAAACAGGCAGAACCCACAGCTTGGACCTGGCCTCTAGATTTAAAGAGGAGAGGAGTTTCGGGTCTAGAATATACAAAATACTGCCCTCAAAAATCATCAATCTACAATGGTGAGAGAATAATGAGAAAAAGTAACTTCTAGGTTTCTGGAGCTAGGGACTCTAGAAATAAATTGTTATTTGAATTTTTTCACTGACCTCTCCACTTATGTTTGATTTTGTAATGTAAGAACATTTCTAACCAGACCTCATTTTTCAAATAGAATTCATTTCTCAATTTTAAAGCTTATTGCTTTGATCCTATATGATGTTTGGAGAAAATGGCTTGTTTTTCTCTCTAGATTTATTCTCTTTGACTTAAAAGAACTTTACGTTTATTAACAAGGTCTCCTTTAAAGTACATTAACACTTTGAATTGATCTATCTGGATAATAAATATGAGATATAAAAATTCTTCACTTTAAAGATACACAATCGATAGATCAATAGTAAAATTTTACATATACATAAGAGATTTCTGATGTAAATCCATATGTATTAAGCAGAAAAGTTGGCAAACTTAAACTATCTAAATGAGCTAATCAATTTACCTGATAACCAAAAAAAATATTAAAAAACTCATTCTCCATTCAATAAGATAATAAATATTACTATAATGATTATCTACCCTAAATCTTTTGTAATATTAAGTGCAATAGATGGGTGGCTCCAGACATAACAATTTCCTCCTGAAAAAGGGTTAATATCTTCTCAGCAATGTGGTGATCTTAAACAATACCAAAAGACTTGGGATAGAAAATGTCATCCACATCCAGAAGGGGGAACTATTGGAGACTGACTATGGATCAAAATAATATTTCTTTCCCATAGTTTTTTCCTTTTTATTCTGATTTTTCTTTTGCAACATGTATAAATATGGAAATATGCTTAAAATAACTATACATGTATAATCTATCTATCTATCAATATATATATATACATATAAATATATATACATATATACATATATATATGTTTCTTATTTCTTGGGGAGGGGGAGATAAAGGAGGGAAAGAAAAAATTTGGAATTCAAAATCTTATAAAAATGAATGTTGAAAATTATCTTTACATGTAATTAAAAAATAAAATACTACTGATGGAAAGAAAAAAAAAAACAAGGCTTATAATTTGTCTCCCTTTTGCCATATTTAACCAGCTTCCTGAGGCTTACCCCCTACAATCCTTATCTCTCAGGTATTCTCAGGGTCAGTCCAGGGGGGTAACATTAGTGACAAGAGAGAAAGAATGATAAAATTATGTCTATATTTCCCCACTTGCCATTAATTATATTTATATCCACATGATCCATTGGCTTTTTCCCAAATACTCTTTTCCCCTCACAGGTTAAGACTCCTAATAGCATGGACACATAGAATATAATAGGTTAACAGGACTTTACAAGTCATCTGATTCAATTAGATGAAAAACCTGAGTGTCATATGGATTGATTGTTAAGGTCATAGAGATGATAAGTTGCAGAATAATTTAAACACAATTCTTTTCTTTCAAATCTGGTATTCCTTCCATGCTACTACTCCAGTTAGCTATTTACTTTTTCTAGAGTTGAGAAATCACACCTCCCAAACCATGGGAATTGGCAAAAGAATCAGGGCCTGTGCAAACAGCCACTCAAGGATGGTTTGCTCCTGCAAGACCCTTCATCCTTCTCCTGACATACAACACAAAGAATAGCTTTAAAATATGGTTTCAAATGCCCTTCCTCTTATTCTCACTAAACAAGAAATCTCATAGTTGATTTTTTGATGGCCTTCTTTCTTCATGTTCAAACCCCAAAATGGACAGAAGTAGAAGCAGCTCCGGAATTTATAAAATCCTCCTGTCTTCCAAACATTGAAAAGATAGGCAAAGTCATAAATCTTATTGTGTGTGTGTGTGTGTGTGTGTGTGTGTGTGTGTGTGTGTGTGTGTGTGTGATTTAGTTTTAGGGTTTTTTTTCTTTTGTTTTGTTTGTACTCCTCTCTAGTAAGAGCAAATTGAAACTTTAAGTATACTTTTAACAGAAATATTTTATAGATGATGATTCTTAGATTCTATGGTATCACATTAAATCTCAGGTATATAATAACTTAGGAAACTTTGGGTGACTGATCTGAAAAAAAAAATGTCTTTCCATAAGAACATAAACTCTTTGAGAACAGGAACTGTCTTGTGCCCTTAGGATGTATACTTGGAGCACAGTAGGTACTTAACAAACTTTAATGATTGATTATGGGAAAATGTTACCATCGAAATGATGCATATCCAATTTTCTGCATCACAACATATGACATATTTTTGAATTGCAGCTTAAGTTGGGTATTTATTCTCAATAAATTTAATCTCAATAAATTAATCACTTTTCATGCACTATTTTATTTGAGCATCAGAACAATCTTGGGAGGTAGCTGCTATTATTTACCTCTATTTTAAACATGAGGAATGAGCTTCAAAGAGGTTGCTGAATCTCAAATTCTCAGTTTGAAAGGACCTCAAGGTCTCCTGAGCATATCCATTCCACTTTGGAATGAATTCAATTGTTTAAAAGTTTTTCTTTATATCAAGCCTAAATTTTCTTTCTTGCATATAAAGTTAAATGACTTGTCAAGAGTGCTAATATTTGAATCCAGATACTTTCTGATTCTGAATCCACTAACCTTCCACAGTCCCTATCAAAATGCATATTGTTCAGAAAACTTGGGTTTCAGTCCTACTTTTGAAGGTTGTGGGACTCTGGTCAAATCATCTAACCTTTCAGTATCCAGCCAAATCTCCAAAACTATACATTGTTGAATGGCTGTCAATCAGCAACAGTAGAGGGAGTTTCTCACTAGAAGTCCCTTATGTCAATAAAATCACAGGCTGCACCCTCCCAGAAAAAAAAAACCTTAAAAGTTATACAATTAAAATATTCTGACACCCGAAAGATGCTATTGAATTCATTTATGAAAAAGAATTAAGTGTACTTTGCTTATTTTGTCATTGTAAATACTACTGAGATTATAAACAAATACCTTCTTGCTTGAAATGAAATGAAATAATAAGGTTTAGAGGAAGGGAGCATAGAATAAGCCCATTTAAAAAAAAAAAGCAGACACATAATAGTAATAGTGAGTCACTAATATGATTATCTGCTTTGTCTATTGAGTTTACTATTCATTCTTAGATTAATTTATTAATGTTCGTCTTTTCTCTTCATTTAATTTTAATTAAACACTTTATTTTTAATTCATTATCAAACATTTATCCTTGTTGACTGCTAAGAAATCCTAAATTTATCTTAAGGGTGTCTTTTGCCTACAGCTTTTAAGAAAGATTTTTATTTCCTTAAAGGTAGAAACTTAGATGCCTTTAATATTCTACTAAATAATGTAACATAGCAACGGAAAAGAATTCATTCTTTAGAAAAATACTATAAAAACGTGGAGCCAAATTTAGTTTTATATACTAACGCTATAACTTTCCTTGCAGCAAAAAGAAGTTGTCTCAAATAATTTATTGGGAAAATTGACCATAAGAATTGACATATTAGAAAGTTCAACTTGAGCCCAAGAATAAAAGTAAATTATATGGGGAGGAGATGAGAACTATTATCAGATTTTAATTAAAATTATATTCTACTCTAATGCTGGATGTTAAGATTAGAATTCATATAGAGAGTCCATTTTTTAAGGTAAAACATTCTCTAGAGGAATATTTCAATGTTTAATAATGTTTCCTGACAGCTTACAAAATATTTAGATAAGTAGCCCTCAAGTAGATAAAACATAAAGTCCATATCTTTAGGCATCTGAAGAAACAGTCTAATCATTAAATTAAATGCTAGATTCCAATAAAGTCAAAATGAAATAAATATTTAGGAAATGGCTTGACTACCTATTGTGATAATGAGTCATATTCTATCAGAAATGCCTACCTCAAAGGATTCTGAGTGAGAAAACTAATTTCAGGCTGTAAAGTACCTGGAAACATTTAGAAAAAATAGTGCTTGAGAAAGTCAAGATAGTATTAAAGTCATTGTATGATTAAAAAATTAACATTTTATTACTTAAAAGAATATAGTAATTCAAAATTTGTACTATTTGCACAAATACCCTTTTCACTTAAAAATAACAAAACATTTGTAATCATTTTAACAGTGTTCCAAAAAACATAAAAGCAATCATTTTTAAAGAACTGATAAAATAAAGCTTAGTCACTTTATATTCAACTTACTAGGGAACAAAGAATATAGTACTGTCAACCAGGAAAAAAATTTTTTTTCTCCCAACTTACTTTGTCCAATTTTGCAATATTTACTAAGCACATGTTAGTTTCCTGTGCCTTTAGAGATAAGAAAAAGGCCATAAATCTCATTTTACAATTGTCTTATCAACTTTTGATTAAACTTTGACAAGAGTTACTTGCAATAAGGAGAGAAAAAAAAAGTCTAGGATGGCTGAACATGAACTTTGGAAATGAATACTTAAGATGATTGAATAAAGCCTATTAATTGAGATGTTGTAAACCACTTGAGAGTGAGTAATTATTATTAACATTGACTATTTGCTAAGTTCTGTGCTATGTACTATGAAAGACAACTTTTCCACTCCGAAAGGCTCATCTACTTATTACCTATTAGCCACCAACTCACAAATCCTCTTACCTATTTTCCACTTTTATTTTTTAAAAATGAATGTATATACACAGTTATTTATATTTATTTATATCATTTACAATAATATGTTTTAATAATATAAATGATTTTTACTTATAAAATAATAATATCTTAATAAATAAGAGTGAGTTGTATGTATTCATAATTGCTTCTGATAAATATTGTACTGGCTGTGTTATTCTGGTAAAGTCATTGAATTTTTCTGGGTCACTAGGAATTTTGAGTCTATTACTTGCAGAAAAACTGGGGATCTGCTTTGGTAGTGGGAGTTTCTTCACTATAAGTACTCAATGGCATCAAACCCAAATGGAAATGGGATAGGGAGGGGAAAGAAGCAACAAACTGTATATAAGGTTACCTGGGAGATTACATGTTGTAATTTATTTTATTTTGTTAAATTTTTCTCAATTATATTTTAATCTGCTTCTAGCTGCATTTGGGAGAATTGCAGACTATTTGACAATTCTTTCCTATACAATGAAATAAAAGACAAAAATTTTAGATTTTAGTTCTATAGCTTAGAATAACCCTTTTTAGCTTAATTCCCAAAATATCAATACGTTTCAATGGAAAAAATATTGATTGAAAAATCAGTTCTTGCTGAGAATCGCCAAAAATATATAAAACTCCATCTTATAGAAAATATAGACACATTTATTGAACACTATGTCAAATATATTGTGTTAGATATAGGAGAGAAATAAGAACAAATAAGACCAGATTCCTCCCTTCAGAAAATTTTAATCTTTGAGAGGAATTAATATCTTAAATTAACAGAAGAAAAAAATGAATAAGCTAATTATTTGAGCTAACAAAAAGATTGAAGTTAAAATATTTTTGTCTTCCCTGTAACCTACTTCATGTGAATTTATGTATTTGAAAGTATGTATTAACCAACAATATGTATTTATTATTGTCTATGTTTATACTTCATGTGTATTTCAGATTTTAAAGATCGAAAGAATATTACTGTTCTTTTAGTATAGTTCCTTCACTTTACAGATGAGGAAACAAAAACAAAGATTTTACAAATGCTAAATATCCGAGCTGAGATTCTCAACCAAATTATTTCCAAATTCTGTTCTCTTTTCACTTGGGGAGGTAAAAGGACGCATACTCATTTGTGTATGCATTTCTATATGTATCCTTACACTTAGAAGTTTATATTTAAAGAGAGATACAGTCAAAAGAGCATCGGATCTGAAGTCAATAAAGTACTCTGAAAAATGTGCTTGCTAGGGCAAGTAGATAGTGTGGTAGCTCCACCGGCACTGGAATCAAGAGGTCCTGAGTTCAAAGGCAGTATCCTATACTCATTAGCTATGTGATCCTAGGCAAGTCACTAACCCCACATACCTCAAAAAAATTGCTCTATAGAATGATAGACAAGTCACTTAATTTATCTAATCTTCAATTTCTACAGCTGTAAAATAATCATAATATCCACTCAGCTGCTCAATAAATAATAATTAAACATTTACTATGTGCCAGGTACTATTTTAAGCGTTGGTAAAACATAAAGAACTGACCAACTCATAGGTACTTAAGTTACAAGAACATTAGTATTGAGAAAGTAACATTGCTTGATGATGAATAAGAATGATAAAGACATGTTGTAAGGATGTAGAGTTCCTGGGTTTCATTTATTAGTTGTATTATCCCAATTTCAGTCAAGTAATTAAGTTCTCAGCCTTAGTTTCTTCATCTATAAAATGAGGCTATATATATTAGATACTTCATTAAGTAGGGCTTTTTTTTTGAGGAAAGACTTTGTAAATTGTAATGCATGATATAAATACAAGCTATATTATTTCAATAGTTTCAGGGACCTTTTAGTTCATTGGAATCAATACTTTAAATAACACAGATCACAACCTACTCATACTTTCTTATTCTATGAAATTCTTATACATGTCTTCCCACCCAAGGTACTTGTCTTCCTCTGGAAGACAACAATCATTGCATATGTTGTTTTAAGATTAATCTTTTCCCCAAGATGCTATGACTTTTAAGGATTCTGCTATGCCAAAAATATGATTTGCTCTTCTTCCTTTTGATATTTTTTGCATTTCAAGTACATTCCACAGAGGCATTTTATGCCAATAAATTTCCATTCCCTCATGACATTATCCTAATGTACAAATCTGTGCTGTCATAAACTTCTCCTTTCTCATAGATTTTAATTCTGTCATAATGGTATATTTCCAGAAATAACAAACAACATAGTGAGTAAATATGACCAATGATATTATGATATTGTAGATAATACACTAAGAGAATAATGACATTTTAAATTCAAACTGCAATACTTTTATTTAGGCCTACATCATTTCTTGCTTGGTCTTTCCTCCCTCCAATGTGTCACCTATCAGGTATGATTCAGAGATATTCTTGTTAGGTATGATTTAGAATAGTCTCTGAGGTTCTGAAGTTTGGTATCTTTCCTCTGAGGTCACCTATAATTTATCTTCTTCAAGAAGTCTTTCCTAGGCCTTCCTAATTAAGAGTAGGCACTAAGATGCCTTTTCTGTGAGATTACCTCCAATTTATCTATTTGTATAAAGTTGTTTACATTAGAAAGTGAGCTGCTTGAGAAATGGGACTTTTTTTGGCATATAATAAGCAGTAACTGATTATACATTAGTGATGCTTCAATCATGTAACTACCACCTTAAAAATCTTCTATTTATACCTATCTATGTCATAACATTCTTTTAATCAGTAAACTTTAGGAAAGTAGGGACTGCATCTTATCTAAATTCTGCATCTCAGTCAGCATATACTCTGAACACAGCAAACACTTTACTAACTTACTGTAAGTTATTAATATTAATTTGATTCTTGAGCTATGAGTAAAAAATTGGTTTCAACTTTGGGGGATAACTAGGTGGTACAGTAGATATAGCACTGGACCTGCAGAAAGGCAGATTTCAAATGTGATCTTATACAATAGTTGTGTGACTCTGTCCAAGTTATTTAACCTCTTTCTGATGTAAAATGGAGGAAATTATAACATCTATTTCTGAGGGTTATTATGACAATAAATGAGAAATTATATGTAAAACATTTTATAAACCTAATAGTTCTACATAAATATTTATTATTATTATCATTATATGTTCATAATCTATAGAAATTTAGAATTTCTTTAAATTTCAGGTTTAAAAAATGAAAATAACTTTAAAGTCTTAAACTCATCTGGTATGTAGTATTCAAATGTAGTTTACAATTTCCTATCCCTAATTAGCTTCAGATCTAGACTAACTTTCTTCAGATCCTTGTAGGAATTATATTGTATGGGTGCATTTATACACATTTAATGTTTTTTCTATATTTGTCATTGTGTTCAAGTCTGAAATATAGTTTGTTTTTGTTTTGATTGATAAATTACTGATAAATTACTGGAAAGTGATTTCCTCTCAATCAACAAGTGTGTTGAATGTTACCTACTCTATGATGGATCTCCATTCCCTCCAACTCTTGCAATAATCAAAATTTTTAAACTGATTTAACCTGTTTCTAAAAGGTTTATGGCTTCTGTTTTTTTATTTTTGTTTTTGTAGGCAATAAATAGTTCACCTTAGCTATACAGTAAATAAAATCATTTCTACAAGTATCCTGAAATTGCACACCTAAACAAAAACTGAATTTAGCAACCTAAACTGAAAGAGATCAAAATTTAACTCAGAAAAATATTTTAGGGGTCCAGGTTAACTCTAATTCAGTAGTCTTAGAAAATAAGTTGATATGGTTCCTGTTAAAATTGATTAACCAAGATAAGCATTTTTAAACACTGATTTGGTTTGCACACTAGAAAATTTAAAATTGGGATCTGGTTCCAAGTTCTTCTCATTAAAACTTTTTTTTTTAATCATGGCTTACTTTTCATTTTGCTTCAATATATTTTTAGATGTATTTTATAATAATAATAGTAGAGAGAGATTTACATAGTGCTTTAAGGTTTAAAGAGTGCAATTCTTTACATATTAGCTCACTTGATTTAGTAACAAATGTCATTTCCCATGACACTATTTAATTACCTTCTCCAACTAACCACACATTCATTCTTTTCATAGTAGTAACTGTCTACTGCTTAAACCTCAACCACAATGTAGGTTAGTGGTTATCAGAACTTCTAACCCAGATGTCAAAGTCAAAATTCATTAGTGTTATCTGAATAATGGAATTTATTTTTCAGGACAGGTGTTTTATTTGATAACCATACAGCTCTCCTTACTGAAAGAATTCATTTTTCTTGCCAATTTTCCTCCCAACCAAGAGTTTAAAAATGAAACTCTCTAAGCAGTAAATAGGCATATTGAACACAAGCAGATTTTATCATCTTCAAATTATTCAGTAAATCTTTTGATTACAATAGCTAGACTGTTAGTATCATGATTAATATTTAGTGACAGTAATCTTAAAATTTATGGCTAAAGTACCATATTGATTTTGTTAACAATAAAATAATATCTAAAAGTCTTTGATACTCCCCAGTTTGAAAAACCTTATTTCCTTTCCTCAATTTCTTTCAAGTTTGAACATTATGAAAAATAGAACAGTAAATTGTCCCTAATTAACATTAACCTAAGCAATAATACTTTTTCCTGACAGATGACAGGTGCTATAGTGTTAAGATCGTGATTCTAGTAGCATCAAAGAATGTTAATATCATGTCAGGAAAAAGTCTATACTGATTATTAATTCTAATAATAAGTCTCCTGCTTAGAGAATTGAAGTCTTCCTTAATAAGAAAGAACAATGAATAAAACTTAATATGATGAAAATTAGTAAAAGTAAATGAGTCCTGTATTTGAGTTCAAATAATCAATTGCTTAAGTACAGGATGGAAGAAAAGAAGGATTAGTTGTGTTTATTTGGTCCTAGATAACAGAAAGGGGATCAAAGAGTAACTTTTCTAACAAAAGTTGCTGTCCAAAAATGGAAGAAACTGATAGCACTATTTGGTGGGAGAAATAAAGAATTCTCATATTGAAAATCTTTAATTGGAATATGGTTGACCATTTGTTGAAAATAGTAGATAAGGATGGACCCGATGAGAAGAGAATGTGTGTTAGTGAGAGACAGACAGACAGACAGACAGACACACACACACACACACACACACACACACACACACACAGAGAGAGAGAGAGAGAGAGAGAGAGAGTGTCTAATTAAATGCATTTCTTCTTGCCTGCTTCCAATACTAACTGTAATTTCAGAAGTCTTCAAGCAATACTTTTTCAAGTATGTTGTAGTGGAAATTCATAAACTAGATAGTTACTGAGGTTCCTTCTAGCTGAAAAATACTGTGATTTTTTAAAGATGACTGTTAATAATAAGGACATATTTTAAAAGGGGAGCAGTTTGTGTAAAAGCTTCTATTACTATGATCTTAATAAAATTTTATATTTTCAGAGATAAGAGTTCATGATGAGTACAGAGATGAGATAAAATGAACAGGGATCTAGGACTTAAAGGCTATTGGTCTAGGGTTCATGTTTATTCATTGAAAGTCATCCTCTCAACAACCAACAGTATAAATATACTAACCTCTAATAAAACTTACTTTATCCTACTCAATGACAAACAAATCAGAAAACTATGTGAAATGTTTCTATCCAGCAAAATATATTTCTCTGTCCACTTCTATCATCATTAATTATGTAAGTGATATGAAAAGATATTAGATTGGAACCAAAAAAAAATGAGGAAAAGAAAATTCTTTACTCATCTCTTGTTCTAAGTCTAGATAGCACTTCAGAAATCAGATCAATTTTGGCAGTCAAAATTAAAATAAACTTTTTTGCAAAGGTTTGAACTTGGTTACAGGTGTCAAAAATGAATACATTAAGGATTTACATTTCTGACCTGTTTGTTTAACTGCCAGGAGTACTTTAGTTGTTTCCTGAGTCCCTCTAATCAAAACAGTGTTATGGTCTTTATAGAAAAAATACTCATTTTAGCACATTTTAGCACATGAATTACATTATACATTTTTGTACCTTGATTCACTGTATACACTTCTTGGCACCAAAAAGCCCTTATTAAATGGAAGCATTTTAGTCCATCCAGATGACGAAATATCTATTTTAAACTGTTAGGTTCCCCAAGCATCAAAAAATTATATTCGTTATGTCTAGTATCAAAAGGCTGTCTGAACCATTAGAAAATTATAAGACGTTTTTTGTTGGAAAATTCTATGTAACTGCAGTAGACATTCCTACTTGAAGACATTTATACTTTACTAGAATAATCAATCAAGTAAATAATAACCCTATTATATCACCCACAATGTTACTATGTTATCTACTATATTATTACAATATAGAGACATACTATAACATGAAATATTTTTGACATGTTATCATTATCCCTACTTTTAAGGATCAGACCGAAACCTGTAAATTTGTTAGTATACAGGACTTCCAGGTGGGGAATTTTCCTCTACTAGTGCAGGTCATCACCTTTTCCTCAATTTATAATTTTACATCACTGTTTAAACTCAGAGAGTTTAAGTGACTTGCCTAGAACCCAACAGATAGTGTGTTTCAGAGACAAGACTGGAATCCATGGCACTCTCACTTCACAGCCACTTCTCTGTGCACTATCCCATAAGAAAAGGATCAGGCAGTTGATAAGTAACTAGTGAGACACTGATTTCCCCACTAGTGATTTAAATTGACAAACACTGGGAACTAATCTACTGTTCACATGGTAACTTGGAAGGAATGAATCGGGGACTAAATTTAAGCTGAGCAGAAAGGAACAGTACTAGAGCATCAGAAGTGGCAAAAAAGTCAGATATTTTGAGGAAAAAGTAGAAATTTATATAAAAAAGAAGAGATATAAAGATAATGGCATTTTAAAACTAGATGGTGATTTCATTCATATGTGCAACATCCAGTGAGGATATATCCTCTAAAAAGGAGAGAAGCAACAATTGTGCAGCTAGGTAGCACTCCAATGGTTTCAACACTAGCTCTAGATTCTTTAAGACTTGAAAATTCAAAGACAAACAATATCTGGCACAGAGCAATCACTTTTTAAAAGTTTATTCCCTTCCTTTTTCTCTCTTTATGTGAAATTATAGCCTTAGATAATTGCCTGAAAAACACTGAGAGGTTAAGTTTGTATGGCCAGAGTTACAATGACAGATCTGAGAATTGAACACAGATCCTTCTGACTTCAAGATCAGGTTTATATCAACTACCCCATGCTGCCAAACCCTTCAACACAACTCCTTCACTTTCTCCAGCACAGGCTTATGAGAAGCTTTCTTTGCCTGAACCTTTATAGATTTAGTTTAGATTTCTTTTGATATTGTGATTCCATTTATAAGACCCTATTTACCTGTGATCTTTTAATCACAAATACGTGGAAATCTTCTATTCCATAAAAAACCTCCCTTTTCTCCCTGTAGAACTATATTCAGCTTTGCAGGGTAAGTTATTCTCCATTGCAAATCTATCTCTTTTGCCTTTGAAGTATTATATTCCAATATCTCTTTTCATTAGAGTAGTTGTCAGGTGTGATCCTCAATATGGTTCCCCTGGCACTCTGGTCATATTCAGAAGATGCCATTTCATTTTCCTTTATTGAAACTAACTTTGTTGTCAGCTCTTCTTCTCACCATCTGTGGCTCTGTGCATGACTTATTGCACAGTAGTGGAGTTTTTAAAAAAATCACTTCTTGTACTTTCCCACTAGATTTCTAGATCATTATTAAATCTGGTAAGGATTTCAGGCTTTTACTGAAGTAGATATGCAGAAGCCAGGCAGTCAGCCTCCAGTTAGGTAGTTTCTTGTCCAAAAGTCCTTCCACCAACATTCTTGGCAAATTAAAATTCATATTCACAACTTTTCCTACATCTTTGGCCCCACCACCTATGACTTTGGCAGCTTCCAGTTACTCGACACATCATATTCTCAGTTCCTTGACCTTTTTTCATAAGGCATTATACTACTTTCTTCTCTCAGACCACATTCTCCTTGTTTTCAATATTTCCACTTTCTTCAAATATGCTCTCTGCCCTCTTCTCCTAAAGTACTTTCAAAACCTCAAGATCATATTACCTTTTATTTTTATCATGAGTATGAACACAAACTTAAAGTGCTTAACCTTGCCAATGTTACCCAACTCTTATTCTCCTTGTCAAATGCTTCCATAATCAGTCACATCATCGCATGTCTCCCTAACCTCCCAAACTTTCTCTTTAACCATGGATTACTCTCATTTGTTTACTCCACTCTTCTTTTAGTGAGGAACTTCCAGGAACTGAGAAACCTTGTCCTCTAACAAGTTTATATTCTACAATTTGGCCAAGGCTACTGATCAGCAATCCTACAATTCACCTTCAGTGATATCTAGGCTCATTTTATTTTAGGGACTCTTAATATTTCCTGTTAATCCTCTCACACTCTTCTTCTCCCTATCCCCATGTCCCATATTTCTAATAAACAACTCATGGCAAACTTTATTAAGAGAACATGGTCCCTTATTTTCTTCCTCTTTTACATGGTCTTTCATTCAAGTCCGGCCAGATCTCCTTAACAACCTTATTGCCTTCTTATTCCTTCTTCCATGTCTTCAGTGCTAAAACAGTATGTATATTTATTGACAATCCAAACACTAGGCAGGTGAAAGGGAGTAGAGAGGACAGGGAGAAACTTGCACATAAGAGCCAACTATTTAGAATATACATGGATTTGTCCTTCCTGTTAAGTTACACAGAGCACTTGCAATATTCTTTATTTGCTACCAATCCAAAATGTGATACTGCAGAAGTCGGTTTCGTACAAGATGACTCAAGGTAAGTCTCAGGCAAAAATGAAAATCAGCTGAGGAACCAGGACTGAAGATAAAAACTCATACAGAACTAATTTTTTTTATGCAATAGGTTCAAGTAAACAATCTCTTACTTTATTCCCTTGTTGTTTCTGAGTGAAGGAAAGAATTATTACAAGCTACTGAGCGGAAGGAAGGACAACTGGTCATCTCCCTCTCCTCCAGCTTCCATATGTCCCTAAGCACATAGTGTCTGTTTCTTTTCTGTTTGTTCTTTCATGAATTTAAGTGAAAGACTATCTAGAAATAGAATAGAGCAGGTTATAACTTTGTGAGCTTTAAAATATTATATGCCATAAGAAATTCCTCTGTAGGAAAAACAAAGAAGCTGGTAGTAGCAGTAGCCAGGAGACATCCTTGACCCAGCAAAGCATTGAATTATTCTGTTAGCAGAACACCACTTCTCACAAGGAGCCAGCCAAATTAGCAAGTAAACAACTCATTATTTCTTTTTTTAAAAATCAGACTAGCTATTCTATTTTATCTATTTTGTTTTTAATAACTTCTAATTTAATGTTTTAATTTTTAATTTTTAAAATTTATTTTTATTAGAAATATTAGAAAAATATTTATTTTTATTTTATTTTTAAATTTTTATTTTGGTGAGATTTTTTAAAAGCTACTTTTGGTTTTTAGTTGCATGCTCCATTCATTGATTTCTACTCTTTTTGTTGATGAAATTATATGGCAATATTTTCATTTCTAACACTTTTTTGCTTATTTCCCAAATTATATTATTTCTGTGAAATTTTATTTGATGAAATTTTCTATTGCTTCTATGTTTTGCTCTTTCACCCATCTGATTTTTAGGATTGTGTTAAAATCTAAATAATTTTTCCTTCTTTTTTTCAAAGATTCTTTTGTGGATTTTTTGGCCTTATGATTAGTAAAAGATGTTTGAGATTCATGTTTTTCTTCATTTATTTATATTTATGTTCACATACATGACCTATTTCTTTACAGCTGAAAAAATTATATATGTGCACATTTATACTCCTTTCTGTTCCCACTTAGTAGCCATGAGATATTTACTATGCCTAACTTTTTTTCAAATTTCCATTCATGTTCTTAACTTCTTTATTGTTTATCTTTTAATTAGATATACATTAATATCCCCAGTTATTATGTTTACTCTTTCTTACTATAAATTAACTGCTCCTTTCAACATTTAGGCATTATGCCATTCAGTAAATATATATGTGTTAAAATTAATTAATTGTCTATGCTGATTTTTAAGCAGAAGGTAATTTTCCAATTCTCCTTTTTAATCAGTTTCTCTCTTTTAGTCTTCTAATTGCTATTTTTATTGTTGCCTTACCTGAGATCATAGATTTTTTTTTAATTCAAGTGAAATATAATGAACTTTTCTCTAGCCTATTATAGTTCTATGTGAATTTTTCAAATCTATTTCAAATTTTTTTTTGCATACAAAATATTGTTAGATTTTTTTCCAACGCATTACGATAATCTCCCTGATTCTAAAGGTGACATCATCCCATTCACACTCATATTTATGATTATTAATTGTGCACTTCACTTTATCCTCAAAAAAAGGACTTTTCCCTTCTCTTTGCATTTTGTCCTTTTTTATGCAAATAAGAGGATATCAAAAAAGAATGTTTTCAGTACTAGTGATCTATATTTGATGCTATCTGCTTCCATTCTTTTAATAATCTTTTCCCCTTGTCCAATCACAGATTCTTATCCTTTCTTCTTTTCCTTCTATTCCCACTTTCTAAAGAAGAAGGTTATAAAAAAGGTATCAAGGGAAATCTTGACCTATTTAAAAATATTGCTTACAATTGTCTTTGAACTAAGTAAAAGGTGAAGATAGTTTTTTTCCTCCTCATGTCCCTCCATCTTGTTCTACAGGGCCCACACTCATAGGATATTATATTTTCTAGTACAGTACCTTGAAAGGATTATAAACTGGCTTGTAAAGCAGATCAGAGAAGACTCCTAACTCAATATCAATCCAATATGGCAGCCTTGCTAGAGTTCTCAGCCCTTCTGGAATCTAATTCCAATTTTATTTATCTCTGGCTAAGGTATTGCCTGGTTCCCACAAAGCAATCTTTTAATGATCCCTGCTTCCTTTTCACTCTGCCTTATAAAGACTTAAGGGCAACTAAGTAATAGTGGGTAGAGCATTACACCTGAGTTCAAATGTGACCTCAGATACTAACCAGCTATGTGATCTTGGGCAAGTCACTTAATTTTGTTTGCTTTAATCCCCTGGAGAATGAAATGGCAAATCACTCCCCTATCTTTTCTAAGAAAATCTAATGGACAGCACTGGCATGCTATGAAAGGTCAAATACATAATTAACTAAACAACATAAAGGCCTTGAATTCACCATCTTGATTTTCCTGGGATTGCATCAGTGTTTCCAGGTCCTAAAACAACACCTTCTGACTCCCTAGACAAGAAAAATCATTCTCTACTTCCCTGGGCAACAAGAAATTTTATACTGACTCTTTATGGCTTCCTTCACTCTGCTGGCAACTTCATTAACTTGGGTTCTGTCAGTTTTAACTAATTCTTCCCAGATCTATTTTGTTCAAGTTGGTTTTCCTGATGCAGTTATTTTATGTTTGCTAAACCTGGCTCACCACTTTTTTTGCATCTCTACTTATTGCCCTGTAGTAGAATCTTAGCCTATTTTCATTCATCATTTGTCATAAGACCTAAGTCACCATTATATTTGATACTTCCTTCTCTACGTTGTTCTTTGCAGGAGTTCCCAATAAAGTGAATTCTTCCTACATCAAAGAATATACCTCTACCCCCACTGATAGTGTTCCTCTTTGGCCTACAACTTATTGGCAAACAAAGTGGGCAGGCAGGTAATGAACAATGAATGGTCAATGTCTACTGGTCAGAGATATCCACATCCCTCAGATATTTGGTAGTGAGTTATCCAAAAGATACCTTGCTCTTCTACTTCAAAATCATGTTGTCTATTCAAGTAGAAAATATATATATATATATATTTAACAAATATAGTAATAATAAAACTAATTCCCACTACCAGTGAGAGAACTATTTGTCACACAATAATATGCTATTAAAAATATTCAGATAAAGACATACCTCTTCCAGTTGGCAGGCTTTGATGACGCTTCTATATCGGTATTCATCATAAGAAACACCAAAAATGATGTTTTCTTTAATAGTACCAGGCATGATCCAAGAAAACTGAGAGCAAAAGGAAATTCTTCCACTGTGCTTAATTTTTCCCTCTGAAGGTTCCAACTCCCCCATGATCATCATTAAAAGTGAAGTCTGTAAATGAAAATGAGTGGCACTAAAATTATTGACATATTATCCCAGAGAAGTTATAGAATTCACCCCCAGATCAGCACTATATCTAAGTGATACCAAACAAGAATATCAAATGAATGAAAAGGCACTTATTAGGGACAAAACTCCAGATATAAATTCAAAACAGCAAAATGGACCTTGAAGTGAAGAGATTTAAGTTTGAATCTCCTCTTAGACCTTTACTAGCTGTGAAATAATATATAAATCACTAAATCTTTCAGAATCTCTGTGTCTTCATTTCATGGATGGAAGTTGTTATAGTTATTGTGAGAAAAGTGCTATATAAAAGTGAAGTATTATTTTATTTAAAGTTGTTCCAATGCCAAAAATGTAGCTGGAGAGAGGGAAAAGGACAGGGAGAAGAATAGGGAAAGGGAAAAAGATAGAAAGAAGAGGAGGAAAGCATAGCATAGAGGATAGTAAGCTAGTCTTGGAATTAGGCCAACTTGAGTTCAAGATTCACTTCTGACACATAGTAGCCCCTGAAGAAGTGCCTTAACTTTTCAATGGTCTAAGGAACTCTGACTAGAAATTTCGGAGAAGGTGCCAATCTGCATTGGTAGAGGAAGTTTCTTCACCCAGGAGTTTCTGAAAATAGCTGTTTTGGAGCATTTTTCATCTCTTTTTTTTTGTTACTCAATAAAATACTAGAATATCCTTTTGAATACTTTATGACTAACAAAACTGCATTTTCTCATACATAACTTTGACAGGGTCTTTTTCTAAAAACTAGTTGGATTATTTGCAGGTACAGCTTGCCAGCTTGTACACTGGACTTTCCCCTTATCATTTTTGCAAAGAATCAGTTCATTATATTTGAAATAATTGCCCATATTTAAATGATAAATATTATAATTCATAGATAATAAATAATTAGTAGCAACTTCTTTTGTACACAGTACCTGAAAATAAAATGAAGAATTAACAAATAAGAAAAATTAGATGAAATACACTAACAACTTAGCAAATTTACTTTGGGGTGTTATCTTTGGTTTGAAGCAATCTCTAACTTTCCTCCATCAAAATTTTCTCTTAACAATGACTACAGCTAGTAATTTAAAAAAAATAATAATCAACAAAACATGTGGCAGAGAGAGAGAGAGAGAGAGAGAGAGAGAGAGAGAGAGAGAGAGAGAGAGAGAGAGAGAGAGAAGGAGAGAGAGAAGAAGAAGAAGGGAGAGAGAGACAGACAGACAGACAGAGAGAGAGAGAAAGAGAGAGACAGAGAGAGAGACAGAGAGAGAGAGAGAGAGACAGAGAGAGAGAGAGAAGAAAGGAGAGAGAGAGAAGAAGAAGGGAGAGACAGAGAGAGAGACAGAGAGAGAGAGAGACAAAGAGAGAGAGACAGAGAGAGAGACAGAGAGAGAGAGAGAAGAAAGGAGAGAGAGAAGAAGAAGGGAGAGAGAGAGAGGGAGAGAGAAAGAGAAAGGAGAAAGAAGTCTTCAGGGAAATTATTTAGGAGGAAGAAAATCTAGGGAAGACCAGAACTTGAAACAAGGTGCTAAGTCAGTGGAATTGATAGAAACAATGGTTATTTAGCATGGTATTTAACAGTTCTCTAGTTCAGTACATGTACTTAGTACTTCCTATAGTTTTATAAGATTCACACCTTTGATAAGAGACCATATAAGCTCAGACAAACTCATTCAGGGAAGACCAGAGAAGTGGTGGCGGTCCTCCTGCCTCCCCCACAAAAACCAAGACACATTCAGGAGGACCTCAAGAAACTGGCAGAAGCAGAGAAGATAAAGGACCAGCAGCAGGAGCTTAAGCTCTTGGAACCAAGGAGAGAGGTAGGTCTCAAGAAAGCTAACAGGGCCCCAGGAAAGGAGACAAGACTTGGAAAGAGACAATAAAGGATTTGGACTTTAATCCCTAACTGCACTTGTGATTACTGAACTGAAAGGAAGGCTGCCTCCAGAGACCCCAAGGAAACTGCAACAAGAGAATATTACATTTTAGAGAAGAATATTACACAAAAACACTATAAAATTATATGGAATAGTACTGGCACCCAATGAACTAAATGATGACTACAACCAAATTCAATCTCTGAGAACATTTTGTGACATTTATTTCCCATGTATTAGATAATAAATTCTTCAAAATACTAATTACAAGACTACATATATGGATTATCCTTTTTTTTTTTAAGGAAAAAACCATGGGACCTTTTAACTTCCTATTTCATTTTAATTATTAACTAGCAGTTCTATTGTTCCTAGTTCAACAACTCATAAACATTTGATCCTATAAAAAATGTCTGTACATGTAAAAAAAATAGCTTGAAAGCAATTGTGAAGTTATTCAGCCTTTCCCTATATACTTTTACAAAGTATGAAATCTGAACAATTATGATCAGACAAGAATTTACCTTCTAAGTGAAAACCTTTATGAAAGATAGAGTAGTCACGCTTAATAGCCCACTCTAATGTTCAATATTTCTCATTAATTAGGAAATTCTTTCTTAAGTCTATTGGAAATTTCTCATGAATTAAACCTTTTTTTTTTTTTTTTTTTACTTATTCTCACCTAAATTATGAAGAGCCATTAGTCATTAATTCTTTCAATAACTTGGATGTTTTCTCCACTGCATGCTTTTCCTTGGATTTCCCTGTGAAAATTCTACATCTTTTGCCACCTTCTCCAGGGGAGACTGTTCTCCACCAATTTATTTTCCTTTTCTCACCCTTAAGCTTCAGTATCACTAGCAGTGTCTCCTCAATCTTATTTTCTCTTTGCACTCTCTCCCTTCCCTATTTATCTGTTTTATTGAAACTCTCCTCTTTCTTCAAGATCCAGCTCAGATGCCAACTACTTCATAAATCCTTTCTTGATTTCTTCCTTATTCTCCAAGCTGAAAGCAGTTGTACCTTCAAATATACTCAAAGTGCTTGGACTGAGTTTTGCCTTTGCCTTATCACATATCATCTTTTATCGTATTTATTTGTACATGTGACATATCAATCACCTTAATGAGACTATAAATTCCAGGAAGGCAGGTAATATGCAATTTTTCATTTTTATATCTCCAACAATTAGTACTCTGTGCCTTGTCCTGTACATGGAATACATTTAATAAGTATTTGTTGAGTCAAATTGTATTGAAATCTGATCCGTATTAAATGACACTCTGATCTCCTCCCCTCTAGACTAATAAATATGGATCCATTAACTCATCTTACTTTCTAACATACTAAATAACTTTTAAAAAATAAGTTATCTATGAAATGTGTATTTCTAACAATTTCTGAATACTAAAGATAATATTCTAGCAAGAGTCTTACTAGCACTGTGAAAATCAACTTCTCTATCATTTTCCTTTTTATCCTATAGTTCATTATAGGGCAAAAAAGGACATAAAAGTTTGCAGGGCTGCTTAATTTAATTTAACAAAATGAGAAATTGTTGCTTATATAATAGAAGCAATGTCATTTTAAGTATATTTCATACATTAGCAATTGAATTAATGTATGTAACCTTATAGATATCTGTATACAATGGTATACATACATAAGACATACACCTACATATTTGTGTATGTACACATGTGCATGCATATTTGTACATTGATACATACACCCTCATGTGTACACACATTTATATGCATGTACATAAACATATGCACACATGCATACATATCAACTTTAAAAAAACTAGGCCTGTGATTTCATTCATGTGGGGAACTACCAGTCTGGAAACTTCCTCCACTTCATGCTAAGTGTTTAAGTGATTCACCCAAGGTTACACATGTAGTAAGTATCAGAGGCAATATCTGAACCAAAGACTTCCAGACCCCAAGGCTGGCCACATTTTCACTTCACCACACCTGCACCAGCAATATCAGATGATCAGTACTGTTATTAAGCCTAAAAAATTTGGCAAAGTGACAAAAATGCAGGTAGTTCCACAAATCATTCTTTCAATAGATATTTCCTGAGGGTCTACTATATAATTCACAAACACCAAGGGGCAGCTAATGAATAGAATGTCAGGCTTGGAGACAGAAAAACCTAAATTCAAATCTGGCCTTAGACAATTATTAGTTGTGTCAATCTTGGGAAGGTCACTTAACCCTATTTGCCCTAGTTCCTCATCTGTAACATTAGCTGGAGAAGGAAATGACAAACTATTCCAATTTCGGATGCTAATGAGGTAAAAAAAAAAGGCAGGCAAGAGAAAAATTACTCAACAATAACAATAAATATTATGGTAGGAATTGTACAGAAAGGAAAGTGGTACAAGATAGCATCACACTTTTTATGGATTCCAAATAATGCTCTACTTCCTAATAATGTTTTGAATCTGGATAAAAATTATTCCTATTGTTCTTTATATTTGTGACTACAGGGGAACTTAAATTATCTCACTATTCAGCACAACAGGAGAGAAATTATATCTGAATTTTATCTAAAAGTTCCATTAAAATTATGTTAAATATACTAGAACCACATTAGAGAGAGAAGAGGGAAATATTAAGGAAATCCTTGAGTTGCAAGGATAAATAAATATAGCACAAATCTGTAAGTAATGTTCATAGCTAACATAAGTAAAATGGAATACCTTTCCTGCCCCAGTAGATCCTGCAACTGCCAATAACTGTCCTTTTTCAATCTTGAAATTGATATTCTTAAGGACAGGAGTACCAAAAAGCGAGAAATTGCTGAAGAAAAGGCCATTGTCACCATTGGAAATTTTCCCATCACTGTTGTTCTGTTTTGCCTTTACAAACAATTCTCCAAATCCCTAGAAAAGAATACACAGAAAATAAAAGATAAGTATATCAGTTGATTATCTAGTCTATCTTTTATCTTAAGTGCTTCATAAGAGTATAATTTTGTTGGTGTAAATACTTGCTACTTTAAAGTAGATTGGATCCTTTTTCACAAATATGATTTGTCTCACAATGTCACCCCTTCCCAAAATCACTTCAATACCCGCCACCTAGCAATGAAACTTTCCAATATTAAGAAATTCAGATGATGATGGACATGAGTTTCTTCCAAATGTAGACATTTTCAGGTTAAACTTGTGATTTCCCAGAACTCAGGACCTTTGGTGAGCTATCATAGTCACATATTAGGGAAGAATTCTGTTTTATTTTTACCAATTTAAAATAATTCTTAATTAGATTACAAAACACTTGAAAATGGTAGGATATATTTCATTAAATTCTAAAATATAATATACATAATATAATTGAGAAACACAAAACATAAGGAAAGAAAGAAGGAGGAAAGGAAGGAAGGAAGGTAGAGGGAGGGAGGGAAAAAGGAAATCCAGATATCTTAGCCTCTCCACAATATCCTGTTAAAGAGCAATAACACTATACCCAGTCTAATCTGAAACAAATCATGAGAGCAAATGAGGGAAGATTGACCCTATCTGGCAATTCCCTGGCAGACATCTGGCTCCCTTGAACTTCTAGAGGGAACTTCAGATATACACAGCTGAAGTAGAATTGTTGACCTTCCCTCAGGCGCCCTATTAACTGCATGGCTTTAGATGAGAGACACCAAGGAATTGAGAGGCTAAGGAAAAGAAACTATCTCTTCTCCATGTTAGGATGGTATTTGGAATAAGATGTGAGCTGAGCTTATTTTTAAACCAATCTGTACATTTTCAATAGATAAATAAAGATGGGCAGTGGAGGGGAAGAAAGAAGCACAAATGATCCAAGGGATAAATTCCAGCCTAATCCTAGAGTTAGTGAAAAAACTGGTTTTCTTGCTTCTTTTTCTACTCCCCAAACCCAGCAGGCCTAGATGACAAGAAACTGTAAATGAAGCTGTGAAAGGTAAAGTATCTGCTGCTATTCTTCACTGGGATAAAAAAATATGCTCTGACATCAAGAGATACAAAATGATATCTGAGGGAACAAGAAATAGAAATACTTGTTAGGGAAGTTTCTAAACTAAATAGCAAAGGATAAGAGTATTACTAGCTATTGGTTTGCATATCTTTTTGTAGTGTGAGGCAAAGTGTAAGGGACAAGGATTTTACTCTAGATTCTACCACTTGGTTGTGGAATCTTGAACAGGAAACAATATCTTATGTGATATGATCCAACCACTCTGGAGAGCAATTTGGAACTATGCCCAAAAGGCTATTAAAAATATACCCTTTGATCCAGAAGTTTTACTACTGGGTCTGTATTTCATTTAAAAAAAAAAAGGAAAAGGACTACATGTAGAAAAATATTTGTTTTGCTCTTTTTGTAGTGGCAAGGAAGTGGAAATTGAGGGGATGCCTATCAGCTGGGGAAAGTCTGAATAAGTTATGGTATATGAAAATGGAATATTATTGTTTTATAATGAATGATGAGCAGGGTGATTTCAGAGAAGATTGGAAAGACTTACATAAACTGATGTTGAGTGAAGTGGGCAGAACCAGGAGAACATTATATCCAATAACAACAAGCTTATATAACCATCCAACAGTGATGGATTTGACTCTTTTCAACAACAAGGTGATTCAAGGCAATTCCAGTAGATTTGGGTTGAAAAATGACATCCACATCCAGAAAGAGAACTACAGAGACTGAATGTGGATCAAAGCATAGTATTTTCACCTTTGTTTTTTTTTTCTTGTGATTTTTTCCCCTTTGAATTATTTTTGCACAACATGATAGATATGGAAATGTTTAAAAGAATAGTATTAAAATATGTAATCTATATCAGATAGTTTATTGTCTTGGGGAGGGGGGAGGTAAGGAAGAGAGAAAATTTTGAAATACAAAGTCTTACAAAAATGAATGTTAAAACTATCTTTACATCTATTTGGAAAAATAAGATACTATTAAAAAAGAAGAAGAAAGAACATCTCATATTTGCAATGCCTTCTGACTAAAAATAAATATAACATGTGTTTGATCTTTTTAAACTGAAGGTTTTTTAATCCAAAAAAATAGGAGGATTGGTTAAAGTCAACTCTAAAATTCCTTTGTGATTATAACTGTTTTCCTATAGAACAAAATATTTAGAACAAATAAAATAAAATATGATTATTTGATGTTTTTTTAAAATCCTGACCTCATCCCAGAATGCTGTTATGTTTTCCATCACAACATCTGTAGTTGTTAAATTATATTCCAATGCTTTGTATTCTTCTTTTTGTAAGAAATCCTGTTCATAAAAGAGAGCAGAAATAGATACTGTGTGACCAAAAATGCAATAGTACACTGGTATACTTATTTCCAATACATCATTGTCTGAGTTCTGGATGCAGATACTGTAATTGGAGTTTCAAACTTCTTAAATAAAAGAGTTTCCATATTGTACAATTCTAAGATGAATTTTTACATCATGGCAAAAACCAAACAAACGTACAAAATTTCAGTAAAATACATTTTTGTTTGTTACCAAGGAACTGTCTCTTCCTTGGTATGTCCAAATCCCAGGAAAATTGACTTTTAAGAAGCAAACTCTAGCCAGAATTTTTTAATCTTTCTTGTATCATGAATCCCATTGGCAGTCTAGTAAACTTACATATCTTTCTCAGTATGTTTTACAATGCATAAAATAAATACAGAGATAACAAAAGAAACCAACTATATTAAAATGGTTATGAAAAAATGTTAATGATCATAGACTCCAGGTTAAAAAACCCCGCTCTGCCTGCTTCACCAGTTTTTCAGAGATGAAGAGGCAGAGAATGGAACAATAAGAGGCAGGGAACCTAATGCCAGGGTTGGTCGAACACAAGAGACCATCCTGAGTCAGAAGCCTGCTGTCTGACAGTACATGTAATTTTCCTGCACTAAGGATGCTTGTATTATCCTCATCTTCCAAAGAGAACAGAATTCATAACTCAGGATTTAGCAGAAATCTTTTCATCTTCTAGCCATGGTATTCATACATTGGAAATACTCAGTACCCGTGGCTTTTCCTGTTGAATTGATAGTTCCTTTCAGAACATCCATTTAAGAAGGGCTCCCAGACCAGCTATGCCTCATTCTTCCTCAGGCTACATTCTAGACTCTCTAAGATCACCCATCCCTGTACTGTGTACTACAGGAACCCTCAACTTCTAAATTACTACCCTAATCCCATTTTCACCTTTCTTTTATGTATTGTAAGATTTTTGTAAGATTATTTGTAAGATTGTAAAATCCTTAAAGGTAGGCTCTGACTTTCATGTTTCTTATATGTATTTTCCATTGTTTAAAACAGTACCTGGTATATGATAGACATTTAATAAATGCTTCTTAACTAACTAACTTTATACCAGGGCTTCTTA
Source organism: Sminthopsis crassicaudata (assembly GCF_048593235.1). Classification (NCBI taxonomy): domain Eukaryota; kingdom Metazoa; phylum Chordata; class Mammalia; order Dasyuromorphia; family Dasyuridae; genus Sminthopsis; species Sminthopsis crassicaudata. The sequence continues at coordinate 128,800,113 of NC_133621.1, forward strand.
AACTTTTCCCATTTGTGACCCCCTTTTTGCTTGAGAAATTTTTATATAATCCTGGTTATATAGGTGTACAGATTAAACATTTACTGAGAAATCATAATTTCATGATCTCCACATTCATTTATGCAACCCCATATGTGATCATGACCCATAGTTTAAGAAGTTTTTTTGTCCTATCCTGCCTAGAAATATGGGTTAATATAGCTGTAATATCAAGGAAACAACCCCGATTTAACAAAATAAATTCTCCTTATAACATTAACAGTATAGGTTTTTCTTTAATAATGCTGCTATTATGAGTTAGTATTATAATTTCATCTTTTGCATTATTACTACACTAATTACTATGCTAATAAACTTACTAAACTAGAAAAACTGATATAACGCTTCCAAAAAGATTCAAACTGCAGTCCTAAAGAAAAATATTTAAAATTTACCCGGGCCAAAGATTTTTATTGCTCTTGTTAAGCAAGATAAGTGAGGGAAAGGGATTCAAAATGAGTGCATCTATCCTAAAGACCTTTTCATTTGTTTTTCTGACTCACGTATATATTAGTTCTCTTGGAAAGTATGACATGACTTCCAATATGTTAAAAAAAAAAATTTCTGACGAATGAATAAATGGCCTCTTAAACTCCCTGTGATCTGATTTGTATTAAAAAAAAACCAAAACTATACATCCACTGGAATGGACCTCAGAGAACATCTAGTCCAACTTACTAATTTAAGAGATGATGAAACTAATACTCAATTAAGTGACACATGCAAGGTCACTGAGATAGTATTTATGAGAATCAGGATCCCTCCATTCAAGATGTCCAGTTCAAGGTCTGAGAAATTCTTTATTTACATATCATTTATATAATCACATGGGATGGTATACAGTATACTAGACAGAAACAGAGCTTAAAGGAAAACTCAGGCTTAAATCCTGGTTGTGTGATTACTGGGCAATCTCTTCATCTTTCTGTGTTCTAGATAACTTTTTTCTGGAGGCAATGGGAATGTGACCCAGGGTCACATACATAGCTAGTAAATGTCTGAGACAAAATTTGAATTCAGATCCTCCTGACTCCAGGGCCAGTGCTCTATCCCCAGCATCAATTAGCTGCCCCTTTAGGTATTTCTTTAGGGCTGTATATTGCAAAGAAGGTGTAGTTTAGTAATGCATTATGATAAAGAAATCCTTATTTGGGAGTTCCTTGTAGCAGTGAAATAATAGGTCCAGAGTCTATTCCTATTATCCCTAACTTTATATTATGATCTAGAAATTTAAGTTCTGCTTCAATAATCAATATAAGGAAATTTGGAGGAATATTCTGAAGATTAATATCAAAAGTAAAATAATCTGTAAATTAAATATTCAAAAGTAGATCAAAAATGTCCTACTTAAAAATCACAGAACGTGCCATCTCTTTATGCATTTATAAATAATTAAAAGCAACGTGGTTCAATAATTAAAAGCACTGGATTTGGAATCAAAGAATGGAGATTTGAATTCTGGCTTTGCTATTTACTATTCTGTGGCCTTGGAACCACTTAACCTCTCTTGACTGAGATTCCTTGTATGGAAGATGAAGAGATTGAATGAGATGAATTCTACCACCCACTCATCACTGTTCTTACTTAGCACAACTTTCTGGTATGTAGGTATTATTGTTATTCATCTTTCATTTTTGAAGAGGATTAATGATGTCACAGTTGATGTCTTGACTTTCTAGTGACTTGGATTTCAGTGAGGTAGAGTTGCACAAAGTCATCAGACTTTTTCAGTCATCAAATTCCAACAAAAGTCAGGAGAACTAGTGATGGCCTGGGATACAGTGGATAACCTTGGCAGCTTTGAAGTCTGATCAACTTATAATTCCATAGCATCTGCATCAACCTACTTCATGGCCATTGAAATAAATTGTTCTCATATGCCCATTCCTTTGGAGGAAGTCTTCACATGCTTGGGCTAGACATCTCCCTAACTCACCAACAGATTGGAGACACTTCAGTTATTCTCAATCTGATTTAACCCATCTGCCAAGATAGTTTTATTGATGTGTGGCCACTGAACGTAATATAGCTTTTTGGAGCCATAGGTTAAAGTTAGATGAAGTATACACAATCAAGGTAGACAAATGGCCCTGGCAGAGCTCAGCAAACCATCATACCAAAGTGCTAATCCCCCCTGAACACCCCATAACCCTCTGGCAAATAGTAGGTGCTTAATAAACATTTATTAAGTCTGTGATCCAATGAAACTTAAAAAGTCAGTTCTGCATTTTAAAACTTATTACATGTGTATCTTAAAACTTCTCTCAAAAGATTTCAATGTTATTATGCTGGGCTTTGTGAGGAATTTGACTTGACAGATAAGGCTCAATGTTTTTTAGCTCAAACTTAATCATTTCCAGCTATATGATTTAGAAACATTTTTCCTATCAGAGGCATTAGGTGGTAAATTTTGTATCTTTCTAGTTATTCTGCCACCAATCTATGTAAAAATCAATAATTCAGGGTAAATAGTAACATTGGCAAAAAACGTCTCTGGCCCAAAGAAACAGCAAGTCCTAAACTACTCTGCATCAATTATGACTTTCTTTCAATCCAATAGTCCTTTTATAGAAAAAAAATCATCAGACTGAGGACAACTGTTGTGTTGTAATAGTCTATATTTCAAGAAGGCTTATGGCCAAAGATACCCATTTAGTAAGTTGCTTCTAGTAGGCAAGTTTAGAAATGCCCAGAAAATACTGCATATTATATGTAGTTATTATACAGTACCTGTATTTTGTTTATTGCTCCAAGAGAATCATACCAAGTTTGTACAGCCCAGGGAAACTGCCGAGTGACTGCCATACGAAGAACAATGCAGAATGAGATGGTTGTAAATATTTTTCGCAGTATAATTCCTTTGATCAAGGCATAAGGAAGCACAGCTAGAAATACAACAAAGAAACCTGAGAAGAAGAAGGCTGAGCTATTGAAGTATCTCACATATGCGGTTTTTCGGGTCAATTTCAGTTCAGTTCTGTAAAAAAAAAAAAAAATGAATTTTGGGTAGAATTTCAGAATGGCAGATTTGATGTATCTTGGAATTTAATTTCTGAATGTTATCTTTTTTTCAAATTGTCATAGTGTATAGTACACTCTAGGTGCTTACTGAAAATCTCATTCAATTGAATTATCATATAGTTAATTGGTAAAAAGAAGTAACCAAATCTCAAATATTTCTGGAAATCAGAGAGGAGGCATAATCTAGACAAAGAAGGCTGTTCTTAATCTAAAATTCAATTCAACAAAATTTCATCACACACCTAAAGTGCAGTGCAATAGGATTAACAGTTTCACATAGACAATATCCTGATTAGATGCTAATATTTCTATCTTTAGGTGTTTTTTTTTTAACATATTCTTTTTTAGAAGCAATGACACAGCTAATTATGTCCCAGATTCCTATCATCAGATGTATCTCATCAAAATTCTCATTCACTTCAAAGAAGCTTCGAATATGGAAATGATACGCAAAATGTAAAAATATATCTGGCCTAAAGTTGCTAAGTGTGTAACCATTCTTCTTACAAAAGAGTCTCTATATTAAGAAAAACTCAATTTTTAGAAACTATTCATTTTTAGTATTCTTTTGTATTATATATTTCATTTGAAATATATTCCAGATACTACCCAAAAATATTTATTTGAATTATAAATGAAAATAAGCACAGTGCTACTATATATAATAGGTAGTAAATTTTTACTTTGATAATTTTTTACTGATGTTACAGATTTTATAGATGTTAAAGAGTTGTTACAGATGAAAATTTAAATAAACGTAGAGTTTAAATAAAAAATCATAATGACATAGTAAACTTTTAAAAATTAATTTGAGATGTTTAACATATATTTCTAATATTTTAAATGATAATTACAAGAATAATTATTATGTATTCTCATTGTATATCACTTCCATTGACTGGCAGAGATGTAATTCTAGACAGGATGATTTATTGGTCCGACTTTTTGAAACAATTTTAACTATGCATAATTTCTTTATTTTAATGAAATTAAATACTGAATTAACAAAAATGTCAAGTATGTAACTTTTCCCATGAAGTTTACAAAAGAAACTCTCTGATGCCAAGCTAAGAGAGATATCTATAATTACTTATACCTCCAGGTTTTCTATATACAAAAAAAAGGACATTTTAAATTTTCTTAATTTTTGACAAAACTATGTGGCTTTTTATTATTTAAGATCACTCCTAAGCTATATGTCAGTAAAACAATAATGTTACCTAAACTATATGTCAATAAGATAATTTCAACATTGATTCAAAATGCAATTTAGATGTTTAAACTGTGGAGATGTTCCAGCAGGTACTTGTACAAATATCATAGAAATCCGAGTTAAGGTATAACAAGAGACAAAGAAAGGGACCATTTAAAGTGTATGTTAATAGCAAGTCCAACTTCAGACTCCATTTCTTTAAGTGTTACGTTGCTTGGTGACCACAAGAACCCACCCTATCCTGCCCTAATGTAAAGAAAGAATAGTGGGACTAAGTGATCAAGCAGACAATAGAACCACAGATTGTTTTTAGGGAATGTTTTTAGAGTGTGAATCTACTTTCAGATATGGAGTACTAAGTACTAAAAAAGAAAAATTTTTATCAAAAAATTGCATTCCAAAGAAAAAAGGAGATCAAAAACATAAGATAAAAGTAATTGAATTTGCTTAAGCTACACAATGACTCAATCCATGAGTCATTTACTTATTTTGATAAGCCAAGTTTAAAATGCTAACATTACAAAACTTAAAATTATCCTGAAAGTTAAATAATTATATTTAAAATAATAATGTGAAAAGAAAAAAAAAGGTTTTTAAAAAAGGACAACGGAAGAAAAAAGAAGCACATAGTAATACTAGGAAGAGAAAACAGATAATGTAGAAAAATAACTGGGAGCAGAAATAGGGAGAAAACGTTTTTAAAGATGAGTACTACTCCAATGAGTAGTATTTTTCATTAGAAATACACTTATGTTATGCAAGTCATAAAATACCTTATCAGTATCTTTTAAAAACTAGAAAGTGATTTTATGACAGAAGTACAATAAAACAATAGCTGTGCGTTGAGCTTTGGAGCATACTTTTGCCCTGGTTCAATACTGGCACAGGCTGTTTGATTACTCTATATTAACCTTCAACAGAGCAATCTCCCTCTGAATATTTTATTTGATTTCTTTGGTAGATGCCAACTATTTTCCATATTTACGTCAGTTCAAAACATGCCCTTCGTCAGCAATTTCCAACCTTTTCGTCAGCAATTTCAAAAATTTCACACCAGATTAAGGAACTAGACTCTATAAACCACAGCTAAGTATTTATTTACTTTGCCATGAAAACCCCGAATGGGATCATTGAAAGTCAGGTACAACTGAAACAAATGAATTACAAGCATTTACTATTAGAACTAGGCAAACATCAATTTATAGTAAAAAGATGGGTTTTCCAAAATTATTGCTGTAAAACTAGAAGAGATCTTCTAACTCTACAAATCAGTATAAACCTATCATTTTATAGATGAAATTGAAGACTGAAAAATGATTTCTCCACTTTCACATGGCTAGTAAGACTCAGAGATGAGATTTGAATACTACCTAGACTTAGCTTCATCTTTGGTACTAAAGAGAGAAATAACCAATAGGGACAACATAATTGAAATTTATCATTGCGGGCTGAGAAAAAGGATAGCTGGTAACCAGTTATCTAGCTTGAAATTCCAGCACTAAAATGTGCAACAGTGTTGAAGATTGTGATTGGCTAATAATTGTTATTTCCAAAAACAATTCCTATGGCCTATATAAACTGCCATAGTCTGGCAACCTTTTCTGGATGGTGGTGAGAAAAATTCTGTGGTTTTCTGGATTTTATTTTTCTTAAATGGCATAACAAAAATAAATGACCAATAACTATGTTTGGGAAATAGCACTCTTTTACTCCTTCTGTTTACATGGCAGGGGACTTACCATCTCACCTTTTCTTTCTTGTTGTTCCAATCACACACCTGGAGCTTAGGTCTCATTCCTGTCTATATGAATCAGCCCCTAGAATTCCAGGTAACCCATATATAACCTACCCACGAAAGTATTTTTCTTGTGGTCTACTTTTCTTTTTGAAACTATGATGCAATATATAATCCTATACCACTTACCTTTTTTTCACCAAGTTTTTTGAGCCAAAGTGTCTCCTATCATTCAATTTCATAGTTTTTCAAATATCCATATTTCTAATGTTTAAGGAACAAGGACTTTAAGGGAAATTGACCTGCTATGTTTTGGAAAATGCATTGTAATTGTTTGCCAAAGGTTAGTTCAGCAACTGTACCACAGTCTGTACAGTATGTCTTTCCTGGATATAGTCTTGAATGATCAAAGTAAGAAAGATATTTGGGGTAAAGCCAGAGAGGAGCCCAAGTACTAAGTACTAATGGGTTTCTATGAAGTATTATATGTAGAAATACACTGCAGCATAGTGAAAGACTTCTGGCCTTAGAAGCAGGTTCATAGCCTTATGACCCTGAACAAATCACTCAATCTCAATGCCCTAGGCAATTCTCTGTGATTCAAAATTTCAGAAAAGTTTCCAGTCTGCTATGGGAACGGAATATGGTTCATAACAGTATTTTCACATTTTTGTTGTTATTGTTTGTTTGCTTAGTTTTTTCCTCCTTTTTTTCCTTTTGAATCTGGTTTTTCTTATATAGCATGATAAATGTGGAAATATGTTTAGACAAAGTGCACATGTTTAATCTATATTGGATTGCTTGCTGTCTGGTGAGGGGGAAAGGTGAGAAAAATTTGGAACACAAGATTTTTCAAGAGTGAATATTGAAAACTTATCTTTGCATGTATTTTGAAAAATAAAAAGTTATTATTATTTAAAAAGGTTTCAATCTGTTTCATACAAGGAATCTCCCATCCTAGAAGTTCCATCTAGCAGTGGAAGGATAATTCCAAATCAAAACAAAGAATCAATTCCATTCAAGTAAAAATGTATTTCCCAAGTACCTATAATACACAATGCAGCATTCTAAATTCTGAGGACACAAAGATACAAAACTCTCTGTTTTCAAGGGCTTCATAGTCAAACAGAGACAATATGAAAACTATGTATGAACAAGATTATATTCATTATATCTATCTCTCTGTCTTTTGTCTCTCACTCTCCACTCTCTCTCTCTCATCTCTCTCTCTCTCTCTCTCTCACATACACACACACACACACACACACACGTAGATAATTTCAGAGGAAAGACACTGAGATTCGGGACTGAAAAAGGCTCTTTTTGCAAAAACTTGGGCTTCAGCTGAGACTTGAAGGAAGCCAGAGAAGCCAGCAATTACAGATGAAGAGGAAGAGAGTTACATTGGGGAAAACCCAGTAAAAAATGCTTGGAACTGCAAGATGGAATGTTTTTTTGTGAGGAATATCAAGGAAGCCAGTGTCACTGAATCATGAAATGTGTGAGGGTACTAAAATATAAGAAGACTGGGAGGGGAAAAAACAAATGACACTTATTGGTGGTTTTCATTATAGAGGAATGTGAGACATCTCATAAGAAAAGCTACAGGTGTGGAGAATAGATCAAGAAGAGAAAAGAGAAAAAACAATTGGACTACCTGAAAACTATGACCACAAAAGAATCTGAATACAATCATACAAGAAATAATTAAAGAAAATTGTCCTGAAGTGTCAGAACAAGAAGGAAAAATGGAAACAATTTATTAAAAAATCCACTGGAACCTACCTAAAGGAGATCCTACAAGGAAAAAATGATGGGAACATTATTGCTAAATTTCAAAAACCTCAGATATAAAGGGAAATTTAACAAGCAACAAAAAAAAAATTGAATATGCTAGAGCCGTAATTAGAATCACATAAGACCATCAGGGGCTACAAAAAAGACCCTAGTTCTTGCAATACTATATAGTTCAAAGATAAAAAGAACTAGTATTATATCCAAAATATTATATACAGCAAAATTAAGTATAAAACTAAATGGGGAAAAATTTTCTTGCAAACAAACCTGATCTTAATAGAAAACTTGGTACATAAGAGTCAACATCAAAAATTAATTTTCAAGGAACTCTATTCAGACAAACTATTCATATATATATATATATATATATATATATATATATATATATATATATATATATATATATATATATATATATATATATATATATATATATATATATATATATATATATACACTATATCACATGTCCAAGATTATTATTAGTAATTGGGTAGTTCAAAAGAAAGATTGGGATAGAGCTGAGTATGATGTGATTCTCAAAAGCATGGGAAAAGTGTGGGGAAAAGGTAAAAATAGTAATAACGTTATACAAATAAGGTGCAAAAGCAAAAACTGACCGAGGAATTAGATGGGGAGAAGAGCTGATAGTTCTGAAATTCTACTCATACCAGGAATGGATTAAAGAAAGAACAATACATCTATATCTAGGAAAGTATAAAACTCCAAAATTTTTAAAGAAATAAGAGGAGGAGGGAATTGAATAAGACAGGTCTAGAAGCATATATCAAAGTTTTTTTTTTAATTTGTGTTTATATATTTGAGATATGACTTTAACCAAGAAACTGTCTACAAAAAGGGTTGCAGGGTTTTTTAAGTCAATTTTCTCTTTTCCTTTTAACCTTGGCCACATCAGTTTTATTTGTATAAAACCTTTATAACTTATTGTAATCAAAATCTTTCATTTTACATCTTACAATGTCCTGTATTTCTTGTTTATTCATAAAATCTGCTCCTATCAATGAATCTGATAGGTAATATGTTCCAAGTTCTCCTCATTTACTTATGATAACTCCCTTTATATTTTGACCTTATTTTGGTCAATGATATAAGATATTGTCTATACCTAGCTTCTATCAGACTGTTTTCCAGTTTTACCAATTAATTTTTATTAGCCAGTGAATTCTTATCCTGAAAACTTAAATTTTCACATTTATCAAAGAAAAGATTACTGTGTACTATATGTTTACTTTATTCTACTTATCCACCATTCAATTTCTTAGTCAGTAATATATAGTTTTGATAATTACCATCTTATAATATAGTTGAAAATTTGGCACTACTACACCTCCTCCCTTTACATTTTTTTTCATTAATTCCTTTGATACTGCTGAACTTTTGTTTTTCCAAACAAATTTATTATTTTTTTTTCCTAGCTCAATAAAAACATGTTTTGGTAATTTAATTGTGATGGCACTAGGAATAGATAGAATTGTCATTTTTATTATATTTGTTCAACCCATCAATTAACATATTAATATTTATCTAATTATTAAACTCTGATTGAATTTGTATAAAAAAGTATTTTATGATTATGTTCATGTCATTCCAAGTTTACCTTAGCAGTTATACTTCCAGGTATTTTATGTTATCTACAACTATTTTAAATGGAGTATCCTTTACTATCTCTTCTTGCAGAATTTTGTTGGTGACATATAGAAATGGTGATTCATAGGGGTTAATTTTATATCCAGCTCTTCTGCTAAAATTATTAATTGTTTCAACTAACTTTTTGGTCTAATCTCTATGATTTTTTTTAAGTATACCATCATACTGTCTGCAAAAAGATAAAGTTCTACTATCTCATTGCCAATTCTGATTCTGTTTATTTTCTCTTTTTTCCCTTATTGCTATTGCTGGGATTTTCATATGATATTGAAAACTATTTAATAGATATTTAAAACTATTTAAAAAGATAAAAGATCCTTTTTTCAATCCTGATTTTATCAGGGAGCATTTTAGCTTATCTTCATTATAAATAATGCTTGTTGATGGTTTTAGGTAGATGCTACTTATTACTTTAATTTTTCATTTATATTAAAATTCATTTATAGTTATAATTTCAAATATTTTGAATAGAAAGGGGTAATATTTTGTCAGAAGTTTTTTTCTATATCTATTGATACAATTATGTAATTTTTTGGTTATTTTGTTATCAATATAATCAATTATATTAATAGTTTTCCTATGTTAAAACATCCCTATATAACCCCTGGTAACCTTCTTTGTCATAAGATATTATCTTTGTGACATATTGTTATAGTCTCCTAGCTAGTACCTTATTTAGAATTTCTGCATCAATATTCATTAGAAAATTGGTCTATACTTCTCTTTCTTTATTTCTGCTCTTCCTGGCTTAGATAGCAATATAATATTTGTTTCACAAAAGAGTTTGGTAGGATTCCATATCTATTTTTCTAAATTATTTAATCTTGGAATTAGTTGGTTTTCAAATGTTTGTTAGATTTCCCTTGTAAATCCATCTGGTTCTGGAGCCTTTTCTTAAGAAGCTCAGTTAAGCGGGGCAGCTAGGTAGTATAGAAGATAGAGCACCAGCTCTGAAGTCAGGAAGATCCGAGTTCAAATCATACCTCAGACACAACACTTCCTAGCTATGTGACCCTGGGCAAGTCATTTAACCCCAATTGCCTCAGAGAAAAGAAAGCTCATTTAAGGCCTGTTCAATTTCTTTTCCTAAAATAAGATTGTTTTCATTTTCACCCTTTTCATCTTTTGACTCAAAAGAGTTTGGTTTTCTACTATATTTAACCATATTAACTAATGGTTTGTCTATTTTGTTATCTTTTTTAAAAAGTCACTTCATAGATTTCTTCATTTAATGGATTTCTTACATTTAAATTTATCAGTTTCACCTTTTTCAGGATTGCCTATTTGGAGTTTAATTTGGGATTTTTAATGTGTTCCTTTTCTATTTGTAAAAATTGCAAATTCATTCCATTGATCTGCTTTTTCTCTGTTTTATTGAAGTAAGCATTTAGAGATATAATTTAGAAGCTATATTATTACTGGGGGCAGCTTAATGGTACAGCACATAAAGTGCCAGGCTTGGACTCAGGTAGAATCATTTCCCTGAGTCCAAATCTGGTCTTGGATATTTAAGGAGCTATATAACCCTGAACAAATCATTTAACTCTGATTGCCTCAATTTCTTCATCTGTAAAATAAGCTAAAGAAGGAAATGAACAAATACTTCAGTATCTTGCCAAGAAACTCCCAAATAGAATCACAAAGAGTTGAACATAACTGAAACCATTGAAAAACAATAACACAATTATTAGGAAATAATTAATATTGCTTGGCAAGACATCTTCTAGGATGTCTTTCACCTGCTTAAAGGAGTAGCTAAGTATATTAATTAGTAAGATCCAGAGAAATGGAAAGATTGTGGAAAGATGGTGGAATAAATAAAGAAACTACCTGGGTTTCCTACATTTCCACATAAATAACTTAAAATAATGCCTTAAAGTGAATTTTAGAGAAGCAGAAATAATTAAAAGTCAGAGTAAATCAGTCATTCAGCCTAAGACAAATTGGGAGGACACTAGGAAATAGCTGACCTCCTGAGGTGGTAGTTTGGCCTGATTGAAGCAAAGATACTTGGTGACAGATACCACTGATTCAACAAACAATAAACGAAGAGGCATCTGTATCTGCAGATGCCTTAATTTGGGGAAGTTCCACCCCACAAATAGTTGGGGGGAATTATTGGGTAGCTAATCAGGGGAAGATTGTAGGGCCTTCTGCTGTTGTTGGACACAAGTGTGCTGACCTGAGAAGGTCTCAGGCTAAAGCTATGAGCAAGGTGAAAGTGGTTATAAAGGGGCAGGGTCTTGCCAGTTGTGGTCACTCACAGAAGTATGAGTCCCTCATTTCAATTCTAGTGCAGAGGGGAAAGCTGATGTTTTCAGGGAGCAAGAGAATTTGCACTGATGGTGCTGGGGATCCAGGTTACAGCTCAAGAGGAAAGAGAAGTGTCACTTACAAACCAAGGTATGAACCAGAAAAGCAATAACCACATCTGGTATTAGATTACAGAACTTTGAGAAAAATCAAAAAGTCAAAGACTCCTCAGCTAGAACTCAGAAAAAAAAAACCTAGAAACCTGAGACATTATCTGTCATGCATGGAAATAGAACCCAACTCTAACATAAAGCTAATAAAGAAGAAACAGGGCTAAAAATGAGTATGTAACAGAGAAAGAACCCAACCATAGATAGTTACTATAGTAATACAGAAGATCAGCATTAAAACTCAGACATCTTCTTGTACAGTTCAAAGAAGAGTATAAAATTATCATAAGCCCAAAAGGAGTTCTTAAAAGAGCTTAAAATGGATTTTTAAAATCAAATAAGGGAACTGAGGAAAATTGGGAAAAGAAATAATAGTAATGTAAAAAAGCAAGAAAATTATAAAAGTCAACCAAGTGAAAAAGACCCAAAAACTTAACAAAGAAAATAACTTCATAAAATTAGCATTGGGCAAGAAGAAAGTCAAAGATTTCATAAGATATCAAGAAAAAATAAAATCAAAAGAATGAAAAATAGGAACTGACCTGGAAAACAGATAGAGAAATGAAAATATAAGAATTGTTGGACTACCTGAAAGCTATTACTTTTTAAAAGTATAGATACAATTTTTGAAGAAATCATCATTATCCTGAAGTTCTAGAATTAGAGAGTAAAACAAATTGAAAAAAAAAAAAACCTCCACCAATTACCACCTGAAAGAGATCCCAAAATGAAAACTTACAGGAATATTATAGCTATGGGTCAAAGAGAAATATTATAAACAACTAGAAAGAAACAATTTAAATATTGCAGCACTGCAGTCAGTATAACACAAGAAATAGAAGCTTCTAAATTTCTAAATTGCCACAAATCTTAGTCATAACAAGAAAATTACTTACTGTCTTAGATTTTCAATCATCTTTTCCATTGCTTCCTCCCAACAGTATGCCTTAACTGAGTGTATATTGTCAATCATTTCTGAAGTTATCACAAGTCTTTCATTTATCTTTCCTGCTCTCCTTTCTCTGAAAATGAGTAATAAAATTAAATCAGTTCCAATTCAGCATATACTTAATGGTATAGTCTAATATCTATTAGAAAAAATGATTCAAAAGAACTCTGTTAACACTGGTGTGCTATGGTTCTCTGGTAAAAAAAAATCATATAATTTAATCAGCATTGTTCATACCAGTTAAAGGAAGAAAAGATTTTAAAAATTAAAAGGATAGACTTCATTAGCAAATCTTTTGAGGGGAAAAAAGATTCTTAGTGATTTCTAATTTATTCAACTGACACGATTATCATTATCAATGATAATAATTCTATATTGCACTTCAGCTATTTGTGAAATAATTGGTATAGACATTTATACATCTTCCCCATATACTTCAAAACAGATTTTCACCTTTTTATGCCTCCGTATAATCTTTATTAGTTGCTGAGGCAGTTTGGCTACATATGCAAAAATATCATATCAATGATGCATTGTTATTGAGTCACAAATGCAAAACAAGGCTGAATGTAGTTATTGATAATAGTAATCCTATGTAATATAGCAATGATAATATAATAGTTATTTCTAGTAGTAATCCCACATACTTTGTCAATGATAATATCATTTTAATATTATAATAATCCTCATTTGAAGGAACAAGGGAAAAAAACTAGAGAGACTAGGAAAAGTCCCAGAGAGACTGGGAATGCAATTTGAAGAGTCAGATTTTCTGCATTATATGAATGTAATTGATATCTCTCATATGTATTTTCTAATCTATAAAATATATTAATTTTTACTAATTTTCCTAAAGATATTCAATATATTTACAAATATGAAATGCTACATTATCATTAAAAGTGATATTGATACCCTTAAAATAATTTCTACTTAGTGAGACTGTAGGGCAGATAGCAACATAAAACAGACCTAACAATGGCAGTGTACTTTTTGCAAACACTATAAAGAAGAAAATTTGGGGGCAAAAAAAAAAAGCTTTATCACCTGTACTTCATCATCATTTGTCCTAACCAGGCTTGGAACAGAGCAAGTACTATTAGGAAAGCAAGTCCACAAAATGCTGAGGCTTGTAGCAAATCCCAAAGAAGTCCCATCAGGAGCACCACTTGTAAAGGTACAATCCAAACAAAATGTGCCAGGGCCAGTCCCTGAAAAATTCACAGTTTAGAAAAGAAAAGCCAAGAAAAGACTTGGAAGTTATGTCCCACAACAGCATGTTAGAAAAAGAACACAGTAATATAATATTATCTAAAACTTTGAGGATCTGAGTAGTTTGCAGTCTAAGTGTTAATTACATTGAGAACATAACAATATACACGCACATTCCACACCTACACTTCAATTAATTTCATGTCTGATACCTTAGAGTACTTCTATAAGAAAATGCTGCACTCAGTTAAGCTTAGGATTTAATACTTTGAATACCCAGTATATTAAAATTTTATTTTAAATAGAATAATGATAAATTGATTTTTTAAAAAACCAGCAGCTTGAGCCCATGATAGATCTCTTCATCCTGGAAATCATTTGTATGTTTATGGCCATAGTAGAAACTTAAAATTGTTATAAGGACTGATGCACATTTCTTAATAGAGCAGCCTGAATCAAAAATACTTAGTGCATATGATAGGCAGCAAAGAGGGAAATTAGGAAGGGCATTAATTTTATTTTGCACTGAAACTTATTTTATTTTTTTAAAGGCAACAATGATTTATCATTACACAAACCAGAAAGAAACTTCTTCCCAAATCCCAAAGCTGAGCTTCGGTATTAGCTGAAGAGATGGTCCATGGCTCTAAACCACTCCCCTCACATGGCTTGGGGGATGTTACAGACCCTATCATTCAGTAAGGCTGCTTAGAAGTCTTTACTTGAGGAGTGAGTTCCAGTTATCTCTTTCCAGAAGCAGTAAAAGGGAGCAGAGAGCCACCTCTTTTCCCTTCTCTCTTCTCCCTTCTGGTCTAATCTTCTCCAAAAATATAGACCTGATAACTCGGTAAATTTTGCTTATTAGGAAGTCATGTAACTGTGCTGAAGTTTCTCCTGAGTTGTGTAATATCATAGAATTCAGGCTAAACCTATTCTGAATCACTAATTAATTCAACCGGAGGAAATAGGGCTGAATGGGGCAGAGATCAAAATTTCATAATAATCAGGGTTTAACCATACATTGTTGTTATCTGACTCAGGGCTCCAAGCTATGAGTTTTGTGAAATTGTATAATATGTTTACATTAATTCTGTGATACAACAATAACAAAAGATTAAATGAGCTGCTACATACTTCGTCAAACTTGTTCAGATTGTTAGAAAGAAGACTGATAAGTTGTCCAGTGCTTATTTTATCCAGAACACGGCTTGACAGTTTTAAAGTCTGAAGAGAAAAAAAGAAAAAATTGGTCTTAAAGTGCCATCAAAGTATCATAGCATTACTAGCTATCTAGTAACATTATAAAACAAGTATTATATTAAACATGCTGTCTTTGCTTTTTAAAAACACAGAATATTATTTTAATTACTTAATATCTCTTTTAGATTTATAAGGTTATGTATTGTTAGGTTTTTATCTTCTAAAAGTTACATAGTAGATTCTTTTCAACAGCAAGGTGATTTAAGCCAGTTCCAATGGTCTTGTGATGGGGAGAGCCAGCTGCACCAGAGAGAGCTCTATGGGGACTGAGAATGGGTCACAACATAGTATTTTCACTTTTTAAGGATTGTTTGCTTGCATTTTTGTTTTCTTTCTCATTTTTTCCTTTTTGATCTGATTTTTTTCTTGTGCAGCATCATAATTGTGGATATATATATAAGAGGTGCACAAGTTTAACATATATTGGACTGCTTGCCAATTAGGGGAGAGAATGGGGAAGGGAGATAGAAAAAAATTAGAGCAAGGTGTTTCAAGAGTAAATGTTGATCACTTCCAATTGATCAATGATGGACAGAAATAACTACACCCAGAGAAGGAACACTGGGAAGCGAATATAAATTTTTAGCACTACTGTCTATCTACCCAGGTTACTTATACCTTCGGAAGCTAATAATTAATGTGCAACAAGAAAATGGTATTTACACACATATATTGTATCTAGGTTATATTGTAACACATGTAAAATGTATGGGATTACTTGCCATTGGGGGGAGGGAGTGGAGGGAGGGGATAATTTGGAAAAATGAATAAAAAAAATAAAAAAGAGTAAATGTTGAAAATTATGCATATATTTTGAAAATAAAGTCTTAAAAATTTTAAATAATAAATTAAAAAATAAAAACTATACAATGAATCCTTCCTCCTAGATATATAAGGATTTCCAAAGAACGTGGCATGAATGAATTAATATAGATATGTGTGTATATATAGACACACATATACATATATATTCATAATATATACACATATATTTATAATAATATAATTATACACAATACATATTATATATTATTATCTCATCTGATGCTTACAAATAACCCATGTAGTAAGAGAGCAATATTCTTAACAAGACTGAAGGCAAGGACCATATTTTATACTTCCTTGCATGAAATATTTCAGCACCAAGCTTTACATACAGAAAACATAGTGTGTATGTATGTGTGTGTGTGTGTGTTGATTTGATGTATTCATCCACTTAGAAAAATATTTTCATGAGGACCTAATTAAATTACACTAGCCCTTGTTTTTGTTTTGTTATTTTATTAGTATCTATGATTAGTGTTAAATTATAATTTAATTTGTTACCATTTAAAATGTTACCAGGTTGTGAAACTTAGAATTCAGAAATCCTAAAAATTGGAAAGGAATTGAGAAGACAAGGCTAGAGATGGGAGTGGTGAGTGGCTGCTTGCCATATGGGTAAAAACTTGCTGGCCATGGGAAAGGATGAGATAAGGGTAAATCTAACTCAGGGTCAAGTGTAGTACCTAAACTAGTTCCACGTAGGCTCATTATATTATTTTAGTGATGATAACTATGGATGCTGTGAGGGTGAGGCTGAAGAGATAAAATAATTTGGCAAGGACCCATGGGAAAAGAATGATAAAATGTAAATACCACTTATAGATATGTTCACAATCAGTATCTTCTTTATAATATTTTCCTATCTGATGCCCATATTATATAGACTCTAAACTCCAGAAAAAATATTACAAATTCTTGTCAGAAGACAGTGTTTTGTTCAGTTTTTAAACTGAGGATTACAATATTGATATTTTCTAATGCTTATTAACTTAGGACAACTACATCTGCAATGATTAGATTTAGAGAATGTGTTCTCTTTCTCTTCCCACTATAAAATTTTGTTTAATAATAAAGAACAAATGTTATAATTTTAGAAGAGAGAATATCTAGCTTTTCTATTATGAAATTGTTATTATGCTCTTCTCTGATGATGAATTACATATTATTTGTCTTTATTAGCTCAATAAAGTCACCATTTTTAAAAAATGAATGGTGAAGAAATCACCAAACATCTCTACTGCAATACTTTTCTATTCCTACTTGGGAGAATTAGGAAGCCATATATTGTATTGTTAAAACTAGCCCTAGCATATGTCATTATAATAGCTCTAAATCCTGTTTGGACAATAACATGTCTTGAGCTAAATCCACTTACAGTGCTTTTGGCAAATTCAGGCCCTTTTTTGAATGCTTGCCATTACAAACAGAGGTAGGGTAGATTGAATGAGCACGTACTTACTGCTAGCATGTAATGCATATTCTAGTACAAATAATGAGATTTGCAGGTTTCCTCGGAATGTAAAAGCAAGCCCCATATGAGACTGTACTTTTTTTTATTACAACATGCTAAGGCTGTGGGTATTCTTATTATAGCTTATAATAATTCTTTTTTTTCTTTTTAAGAATTTAAAACATCATATTCCATCTTTTCTTTAATCTTACTTCCATCAATTAATTTTAAAGGTCAAATTATGTGCTAATTTTTATGCAGATGGTGATAGTCACTTTAATAGGAAATAAAAAATGCTGAAAAAAATAAGCCAGCCTTTATTCACTTGGCAAAGTTTAAGTTTAAGAAGAAGAAAAAAATATATAGTTTAGTAGTATGAATGGCGCATCTGTAGTCAAAAGATTTGGGTTCAAGTCCTATGTTGCTACCTCTGTGACAAACCACTTCTCTCTTTAGGCATCAGTAAAATAAGGAGATGGGAGTGGATATTCTCTAAGGTGACTTGTAGCTTGGAAGCCTACAATGGACTATAATATTAATTAATTTTAAATATGACTTATTTTGAAATTGATGTTTCAAGACATCAGTAACTTGACACTTGCATTTCTGGTAGAAATTCAATATAAGCACTGATCAAGCATCTACTATATACCACTTGGCTACCTGCTGAGAATAGAAACAAAAAAATTCTCCTGGATAATAATCTGTTTAAAAAAAAAAGAAAGAATATAAGAAAGAAGAAGGGGAAGGGAGAAAGAGGAGGAATAGGTAGATTTTAAATACTTTTCTAAAGCTTACTTTAAAACCCAAACATTTATGATTTCTATCTGATTATGAATTCATGGCATCTAAAAAAAGCTTCCTACTATCAGAATTCATTCACAACATATACCAAGGTGACCTTGCTACTCTGCCATCACATATTTTAAGAAGACGTCTGAATGAATTACCTTTTTGTAAATCAGACTAAACAGGGCTATTCTCATCTGCATCCCCATGTGATGAAGGCCAAAGATGGCAGGGTGTAGAAGCAGTGTCCTCACTATAAAGAGAAGGCATAGACCTACGCCTAGATAAATTGCAATGGATCTTTCTGCTTTGTTGTCAGGATCATAGGAGGCTATGATTCTTCCCAGTAAAAGAGGCTGCACTGCTTTGGTTACTTCCTGCAGAGGCAGAAAAACAAAAACATAAAAAGTAAGTTGCAGTTATCTCATTTAAATAATACAAAGAGTCTTAGAGTATCAATTTGAAAAGGTTCACTTTGTAGGAAGGATTTAGATGGGATGGAGCAGAGATCCACATCTGGTATATATATGCTTTTACTGCATATTCTTTGACTTATCCTCAGTGATAACACATATTTATCTTTTGGATAGATAGAAACTTCTCTTCCAAAATCTTTTTGAGACAAGATGAATGAAAAGGATAAATAAGCAAACCAAGTGATAACATTGGTTTTTGCTGGTGGTGTTGTTTCAAAGCATGACAACAAAAAGATGATGGAGGTTTTCTTGGGTGGCTGCTAAACTAGCCCTGAAGAAAAAGCTAAAAAATAAGTTACCCAAAATGTTTTGAGCAATGGCAATATCACTAGAAAGAACCTAGAGTAGAGGTTTTAACCTTATTTTGTGTGACAGATTGGTTTGGCAGTCTATTTAAAACAACTTTTTCAGAATAATGTTGGGTTTTTTTAATTGAAGGAAAAGATTCAATTTTAGTGAGTGGCTAGTGAAAACAAAATGTAATTCAATTCCCATTCAAGTTCAAAGACCTTCTAAAATCTACCTATGAACTCCTTAAGGACATGAGAACCCCCAATTTAAGAAAATGATTTAGAGATTCTCCGGAGGACTGACTGCTTTAAAGGATATGCCTTCATTTTCTTTTTAATCTTTTTGTAAAAATTTTGTTGTTCAATTGTTTCAATCTTGTCTAATTGTGACTCCACTTCAGATTTTCTTGGCAAGCATGCTAGAGTGGTTTGCTATTTCCTTTTCCAGCTCATTTAACAGATGAGGAAACTGAGGCAAATTGGGTTTAAATGAATTGTTCAGAGTCACATAGCTAGTAAGTATCTGAGACAAAATTTGAGCTCAGAAAAATGAGTCTTCCTGACACTAGACCTGGCACTCTATGTATTGCACCATCAATATTGAAAAATTCCTGAGGATTTTTAAAAATTTTATCTCATGGGTCTACATTCTTGTCTAATATAGCTAGTTATTTGGCAATGGACAGATGAAAGAGAAAAGTACCTAGATTTTTCCATATTAAATACAAATATGAATCCAAAAAGCTCCACGTATAATTGCATCATTTGAACCTGTGATCAAATATTTTGTTGTTTTTTCTCCCTAAATATCACTGTAATATCTGGATAATTTTACTTCCCTTGTAGCTTACTGAACTAAGGATGGTTCTAAAATAGGACTAAAGAAAAGAGCTTCCTCTGCCAAATGAGAAGGGAAACTGGATTAAAAAATAAAACATTAATTTAAAATATGAATCTCCCAAGGCAAGTTTTAGTTCTCAATAATTAGAATTGTAACTACTGCCTCCATTATTCATTTTATTTCTCTTTATCTAAAAGTGTGAGCAAGCAAGCCATTCTGCATATCAGGTTCCTCATTTGGAACATGTAGGAGTCATATGAGTTATAGTAGATGATCTATGAATCCCTTTTAATTTGGGTTTTTTTTTGTTTTTTTGGGTTTTTTTGTGAGGCTCAGAGCTAGTAGGTGTCAGTGTTTGAGGTCACATTTGAATTCAAGTCCTCTTTACTCTAGCACCAGTCCTCTATTCACTGTGCCACCTAATTGCTCCATCCCTTTCAATTTTAAATCTATGTTCTAATCATCTTCACTACCATGAATTGTCTCTTTTGTATGTTTCTTTATTTTTGTGTATACACAATATACACCTTTCTCACATAACTCTAACAGACCAGCTCTCAGTTTATCCCTAGTCTATTAAACCAAAACATACAAGAGCTTACAAACATTTTAAGATTACTCAGTGAAGAAGCAACTTCTCTTCTGTGTATTAGACTTTTTAAACAAAAGAACCTGATCTACTACATGTTTTATAGCAAGGATAGCACTAAAGAAATATAAGAAAAATAATATTACATCATTTAGATTTGGAAAAGATTCTAATGATTACTTGGTCCAACACAATAATTGGAACACATGAGAAAACTGAGTCTATTTGCTCTTAAATAAATTTGCTCTAAAATTTGCTTAAATACTAAGAAGCATAGTGAGCATTCAGGTCTTATGACTTGAAATCCAGTTCTTTGTATACTACAATAAAGTCTCCTATTTTCATTTTTACAAGTGATAGCTATCATTGTTTATGTTTATCCAGTGTTTTAGAGTTAACAAAGCCTTTTCTCCTGTTTTATAGATGATGAAAAGGAGGCTCAATTTATATAGCTAAGCAAGCAACTTAGTAGTAGAGTCAGTATTCAAATCCATTTCTGATTCCATAAGTAATTTTTTTATACCATGACACTTTTTAAGAAAAAAATTAGACAAACTTAAATCTGAAGTCAACATTTTTCCCTCTGCTGCCAGAACCTGGAAATCTAATAAATATAGAAAGCTTATATATGTTTACAGGAGGTTGCTCAAAAGACTATTGATGAATTGAGTCCTCTCAACCCCCTTTACAAAATTATAGATAGGTATTCTTTGTCAGAAAAGGAAATTTCCTAAGGAACTAGATGTTTTCATTCCGGTTCAGCACTGAAGGGTCAGTGGTATGTGTGTCATCCCTGACTGGTCTTTTATGTGTCTCCATGATGTAATCATTTCTGCCTTTCCTATAGACCACCAAAGAGGAAAGGTTCTCTTGACACAGCTCCCACAACTGGGAACACATAGAGACCAATGGAAATTTGTTATACATTTCAAAGCACGCGCTTATCAGTCAATGGTGAGCCAATGTGAAAATACACCTTCATGAGAACTTCCTCTTCCTCACAGAGGTCCATGCCCCATAATTTCACTGAGTCGATTGAAGGACAGTTTAAGAATTCCCAGATCAATTCCATTATTGCATATGGTATAAGCTAATAATTCATAAATGATTACACACACCAAAAATCATTTATATGTGTCACAGCTTCTCACTATTGTTTTCAATAATTAAATAGCTCATGGAGACAAGAGACTATAATGCCAGAGTAGATACTGAGATGACCTGAGGGAGGGAGGGAGAGAGGGAGGAAGGAAAGGAAGGAAGGGAAGGGTAAATCATAGATCTAAACCCTATTTACTTATTGAATTTGTGAACCAGAAGCTATTTAACTCATATTCATTTTTAATCAGTCTATTTCTGTTATAAAGATCTTTCATTGAAAGGACAGTTGATTTTTTTTTCTCCAGAATAATTGGTCTGCACTGTTATTTGCACAATTTCCTCTATTTATAACAAATCAGATATCTCTTCCATTCTCATTTAATAGCAATCAACAAAAGCTCATAAAGTGTTAATGTTGCTGGAAGAATCAATCATTTATTTCATTGTAAGTATCAGAAAATAAATATGCACTCCTTTCAAGTCCTTACTTCTTTTCCAATAATGATATGATAGATTACTAGATAAAGACAGTCAAAAAATATAGAACATTAATAATACCAATATCAAAACTATACTTTCCTTAAAAATATGTAAATATTTCTATGGGTTGGATGTTGCCTATATATTCAATGTCAAAATGAATATTATCAGGGAGAGAATTATACTATGACAGCTAAGACTTTTATGATTGGGACTTAGGTTTAACCATTTATTTTCCTTCCTAATAAGCAATAATGAAACTCCTATTCATTCTCTTATTTTTCTAACCTCTACTCCAATAAACCCTTTAGATGAATTTGTTTGTAGTTTCATACAAGGAAAGAAAATCTCTATCAGCCTCTGAATAGGACACCTGTTTTATATACCAGCATTACTAAATTAGTTAGAATTTTGAATCAACACTTACTATAAAATTCATGGTCTTTAAAACTGTTTTGACAAAGACAATGGTAGTATCAGTAGAGAAAAGGATATGTTTATAGGAGAAAAACCTGAATTATTTGTGGTAATGACAGCTCTGATAAGGTGACTATCTGCAAACAGTAAATAGACTCCCATAAACTTCTCAAAAACTGTAAAACTGTTGACAGTTCAAGGACAAAAGCAGTACTGTTTAGTGTGTGGGGTTCTTTTTTTCCTGAATCTTTTAAACTATATATTCTCTCATGTTTACTAAGTAAATCATATATGGGATGTGCTTAGATTTCCCATTCATTTAAATACCAAAGTCATAGTATGACTAAAGGAAATAATTTTTTTATATTTGGTTATTTGAGAAAATTTTTCTCAAATTCAGAATTTTTCTATATGAAGACAGTAAGTAGAGATTTTTCATATCCTTGTATGCATGTCCCTCTATTGAATTTCTTTCCTAAGCCACAGGAAGATTCCTACAATTCCACAGTATAAAACACTCTAATCAACTGCACATTTACAATAAATGAGAATTAAATCACGTTTTTAGAAATTCCTTTTAGATGTGTCATGAATCTTTACCAACACTGAACACCAACCAAAATAAGGTAGAATTCAGTGTAATTGAATGACTTCCAATTTATTTTGGTATTACATTTCTATAACTCTCTTGCTCATTTAGAAGACCTCTAATGTTAGTAACTCACATTTATGCATTATATAATATTTATAATACACTTTCTTCACACTATTCTAAAGGAGATAGCATGAGTTTTTTTTAAACACTATTTTACCAAAAAAAGAAAGAAAAAGGAAGGAAGGAAGGAAGGAAGGAAGGAAGGAAGGAAGGAAGGGAGGGAGGGAAGGAGAGAGGAAGGGAGGGAAGGGATGGGATGGGATGGGATGGGATGGGATTCAAGGGGAAAAAGAGAAAAAGGAGACTCATAAATATAAAATCAGAAAATATTAAAATTAGAAGTTACTATGTTGGTAAACTTGTGTAACTTTTCACTGGACACAAATTCCCCACTATTTCAGAGAAGTGGTGAGTCAACTTCTACCTCCACACTCTCAGTAACAAGGGACTCAGTAAGTCATAAGGCAAACCATTTCTTAAAGAAACAAAAACCCTCTAATTGTTAGAAAAGTCTAATACTGAGCTGAAATCTACCTATTATTTTCAACCATTGGTTTTGTCTTCCAAAATTACCAAGATTATCTAACATCTTTTGTAGACAATACCAATTCAAATATTTCAAAATAGATATGTCTTTAAATCTTCCTTTTTGATCATAAATGTCAACAGTTCCTTCAAAATTTCTTTAGATGAGTAATAGAATCTGTAGCTTCTTCTAGGATTATGAAACTGAAGGAAAGGAAATAGTCACAGTAATAACTGACCCTGATGCAAGAAGCATCATCATTCCATTTTCTTTTGACTCTAAAACTGACTCATGAGGAGCAGTTATTCACAATTATGGACACCCAATGTGTCACCAAGTACATGTCCACATGCGCAGGATCACATATTTAAAGCTGGATGCAATTTTAGAGTCCAGTGTAGTCCAATAAATGAGGAAATAGAAATTTGATGATGTGTAATGATTTCCCAAGTTTTCAAAGGTAGTAAGTAAACATCAGAGGTGAAATATGAGCACAAGTCCTCTGCAGAATGTTGATACATGTGGAAAGAAAGTATATACAGACTCCACACCATAACATCCATGTTATATCAAACAGCTAGGTGGCCCAGGAGATAGAATGCTAAGCCTGGAATCAAATTCTACTTCAGACACTTACTACATGTATTATACTGGGCAATCACCTAATGTTGTCTGCCTCAATTTCTTGGGGATAATAATAGTAGGAGTTAGGAGGATCAAATAAGAAACTGTTTCTACAAAGGGCTTAGCATAGGGTCTGGTGTAGATTAAGCAATTAATAAATACTTGGTTTTTTCCCCTCCCTTCCACATTACTACAATGAAATTCCTGTCATCCTATTCCATTTTTCTTCATACTTTCTACCAAGATCTCTTTAAGAGAAAATCTCAAGATTCAATTATACCTCACTGCTCAAATTGTAGTGAACATAAACTGTTTGCAGTGGTAACTTTCATTTTTGGCTTCATATCCTACTGTCTAACACAGTGCCCACAGAATAAATATTCAATAGACACTTGTTAAATTGAGTTTCATCCTCTTAAGTAAAAGTTCCCTTGTGAGCTGTATTTCCCTTTTTATCCTACAAGTCGGCCATACTCTGATCCTTATTCTGCTAATTATAGCATTATTCTAAGTTCCCTACTTTCCTATTTTCACTTCTATCAAGATATTACTGGATCCCAATTCCATCATCCAGGAGCTCATGCTTACTTCAGTGTCATCTGTAAATGTGAGAAACATGCTTTCTATATCTTTATACAAATCACTGAATAAAATGTTGAACAAAATAGAAGTATGGAGATACCTTCCAAATGCAACCTAATATATTGCTACAGTTTTATCTTGGTCAACAACTCTTTGAGATAACATAACAGACTTTACAAAATGTCTTGCTAAAAACACAATATGTTATACTTACAATATTTCACTGTTGTATTAATCTTAGAACTTTATCAGCAAAAATCAACAAGGCTAATGTGACCTTACTTGATCTTAGTAAATTTTTACATGTATGGTCACTGAATAGCTGTCAGCAATTTTTATAAAATCAAAAGAGGTGCCATAAGATTGCTAGGACCCATGACCTCTGACTGATGGAGGACCATCAGTTCTTATAAGGGCTTGTCTGAAAGAATAAAGAGTGGCTCAGAGGGCATTGTCAAGGATGCATCCAATCTTGTGACATGGATTAATCTGGAATCCAAATAACAGACTGAAGCCCTCAAAGATGTCAAGATTTAGAGGCTAATACCATTATTTCTGATGTAACTTAAACACAGCCTCATATGGTGAGGCCCTAAGCTGTAACTTATTTAGCATGTGTGTAAATCTTACACTGAATTCATTAATTTCAGACCATTCTAGGGACCCACACAAAACAGAAAAGCATAATGACACACAGGAATAAAAGTTGTAGTGCAGTGCCAAAAAAAGATTTCTCTTGGATCAATTCCACTATTTTCTTCTAAGAGCTCTGTAAACATCAATTGAATGAACTAGCCTTACAAACACTAACCAATAAAAGTTCTCCAAACTTTCCTGGAAGGCCATAGCCAGCATTATCATGGAGAAAAGACCAGCAATGGCTTTGGAGTAGCTGCACACAGAGCTGACATTCCAGCCCCATAGTTCAAATGCCATGCTGTTTGTTGGCAGTGTTTTTTTATTATTTGTCTTTTTATAGTGGAAAACAAAAATCATCTTCATTTTTAAAAAGAAAAAGGTCGATTTTGAAAATTGTGGATTGGAGTAAGCAAAATTAAGGGCTGTCACGAAATCAAAACACTGAAAACATAAACTGAACAGTTTCTAGCATCAGAAAACTTTAAAGCATCTTCTCAGATAAAAAAAATGCAATCCTATGAACTAAGGAAGTTTATGAAACACATAAGATACACTTAAAAGGAGAGTTTCTCAATTTTCCACTCCAAAGATCATCTTTATTTTCTAAGTACTAACACGTTAACCAATCAATAACCTGTTTTGAGCTTGAAGCTTCTCATGACTACAATAGTTTTCTTTGTGACAGCTCAGTGATGTGCTTCAACACCTCAAAACTCCACGTTTTCATCTTTGTGAGTACTCCTTCCAACAAGGTGCCATGACCTCTGACTGTCAGAGGACCATCAGTTCTTACAAGGGCATGTCTGAAAGAATAAAGAGTGGCTCAGAGGGAGTTGTCAAGGATGCATCTGATCTTGTGAAATAGATTAATCTGGAATCCAACTAACAGACTGAAGCCCTCAAGGATGTCAAGATTTAGAGGCTAATATCACTATTTTTGTAGACACAAAATATATATTCTTCCAAACCTTAGTAGAAAATTTTGAGTAAATTTCAGGGAAAATAAGAAGGCAGATTCTTCAAACTAGAAGTTGGTAAGGTTGACTTTGATTCCAGATGGAATTATAAAACATATTATTAAAAGGGTGTTATATAATAATTTAGAAAAGGAAGTGCTGATTACCAAAGGCTAACATTAACTAACTCATCAAGAACAGGTAATGCTAGATTAGCCTTATTTCCTTTTTTTGAGAAGGTTACTAGACTGGTAAATCAGGAAAATGCTCTAGTTATAGTAGTTCTAGATTTAAGTGAGTCTCGTGACAAGTCTCTCATACTATCCTTTTGGACAAGATAGAGAGATGTGGTATAGATGTCAGTACACCTAGGCACATTTAAAATGTAAAGAATGATGAATTGTTAGTAAAATTTATTTGAGCTATGAAAAAATGAAATATATTACCTTGGAAGGTAGTGGTTTGTCCCCCTTAGAGTGTTCAAGAAAACTTTAAGTGACCACTTGTCCATTAGTGTAAAGGAAATTCATTTTTTGGTATATGTTGGATTAGATTGGCCATTACAGCCCCTTCCACCCTAAAATTCTATAAATGTCAACCACTATTAAGCAAGATTCTTTGATCTACAACAGGCAAAAATCATTCCTATTCATTCTCTGGGCAGTTCTCTAGAGTTATGACATCTGTTTCTCTTTCCTTTAACTAACTTAAAATGCTCTCCTGATGTGTTTCTAGAATCTAGTTTCCATACTAGCTCCTTGACTCTTTCATATCTTCTTTCAGATAAGTTTCTTCTAAAAGTGGTATATCATAGAACTTATTGTCATATATAGTAATTAACATGCTACCAAATATTGGTCATATTAATGAGATTATAGCTTTCTTGTATTAAAAATGCCAAATTCACTTTGTTTAATTTGGTGTATATTATACACACACACACACACACACACACACACACACACACACACACACACATATAATACTTAGGAACAGCATCTGTAAAAATAAATGGCCTGAAAGGCATATACATATATATATATATATATATATATACATACACACACACATATATATAGATACACATATATATAGATACACATATATATACACACACATCTATATATACACATATATATACACACATCTATATATACACATATATATACACACACACACATATATATATACACACACATATATATATATACACATATATATATATATGAGTTGAGTATCTCAAGTTATATGTAATTTTTACTGATGCTCTTTCTAATTATTTTTTTCATGCGAATTGCTGAACATCTTTTTTTTTTTCACTCTTAGTCCATTTTTTCTATCAAATCTATTGTCCTCCATGATGTCTGGCCACTTTCCCCTCTCCTTTTATTTTTGTTTGAAAATCTTCTCAATGCCATTTTCTAGCCAAATACGCTCTTCTCTATTCACATAATGTATTATATTTCTTGAAAGGGTCATTATTCTCACATTTTAATCATTGTCCCAAATCCTATTTTTCAACACAAATCTTTGTGCTATATGTTCATTTCTAAAATCTTCTTTTCTATTTCAGAGTCCTTACCTTCAATACTAGGTGTGATGAAATCCTTCTGAAACTTATATTTTCATTACCTATGCTCCCAAACTAAAAGCATTGTTGTGTCTAATACAATAAAGTAAAGTGATTATACTGTAAATAACCTGAAAGATGTATTACTTGTAGTATGAACATTAATATTTTCTTATAGAAAGGTCTGCATGCTCTTCACTTATATTGAAAATTTAACTGAAAATTAACAGATTCAAAATGAGCTTTTTAATTCTATTTTAATTCAATAGAGGCATGTACCTTTGTTGTTGTTTTCCTTAGCATTTTTAAGCTATAAAAAGACTTTTTAATATTTCTACTAGGGAAGGTTGCATCTATTAATTTGCAAATAATCTGGTCCATTTGGATTTTACACATCTGTATTTTGGAACACATCTTATGGGGTGATGTGATGGAGATGAATAGTTATAACTGTCTTTTCTATGCAGAGGGAGAAAAACTTCCTTGTAAAAAGTATCATCATAAGACAGATTTGTTTGAATTATTTGTCCCATATATAAAGTAATTCATAGCACACTCATTCTCATTATAGCAAGAAAAGTTTGGAAGTGATATGTAGCCATGTGATCTTTTCCCAATTTATAATATCTGTGACTCTGATAGTGTATATGTATGTATACGTGTGTGTGTATGTATACACGCACACATAATAGCTTCTGTCAAACTCCCAGGATTGTCTAAAATAGGGTTGAATACTGAATAAGGATCAATGAAAAATTAACCTGATGGTCCAATATTTTCTAGCAATGTGCTAGGTACCCTTCCCCACCTCCCCCACACACATATCCCCCACATATAAGAAGGCAGCAGGATATAGTGCAGAGGACACAGAACTTAGACTCAGAAGGGCCAATATTCAAATGCTTACCAGTTGTGTGATCCTGAGCAGGTCACATAACCCTTCTGGGACTCAATTTCTTCATCTAAAAATTATTTGCTTCAATAGCCGCTAAGGTTCTTTTCTGCTCAAAATCTATGATCTTATCTTAAATAAGATAGAGAAGAAGAAAATCTCCTGTCAGAAAAGAAAACATGAAGAATTGGGAGCCAACGAAGGAGCCTCTTTCTCACACCTCCATCTTGCCAAACAAAGAATCAAGGGCCCTATATGAAAAGCCCCAAAGTCCAGAAAACAATGGGAAGAAAGATTGTGTCCTGAACCACATTATGAGCATGAACTCATAAGGAGTAGAGAGGGACTCAAAGTTATAAAGAAACAACATGAGGTTGGTTCTCCCATTGTTGTATGAAGGAACTCTGTTCTAAACCACTTTAGAGTAGATAGCTGCTGCCTGAAAACTCATATTTCTAAAGTATAAATCCCAGAGGGCCAAGAAAAGGTGTTGAATTAATTAGAGATGATAGCAAGTCACACTAGAAGCAGAAAATAGTCGGAAGAAATCCTGTAAACAGACCCCATTAGACTATGAGGGTCAACTCATCAATTCCTCATCTCTCCCAATATGTTATGAGGTTGGAGAAGACAACAACATGGGGAAGGAATAAATATAATCCCTACATTTGGAGCACTAGGGACAAGAGCAGAAGGCATTTCAGGTGCCTTGTTTGATGAGAACATTTAAAGGAATCCCAAAGTTCCAACAGGAAGCCTCACTTAGATAAGGTAACATACAATTTTCTCCAGAGAAACCCCACATTAGACTATTGCTTTGATTGCTTTAAACAATGCTGCTCTGGCTATTGAAGCCTCAAAATGACCAGCAAGCTTTCACATCCTATAAGTCAATACAGGATCTCTGAATCTGCATTATCATCTGAAGTTGTCATTGTTTTGAGAAGACCTGCAGTAGTCTATGAAGTCATAATGTACCAAGAGAATAAGACAAAAGGCTTACCAAAATAAGATGAAAAAAATAATAGGCATGATACAAAAAACAGGCAAGTCCTTGAGGAATGGAAAGGAGCAGCAAAAAATCAAGGAAGTGATAGAAAATTTGCATATATAAATTAGCCATTTCCTCACATAGACACTTATAGTATAAGTCAGCTACTACAGTGCCTAGCTATTCCATTGCATATTAACTTATGAATAGAGCAAAATCATGATCCAAACTAGGGTTGGGGATAACTATTAGAATGACTGATTTCAAGCTAGAAGTCAGAACACAAAAGTGAGGTGTTCAAACAGAGTTATGAATTAAAGTAACCTCTCTCACCCAAAATGGTATTCACATGTGAATGGCCATTTTCCTTCCTTGCTATTTCAAACTATGAATATATATGGATCTGTTTAGGGAAGAAAAGGGATGATATAATAAGGACCTATATTGGTTCATTTACTCCATTGGTCAAAGAAACAATACCAGGATATACTCTGGCCTTTTCAAATCATAAAGGCAATCAGTCTATAATGCAAAAATCATCCTAAACTCTGCTAACCTACATAGGATCAAAAGGATATGGATGAAGCTTCCTATTACCATAAAAGGCAGTACTGATCCAGGAAGGTAAGCTGTGACAGAGTAGGCACCTGAAATAAATACCAGACTATCTATTTTTGCTGGCATAGAAGCAAAGTAAAAGAAAAAGGGCAGAAGTAAAAACTGAGGCAAAGAGACATTAAGAGTATAAATCTGGATTATCCTCATAAATATTCTCGTTATTGTTTTTAATGAATCAGCTAGATGGAACAATGAACCTGGAATTAAAAAGATCTTCAAATCCAGACTTAATCTGCCTGCCCAGTTCCTACCTCTGAAAAATGGGAGTAATAACAACACTGATCTTTCAGAGTTGTTGAGTATCAAATGAGATGATATTTTTAGGGCTTTGCAAACCTCAATACTCTAGATAAATACTAGCTATTATAATTTATCATAATCATATTTTTGGTCAGTCAGCTAGCAAGATAACTACTAGTTTGCCTTTGCTGAGAAAAGTTTATCCTTATCCAATCCTTGTTTTCAGTTTCTTAATTATTGAGATATTGGCACAACCCTAATGGAAACCTAATTATTTGAGATAACATGTTGGGAATACTATTTGTTTGACTGCTGACAAGGTTTAAGGAAATTAAGTCTGTATTTCATGGTGATATCACAAATATGACATGAAATGATATAAATATGTCACTTAACCAAGCTCTCTCATAACCTTAATTTCCTTTTTTGTCAACCTTCCCAGGGGTAATCATAAATAATACAATTCTTTTTATCATGATGAAACTGAAGTGAACTGCACTACTATAGCTATGAGATTCAAGGGAATCAGAAAATAAATAAATGTATTCATGGTGGTTCTTTTTTCTTTTTAAAAACTTTAAAATTATTATTTATTTATTTAAGTTTATTTATTTATTTATTTATTTATTTGTTTGTTTATTTATTTGTTTATTTAAACTTTTTTTTTATTTTGAGTTCCAAACTTTCTCCCTCCTTTCCACACCCACCAGAACCCACTGAGTAGGCAAACAATATTATATCAATTGTTGTTTAATCATGTCCATCTTTTTATGACTTCATGGACAAAACTGTTAGTAGGATTTTCCTGGCAAATATACTTAAATGATTTTCCATTTCCATCTAAAATGCAGAGATTAAGTGCTTTGATAAGGATCACACAACTAATAAGAGTCTGAAGCTGAATTTTAATTCTTATCTTCTTGACTCCAGATTCTATACTCTATCCACTGAGCTACCTAATTATTTCCATGATATTAATTGTACGTATAAAATCATATAAAACATATTTCAATATTAGCTTTTTTTAATGACAAGAAAAACAAAGTAATAAAATGATATTCAATTTGTATTCAGAGTTCATCAATTCTCTCTAGAGGGTGGATAGCATTTTTTCATCATAAGTTCTCTAGAATTATCTTGGATCATTGTATTGTTCAGAGTAGACAAGTCTTACACAACTGATCATCACTGCAACATTAATATTACTGTGCACAATGACCTTTCAGTGTTATTCCCTTCATTCTGCATCAATCCAAACAGAAAGGGAGTAGTATTCAGGCTCACCTGCAATTTTGGGGAAGCAGTAATTATACAAAGGAGGATAATGCATATGGAGAAGATGAAGACATTATTCAACATAAAATATATAATAGATCAACATCTAAGGAACAAATTGGAGCTATTATTGGATCTGGATCATTATAATCATAGACTAGTATATAGTAGAAGAGAATATTTTGAAATATTAGGTCAGAATTATTGAATTGAAAGAGACTTTGAAAAACATATATCCTGATACCATCAGTTTACTGACCAACTAGGGTTCAAAGAGGCCTGGCTTAGTCCAGGATACCCAAGGATTTATCTGTCTGTTTGTCTATCACTGTCTCTATCTGTCATTCAGAATAACTGTAAAATACTTCTATATAATATGTTCAAGGAATAAATTCTAGTATGATTCCTCTAAAGCCAAAGATCATGAAACAAGAGAATATAAAGGTATTTTAAAATAAGAATTGGATTATGTGATCGATCACCATGCCAATGTTCTGAACTCTAATTTCATTTAGCACAAAGAATGTACAAAGTCCTCAAAATGAACTTATTTCTTTTTTTAAAATTAAATAATAATGGGGAATGTGGACTTTGTCTTCTTCCATCTTGCCTTCTATGCCAGCTCATAATACATACCACTACTCAACAAAAATTAAAATTCCCAACATCCTCTCCAAAAAGGGAAAAAAAGGAACTGCTACTTTTTCAATCATATAGTGGAGTTATCTTTTAGAAATCATAATTTAAGTTTTATAGTTGAAGAAACTGAAATAGATTAAATTATTTATCTAGGGTCATACAATAATATATCTGAAAAAGGATTTGACCTTGGGTCTTCTGGACTTCAGGTCCAGCACTTTATCCACTATACAACCAACTACCTCTCAGATAATTATCTAATCGTGTAACAATGGTGCAATAGAAAGCACATTTGCTTTAGAGCCAGAGAACCTGGAATCAAATAGTATTTCTGCTGATCACTATCCATATAACTTTGGGTAGGTCACAAACTTGCTAGGGCAAAATTTCCTCATCTTCAGTATGGATAGACAGGACTATATGATCTCTGAAAGATAGAACATAAAAACAGCTCTAATGTGAAGACTAAATATGTTTGTAATCTCTGTCACCAACTTTTCCACGTTAGAGCTGAAGAGTTCAAGAGAATGTTGTTCTGACAACATATAGAATCAAAGTTACTCTTAGAAAGCAAGTTAAGTTAACACTCCAGGTTGTCTTTTCAATACTGTCTCTGGGTTTAGCATCTCAGTCTAGTCACATTTACCCTGATGAAATACATGATAAGTCTTATGAAGGCAGTACAAGGTGGTCACTTGCCTATAATTCCACAATGTATAATTCCAATAATCTTGCTTTTATATCACAGAAAACAGATTTAGGCCCCTCAAAAGGGGGCCTAAAGGAAACAAAGGCCTAAAAGACTTGAAGTCACTTGCCCAAATTCATATAGCAGATCAATAACAGAGTCAAAGACAGATAACAATTTTCTTCTAGTGCTATTTCTGCCAATCACAACTCTGGAAAGCAAAGGCAACATTTAATCCAAGGCACAGAATAAACAATGAACTGGTACTGAAAGAGTAATTTTTGAAAGAAACAATTTATATTAGTGCATTGTTATATTTAATTTCCCATTTATAATCCAAGTCAAAATGGAAAGCACACTTGCTTTGGAATTTGCTTCAAAGTTGGTTTAGCTTTGAGTTTCGTGAATTCTGTGTGCTCCTATCTTGCACTAGTACTGGTCTTTATGATCTTCCTTCCTTCCTTCCTTCCTTCCTTCCTTCCTTCCTTCCTTCCTTCCTTCCTTCCTTCCTTCCTTCCTTCCTTCCTTCCTTCCTTCCTTCTTTCTTTCTTTCTTTCTTTTCTTTCTTTTCTTTCTTTTCTTTCTTTCTTTTTCTGAGGCAATTGGGGGTAAGTGACTTGCCCAGAGTCACACAGCTAGGAAGTATTAGTTGTCTGAGACCATATTTGAATTCAGCTCCTCCTGACTTCAGGGCTGGTGCTCTGTGCACTACACCACCTTGCTGCACGAATGACCCCTCTTTCAATATAGATTTAGAGCTAAAAGTTTATCTAAGAAGTCATGTAGTCCAATCTACTTATATTGCAGATATTAATTTTAATTTTAATTTTTAATTTCTATACCAAAAATTTGAAGTTCCTTCCTGGCTACAATGGTCCAGCTTGTAAGTTTTTCCTCACACATTACTGAAAAGAACCCAAAGCAAATTGCCAGCCCATAGTATCAGTCCCATTGAAATAAAATATTGGAGTCAGACAGGCCTGAGTTGAAATCCAGCCTCATATACTTACTACTTGTGTGACCCCAGCTAAATGATTTAACCTCCTTCAGCCTTAGGCCACACATCTGCACATCTGCCCATACATTTACAGGAATGATGAAAGCATAACATAATACATGCAAAGTGTCTGATAAACCTTAAGCTGTAAAGAAATGCTAGCTACTGCAATTATAGAGATCAGGAACATTTTATATGTCTATGATGAATTTATTTCCAGCATCCTTACCCCTAAGTATAATATGATTCCATGAAAAACAAATCTCCAGAAAAAACATCGCCGAAGGGCATTAATGAGTTTGGGTTTTTTCTTTGATGCCAGCTCTCTGTCCCATTCCCTGAAACATAAAAACAAGACCATTAGTTGGAAGTACAAATGTTTGAGTTGTTATGTGCTCTTAACATAGTTTGATTCCCTCAAGTATATCCAAGGAGATTTAGTCAACTTGACTTTAAGAAACAAAAAAGTTTGTAAAGACCCCAAAAGCCCAATGTTCACTGACTTAATAAATCAATAAAAGTTCAAATCTAGTTCAGTCACATATTTGGCAGATTTAAATGTCTCACCATATATCACCCTGTGGGGAATTGATTCATGAAAAGGTCACTGTGTATTTCTGAAAGGAAGATACTGTAATGCCTAACACCAGAAATAATGGGCCAAACATTTTAGGAGTTTTGATAACCTTCAGAAAGAAGAAAATCAGGAAAGAGAGAGAGAGAGAGAGAGAGAGAGAGAGAGAGAGAGAGAGAGAGAGAGAGAGAGAGAGAGAGAGAGAGAGAGAGAGAGAGAGAGAGAAGGAAGGAAGGAAGGAAGGAAGGAAGGAAGGAAGGAAGGAAGGAAGGAAGGAAGGAAGGAAGGAAGGAAGGAAGGAAGGAAGGAAGGAAGGAAGGAAGGAAGGAAGGAAGGAAGGAAGGAAGGAAGGAAGGAAGGAGGGAGGGAGGGAGGGAGGGAGGGAGGGAGGGAGGGAAGGAAGGAAGGAAGGAAGGAAGGAAGGAAGGAAGGAAGGAGGGAGGGAGGGAGGGAGGGAGGGAGGGAAGGAGGAAGGAAGGAAGGAAGGAAGGAAGGAAGGAAGGAAGGAAGGAAGGAAGGAAGGAAGGAAGGAAGGAAGGAAGGAAGGAAGGAAGGAAGGAAGGAAGGAAGGAAGGAAGGAAGGAAGGAAGGAGGGAGGGAATGAGGGAAGGAAGGGAAGGAAGGGAAGGAAGGGAAGGAAGGGAAGGAAGAGAGAGAGAGAAAGAGAGAGAGAAAGAGAGAGAGAGAGGAAAGCCAGAAAGAGAAAGAGAGAAAATGAGAAAGGAAGGAAGGAAGGAAGATTTTCTAAAGTATGGCTTTCAAAATTATACAAGTTTAGAAAAAAAATTTCCCTTGATCTTCACCACTTAAATAGCAATACAATTTAAACTCAAAGAATAAGCTGAAAAGTTAGAAAGCTGTTTTTTTTTAAAGATCTAATTTTCTTTTTCTGGTCTGTATTTATAATTCTATTAAGTAGGAAACTCCATCATTGGGAGTTATCAGATTAAATTTATGAATCTACCTAATATTCTCCTTCATTGCAACTTCCCCATACCAACAGACTAGCAACTGTCTAAAAACTATAATTTTGGTTTTTTTTTAATTTTGTTTTTTATTTTAAGCTTTATTGATGACTTTTCCCCCACTCTCTTTCCTTCTTCCACTGAATCCTAACTTGTATCAGAAACAAATTCACACGCATATTAAAAAAATGCACAGCAAATGTGATCCCATCTGATAAACTATATCACATTCCATACCCAAAGTCCCCCTCCTCTCTAATGAACAGAGAGATGTTTCATCATATCTTCACAAAGCACTTAAAACATCTATTTTCTAATCTATTATTTTGTAGCCCACACATAGCAGCAGAATACCTCAACTTGAAAGTTTATTGTTCTATGATCTGAACGAGAATGGCTTTCACTATTAACTGTCTATTTGGAATATCATGGAACCCAATACTGTATGTTCACCATAATTAGGGGCAATCAAACAGCTCTTTTGTCCCATTTCAAGGATCACAGTTTCCATATATTTTATAGCCTAACAGATGAAGGAGGGGTTGGCTCATCCAGCTCTTGAAAACAATGACAGTTAAATCGTTTTATTCAGCTGGATGGGGTTTCTTGGAAGATTTAAGCTTGGGGGGCAGCTAGGTGGTGCATGGAGCACAAGCCCTGAAGTCAGGAGGAGCCGAGTTCAAATTTGATCTCAGATACTTAACACACTCTAGCTGTGTGACCCTGGGCAAGTCACTTAATCCCAATTGCCTCGGGGGAAAAAAAGGAAGATTTGAGTTTGATGACTTGGAAGTCAATATTTTTTAAAATATTAAACATTTTTTTAAAAAGGTCTTTAAAAAAGGTAAATTAATTATTCTAGGATCTCAAAGATATGCTGTTTATGTCTTAAAGAGTTGTCTAAGGGCTCTAAGAGGTTAAGTAATTTACCTAATGCCTTACAGCTTGTATGTATTAGAGGTAAATTACTTTTCTTGACTCCTAAAGCCAACTTTCTCTATGTTGACTCCCTATAAATATAGATACACACACACACACACACACACACACACACACACACACACACATATAGCTTTCTTTTTTTTTTTTTCTGAGATAATTGAGGTTAAATGACTTGCCCAGGGTCACACAGCTAGGAAGTATTAAGTGTCTGAGGTCAGATTTGAACTCAGGTCCTCCTGACTTCAGGACTGGTGCTCTATCCACTACACTAGCTGCCCCATATATATATAGTTTTAAAAGTGAAAGAATTAAAATAATAAGCAAGCTCAATTTAGCAGATTCACTATGTCTATTCTATTATATGTAGTGTTAGGAATACAAAGTATATGATTAAGAAAACGAGAAATTCTGTGTGGTATTTGTACTAAATCATTTGTTTACTTTTTTTATATAGTTTAAGTTTCATTGGATAGTATTATCTTGTAAAATGTTGTCCTTGTTATTTTTCCATATTCTTCATGACTCATTTTGCAGTTTTCTTTGCAAAAAATTCTGAAGAGTTTTTTAATTCCTTCTCCAACTACTCTCATAGAGTCCCTGTTAAGTTTAAAGTGTCTTGCATCCCTATCTTTTTCTAAAGAAGTAATATATTTCTAAAGAATATCAATACATGCAATTGTCTCACTATAGTCAAGCATGCATTAAATTCTGTAAATAGTTACAAAGTAGAGGACAATTCTGCATTTTGTAATTTGGCATGCCTATTCATGTTACTCTGTTCATAATAAAGACATAACAATAAGAAGATTCAAAGTCAAGTAAGATGTCTATGGACAACTCAGAGTTCTCCAGTCCAAGAAATGGCTCTACAGTTGGAGCCTGGAATGAACCCTGGGCCCAATCTGGCTGGGCCCATGTTTCTTACACCTTGTGGGCAAATTTAGATTATTAATCAGTTGAAACCCTAGAAATGGAAGAGGAAACCAAAAGGTCTGGATTTCTGGGAGGATCCAGACAGAATTTGAGAATTCTGTGGCCATCTAATTCATTTATAATGCTTGCATTGAGAATCATCTGCTGCTCTACATAAACAGATTGAGGTGGGGGTGGGACTTGAACAAGTGTAAAGTTAAGTTTATAAAGAACTCTACAAACATCCTTCCTCCTCATCAAACAAAAATAAGAATAAAAAGAAATTAAGTCATGAACTAAGAATAGCAGACAAAAGATACATAGCTAAAATGGCATGCTAATAAACTTAAGATACTAAATACAATGGAGATCCATAGTATATTAGGTTGTTGTTTGCACTTCCTTTCAAAGAGAACGAATGACATCATACAGTTCTGACTTGACTGGCAAGTGAATTAGATTTTAAAATGAGGCACAAAATCATCAGCTTTACTCTCTGTTTCAGAGTCACCAAAGTCCAATAGCAGGATACAAGTCAGGAAGACTGGGATGCAGTGGATGAATGCATTAGGTAGATGGTCTTTGGGAGATTTATGTGGGAAAGTGGTTATGAATTATATGGAATGAGGTTTGGAAAGATTGTGATCTCTGTTGATAAGCAAGTAAGGTCAAAATAGATTAGTATTGTTAAACTTAAATAGAAACATCTCTGCAGGCAACTATTAATTTAGGAAAACCACAAAATAACATCTTGTGTATTGTATTTTTATCTATTTTGTTAAGCATTTCCCATTACATTCTGGTGACACATCTCTGGTCTAGTATATAATCAGAATCAGAAAAAACTGGTAGAATCAACAATTCTATCACTGAATCACCAGATATCTCAGATCACTCCCTCAGGGATCTCAACAGTATCTTTAGTCTCATCTGTTAATGAAATGAGTTTCATATAAGTAGGAAGTCATGGCTCTTTTGAGTATTTATAAGTTTTAAGGGTTTCAATAGCATTTTTTAATTTTAGAAACTATAAAAATTTATTCTTTTGTTTCATTCTTTCCAAAAGACAGTACTTGTATCAATTCAAGTGAGATATTACTATTTAAATGAACATTTCTCACAAAATTACCTAATCAATTTTATGCTTTTAAAAACAGTAGGACAATAATCTCTCTAATTTTGTCTGCCTGCATTTTGGAGTTCCTTCACAGGCTAATTGTACACTATTTCAAAGTCCAATTCTTTTTGTACAGCAAAACAACTGTTTGGACATGTATACATATATTGTATTTAATTTATACTTTAACATATTTAACATATATTGGTCAACCTGCCATCTGGGGGCGGGGGGAGAAGGGGAAAAATTAGAACAAAAAGTTTGGCAATTGTCAATGTTGTAAAATTACCCATGCATATATCTGGTAAATAAAAACTATTTTAAAAAATTAGTAGGACAAGTGGCACTCTTAAACCATAAAATAGATACATATGACCATACCTTTCTAATTTTTCAGAGAGATAGTCTGCAGAATTAGAGGAGGGAATTTGATATATGTCTGACAACTCCAAGCGATGTCTGAAACCTTTCCTCAAAATTGGTCTAGTCCAACTGAAAAATAAAATAAGATAGAAATAAATATTAATTTTAGTGTGATTCTAGAATGCAAATTGATTATTTTATATAATCAAACAAATTCTTCACCTGAATTTATTAATAGAATTACAAGTTTATTTAATATTCTTCAAGTGTATTATCAATATAACTCCTCAGAAAGAAAAAACAGTTCT
The DNA here is from genome assembly GCF_048593235.1 of Sminthopsis crassicaudata. NCBI lineage: Eukaryota > Metazoa > Chordata > Mammalia > Dasyuromorphia > Dasyuridae > Sminthopsis > Sminthopsis crassicaudata. The sequence goes on from NC_133621.1 coordinate 128,839,761, forward strand.
GTATTACAATTTTACTTGAGACTCTAAAAGCCCTTTAAAGATAAGATCTCATTAGGCATTACAAGATCCCTTATCATATAGTTAATTATTTTTGGCTCTGTGTTCTAAATTAATTTTGAAAACATGGATGATTCATAGCTTGATACTTTATGAATAGTATGCATTATTTAATTTCAATTAAATCATCTTACCTGAACGAGCTTTTAATTCTAAGAAGCCAGAGAACATGACTTTTACATGGATTTTGAGAGAGGGTTTTTTGTAGGGTTTGATTTGGAATTTTTGTTTTGTTTTGTTTTGTTTTTCTCTAAACCCTATAGCACTGAAAATAGTACCTTGTGCCAACAGGCATTCAGTAACAATGCATTCATGATAACAATTAAATAAATAAATTGAGCCTTAAACTGGGACCTCATATGGCTTCTGATAGATAACTTTTAAGCTTTAACGTCTCAGCTAGACAATGAGCTAGACTTCAAAAAGTGGAGAAGAAACAGGATTGTTTTCAGGAAATTACAAAGCTCTTTTTCTCTTGTAGTGAGATCTAAGCTTCTCATAAAAACAAAGGTCTACTTTTCAATACTAATGTTTTCATAGAGTAGCATTAAGATATGGAACCCACTGTATAGAGAGCAATTGAGAGGCTCATGGTGGATGATAGGATGCAACATGAAACTCCAAAGAATAGGAATAGAAGATGTCATGAAGGAATTGTGTAATAAAGAAAGTAGATGGGCTAGTCATGTGGCAGGTGGGCAGCCAGAGTGTTCCACTGGTACACTTGTGATGCTGAGAAAATGAAGAAACTATTTGGCATGTTGGGCAGACTCCTGATAGAGAATGTGTGGGGCAAGAGGGACAAGAGAGGCACAGGATGGATGGATATGGATGGGGTGCAATTTATACTGTTGGAAGGAATCCCAAAACTGAAGAAATCATGGATTCATTTTAGTGTTTGAGTATTAAAGCCTTATATTGGGTTCAAGTGATATGATCCTCATTTTAAAAACTGAAAAACAAATAAAATGGAGATTTCACAAGAAGAGAAGAAAAATGAATACCTATTAATCTCATGGACATAATGGCTAAAGCAGCATTCAAAAAATTTAAATAAAAACAGAATTGCAGTAATAACCTGGGTTTTTGTTCAATAAAAAAGCATGAGGAGAAAATTTGGGGATCATGACAGAAAATTGCAAGCTCTCCAGATCTCAACCACAAACAAGAGACTAGCTCCTCAAGGTAAAAAGCAAACAAAAGCAAACAAGAGTTGGCACAGTACAACCAGGGAAGATCAGAAAAAAAAAAAAAATGCAGGATGCAAGTTTGGCCGGTGAAGTATAAACACCTCCAGCAAGAAACAGCAAGCTGCAAGCCCTGGGGCTAGCTGGATTGGGAGGTAGTCTCAGACCCAGCCACAGGAATGTTCACCTCTGGAACAAATGAGGAATCGGAAGCCTGAACAGGGGAAGATTGAGGGAACCTCTGCTACCAAGGGGCACTGGGCCCAGCTGTGCTGCCAAAGGTTGGTCCTGGGTGAGAAGGAACAAGCACATGCCCTGTGACTGCAGAAGCAGTAGGGCAGGGACAACGCTGGCTGTGGGCACTTACAGGAGGATTAGAATTCTTGGTTTTAATTCCAGGCGAGAGGGTAGAAGTGAAAAGGATCTGAGACACCATTCCCCATGCTCCTGGGCTAGAGGTGGTTACAGGTGGTTACAATGACAAGCTGCTCTAAGTCAAATTAAAATGAACAGGCAAAGGATAAAGAACCCAACTGTAGAAAGTTACTATGGGAATAAAGATCAAGGTTTGTCTGCCCAAAGAGAATTCATAAAAAAAAACTCAAAAAAGATATATAAGATATAGAAAAGATATGTAACATATACTATATATGTATTGTGTATAAATATTACATATATGTGTAAATATATTGTGTATATATACATTGAAATGTGTGAATATGTATTGTGTATAATTATGTATAATATGTATGTAAAAGTCTTCTAAATCCAGAAAGAAATGAGGGTAAGGGGAATAGGGATGAAGGAGAATATAAGGGAAGAATTTTTAGGAGAAATCCTTCTCATATCAAGTCTGGTTTAAAAAGAAACAGCATATGCATTTAGAGGGGAATAAAGTCTTCTAAATTTATAAAGAAATAAGAGAGTAATGGAATAGGATAAGGGGAGTCTCGAATGGTGTATAGATTAACAGTAATGGGACAAAAATGTAGATTAATGGGAATGTGATAAAGAGAGAGCAACATATATACTTGGAAAATTAAGTCATAAATTAAATAGAAACAAACGAACAAGGAGAAAGGATAGTGGAGTGAGAATAAGGGAGGGATCCTTGGAGGTGGGGTAGGTTAAGTAATAGGAGGGCAAGGTAGTACAGAGAAGTAAAGGAGAGTAATCAAAAGGGATAGAAAATAAGAGATATGTACAAACATACAATAATGAGCAGTAGAATTTATTATGTAAAAAAAAAGCTGGGATAGAAATCATGATCTCAGAAAGTTTTTAAGCTAAAATAGATTTAATCAAAAGAAAAATAGGGAAACTATACTATATTCAGCCACATTAACCAATATTGTTTTAGAATATTTAAAATAACTAGACAATATAATAATGTAATACTGCTGTGGTGTAGAAAATGATGAGTTGCTAGAGTTAGAAAAATATAGAAAGACTTGGATTTATGGCAGAAAATGATATCCACTTTCAGAGAAACAGAGGACAGACAAGCAAAGTACAATATAACATATACAAAGTACAATATAACATATAACATGAATGTTTATGTGTATATGATTATAGATATCTATAGGGATGTGTATATATGCATATATGTATGTACATATATGCATATGTGTTTATATAAATATAATTATCTGCATTTAATTATAGCCTTCTGGGCTGAGGAGTAAGAAAGAAGAAAATGGGGGAAGAAGAATAAAGTAAAAAGTACACAGCAGAGAACAAGGGAAAACCTACAAGAAAGCAAAGATGGACAATTGAATACAGTGTGCGTTATTTATTATATAGGCTTTCTTGAAATAGAAATATTATTGCTTTAATATTCTGAATCTCTCGTGTTTTTCTGAGCTCATGAAAATCTTTTCTTTCCCTATTTTGTATTTAAGTTTAAAATAAATTTTAAAAGAAGAAGTAATTATCCTGGTACTCACCCACTAAACATAAAGCTTAATAGTCTCCACATTCTTATCTTATTTATTATCCCCTTGAAATAATAATTTTTAACTATCCTCCACAGTCAATTCAATGAAAACCGCTTTCTTCAAGTCACCAATGATTTCTCAGAAGCTAAATACAATGTCTTTTCTCAGTGTTTAGAATGGATTGGAGAAGGTGGAGATTAGAATCAGGGAAACTAACCAAGAGACTTGCAATAGTCTAAATGAGAGGTAACCAAGTGGTTGGATTTGACTAACAGTGACCACAACTATTGAATACAAATTCTTGTCTAGATTTTATGGAACATGACTATCTCTTGGTTCTTTTTCAATCTACACAGCTCTGTTCTCAGTCTCCTTTGATGGATCACCATCTATGTTCCACCTTTAACTTTTAGTGTACCCCCAAGAGATCTTGGGTATTTTCTTACTATTATCAGCTTCTGTAAATTAACTCTCTTAAATGACTCTTAAATTTTAATATCTAGTTCTCATCTCTCTCTTGATCTCTAATTTATGTGGTGGTTCTTCTGTTTTATCACCAGCTGCTTGTGGGACATTCTTCTTGGATTTATCATAGGCACTTCAATATTAATGTGTCCAAAAGAGAAATTATTTCACTCTGAAAACTAATTCATTTTCTAACTTCTCCATTTCTTCCATTCACCAAGATTCTCAACATTAGATTATTCTGAATCTTCATTGTCCTTTACTCACAATATCCATTTTATCTTATCAATATCTCTCATATGTGTCTCTGTTATCCAATCACATAGCTACCGTGTTTCCCCGATAATAAGACCTATCCTGAAAATAAGACACCCACATACTCTTTAATATTCCGCTAAAATAAGCCCTCCCCCGAAAATAAGCCCTATCCAACTTACTATGAAAACGGTCATCATGGTGATCCCCTGCGCTATATGCTGCGTAGCGGTACCTTCAGTAAGCAGCGCCGCCCTCCCCTCCCGGGTGAAACGCACGTCGCGCTCCGAGCTGCATCCAATCAGAGCTGCAGCAGTGAGCGCGTCATCCTCTTCTTCCCTGGTGATTTGCTTGCTGGCGCTACTGAGAGCAGCGCCGCGGAGTAGAGCTGAGACAGGACCATCTAAAAACTCGGTAAGTTCAGTAAGCGATGGAGAATAAAATAAGCACTCAGGGGGCATGATGGAGGCTAAAAGGGGCATGATGGAGGCTAAAATGGGCATGATGGAGGCTAAAAGGGGCATGATGGAGGCTAAAATGGGCATGATGGAGGATAAAAGGGGCATGATAGAGGATAAAATAAGCCCTCCCCTGAAAATAAGCCCTCTGGTGTTTTTTAGTCCCAAAAAAATAATAAGACAGTGTCTTATTATCGGGGAAACACGGTATTATCCTATTAGTTCAGGTCTTCATTATGTCTCACTTGGACCATTGCAAGTCTCCTGATTGTTCTCCCTGACTCTAATCTCTACCTTCCACAATACATTCTACATACAGTTCCCAAACTGGGATTCCTAAAGTACAGGCCTTAAAGTCCATTCCCTTTCATGTGGTCAAATATAAACTTTTCTGGTATATGCAGCTCTTCACAATTTGTCTCCATTTCAATGCTTCCAAACAGATTGCACATAACTTTCTTAAACATTCTATATTCCTGCCAGACTGGCCTGGTGACCATTCTCCATACATAATAGCTCTCTCATCACTGTGCTTTGCATAAGCTGTAACACATATCTGGAATGTTTTCCCTTCTCACTTTTCCTTCTTGGAATCACTAGCTTCCTTCGAGATTTTGAATAAATGTCACTTTCTAACTATAACCATTCCTGATACCTAGTTTTTATATTTCATTCTCCTCCCTCAAAATTGTATATGTACATATGTATATATATATACACACACATACACATATATGTTTACAGAGTTATCTAGGTATATTATGTTTTCAGTAGAACCTAAGTTCCTTGAGAGAAGAGATTTTTATGTTTTATCTTTGCATTCCTAGCACTAACATGGTGCCAAGAACATCAAAGACATAAATTCTTTCTAAATTGAATGAAAAGAGAAATCTTCCATGATTTGGCTTTTAAAATAAAAATCAAGTTGATAAATCTCTCAGAAATTCTTCTTGTTGAAATCAATAAATATAGATTCTTTATTCAATTTAATAAGCATTTATTGAACTTGTTTTATAGACAGCACAGACTTAGGGAATGAGTAAGAAATAACTAAAAAGTTCAAGAGACTGCAATTCTAAAAACTTGTTTATAACTTTCCCCTTTTTCCTTTTAGGGCTATATCTAAAATTTTATGTCCTTTTTTCCCCTTTAGAAAATAGATTTTGAACTTTTTTCTTTGTATTATATATTCAGATGAAACTTATTGGACCCCTTCTCAGAATTCTAAAATGTTTTTAAGTGCACAAAATAAAATATATAGAATTAAGAAGCAAACCAATGATGCTAAAATGCAATCATTATTATTTTTTTTAAGTTCATAGTTCCGAGACTGAGAAACCCTGATTTAGAGCTATCTCTAAGGGCAGTAAATGTCATTCTATGCATGTCACTATGGTAAATTTTTCATTTATTTTAAAAGACCTTCGCTTTAGGGGAAATGAATAAGACTTTCCTGCAACTTCTGAACCTCATTATGTACCATGTTTTATCACATACTGGGATTATGTACAAAAGGAGTTCCTAAACAACAAATGATGCTGAAAATGTTTCATTATGAAGGATAGAGAATAAATCTACTGTATAAGGGGCTTGAAACCATTAAGTGATACTACTGGACACTTCAGTCACAGGTAATTGAACACACTTGAGTCTATATTCATAATCTATAACTCCTAGGAGAGTATTGGAGCAAATTAAATTATTCAGAAGTTGGCATTAAATCAATCAATGGCTTAACTATAGAAAAATTTACAAAAAGTTCCAGGAATCCTTAAAATTGAAGCATCTTCATGACAATAGGAATAATTCTTGCTGACTTTAATGAGAATTTAACTCAAGGGGGATTTCTGTACTTTCTATACTGTTTAGTAAATACCAGAAATGGACATTTATGCGCAATGTTTATTTTATAAAGTTACACCTGTTAAAATAACCTAGGATTTGAAAAATTCTGACAAAGTTTAACCAGGGCTTTGGATTATAATCATGATACTTTTCCCTTGGCACAGAAGTACAGATATAATTCAAATGCATCTATTCCTAGATGATTTAATTTCCAACTGCTTTGTGATATCAGAGTAAACACACCATTTACATGGTAGATCCTGCCATCTTTCTCCAAGTTTTTTCTTCTCCTCCTTCTGGACCCAAAGTACAACCTATATGTTTGTTCTTTCACAATTAGCTATTATAATTATATTAGTTAGTATACATTGATATTAATATTACATAATAATATTATACATTAACATAGGGGTGAGAATCTGCTGAGGACATAGGTTATTTTGTAAAGTTCTATGTACAGTTGAAATTATAGTTAACCACTAATTGATAGTAGAATTCATATATTTCTGAAATTTACAAGTTAGGTTTTCTTTATGTTTTAAATTTGGTGGGGGAAAGATTTTATAAATTCTTTGGCTAAAATGAAATCTCTTGATACAAAATTCATTCTAAAATCTAAATTAAGAGAAAAATATGTTTTTATTCATACAACTTAACTCTAAAAATTTAAAATTTCCCAATTATGACCACTCTCAAATTCTGGACCCAAACATGGGTCCATTTAAAATCTATAACTGCATTTTATAATTATTTGACATTTGAAATTTGGCTGCACTTATCCACTTAAGAAGTCTAACATTTTCACTTATTGAAACCTAAGATAAAGGTCAATTACCAGATTTGTCTTGCTTCAGACTGATTTAGTTTATGTGAAACTACTGTGCCTCTGTGGCATTTACATTTTTCTTAGAATGTTAACTACCTATAAAGAATGGATAATAAATTCAAACTAACAGCATGTAAGCATTCCCAACCATGGCCAGATTAACATACCTAAAGGCTAATATCTTTTATTTATGCATGGCTACTTAATACTGAAACAAGTGAGTAGAAATTCCCAAGCCACTTTGTATAGACAGAGTTAAAGCACATGGGGAATTACTTGCCTAGTAAATTTGTGATAAATATGAAAAAGTTCTCAGTCAATCCTGATAAATCAGACAAGATAGAGTTTTCTGGGTGGGTGACAGAGGAAAGAATAGTGTCTTTTGAATTCACTGAATGACGCTGGAAAACTTCCATTTTGGTTTGTCTATATTGTTTTGTAGAGTAGACTCAAAGGAAGTTAAAACCTAGTGTTCATTTTTCTTAGTCACAAAACAGTATAAATTTATTAAATCATTTTTCAAATGTAAACTTGAGGCTTTTCTATATGAATTTGTAGATGCCTTGTTCACTGAATTTTAGATTCACTAATACTTGAATAAGTGTAGATATCAACTTAAATATTATGGACTAAGCAATTGACAAGAATTTAAGAGACCAAATGCAAAGTCCCAGAATTAAGAATAGAGGGGTAATCTCCTACCTAACAATTTAATTATCTATATTTATGAAGCAATATTAGAGACCCCATAATATATCACAGTTATCTTCAAGAGGCAAATCCAGCTGTCTTTCAACATGTTGACTTCCAACTTCATATTAAATTTATTCAAAATCTAATGTAAGATTTAACAAAAAGTTAACTTGTTTAATTACTCTGTAATCATTAATACCAAATACATAAAACAGAGACTGGGTTCATTAAATCAGTTAACCGCTATTATGAAGGAAATCTTGTATAGAGTCTAAATTGAAAAGATATTTCCCTTAGGTGGCAAAGTTTTTCAAACATCCCTGGTCTCTGAATAACAATGTTGGCTACATCAATCTACAGATCATTAATGTACTGTTTATTCAAAATATGGATATACAAATGTAGAAATATATGTGTGTGCATATATATAGCCATATCCATTTAGATAGATATAAATATATATATATGTATGTATTATATTTATCTAGAAACATTTCTTTGATCTATTTCTCTACAGATGGATTACCTATAACTCTCTACATAGATTTCTATATCCCTACTTATACTGAAGGATGAGCTCTATTAATTGTCTAATTAACTTCATACCATAATCTAGACAACAGTCATTTTTCATCCATTTGGGTTTTTCTTGTGTGGTTAGTTAAGCCAAACTCATGAGTGGTTACAAATTATACCAAGAGCTTCCAAGACATTCTGTAGCCCAATTTATCCTAGTATTTTTATGGTTGCAAATTATGGAATACTATAGATTCCAAATAATTAAAATGATTATTACTCTGTGGGCTACAGAGAGGAGTATGGTGGGCAGTAGAACCAGCATAAAACAACTAAGGAACCATCAATGAAAAACTAATGTAAAGGTAGTTATCAAAGAAATGTGTGACCAAAAAATTAGTTGGTTATGTAATAAGGATAAGAATATAGATAGCTTGAGTGCTTCATTAGTTAACCACTTATGTTACAGAAAAGGAGGGAGGATCCAAGCACATTGGGTATTCTCCTGGAATAAGTTTATGGAAATATATGGTTAACAGTTGAACAAGATATACAGGTTGTCACTAATGTATTGCAACCTCTCTGTTAAAAGGAATATTAACACTGATGAGCTTATATTTGAAAGTTAAATAGTTTAACACCTTTTGTTATGATGGTTCAGTTACCCATGATCTCATTTGGGGTTTTCTTGGCAAAGATACTGGAGTGGTTTGCAATTTTCTGCTCCAGCTCATTTTACAGATGAGGAAACTGAGGCAAACAGAGTTAAGTGACTTGTCCAGAATCACACTAAATAAGTGTATGAGGCTAGATCTAAACTCAGAAAGTTTAGATTTCCTAATTTCAAGTCCAGTGCACTATCCACTGCATCATCTAGCAACCACATGATTAATCTATATATAAAAAAGAGTAACTGTGGTACAATAATATAAAACAAAATTGGGACTGTTTTCTTCAGACTGATTGAATTCAAGGAGTCACCCAGTAATAGGAAAGCAGATTAACATTATAATTATGATATCTGATATTTGTATTGTGATGCTTATTGGAAAAGAGGTAAAAAATAAGTACAATTTTCATAAAATTCCTCTTCTACCTGAAAAACTTCTATAGGCAGAAATCAATAAAATACATAATTACCAGAAGTCAAAAGTTTCAAAACTTTGATATAAACTCATAATTTTCAATACAGAACTCCAAGAATCTTAGAGGTAGAAAGGCCATCTAGTCTAAGCTACACTTAAACAAGAATCTCCATTAACCATATAAGATCAGAGAGCAATATACATACATATATACATGCATACATATGTACAAAAATATCGTACAGTTTTCATAGTTCTATCACATACATTATTTCATTTGTTACCCATAACTGCCTGGTGAGGCAATTATTATTATCTGCATTTATAAATAGGGAAACTAAGCTCAGAGAATTTTAGTTACTTGCTCATGGTCATATAATCAATAAAGGATGGAGCTAAAACTATAGTAGAAATAGAAGCTGACTCACAGTCTAATCGTTTTTGCTACTAGGGGTCAGAATACTGATTCAGAGTTCTAGTCTTGACTGTATCAATTAATTGTATGAATATAAGCAATTTACTCAATTTATCTGTATTTTTTTAATTTCTAAAAACTAAAAATAAAAGCCCTTGTATTGTCTTCTCATTTTTTGGAAAGAATCAAAAACAATAAATATATGGAAATTCTTTGTAGACTATAAAGCATTACACAAATGTAAGGAGTTACTTTCTCATTATTATATTTCCTCCGCTAGATAGGAGTAATTCCTTTTATGTGTAATCTAAATCAATCTATCAATAAATATTCATTAAGCTCCCACTATCTACCAGGTACTGTGCTAAATACTGTACTTTTTGTACTGTACAAAAAAAGAAGCAAAAGATAATGAGGGAAACAACATACACACAACATTTAGATTCAAAGCAAGCTATATACAGGTTAAATTTTTGTTCAGTTGTTTTTCAGTTGTGTCCAATTCTTATAGACTCTACAGTAACAGGAAAGGTAGTAGGGAGAGGAGGATTTAGAGAGAAAACTAATGAGTTCTCCATTTTACATTTGTTGAGTTTAAGAAGTCTTCTAAGAAGGTTGCTATTTATAAGATAATGTACACAACAGTGAAAAATCCAGACAACAGAATCATTTTCTTGTCCCAAGTTTGCAATTTTCTGAAATTATGATTTGTCACAGGTATATCCAATGATTATCAAGTTTAGAAATTTTATTGTGATTTCTTAAATGCATTGAGTCCTTAACTATAAGGTCTAGATGAAACTAAAAATAATTTTTATTTATTATAAATGAACTAAGCATTACTGACAAGGAACATGGGTTGTATAAATAATGCTAATCCTCTTTTTACAAAAAACCAAAATGATCATCATCTGAAACTCTAAATCCAGGAAAGCTAATAACTGTGATATTAAAGTGAATAAAGTCATGGACAACAATTAGAAAAAAAGATTTTTAACAGTCACTACAGATTCGTATAGTAAGGAGGAAAAAAAAAACTTCACTTGCATAATTTGGATCTCCCAAATTATAAAAGTAAATACCATTTAGCCTCTCAAAAAAGAAAAAATCCTGGTCATCTTGAAATTTAGAAAAGAAACATAAGTGATTTACAGCCCCAGTACCTATTTATTTGGAGAAAGCAATGTCAGTGTTTCTTGCCATTCTTTTAGTTTGATTTTTATCCTTGATGTTATCTAGGCATTTAGCCACAGATAAAAGACATGAAATGTATTGTTACTGGAACAAGGAGAATGGCTCAACTGGAGAAGAAGGTAAGGTGATTAACCATCCTGTAAATTGGCTACATCCTGTACTACTTCATCTTTCAGAACTGTTTTTTAACTGGGGATGACAGCTCTAAAAATATATTTGAAATCCAAGAAAATAAGGAAGAGGGGAAATAGACATGTATCTTAAGGTTTAAGTTACAAAAAATACTTCTAGTTTATTGGCTGGCATTTTTTAAAAACTGCTACATAGAACAGTATGTTGGTCTGTTGGAATTGCACTACTGGGTGTTGTTATAAGCTCTTTCAATAGAGAATTTGGCAGAGAACTAGCTTTAAATATCTGTTATAATGGCTAAGTTAGAAAGAAGGGAAATGAGTTCTATCTCTTCTACTGGCTAGGGAGTAGAAAAATCACCTCCACTGAATGATATAAGGATGTAACCCATAGGACATATTGGTTTAATTTTATCGATGTTTATTTTATAATTATCTTTTTTCTTTGCTATTCCCTCCCTTTTCTAGAACCCTATGTTCTTTTTTTTGTTCCTCTTTCTTTGTTTGTCTAGTTTATTCATCACTGAGTCCCAAAGTAAACACTAACCAATAGGCTTTTCTGTCCTTCTGAAGATAAACATCCTTGCCATTTTGGGACTATGGCTATAATCCTGGCAACCAACTCAACAGCCAGAACTATTGGCAATTGACTTTTTCTCCTTGGAAGTGTTTTTCTAAGTGTGGGAATACAACTTGCCTGAGAACTTTAATGTAATATACCAAAAATTAATACATAGGTATTATGCATAGGTATTATCACATTCAAATTAAAATAAGATCATTAAATTGTATATAAGAATCCTTGCAGGCCCTATATTGACTTAGTTCTGAAATGTAATATTACTTATGTTTTATTGTATTTAGCCCTATTCTTTGTTTTATCTATTTTCCAAAGACATTTTAATCTGGTTCAGGTGGAACCTGGGAAGTGCCATGGACCACATGAAGTCCACAGTCCAATGTTTGATACTTTTACCTTGCAGTTTACAGAGTATGTTCATATATGTTATCTTCAATTCAACTGAAAAATAACAACTGCGTACCTCTAAAATAGAATTAAAGTCATATTTCTCGTAATCAACACAATAAACTCTACTAGACAGATCAAGAGCTGGCAGGAATCTCAAAAACAAGTCCAACCCCCATGTTTTACAGATAAAGAAACTGAACCCTTTGGAGGTTAAGTGGCTTGACCAAGGTCCCATGAAATACAAGAACCAGAAATGAAATTTAAATTCAGAGTATTCTGACTCTAGAGCCAGCACTCTTTTCGTGATATCATGTTGTCCCAAAACTCAATGAGATATGCTTGTTTATATATGTGTGTGTGTGTAGATATAGATATAGATAGATAGATATAATATAAAATAACTATATGTGTGTGCATATAGATATAGATAGATATAGATATTTATCTATATCTATCTATATAGATATAGATAAATATCTATATCTATCTATATCTATATCTATATCTATATCTATATCTATATCTATATCTATATCTATATCTATATCTATATCTATATCTATATCTATATATGAAACCTGAAGAAAATGTCTACATGGGTAAGGAATAGCCAATTCATCTCCTCTACCCCTCCCCAGGAACTTGATACTTTATAATGACACTTTATAATGTTGAAAGGTACTTTATAATGATAACGAGGCTAAATTTTTAGCCTACCTGAATGCCCACAATACTTCAGAAAAAAAAAAAAAACAGAAAAAGTGCTGATCAAAGGGCTGACCATATTCAGATATATCCCTAATCATCAAACTAGGGATAGACAAAGGTTCTTCTCAATGACTATACCAGATTGGAACATCCCTAAGGCTAGGCAGATACCCTAAGGCTCAGAATGCAGGCCTCCCCATCTATTTCCAGTCCCACCCCAATATATACACAAAAAGCCCAAAGGCCCTGGCTGTTGCTGGTTATAAACTGTGACAGCACTCTAACCTTAATGTTAGGCATTGTTGACACACAGTGAATCCTCTCCAAACTGCTTGTTTAACTGAAATTAAACATTTTTTTTTGCCTCTTCTTGGTCAACCTGAATTGTCATAAATGTCTGTTATCTGCATTTCTTCATCAAGAGAGTTTCAAGATAACAAACATGTTTGTATTTTTATTGTTGTGATTCAGTCACATCTGACTCTTTGTGATCCCATTTCGAGTTTTCTTGGAAAAAATACTGGAGTCATTTCTTTATTCATTTCTTTATGTCATTTCTTTATTAAAACCATTTTACAGATGAGAAAACCAAAGCAAAGGCAGTTAAATGACTTTCCCAAAATCCCACAGATAATAAATGTATGAAGCTATATTTGAAGTCAGGTCTTCGTGATTTCAGCCCTGGCACTTGATCCATTCTGCCACTAAGCTGCCCCAAGTTTGGGTTACTGAAATACAAACTTAATCATCCCCAAGCTATATATTTCATGCTTTTTATAAATATTGAAATACAAAAAATATAACCAGATATCCTCCAGTGTAACTCACCTGACATATGTTTGTGTGTGTTTGTATACACACACACACACACACACACACACACACACATATGATCTTTCTTTGTTCAAGGAAAACCCCTTGATTTGTTTTTTATATCTACCCTTTAGCTTCTTTCAGTTTGGCAGAACAATGCCATAGAAGTTTCATTTACACACTTTACAAGAGGAGACCAGAGATTTCTGAATATCATCCCTGAAGAAAGGAGAGGTAAGAGGAGAGGAAAATGAATGCTTGTTAATTGGAAAAAAAAATTTTCAACTAAATTGTTTTAAATGCCAAATTTGGGGTGACTTTCGATTTGTAATTTAGTAACCTCTGCTCTTTACCCTCTAAAGACATGTAATTTACACCTGATACTTAAACCATACATGAGATAGCAGTCAACAGTGTAACACATTGTAATATGACATGTATTTGTAACTGTAAGTGAGGATACAAATACAAATGTCTCCATACAAATTATTCAATTTTATTCAGAAAGTATTTATTAAGTGTCTACTATGTAAAAGCCACAGTTATCTGTTTTCTTAAATATTCTGGAAGAAAAAATATATATTTGTTTCAAGTATAAAGAAAAGGAAATTTTTTTACCTATGAAATAAATTATTGGAGACAAAATAATGGATTTCCATTATTAAAAGATAAAAAGTATTTTGTCCAAGAAAAAAATTATTTCAGAAATAAAAACAAAAATTTGGTTGAAATAAATACTATAAAAAGTCTAATGTCTATAATTTATACGGAATTCATACATATTTATAAAATATTACACATTCAAATGGTCAAATGATATCAACAAATAAATTTTAAAGGAAAACTATAAATGGTTAACAATATGAATATGGACAAATTTCCTACAAAAAAGAAATTTAAATCAAATCAACCTTAACATAATATTTCATAACTGTTAAATTGATTAAAAATATATCCCCCCCCAAAAAGCTATAATACTTGATGTTGGTAAAGTTAGGTGGAGATAAAATATTCTATTATTTTTGTTAAGATACCAGAGACTAATCAGGCTCTAATTTGTTGTTGGGAAAAAGGGGAACAAAGATCATTACCCTATTCAATTTTTTCCAACAAGCTCAGGCTAAATAAAAAATTTGCATAGAACAAAAGAGCATGGTAAAAGGAAGTTGAAAACAATTTCCTCACAACAGTTTCACTTACTTCCTTTTCCATTTAAGGAAGCAAAGACCTGGGAAATATTTGCTACCTCTAAGAAGGTATGATAAGCAAATTTTTTTTTAAAAACTAAATTCAAAGGAATTTTTAACCATAAATAAGATGAGAAGTAGACTGAAAGAGTCAGAGGACTCAGTGGAGAAGAACACTAGCTTACCAATGATTTCAGGAAGGACACTACTACTCTAATTTCTCAGGCAAACCCTATTCTAGTTGTAATCTGACTGAGGAAAAATGACTTTTAATCAGAGGCTTCAAAGTGGCATAATGCATTTTGTTGGATTTCTGAGACTCAGGAAGACATGCGTTCAAACCTGTTCTCAGATACTACCTTGTACAGATCGCTTGAGCTCATTATGAGACAAAGAGAGCTTTTATTCCTTTTCCATTTCTATTACCATAAATAAATGTAAGCTTTCTTTTTTAAGGAGCCTTAACCCTTATCCTTCATGGATGGTGAATAGAGTAGCATGTGGTTCTCTATAGAGATTTATATTTAGAGAAGAAAAAGGAGAAGGAAGAGGAAGAAGAAAACAGGAGAAAGAAGAAAAGGAGTACTTCTGTTTAATTATAGATATATATATACATAGTCTCTTTACTTATAGGTAGAAAATATTCACAGGAACTGGTCTATAATCTTATTGGATATGAAAACACCAAAATCTTATGCCTCATTTTTTCCCATTTGACTGAGATAATATTAAGCAGCTGAAGGGATGATTAATTTATTATCTCATTTCCAATTATGAAATGCCTGAGCAATCCAAAATGCTATGCAAATAAAAATTGTAAACTCTTTAATCAAATACACAATATCTCAGGAAATCAGAAATGTTAGACTGATAGAAATATCTGAGTTGAGTGGAAATATGTTTATGGTGATTGAGTGGAATTAAAAACAAAAACATCTTTTAGCTTACATATACCTCAAAAAATCATCCTAAATTGTTTTCTTTTTCTATATTTTACTCTTTGTAATCCTGAACTTTAAAGGAATCATCCAGCCAGATTCTCTCCCTTTTGAACTCCGTAGGAGCTCCCACTGCATGAGCTCATCCATAATATGATAGTCATTTAGCAGAAGAATAAGATAAGAAAGAATTACCTAAAAAAAGAAATCATCCAGCTACTGACAATGTCCCATGAGACTATTATCATCCTATAGTTGCTCTCATAAAGTAGTTGAAGTCTGAAAAGGTATTCACTTATTCTCATTAAAACTTTGTTTTTGTACCAACACTCACCAAAGGTGGTGGCACTTGAGTGAATAACAACCTTTAAAATATCTAGAAATAAAACTCTTTCTCACTTTGTCCTCCCACTCCCCAAATATCTTCAGCAACTCAAAAGTCATTTTAAAATAGTCTGAAAGAAACTATTTGTTCATTTATACACTCAAATAACATTGAGGTTATATAGTCTATGTGTGAAAAATCAACCCATTTGTAGTTATGCAAATCTTTCCACCATTACTTTATTAAAGCTTAACTGAAATGTCAATACACTAAGTAATATGCTTAGTGGTAAAATATAATTACCTGCATTTGCAATAATCATAATTTTGAAAAAAAAATATATATATATGTGGTACAATGTACCAGGGTTTAAGAATTTATCTTTGATGAATTATAAAGTTAAAGGAAAACCAAAGAACTAGTCTTGAGCAAAGGTTTGTTTATATCCTTATTTAAAGTCACTCTAAGCCAATCATTTTAATGTTTTGTTTTGTTTTTTTTTAACTAGAACTAAATATTTCCCCTGATTTGGTCATGGTTAACCTATCCAAAAACAATGCAGGTACCCTATATACTCAACAATTAACTAAAGTGTGCAAATTTTTTTTTTTATTTACAAAAACCAGGCAATTTAAATAATCATTCCTCATAGATCCCATTTATTATACTGATTGTATTAATAATATGCATTCAGTATATTTCATTGTAATTCTATGCCTTAAACCCTTACTAGACTGTGAGCTTCATGAGAACAGGGACCATACCAGCCCTGTGCCTAGACCCATCATTGAGAGTAGCAACATCCAATAGAAAATGAAACTATTATCCTTATCACTCCCCACACTAAATATTGATCAACTGACACCAATAGACAATCCTTCCCAAGTTCTTCCAATGAAGCCCCTGCAACAAGTATCCAAGAAGATGAGGCCTGTGGAAAAGGAGCCAGTCATTCCAACTAAGTGCTGATCAACTGCCACCCGTGGGACTGCCAAGTCAGCAGAGCTGATGTAGCAAAGGCGTTCTGAGAAACAGTAGCATCATCCTTTAGGAAAATCTAAGGATTGTTCCCACTTCAACTACCACCTCTTCCCAGACACCAGTAGAGACAGTCATACTCTGAATCCCAGAACTATAAAAATAGTAGGAATCTAAATCTCTTTAGACCATCAAACCTGCTCCCATCCCTGCCCCTATCACTATAATATAGGAGAGCAACCCCTGTAAAATTTTCACCTGGTAAATGCAGCCATAGCTAATGAAGTAAAATGTTCTCACCACCATCTAGCATTGTCAAATGGTTCAACATCATAAATAGATAAAATTTAGTAGTGGCAATAGCATTGGTGAAACCATATCACCATCTGCTTGGCTACTGAACCATAATTATCTGGAATCTTATGATCTAATTTACCTTTCCATCAAATTTATAGTTGAAGTCTCCTATATACCTTAAATCTCCTATTGCAATGTGAACCCCTAGAGAACAGACCCTATGTCCACTTTTCTATTTCTATGAAAAGCTCTTAATTTAGTACAGTACTTTATACATAATACATCATAATAAATAATTTTCCTTAATTTATGCTTTTTATCTTAATTCTATATCTTCTCCAGCATTTCAATCAATTAATTAACATTTATTAGGCACCTACTATGTGCCAGGTATAATGAAGTACAACCTAAATGCTAAAAAAAAAAATTGAATAAATGATGGATGAAAGAATATTGTGGTTAATTGTGTACCCGTCTTATCTTTCCTATTAGACAAGTGATATTGGCCTCCTTGATATTCTTGGCAGGACATTCTGTCTCCAATTGCTGTGAATTTTGACTGGCCATACCCCATTTCTGGAACTATTTCCCTCTTCATCTCTGCTTCTTGGCTTCTCAGAGTTTCTTCAGGTTTCATCCTACCTTCTGCAATAAGTCTTTCTGAGTCACCCTTAATCCTAGTGTTTTTCTCTCTGAGATTATCTGCAATTTATCTCACATATAATTCATTTGTATGTAGTTGTTTGCACATTGCCTCCTACCATTAAAATGTGAGCTCCTTGACAACAGAGACTCTCTTAAACACTTCTCTAGCAGATTATATTCTCAAAAGAAATGAATGACAGCTAGAAGTCCTTTTATTATGTGAAAGATCATTCATCTCACCCATAAGTTACCCTTCATAATAGATCTCATGTCATTTTGATAGTTGTCCTCCAAATAACCCCCAAGTTATTCATGTATATTTTAAATACTCAGGCATCCCAGTTTATGTAAACAATTAAAGTTTTCATTTTCACCCACGTTTGAATCAGACCATCATTTCACTAATGTAGGGGCTTTACAGTGAGGAAATGTCCTCTACCAATAAAGATCAGTCCATGCTCTGCAATTTATAGTCTTGTAAATTTTTCTGGACATTGAGATATTATGCGACTCAACCAATGTCATACAGTTACTATATAGTAAAAGTAAGGTTCAAACACAAATTTTTATGTTGAACGTAGCTATTTTCTGCACTATGTTTCCTCTCTAGAGTTGTTTTATGGGTATAATTTCTTTTCTCACAGATTCTAAATGGTGGACCCCAGGGGAGAAGTGGTTTTCTAAATTAGTACATTATAGATTGAGGGCTAAAAAGTGGTATTAAAAACTTAAGATGAAAGATTCGCATCCATATTTGAAGTCTGGATGGAAAGTAGAAATCAGCAAACATTGGACAATTGAGGATATTGAGATAGAATGATAAGTATAATAATAATGTCACTTGATTGAGCAATAAATGATTTCTGAAGCATAATGATACATTAAAAGAGTTCAAAGGACTACATAGAGAAGGGATATTGAGAATAAAAACTGTCTTATTTTTGTCTTTCCATATCTAGTGCCTAGCAGTGTGCCTTGTAGATAGAAAGAATTTAATAAATGCCTTCTGAACTGAATTGGTCAAAAATTCATAGATCTGAGCTGGAAGAGACTTCAAAAGTCATCTAGTTCAAACCCCTCACTTTATAGGTGAGAGAATATGAGAACTGAATTGAAACTAACCAAGAAAGGCTTCTTCCTCTGAGAAAAGAGATTTAGGTGAAGATAAGGATAGAATAGATGATGGATCTTAAACCAGATGACCTTGATTATTTCTAGTAAATATGAAGGAATAATAATAACTAGCATTTATATAATGCTTCAAGGTTTGTAAGTGATTTACAAAAATGATCTCATTTTATTTTCACAACAATCGTGAAAGGTGCTATTATAGACTTTTTTATTAGTTTATTTTTAATTAATGCTATTATATTCATTATTTTATCAATTTATATTAATAAAATATGTTCCATATTTTATCATGTTCCTCATTGTAGAAACTGAGCCAGACAAAGAGATTAAATGATTTATCCAAAGTCACATAGCTAGTGCATACCTAAGGTAACATTTGAACTCAGTGCTTTATCCACAATATCATCCACTACTTCAATGGGAAGTGAATTCATTTGCTGAAGAGAGAAAATTAATTTTGGAATAACGCATAAAGAACTGTCATGAGTTGAGGGTTTTGTTCTTTTTTTTTTGTACAGTTTTGTTTTTGTTTTAATTTTAAGAAAAGGATTTCCCAGAGGAAATGAATAATTAAAGACTAACCAGCTGGGTTTTGGTGGAGCTGCTTCTTCCTTCAGCACTACAGGGGAGCCTAGGAGCAGAACTATGGAAAACAGAAGTTGGGTACATTTAGTAGTGGGATTGACAGACATAGAAAGTCATGGACTTTTAGCAGATTAATAAAGGTGATATTAATGCCACTAATTGTGAAACTCAGCTTAGATAAAGTATCTACTGTAATAAATTGAGAACAATTAGAAGTCTGGTTAAATTAAAGGAAATGGGTGAATGAAAGGCCCCAGGACAGGAAAAAAATAGGATCAGTTTAGTGTAAGAAATGTCAAGCTAGATGTCTGGAGATGGAGCACCCCAGAAGGAATCAAATCAGGAAGGCTAAGATAAGAATAACAGTTAGTTATTGTAAACCTTTGTACAGCAGGGAGAAAGTCACTGTGTCTACATAATAAACATTTGATTATTTGGTCTTGTATAGATAAAACACCCAGATTATTGACTGAATCTTTTCCTATTCACCTGTATGCTTTAGAGTTCTATAAACAATCTTTTCAATATCAGAAGACACAATGAGACTACATAGCAGCATATCACCTAAATATAATATTGAAAACAGATCCATAAAGGTCATGTTGCTGGCCCTCCTGAGGAGATCTGAATTCCATATTTTATTCAAGTGATGTATCACACTTGGAAATTAAAAAATTAGAGGTACTTCAAGTAATACAGCAGTGAGATAGCCTTTAGGTAATCTGCTTTCTGATTCTTTCCCTTAAAAGTATCAAAAAATAGCAGAACAATAAAGAAGAGGAAAAGCAGCAACAAATGGAAAGCTCAAATGCAATGAAAAATTAAAAAATATTGAGAAACAATAGGATGTGGACAGAGGATCAAGAAAAATGACTCAGTGGCTATGGAAGCACAGTCATCTTTCAGTGACCAAGGCATCTAAAAGGAGTTCCATGTTGGGAATACCCCACTGGGATCTAGAATGGGAGATGAGGAAAAGAGTGGCAAAGACAAAGAGAAAGAGACAGAGAGGGAGAGACTGAGATGAAGAGATATTGAGTAAAAAAAAAAAAAAAAAAAAAAAGTTGATCTATTAAAACACCATCAACACTTGCATGAAGAAAAAACACAAGAAATTGCTAATAACATAATAATGTAAATGACAGAAATACTTTAAAAATCAAAAAAAGAAACTGAACTGGCAAAAAAAAATATCAAGAGGTGTTAGGTTCTTACTAAGTCCTAATGAGATAATGAGATATTAGGTTCTTACTAAGGGCTAAATCGGTACTTGACAATTCTCTAGTTCCAGCCTTTACTGGGAGTTTTTACTTGTGAATTCCTGGGGAAGAGCTTGCATGCTTAGGAGGAGCAAGTTCATTGGTTGAAGTAATTTTTCCCAGAAGCCCTTGCATTATCCCACGCCCATTCTCTGGGAAGATAAAAAAGGGAAGTCACTACTCTGGAAGAGAGTTAAGGGCAACTGTCTGGAGACAACAGTTCTCTACAGGAAGAGATTTGAGTTGACACAGCAGATCTCCTCCCAGAGAGCAATCGGCAGCTTCTGGAGACAACAGCACGTTTACAAAGAGGAATTAAGGAAGATACTGGAGATGAAATCTTGGTATCTTAAGAAAAGATTATGAAATTCAGTAGCTTGGAAAAGATTAAAAGCAATAATAAAAACAACAGAAAAAAACTACAATTTCAAAACAATTATATATGAGATAAAAATACAAAAGATTGCTTATATAAAGCAAAATCATAAAATTTGCCTATTTCTTTCTGACTCTTTTAGTACTTTTTAGTTGGAAAGAAAGTCATCTTCACAGAGTAATGTTAATCCTAATCCCCAGTGTTTAATACAGTGCCTGATATACAATAGGTATTTAATAAAAATTGACTGACTTCATTTAATAGACTATCTGGATTCTTTGTCATTTTGTCACTCAATTTTCCTCATTTGTTGTCATAATTAGTACTCTGTTTTGAATGAACTTTTATAATGGTCTTGACAGAATTCTTTTCATTCATTGATGTATTTCATTACACCTCAACCCATCACATTAATATGCTACTATATATTTAATTGGTCCCTAGTGAGCAACATTTAGGTTACTTAAAATTGTTCAGTTTTTTAAGTTACAAATAAATTTGTAATCAATCACATCATTTTTGCAATCAATCACATGCTATGAAAATCTCTAGAAAAATAGCTCTTTGGAGAGTTTGTTTTTACACAGCATATTCTCTGGAATGACAGAATTGTAGGCTAAAGAATATTCTTATTTTTGAAATATACTTATTTACTGTGTACTGCCAAATTTTGCTCAAAAAAATTAAACAAGGCTTCATTTCCAATAGCAAAGAATGATCATTTATCCCCAAGTTTTTCTTCATTCTTTCTCCACAACCTCACAAATTTTGCATTTCATTGCTTTTCATTGTTTTTGCTATTTTGACATATGAATATGAAATTCCCCTTAGAGGAAAAAAAACCTTCAATAAATCTAAGAAATTCAGTGATATATGTATATATATATGTATATATATACATATACATATATACATGTAAGTGTGTGTATATATGTATATATACACACATACATGTATATATATATATATATATATATATATATACATATCATCCAAAACTTACTTTTCATAATATTCATTTGGTTAACACTATCCATTTTCAATTGCATTCTTATATATAATTCAGTATTTGAAAGTAAATTCATCATAGTGAACAAAAAAAAAAAAACAAAAAAAACAGGCATTTAATAAGAACTTTCCATGTTACCACTATACACCTCTCAGATTGACTAAGATGACAGGAAAAGACAATGACAAATTTTGGAGGGGATATGGGAAAATTGGGACACTAATGAATTATTGGTAGAATTATGAACTGATTATTCTGGAGAACAATTTAGAACTATGCCCAAAGAGGTATCAAACTGTGCACATCCTTTGATCCAGCAGTGTCTCTACTGAGCTTATATCCCAAATAGATCTTAAAGGACGGAAAAGGACCCACATGTGCAAAAATGTTTGTGGCAGCCCTTTTTGTAGTGGCTAGAAACTGGAACCTGAGTGGATGCCCATCAGTTGGAGAATGGCTGAATAAGTTATGGTATGTAATGTTATGGAATATTATTGTTCTGTAAGAAATGGCCAAGAGGATGATTTCAGAAAGACCTGGAGAGACTTACATGAACTTCTGCTAAGTGGAATGATGAGAACCAGGAGATTATTATACATGGCAACAAGATTATACAATGATCAGTTCTAATGGACATGGTTCTTATCAACAATGAGATAATTCAGACCAGTTCCAGTGATCTTGTGATGAAGAGAAACATCTACACCCAGAGAGCAGGCTGTGGGAACTGATTGATCACAACATAGTTTTGGTTTTTTTTTTTTTGTTTTTTTTTTTACTTTTTGTTGTTGTTTGCTTGAATTTTATTTTCTTTCTCATTTTTTTCTTTTTTGATTTGATTTTTCTTGTGCAACAAGATAATTGTATAAATATGTATGCATATACTGGATTTAACATATTTTTGCCATGTTTAACATATATTGGATTCCTCCTGTCTAGGAGAAGGGGTGAGGAGAGAGGGAAATTGGAACACAAGATTTTGCAAGGGTTGATGTTGAAAAATTATCCATGTATATCTTTTGAAAATTAAAAAGCTTTAATTTTTTTAAATTAAAAAAGACTTACCATGTACTATGCTAAATGTTGTAAACACTACTATAAAAATGAAACATTTCCTATCCTTAAAGGGCTCACACTCTTTCTAGGTTGACAACATTTATGTATATAAGCATAGAGATACATGTATGTATAAGGATGTTCATGTATATTATATGTGTGTATTTGTGAATGTATATTTATCAGTTTATACAAGTGTAGATATATACCTATATACATAGAACTATAACAAAATATATATTCAGCACTATTCACAAATTTTCAGGAAGAAGTTAATTATTATTTGTCCCTTGTTTGGGGGGGTGGGGTTTGGAAGAGGATCAATTTCTTTGAATTAGTGATTTCCAAGGGTCTTGCCCATGAACTGGGTTTAAAAGAGGCAGGGTTTCACAAAGTCATTAGCCAGGCATAGTACAGCTTCTTAGAGTTACAGGGGTGTATGGGTTATTCAGGAAGGACTAGAATTTCTGCTGAGATCTTTTTTAGTGCTGTCCATCTCCCTTTGGTGTCCACCTGTCATGCAACTCTCACCTATGGAAGAAATCAGTACCTCCTGTAGGTAGAAGGTGGATTTATCAGAATAGCATGGAGAAGTTAGGCCCTGACAAACATAACATGATCCATTCCTCAAGAGAGTTATTCACTTCATCAGTGGAAACTGTGTGTTTTGGCAGAATATATATTTTCTATATACGTCTATGTATACATACCTATACATGTACATGCCCATAAGTGCATTCATATATGTGTGTGTATATGTATTTATTCCTTTTTTATCTTTTTAAATTGATTTTATTAATTTTTAAAATTTTATGTGAAAAAGTTGATGGAAAATGGTTATATGTTCTTGGAGTTTTCTAAAGAAAAAGTTCATTATAAATAGGTATATTGCTGTCATCTTTGAGGTAAATAATAACAAAGGTCTAAGAAGAATAAATATTAATTTCACAAGAAGCTAATTGAGGTTAACTTTTCTTTAGATTTAGTTTTTTTATGGACAATGAAGTCACAAAATAATCATGATTTTTTTTCAAAGTCATGAAAACAACTTGTTTATTCAGAATACTAATAAGATCATATTAAGTTATATCAAGGCTATATCATAATATTTTCAGAATGAGGTTTTTAATCAACTAGATTTTAAAATAAAGTATATTGAAAATAAAAACTTGTAGCACTCAAGAGAATTATTATTCTCTTTTTTAAACTTTTTTCATTTTTATAATAGCTTTTTATTTTTCAAAATACATACAAAGATAGTTTTCAACATTCACTCTTGAAAAACCTTGTGGTCCAAATTTTTCTCCCTCCCTCATCACCTCTTTGCTCCGCTACACAAAAAGTAATACAGTATAGGTTAAACTTTTACAGAGAATTATTATTCCAAATCATTTTAACCATATCTTTCATAAACATATGCCAAGAAACATACATAGCTCCTTTTTTAAAAAAGATCACTTAATCTGCCTGAGAAGTATTTCTTCCTGCTACTGTCCTTGACCTATTAGTATCATATGTACATTTTTTTTACAATAAAGCAAAGAACAATCTCATATGTCAAATGTTAATTAGAAAAAGGAAATACCACTAACATCCATAAAACTTCTAGAATAAAAGATAGGTCTGACTTCTAAAAACTCAAATTACCCTTTTTCACACCCTTATTTTTTCTCTTGTGCTATAAAAGGCAGTGTGTAACCAGTATATCCCACTGGGCATTAAGTTCACATATAAGTAAATAGATTAAGTAGATTAGTCCACAAATATGGTTATGTGATAATACAGATTAACTTTGGCCAACCATCCTAAAAATTAGACAATTTTTGAAGACAATTAATGAAACCAAGATAGAATAAATATCTATAATGGCATCAAATGATGTAAATATACTTAGGAAGTTGTATAAAATTGGCAAAAATCAAGGCACAGAGCAAGTACTACCTATGAAATGAAATGTATATAAAAATGTTATTATATTTAGAAATTCAATCATAAAACAACCCTAAACCAAAGATAACTTAAAGGCCCTTGAAGATTTGCTATAGTCTTCCACCATCCTGCTTTGACTAGAATGTTTTAACTTTTATAATCCATTTTTATTTGAACATAAAGCTTTATCACAACACCAAATCAGTAGAAAACACACACACACACACACACACACACACTGCAAAGTAAGAAACCAATTATTTTTGTTAACATATACCCTTGACTGCATAAAAGGCAATTGATTCAAAAGAAAAAAAAATTCTGTGATCTTTATTGCAATTATTTGACTTCTTATAAACTTAAATACTTCAAAGATCTTGATTCATAGGTACAAATACTCTTTTTTTCTCTCTCTCAAAAACTCAAATCAACATTTATTAGGCACATACCAAAGGTAGGACAAGGCAACTAGGATTTTTACAAGAACACAAACATATAACATATATTAAATATGTTCTAATGTGTAGAAGATGCTATAATAACTCCCATTTCCTATATCTAAATTACTCCTTTTAAAAAATTTTCTTATCATAGATTTCAAAGCTGATTCTGATATTATTCATACCACTTGCTTTTTTGCATGTCCAGATGCTATAACTGAGCTCTATGGAATTGGATGTAGGTGATTAAAAAAAAAAAAAATCCCTGTCCTCTGGGAGTTTACAATCTCCTGCAATGATATAAGGTGTATAAAGAGAAAAAACTGCAGGTAACCAAAGGAGGAAGAGAATACAAACAATGGGAACCAGGAAAGATCAAGTGATGATCAATAAGATAAGTATGCAGAAAACTAGTGATTTTTAAAAGTGGGGCTAATAAGGGAATGCAGTCTTTATGAGAACAGCCTCTAACTCCAAGAGAATGGTAAATGGTATACCAACAGGGAAGCAGCTAGTAATACAGTTTGGCAAATAAAATGTAATAATAACAATAAAAATAAAGCATTTATGTGGTGATTTGAGTTTTGCAAACCACTTTACAAATATCACCTCATTTTATCCTCAAAATAATGCTGGAAAGTAGGAGATATTATCATCTCCATTTTACAGAGGAGGAAACTGAGGCAAGTAGAAGTTAAGGGACTTCTTGCCTATGGTCATGTAGCTAGTTAGTGTCTAAAGCAGGATTTGAATTCAGATCTTTTTGATTCCAGGTCGACTATTCTGCCCAGTACAACATAGAATATGGGATGGAGAATAACATTAAGGAAACAGGGAAGAAATTTAAAATTTGAACTCAGTGGAGATTTCTAAGAATTGTTCTGGTCAAAAAAAAAAACAAAAACAAAAACAAAAACAAAAACCTTCATCAGCATTCAGCCAACCTGCTGATGAATCTCTGAGCTTAAGGCAGGTCCTTGGTTAACAGGCACAATCCATTATGTAGCCCATATACAAAGATTTAACAATCTACAATCCATTGGCTTAACTTTTTGAGAATCTAATGTCACCCTTATGACATGATGAGGTTTCAGATTTGGGTTATAGTGGTTTGATCTGAAATGAACAGGACTCATTCAGAACATCTTCACATTTGCAAACTTCCTTTTATTAGATAGAAGCACAGAAGCGAGAAGTCACTTAAGTTTTGCCTGCCTCAGTTTCTTCTTCTGTAAAAGGGAGATGATAACATCACCTACCTTTCAGGATTATTTTGAGGATAAAATGAGGTGATATTTGTAAAGTGGTTTGCAAACCTCAAAAGTATCATCATCACAGAAAAGGAAAGTTAGTGCTAAACACTTGCTCTGAATTTTGTCTTCATCCAATTTGTTGACAACCCTCCTGGTCATTATGAGGAGTAATTTTTATGTGCCCCCCTAAACTACTATTTTTTGGCTGCTACTGTTCTATGCAAGGCCATGAATAAATGTTTTCCCTCTTATAATGTATGGCTATGCTGTTACCACAGAAAAATTATATTCTGGGATCTAGGATAGAAAGGGTCAGATTTATTGCTGAAATGAATGAATCTTTTTTAAGGCAAAAATATGCAAGAAAATTCTGTCCTGGGAACCAACTTAATTATTGTATTGGAAGGGAAATGTGACCATTGGTAGCAGGAAAAAAAAACTTTCCTAAAATTCTTATATTTTAAAAATGAGAAATTATAATTTAATGAAGACTAGTTCTCTGTTTGCAAAGCATTAAAAGACAAGGGAATGGATCTAAATTTAAGCAGTAGAGATTATGTTTGAACATAAAGAATCTGACTTCTAGAGTGATGAAATGCTGCAATGAACTGCTGTGAGAAGATTTGGAGTAGAAAACCATCTGTCTGAAGAGGATTTTAGATATCCAACTCCCTAAGGACAAGAGACAGCATCAGATGATCCCTGGAGATTCTACCATCCTGAATATTCTATAATCCTGTCACTTTCCCAATAAGAGCAAGTCACGTTCACAGGAAAATGTTTTTTTTTTTTCTTTCCAATTAGTAGTAAACGGTGCAGTTTAAAGAAGGTAATTTAAGGAAGGGAATTGAAGAGATTGAACCACAGTGAAATTAAGGGCATTATTTTTGGTTATACTGCATTGCAACCTCTTTAATCTGTGCCATTTTCTTTCTTTTATGACCACTTCTTTTCTTTATTCCCTAGACACCAATGTCCTCCTAGTCTTTCTTTCTTCTTTTTCATAAACTTTATAAGGAACCTTAAATTTCCTGCACAATAAAATCTAAAAGATTCCTAATGACTCTTCAGGAAGATTTCAATTGAATTCAAGAAATACATGTTTAATCCTTTATTTCCAAAACAC
Source organism: Sminthopsis crassicaudata (assembly GCF_048593235.1). Classification (NCBI taxonomy): domain Eukaryota; kingdom Metazoa; phylum Chordata; class Mammalia; order Dasyuromorphia; family Dasyuridae; genus Sminthopsis; species Sminthopsis crassicaudata. The sequence goes on from NC_133621.1 coordinate 128,867,853, forward strand.
TATGCTAAGCCTAGACAAGATATAAGGAATAAATAAATTAGGATACATATCCTTAAGTGGTATAAAATGTCCTAAGAGATGATATCTGCATAAAAAGCTATATAATACAAGTATATAAAAGAAATGTAAAGTTGTGCTAATTCCAAAGGAAGACTGTCTACTCATCACGAAAAACTCCACAGGGATAATGTTAGAGCAGGGTTTTAAAACATGAATGGGATTTCAACAAGGGAAAAGAAATAAGTGTGTTCAGGGCAGGGTATTCTAAACTTAAGGAACATGATGAACACAAGCACAGAGGCAATTCATTGCAAGATGTCTTCCAAAAAATAGGCTTTTTCTATGAGGTGGGTCTTATTGTTTTCCTCACATTACAGAGAAGTAAACTCAAGCTTAGAGTAGTTAAAATGATCTTCTAACAAATGATAAGTGTCTGAATTAGGATTCAAATTCAGGTCTTCTCAACTCCAATTCCAAAACCCCTATGCTAGGAAAAGTAATTTGAACTTTATTTAAGAAGCAACATGGAACAAAAAAGTCAGAGTTTTCAGCAAAGTTGGTAGATAAAGACCAAAATCTTAATCTAAAGAAATGAAACTTTGATGATAGAAGTATAAGCATCAAAAAAAAGGAGGGAAATGACCCAACTGTGCAAAAATGTTTGTAGCAGCTCTTTTTGTGGTAGCAAAGAATTGGAAAATGAGTAGAAGCCCATCAGTTGTGGAATGGCTGAACAAGTTGTGGCATATGAAGGTAATGGAATATTTTTATTCTATAAAAATGATGAACAAACTGATAGAAAGGCCTGGAAAAATTTATTGACGTTAAGTGAAACAGAGCCAGGGATACATTGTATACAATAACAAGAAGAATGTGCAATGATCCACCATAAAGTCTTGCTTCTTCTGAGAGATCCAAAGCAATCCCAGTAGATTTTGGACAGAAAATGCTATCTACATCCATAAAAAGAACTAAAGAGACTGAAGTAAATCAACACATATTATGTTTATTCTTTTTTTTTCTATGTTTTTTTTAATCTCTCTCATGTTTTTTTTTTCCCTTTGGCTCTTATTTTTCTCTCCCAACGTGATTCACAAAGCAATGAGTATTAAAATATTTTTTAAGTATAAGCATCAGCAATAAGAATTGTTAACTTTTCTAGAACCCCTTAAATGTATCACATACATAGTCTATGATACTTACCTATGGTGTCTCCCCTGAGGTCTTATAAGTACAAAAAATGACTGACAAGAAAGTTATTCCCAGAGAAAAGAGTTCTTAATGCTAACACACCCAGAAGCCACAAGCCAAATCATGTGAACAAATTAGACATTTCTGTCAATCACTCTAGATCAGAGCTGGTCTGAGTTAAGGAAAAGTATAGCCTCAGAGGGCCTAGTTTTTAAACAGCTATCGAATCTTACAAAAGGAGAATCTTTGCTTAGAGTCACTGGTACCTTCTTCAAAGGTTCCATTCAGGTCAACATGAAGAGTTTGTGTTCACTCAACTCCCCAGAGGAGCAGACTGGTAGAATTCCTGAAACTCTCCCTTCCCCAAGGGTGCAGTTGAATATCAGGTTCAGAACTGAACCCCACATTCCTAGAAATATTCCCAAAGCATTTCATTTCTGCTTCTGCTCATTACCAAGGGAATGAATAGAGAAGCACAATATTAAGTCAAATGGATTAAGCCATAGGGTCTTCAGAAGTAATCTTAGCTTTCTTTAAATCACATTTCTTTAGGATAACATAGCACTGCAGTCATTCTTGAAGAGATGTTGTAGAATAGTAAAGAGAGAACTAAACATGGATCTGGGTTAAATCTAAACTCTTACATGTGGTTAGTTGCATAATTGTGGACAAGTCACTTAACTACTCTTAGTCTTAATGGTACTCAGTTGCAAAATGGGGGTAATAATAGCATCTATCTAATAGCTGTTATTAGGATCCATAATTTTTCCCAACATGGGAGTCCACCCAATTTGTCAGAGAAGGAGGTAAGACATCTTCCTTGATTTTTATAATAGTAAATAGCATGTCAGTATAGTATATAAACCATAAACCATCTCCACATTGTTCCTCAGCTTCAACACGGCTTCAGTTTCAATCATACATTTTTCTGATGACAGCCTTAAAAAACAAACATTTCAAAGCTCCTTGTTTATAATTCTTTGAATTATCCAGAAAACACTTCTTCACTACTCCCTCCTTTTATTTTATTTTTTTTTAATTCTTGGCTGACTCACATATAAAAAAGGCAAAGATAAATTAATGGATGTGACCAATGTATAACACAGTCCTAACAAGTACACTGACTGATTGATGGGTAGATTGATTGAGATTTGCCTAGGATACAGCTATGAAAATCAGGCCCTTGCAGAACAACTATTTAGGTGCGTAAACATCCTAATTTTTGTTCACGCCTCTTGACAATGAAAACTTAACCCTTTTCCAGACACATTCCACAACAACCACAAATTCCTTTGTCATGCCAACTTCTTACTAAAATGTGTGTGACAAGATAAATTGAGTCTCCATGAAAGGAAGAAAACATTTGAAGCTGGTTGAGCATCTTTTGTCAGATAATGGTAGTTGCCTATAAGGCAAAATTTAAAGATTCAGTCCTATAAAAATCATATTATATATATACACAATAGTATATTGTAGCCTCCAGAGAATCCAAGAAAAAATCTTCAGCCTTCCTCAATTAGCAGCCTGCTTCCTTCTCCTGACCTACATTGAGTTGTATGGATTTTACTCAAGGGAAATACCCAGAACAGATGTGTCAGGAAGCAAAGGCATCGAAGTTGCTCAAATTGCTGCTGAGTCAAAAGGCATTTTAAAAGAATGTTTTTACAAATAAACTATAGGCTGTCTGGTGTTTAAATCCTGTACTACAGGAATCTTTTTTTTTTTTTTTTTTTTTTCCTTTTGTGGTTCTTGTGTGTGATATCATTAGGGGGAAACGCTTGTGTATTAAATAAAAGTCTTAATTGCCTGAGGCACAGGGAGATTAAACAGTTCACACAGGAAGTAACAAGGAAAACAGAACTTGAATCCAGGTCTTTCTGATTCCAAGGCCACTTGGAGTATTAACCACACTCAGCTCATGATTCATCATTATAACTCCATAAACAGTCTTGCTCTGCTTTATTTACAGAGTAGTATTTGTTTAAGATGAGATTTAACAATGGGCTCTGATGAAGATTTTTTCATATTAGAAGTCTTTGCATCAATGAAATCATGAGTCCAAAATGTATTCTTCCCACCTCCCAAAAGAATAACACAAGAAACTAAAGTTTTATACCCATCTAAAACACATTTATGGGATCCAGTTTTAAAATATCATAGGGCTCTTGGAATCCTGGTCCAACTTCCTTCAGAAAATTTAAGTATAGTGGTAAGAGTCTTTGTTTAAGGAGGCAGCTAAGAGGCATGGTAGAGTGCCAGGCCTGAAATCAGAAAAACCTTAATTCAAATCTGGGCTCACATACTTACTAGCTCTGTGACCCTGGGCAATCACTAAATCCTGTTTGCCTCAGTTTCCTCATCTGTAAAAATGACTTAGAGAAGGAAATGGCAAGCCACTCAGACAAGGAAAAACCCAAAAGGAGTCACAAAGAATTAAAAATGATTGAAATACCTGAACAACAAGAAGCCTTGCCTGAGTTCCCATAAGTAGTAAATGAAAGAACCATGCAAGATTCAAATACATATATATATGACTTTGGGATCAAAATAAGACCTTCCAAATCTTAATTTTCCAATGAGATGTTTCATTCGCCCTCAAGGTAAAAATCTCAGTAGACCTATTGATCATCTAGATATGTGTATGTATAAAATACATATATACATCTGTGTATCACATATAAATCTTAACACAATATTATGTGTGCATATATTTATGTGTATACACATAAATATGCCACATTCATATTTATAAAACACTTTCTTCACAATAATTCAAAGTAAATATTTTCATTTTTATGAGGTAGCTAAGATTAAGAGTTATTATGTTATTTATGCAGGGTCACAAAACTAGTTAAATGCTGTTTTAAATTCTGTCTTCTCAACTCCAAGGTTCAACAGTTTTTCCACCATATCATATTGTCTGTTTTAAAAACAAAAAATAAATAACTGAACATTAAACTTATATTGCTCTATGCAGATAAGAATTATCCCCCAGAATATTATGTGTGATGACAATTTGACTTACTATATGAAACATTTTGGGGTTATATCTCAAGATCAAAAAGATATGTTAACATTTGGGGACAAAATAATCCTAACTAAATCATTAAATTATTCAATTGAGCATCAATAAAATTTAAGATTTCCTCTCCTCTTTCTGTTTCTCTCAGTGTCTCTCTGTCATCATCTCTCTCCCTCTCTCTGTCTCTCTCTCTCTCTGACTGTCTCTCTCTGTCTCTCTTTGTGTCTCTCTCCCCTTTCTCTCTATCTCTCCTTCTCTGTCTCTCTGTCCCTCTGTGTCTGCCTGTCTTGCTCATGCTCTTTCTTCTTTCACTGTCTGCTTCTGTGTCTATCCCTGTCAGTCACACACATACAGACACGATTAAGTGTCTGCTTCCTTTTTTTTTTTTTTTTTTTTTTTAAGAAATAGAAAATCTAGCCAAATAAATATTGACCCCTCCAAAGTGGTTACTTTGGGAGGCTCTTGCTCAAAACACTTTCAGAATTCCTATTTAGAAAAATTTTCCATTATGGCAAATCTTTATTCTTTGGAGGTAGATTTTATTTTTGGAAACATCCTCAAATCATTTAGAATCAAGCCTCTAGAGTGATCAAGCTGACTGGTCATCTTTTACCCTCTCCAAAACAAGATGAGAATGATTTGTGTTTCTTAAAGACAATTTTAGAAGTAGAATTATAACTTTGTTGTGAGCAATGCAGTCATCATTTAAACCTTTGCCTCCAAACATAGATATTTGGAAGAATAACATTCAGTCAGATATATATCTGCTGTTGTTTTAAAAAATCCATTTTGTGCAAATTTATTAATTCATAAAATTTATAAATTTTAATTTATAAAATTTAATTTATAAAAATTATCTTAGATATCTTAACTGTTGCTCCAGAACACATCAACCATTATAATGTCTTATTGGGTTTCTCCCTAAATTTCTAAAGTTTTTTTTTTTGTGAAAATATTACTTCTTTATATTAGTTTTGGGAAGCTGTGGTATAGAGTTAAGAGCTCTGGATTCAGAGTGAAAGGACCTGAATTCAAATTCCAGCTCTCTTTCTTACTTAAATGATCTTGTACAACATATTTAACCTTATGATCCTCTCTGGGCAAAGTTTCTTTATCCATTAAAAAAATGAGAGTGACTTCTGAAGTTCTTTCCAGCTTCAGATTCCTGCATTGCTTCAGTGTCTACAGGTAGCCCTTGTCACCCAGATTCTGTGAACATTTAAAATCACTGTTAGAATTCTATAATCTAAAGTAGACTAGGATATTTCTCAGACATATTTTCCTGCTATAAGGTGTTTAGATGAAGATAGCATGTGATACAGACGGAAAAGGTAAGTTAACAGGCTTAAGGACTATACCCAAAGTTTAATTTGGAAAATTTCCTAAGAATCCAAAATACAGTCAGTGCAGGTAAGTCAAACACAAACCACTCCTACTTGGATCAGAAAGAAACTCTACACAAATACTCTGATTTTAAACATTATAGAAGTCATAATGACATATCAGACAGAGAATCTTGGATTTAAAGTCAAATGCCTAGAATTCCTGTCCCACCTTTACCATTTATGAGATATATGACCTCTGACACATCACCTAACTTCTCAGATGCTGTTTCCTTATCTACAGTATAGGGATCAAAATACCCAGGACCTATTTTGCAGGGTGGTTGTAAGGATTAAAATGAGTTACGTAAAGTGCTTTATAAACTTTTAAGTATTATATGAATTTCAGTTGTTAATTCTTCTTATCATTTTATAGGTAGGTCTCAAAAATACTGCTGAAAACCAGATAGATCAAACTATTTACTTTTCCTTTACAATTTGGAAATAACTGTACCTTCTGGGTATGTATGCGTGTGTGGATGTAGATGTGGATGTGTTTATTTTTATGAGAAAAGATGTAAACAAGTTGTAGGTAAATGAAAAATATTTTACTTCTATACTATAAATATGGTGCATAATTAATAAAATGCTTAAGTTTTCAAAAAGAATTATTTTCAGAATAGCAACTATTAAAGAGGTTTTTCATATGAGTAACAAATATTTCTCTTTTATAACTCTTGGGCATTAAGGTTCATGTTCTATGTATTAGCTGCTAAGACATTCAATATATATGATAAATACAAAAAGAATCCTTTACTATATGTTTAGCAGAACTCTATTTGCTAAATAATATACTTTTTAAAATTATCATGAGTTTATTCTTTTCATTCATTCAAAAAATATCTATATAGCACCTACTATGTGTTACAATTCATGAGACTTGATACTCTATGAAATACAGTTGTCACTTGTTACCCAGGACTTTACAATGTAATAGCACATATAAAATCAAAGCAACTTTATAGCTTAAGCTGTAAAGATTCCAGTTCTTACTTGTCATCAGAAAGTACACAAGATTGTTTATGCAATGACTTTAAATCACTTTGCCATTATGAAATAGTTTGAAGAAAAGTAGTGGGTATAGTGTTAAGAACACACTAATAATTTTAAGGATTCTCTTCCCATTGAAGGCTAGAAGGGTTTGGTTTAAGAAAAACTACATTCAATTTTAGAACTAATATGTTATCGTTGTGTCATGTCTGACTATGACCCCTCTTGGGGTCTTCTTGGCAAAGACACTGGAGTGGTTTGCCCCTTCCTCTCTCACTCACTTTACAGAGGAGAAAACTGGAGTAAACAGGGTTAAGTGACTTGTCCAGGATCACTTGTCTGAGGCTGGATTTGGACTGAGAAAGATGCGGTTCTCTGACTTTGGCCCAGTGCTTTAATCCATTGTGCCACCTAGCTGCCCTGTAATATGATTACTGTTTTATTATTACACTGATAGATGATATACTTTCCAAATTTCCTAGGGAAATTTAGAGCAAATTAAAATCATATCTTTAAAGTGCCTGGAATTTAGATTTTAAAATGATTCTAAATATTCAGTCATCACCCCAGTGGGATATTTTATGTGACAGGGATACAAACAGAACCCTTATGAAAAATGAAGAAAGACTAGATGATCTCTCAGGTCTTTATAATTTTAAGCCCATGATCCTAATACTCTATTATAATAGATTATCAACAGTTAAATCAACAAACAAATATTAAGAACCAGTTACACTATTCACCAAAGAGATGGAGGACACAAAATTCCAGAGTTGTGAGTTGTCACAGGGAAATTGGTTTCTCTACTCATGTGCTTTCTTGTTGTGTTAACTATGCTTGTGCCTATTATCCTAAACAGACACCACATGTATTGATGGAAGATATGGCTCTGGTTTATAAATAGATTGGTATACTATGTTTTGATTATTATTCATTAATTTTCTGTTAGCAAGTGTTTCACTATTAGGAATTTTTTTTAAAGAATCTGTAATGTACAAGATCAGGAAATAAGGAAATTTGATATGGCACCACCATCTCTCCTACCAGAAGTTTTGAGGGCAGAATGATTTAGTGAAAAACATGGGACTTGGGGTCAAAGGACCTAGGTTCAAATTTCACCTCTATCGCTGATCATTTCCTGTGTGATTTGGGGCAAATAATGAACACTCTCTGGCCTTCAATTTCTTTGTAAAATGAGGATATTAGCTTAGGTAGATATCTTGATAAAGTAAATGTACCAAATACTGTCCTAGATAGCTTCTATGTTACCTTAGAGCTTTAGAGCTAGAGTGGTTACATATAGAGAGGAGGAAGGAAGAATAATGGAAATACACAAATAAATCTAATACAAACTAAAGCAATAAAACTTAGATAAGAAATCAGTGATGAGACTGTAATAAAAAGACTGCTAAGCTGCTGTTCGGATAGTTTGATGATAACTTTCTTCATAATATTTACCTTCATCTAAATACAAGGTGATTACCCAAAGTAAAAACCTGCTCGCACATCCACCGGGGGGAGCTCTCCTTCAGTGTTTTGCCCTCATTTAAAATCCCCCTGACATATACAGAAAGTTAAATATTAGGAATGGTGATACAACTTGTATATGAAAATAAACATTCTCCCCTCCAAAAATGATAGCATACATGCACATATGCATTCATATTTGACTTGTTTTTTTGTTACCAAATTTTTACAATGCTTGAATAAGGGTACTGGAAAAGTAAGTAAGATAATTCCCCTCAAAGAAGTTGTATTTATTATTATTTGAGGAAAAAGTGAAAATGAAAGAGAGCAATTAAACATCCATCCCAGGAGAACTTTTCATCTGAAAAAGAGCTATTTAATTAAATAGATTATAAAACTAAAACTTGGCATTAAAAAAGCCTTACAAGGTGATATTTCCTGCACTTTAATAACTTATCTCATACACAGGAATGAAAGAAAAGTTATTAAAATCAATTGGATAAACCTACAATACAGTATATGGTTCTGCGCATTTCTGTCTCCATGGAAACAATGAGCTCTTCTCCAATTCAAGAGTAGTAGAATTGAGCTTTTCACAAGTTAAAAACTGGAATCATTTTCTTTCATTATTCAAAAGACAAATTTGCTTTTTAGGCACACAGAATTTATCTGTCAAATAATATATAAAAGTTTTCTTCCTCCTCATCACCATCAAAATAGAATTTGTTTAATAAAATATTTTTCTGCAAATGGCAATACAGTGACGGTTGTATTTGCAACAAAATTAGATGTATGAGTTTTTAAAATATCTAAATAATGAAAAGGAGGAATTTCATTAATATTTTAATATTGATAAAAATGCACCGCTTACTAATTATTTCCTTTGAAAAAAACCAAAAACATTAAAGACATGGTTAGTCACATAAAATGTTTGACTTTGAATTTTAGCTTCTAACAGATTCTAGTATAATTAATTACTTCACTTGAAGTCCATGCATAGATTTCATCCATTAACTTGATTGGAGAAAAAAATTACATCTTTAATTTCATTAACTTACATATATGAACAGCACTTCCTTAAATTATTAAAAAAAAAAAAAAAAAAAAAATCTTATCCTGAGAAGCTTCACCAAACAGCAAAACTTGTCTGAGACAGACAAGTCACATCCTCGCTCCCGCGTGCACACACACGTAAAAACCCCAGGTTTACAGGGTCTCACATATGGGGGATGGGGGAGATTAGGAAAGCCCACCTAACTGTTCTCATTTCATGCACATTTCTGCCAACCTGCTTTCACTTTGTTTGTTTGTTTGCTTTATTTTTGTTTTTAATCTCCTCCTTTCAGCTGTCCCTGGCTAGAAAAATGCACCTTTCCTAGAGTAACACTTAAAGATTATACTTCAAAAACAACAACAAAAATGCCTTTAGATCCAAACCTCCTGTACACACCTGCACACTCCCTCTTCCTTCAGGCATATGTCATTACTACGAATGGCTAGCAAAACATTTACCTGAAGAAAAGTTTCGAGAGGACATTTGCCTTTTCCAAGGGTGATCTTTGCATGGTGCCTCGGGGTCTGCCAGGTTTCCCTGCAGGAGCCGACTGCAATGGTGCTTCTTAATAGCCAAACTCTCAGACCCAGTCCACTCTGTTCCTCTGCCTCCTCTCCCTCCCCACCTTATTCACTAGGGCTGGGTGATGTCATTTATCACCTCCTACAAACTCCCCCCACCCATCTCTATCCTTCCGAGTCCCTTTACACCTCTCTTTCCCCTTTCCCTTCCTCCTCCAAGCCGACTGCCCAGGTTAAAAGGCGAGTCACTGGCAGCCCAGCCTCACAGTTGCTCCAGCTGCTTTTCCCCACCCCACTCCGCACTTCCCCTTTCTCGGGTGACTTCTGAGGCTCTTGCTTTCCCGCCCCCTAATTCTCCACTCCGCCTCCCTCGCCCCCAGCGGTCTCTTTCCCAGACCAAGTGTTCCCTCTTTCCTACCTTGCACCTCCAGGCTAGTCCGCAAACTTGGGACATCCATCGCCTCTCCCTTCCTGTCTCCGAAACTCTCAAGGACAGTAAGAAGAAAAGTTAGGCAAATAATCAATCACTTGGGAAAACTTGCAGAGCACACTTACTTGCCCAATTTCCTTGGTACTAAAGGCAGGTAACTTACCAGTTTCCCAAGGCTTCCTCCCGTGTCTCCTCCTCCTTCTCGTCTTTCTCTTCTCTGAATCCTTTTAATTAGTATTAGTCGTTTCAGGTGCGTTTTGGAAGGGGGGGGGGGGGAAGAAGAAGAAGCAGCAGCAAAAATAGGTCTCTACCTGTTCTAAAATGCAGGCATAAGCTTTATAAAAAGCTGAAAGTTCCTGTGGGGGTGTTTGGTGTGTCGATATTAATGAGTTTCTTTTTTAAAAAAGAGAAAGAGAGAGACACGAGAGAATGCTTCGCTACAGATTTTCAAGGGAGGTAAGATTCAAAAGTCTTTGGCAATCCAGTTTGAGAAACTGCTTCTTTAAAAAAAGGAAATTCCTCCTGAGAAATAGGTGTAGATTTTGTTCTATTGCTTATCCACTTCATAGTTATTCATTGCTTGTCAAAAGTTTCCAGCAGGTGTGATTCAAAGTCTCCCCTTCATATCTACAGATACTAACTCCAGTTGGTAAACGTACCTGTCCGTCAGATTTCTCTGTTCACAATTACTGTTCGCAACACTTGACCAACCCTGAAAAAAGTCGAACGTCTTTGAAGTAGAGGCTCAACACGATTTTGCCAGAGATCCTGAAGGAGGAAAAAAAATACATGGAAGAAATCACAATTCTTCACTTTCATAAAGTACTCAAAAGCATTGTACTGTCTTCAGTTCTCATGTGTGGGTTCCCTTCCTCGTCTTACTTTGTTCCTTCTTTTTTTCATTTATTTTTTTTTTTAAGTACAAGCACACCTTTGATAAAATCTGCAACATCATGATTTATTTAAAAAATAAAAAAAGTAGACACTGATATTTGAATTTAACAAATTGGGTTAAAATTTTGTTGAACAGTATTTTTTGTTTCTTCAGTAAATGTGTTAACTTTGAAATTATTGGATTGTTGGTTTACATGTATCCCAATAAAATATGACTATAAACTTCATTGTATAATGCCAGCAAAGGAATATCATATGTATTTAAAATAATGAATACATAGTTTATAAATGTTTCATATTTTAGTAAAAACCCCTTTCTTTTCAAATCTTAAAGTATTTTTATAAAAGAGTATCATTGCATTTTTTTTTGTTGGGTGGGAAATAACAGATTAATATTCACATAAGATTAGACACTAAGTCAGTAGTGGAGATAAGAGTAGAACTCAGTATTTTTTAATCCTATTCCCTTGCCAAAATCCTCAACCAGGCTGCCCACCCCCCTCCTGTAAGAGTTCCTGGATATATAAACTTTGAAACTATATTTTTATTATTTACTTTTCACAGGTGTGTCAATTGGGCTCATTAAATGCCCTTTTTACTATCTTTGGTTGTTTATTTTATAACTAAATGTGACCCATCATGTATGTACACTGCACAAGTTTAAAAACTAACAAGTATACAGTTCCTCTTGGCTTCTAGGGAGCAAGTGATAATAAAGGAAATAGGAATATTGATTCAAAAGTGATTCATAGACACAATAGTCAGTGACTGTAGTAATCTTGTGTTTGATAAACCCAAAGACCCCAGTTTCTGGGATAAGAATTCATTATTTGACAAAAATTTCTGGGGAAATTAGAAATTAATATGGTAGAAAATTGGCATTGAAATGGTTGAAATGGGTTCGTGATTTAGACATAAAGAGGCATACTATAAGCAAATTGGAAGAAGAAAGGATAGTCTACCACTCAAATCTGTGAAGAGGGAAGGAATTTGTGGGCAAAGAACTAGAGTACATTATGAAATGAAAAATGGATAATTTTGATTATATTAAGTTTAAGAGATGTTATACAAAACAAAACTAATGCAGACAACATTAAAAGGGAAGAAGTAAATTGGGGAAAAAGTTTACATTGAAGGGTCCTGATAAAGACCTTATTTCTAAAATATAGAGAGAATTGGCTCAAATTTATAAGAATACAAGCAATTCTTCAATTGATAAATGGTCAAAGATATGAACAGACAATTTTTAGATGAAGAAACTAAAAACATATCTTGTCATATGAAAAAATGCTCTGAATGACTATTGACCAGAGAAATGTAAATTAAAACAATTCTGAGGTACCACTATGCACTTCTCAGATTAGCTAAAATGACAGGAAAAAATAACGATGAATGTTGGGGGAACCAGAAAAACTGGGACACTGATACATTGTTGATGCAATTATGAACTGATTCAACCATTCTGAAGAACATTATGGAACTACACCCAAAAGACTATCAATCTGTATAGTCTTTTTCTTCTGATGAGGCAATTGGAGTTAAATGACTTGCCCAGGGTCACACAGCTATAAATGGATTGTTAAGTGTCTGAGGTCAAATTTGAACTCGGGTCCTTCTGACCTCAAGGCTGGTGCTCTATCTTCTAGGCCACTTAGCTAGTCTTTTGACCTGGCAGTGTCTCTATTGGACCTGTATCCCAAAGAGATCATAAAGCAGAGAAAGGGACCCACACATGCAAAAATGTTTGTAGCAGCTTTTTTTGTGATAGTAAGAAATTGGAAACTGAGTGGATACCCATCAGTTGGAGAATGGCTAAATAAATTATATTATATGAATGTTATGGAATATTATTGTTCTATAAGAATGATCAACCAGATTATTTCAGAAAGTCCTACAAGAGACTTAGATGAACTGATGCAAGTGAAGTGAGTGGAACCAAGATAACATTGTACATGGCAACAGCAAGATTGTGAGATTATCAATTCTGATGGACATGACTCTTTTCAATAGTGAGGTGATTCAGGCCGCTTCCAATGATCTTATGATGAAGAGAGCCATCTGCACCCAGAGAGAGATGAGAACTGCATGTGGATCACAACATAGTGTTTTTGCTTTTTTGTTGTTAACTTGCATTTTGTTTTCTTTATCATTTTTTTCCTTTTTGATCTGATTTATCTTGTGCAGCATGATCATTGTAGAAATATGTAGAAGAATTGCACATGTTTAACATATATTGAATTCCTTGCTGACTAAGAGCAGGGGTAGGAGGATGGGAGAGAGAAAAAAATTTGGAACACAAGATTTCAGAAGGGTAAATGTTGAAAATTATGCATATTTTTTGAAAATAAAAAGCTTTTTTAAAAAGAGAGGGACATTTTTGTAATGTCCTAACCTGAAAGTGAATTGTATTTAAGTGAGGTAGGGCTGTGTAAAGTCACCAGACACACTCTCTCTCCTCCAAAACCATCTAGGTCCCATTGCAAGATATAGACTGGGTATGGCCCTGGATACAGTGGGAGACCTTGGCCTTTTTAAACTAAGGTCTTTCCCAGGTTGAGGAACCTGATTATGGTAGTTAAGTGAAGTATGAATGGAAGACAGTAGAAACCAGACCAGTTTAGAGGCAAGCAGAACTATTGCAATAATTCAGATGAAAGGTGTTAAAAGCCTGAATTAAAGGGTTAGTCAAGTGAATGGGGAAAATGAGCACAAAACAAGAGAGATTTGAGGTAGAAAAGACATGAGTTAGCTACCATAGAACATGAGGAATAAAGGACAGGAATGAATCACATATAACTCTAAGGTTTTAAATTTGGGTGTCTGGAAACTGATGACCTCATCAACAACATCCTAATTAAATCTAATCTAACTTCCTTCCTCTGATGAGGTCTGTAAATTTCCTCTTTCTTTTGCCCATTCACAGGATCAGAGGCTCTCAGAGTTGGGCTAGATTCCAGGGGCCTTCTAGTCCAAATCATCCCTGAACTAGAATCTCCTCCAAAACATTCCTGTATAAAACAAAAAACTGATGTTTATAAATTGATGTTTATATAGGATCTTAAGATTTATAAAACACCTTAAACTTACTTGATCCCCACAATAACCCTATGAGATAAGGGGTCCAGCTATTATTAGAGATAGGTGGATCATGTAATATACAGAACAAGAGAACTAGAGTCAGGAAGAACCAAGTTAAAATACTTTTTCAAAGTCTTTCTTAGGGGTGTGAATATGGGGTGAGTCACAATCACTGTCTGCCTCAATTTCTTCATCTGTAAAATGGGAATAACAATAGCACCTACATTCCAGGGCTGTGGGGTTGTTGTGAGAATCAAATGAAATAATATTTTAAGGTACTCTATAAAACCTCAAAGCACTATTATCTTTATCATTTTACAAATTAGAAAACTAAACTAAAAAGAGGTTGAGAGAATTTAAATAACTTATCCAAGTTTACATTTTTAGGATATATTTCACTTCAAGGTCTTCCTAACTCCAAGTCCAATGCTCATGGTTAAATATTATACCATTTAATTAGAGATCATTCAGCCTGTTCTTGAAGAATTCGAATTAGAAAGAATCTACAACCTAGCCCATTCTGCTTTTGGATAGCATTAATTAGCAGGATCTTGGTCAAAATCCTTACATTAAATCTAAATCTTCTTCTCTGTAGTTCTCTCTATCCCCTTTTTCATCTCTTCCCCTCTCGCTCACCACTATTCATACAATATAGATACTCTTTTTTTTACAGTTATAGAATTAGAAAAGGAAAATGCAAGCTATGAAAATTTTTGGAATAATCTAATCCAACTCTCTCATTTTGCAAATAGTATTTGATTTGAGAAGTCATTAAAGCAAAAGTCAGCCACTACAAAATACTAAGAATTAAGTAAGTCACCAAAGTTGTTTGGATTTGGAAATTGACAGATTAGATTGTATTGTTATTTTTCTTCTAGATATTCTCTTTCTAGACAGGTTGTCAATATCATACAATGTTACATAAAAATTAAATCCAAATTTGGACAGTTTGACATTTTTCTAAACATCAATAGTATCAAATAGGGATACTCCAGTGAGCTGTGACATTAGGAGATTGAATTAATTTGATAACAGAATTTACTGTGTGCCCAGAATGTATAAAACCTTAGTTTTGTACAGCTACACAGAGCTGTCCAAACTCTAGTTTCTTGGCTTGACTCACGATTTTGACCAACATCCTGAAATTCAAAATCAGCCCGAGATTTTGCCCCAAGCCCTCAGAAGTAAAGCAAAGACTAGAATGGTAGAAGTAAATGGTAATGGTAGAAGTAAAGCAAAGACCTAGAATGGAAGAACTGGTAATCAATCATCTTTCTCCACTGACATTGCCATTTGTAAGACCAAATAAAGATATAGCTCCCAAAGATAGTAGAACAGAGATGTTCAGAAAAATAGAACTTAATCCAGAGTCCTTGGGGGAAAGAGTCGTATAATTTATATCTTTGTTCAGTTGAGTTCTGATTGATCAAGCTTTTAGCCAAGGCTATGGGAATCTTTACTTTTTAATTTTTTTTACTCAGTCCCTATGCTCCAAGTTGTCGTGGAAGTACCTCACCTTTGAAATGAGTATTTCCCAGTGCACATGACCTCTTAGCCAAGACTCACAGGATATCAGAATTGAAAGAATCTCAAAGATTATGTAGCCCAACCCATACTGAATAAGAATCCTCTCTACAAAACAACCAAGCATAATAATAATAACTAACATTAATATAGGACTTTAAGGTTTGCAACATGCTTAACACATATTATCTCATCTGTAAATATATGAAAAGAAAATTATCCATAGCTCCAAAAATGTCTCAGAAAGCTTAAAATTCCACAAGCAGACAGTTGTTCCTCTGGAACTTTATTAGTCATTTATACTTTCAAGTCAATAAATATTGATGAAGAGCCTACTATCATCAAGATCATCAAGTCTACCATATTCTTTCCTAGGAATAAGTTTTAATGGAGGTTAGAGGGAAATAACAGAGGAAATAGCTGAACAGGAGTTAGGGAATTTGTGAAGGAATATCACCATGTGGGAAAAAAATGAAAAGAGGGAAGTCTACTTCACATATTTGCTTAGGTCTATCACTATCTCTGAAATTGTCCAAGCCTAAAAGTGGCAGCAACCTGCAATTTCTGGAGGTCTTTAAGTTGGTTTCTAAATTAACCTGAATTATGATATTTTAAGATACATTTAAAAGTACAGTATAAGATAAATTGAGATACCTTTTATTTAATGTACAGCTGCTACCACTGTACTGTTTCTTCCTGGCATCTGTGTATCTTACTTCCCCTGTAACTCAATCACTACTTATCAGGACAGGAGATATAATCAATCAACAGGTAAATGTAAAAACTTGGAGTGACAAGTAATAGTTGAAATGGAAAGCGGAAAGTGAATATCTACAGATCATTAAAATACCACTAGTTACCATGTTCCATATTTTTCACCAGTGGTAATAAATCAGAAGTGTCAAGGTCATTCAAGTAGATCACCATCAGAATTCAGTGTATGAGAAACCTAGAAGTACAAGTCCAACTACTAATAAAATTCTCTCAAACAGAGAATTCACTTTTTCCCACAACTCTATGAAGCTCTTTGCTTCAAGCTGTATTATGTTAAGATTAAGGGGGGAAATCAATTATTCTTTAAGTCATACCAAGCTACTGAATATATTTTAGAGTGGCTCTACTTTTTTAAGAGAGAAACTTTGGTTACTTTTTTTTTTTTAACAAGGAAACAAATCTGTTTAAGTACTTATGATTTGCAGCTCATTTATCAAACAGATGTTATCTCTTTGACAATTATGACCAGATGGAATTTGACACTTGGTTATCTCTCTATAATTTGAAGACATGTCATAAGAAAGATGTTTTAATGCTTCTCGCTCTGTTCCTAGTAGGAACTCAATCAGTGCTTAACATTGGAGTAGTTGTTAAAATATCTTAAATATTTTGTATCTTAAAAAATTTAAAATGAAACTCTGGTAAGAATAAATAATTCTGAAACTTCTGGGATTTTCTAAAACTACTGTTAACCAAATCCTTTATCCATGTTTCTTAATGAAGTTTTTTATTTGTTTTTTAGTATCATGAAATCTTAATATCATGAAAGCTAAATGTTACTTCAGAATTGAGAACAAACTTTCCATAATGATCCTTGAGCTCTATGAAACACAGTCATTCACATGCAAAGTGTCATTATCATTAAAGGAAAGGACTAATTCACAGACAATATATTATACCTTGAGAGAGTCAGGAGAGTATAATGGGCTATAAACAGTGACCTTCAAACTCATGGACTCAGAGTTTTTATTTCTGTTCTAACTCATTAGTACAATGGGTGTGTCACTTAAGGTGAGTCTATAATACTTGTAGTTTTTAAAAACTAATCCAATCATTTATTTAGTTGTCTTAAGAGATCCATGTGGATGATGTAGTACTAATGAATGATCATTAAGCTGACCAAAAGGACTATAAGACTCTGATTCAGTAGATGATGTGTAAAGATATGGATTAATTATGCCTAATTATAGTACCTGTTTATCAGTTAATGGGAATCACAATAATCAAAGCTCATTGGTTGTTCAGAGAGAATAAAATTATTGGAAAACATTTTTCATAAAATCATAGATTCATACATTTTGACCTGGAAGGGACCTTGGAGATTATTTAGCAATCTCCAAGCCCCAACCTCCCCACTCCCTGCTTCATTTTACAAATAGGGAACCTGAGGCCCAAGAAGATGAATATTTTCATGATGTATGTCTATATCACATTTTTAAATGTCAGATAAATAGAACTTAAATATTCAAATTAAGTCATCAAGCATTAATTAAGTACAATCTGTAGAAAGCATTTCTAGGTGCTAATGTTACAAAATTTAAAAAAAATAGTTGCTTTCCTCAAAGATCTCTGATTTCTATATTTTTCTAATGTAATAATGTTATTACAATACAATATAATTCTGTCTTCAATAGCATCTTAAAGAGAAGAAAATCTTTTTATTTGATTTTAATGAATTATGCTCATATATATGTGCATTTGTATATGCATATGTATTTCTTTGAATAATTGCTTTCATTTGTAAGAGTGAAAATAAGACCTAATTCTTAGAGGATAAATGTACTCTGATAAAATCTTCTTGCCAATGACAAAAAAGTAAGTGGCCAACATTTACTTATGTCTGCTTTAATCACCTTTGTCTTTATCTGCTATAGTTATATGACTCCTCCAATCTCTTTCTCCCTTATTTAGAATTTTGCATTGCTGTCTCTCAAAACAGAATTATTGAGCCAGACCAGATTGCTCATAGGCACTTAATTCTATTTCCAGGGTTTGTGTAGGTATTCCTGTTAGTTGGGAGAGGCCATGGAGGCATGAGAGCATTCTATATGTCATTCAATATACTTGAAAATTTTAGGCTCTTATTCATCAATCAACCATTGGGAACTTTCAGGCTTGGGAGTTAAAACCTTGCACTCCTGCATACATGCTCAGTGCCTGGCGCTGTGGGAAGCTAGCTACTGACAAGTTCATGGAATAGGGCCAGGCATAGGTGGAACACCCAGTTCCATTCCATGGGCCCATTGCCAGGCTGAGAATGCAGCTACCAGCAGCCCAATATTATATTATTCAAGTCTGTCCCTTGATCATAATTGTGATTGTCTTAGAAGATTGTATTTTCTAAACACCTATCAAAAGACAAGTATGATTAGTTTTAGAACTGGCTAATCTAGTACCATAGGTACAAATGGATGGAGGCAACAGTTTAATTTTAGGAAGAATTTTTTAGGCAGGACAAAGAGCTCAGTAAGCTTATTTCATTTGTATACTAAAGATCTAAAATGAAAAAAAAAAAATATATATATATATATATATATATATATATATATATATATTGGATTTGGAATAAAAAAAATAGAACCAGAACTTAAAAAAAAAAAAAAACAAGCTTCTAGATAGCCCAAAAGAATTGAATTCAATTTCATTCAGTGAATTACAAATTAGTCAAATAAAATTGATTCTCTAACACTCTTCCTAAAATATACAAAGGTATGTATATTTGTATATATGTATATTCATTTACTGTAAAATGAATGCTTTTGTTTTATGGATCAGCCTTGGCTAACTTAAGTCCTAACTTTGCTTTTTATTGGCTTTAACCAGCAATACACTCATTTCATCTCTCTGAAAAATCACATTGTTAAGTTGGCAAAATGCTGGAAGATTGTGGAACTGCCTTAAATCAATAGTACATTGTATTTTTTTAGTTTTTTTGCATAAAATAAAAGCTTATACTTACCTAATATTCAACATGTTCTTAAACCATTTTTGTGCATTTTTAAATCATTAATATAAATAAGGAAAATTCTTTTCCCATGTTCTTCATATTTTAAGTTGAATGATTCCAATATTTTCACATATAATAATATGGTAATACAGTAAGATATAATGCTCTGCCTCCAATAGTATCTTAAAGACAGGGAAATTTCTCTAATTTTTTTTCAAAATGAATTATATTCATATTTCTTTGATTATTTTTTTCCTTCTAAGGGCAAAAACAAAATCTAACTCTTAAAGGATGGATTGAATTAGTCAGGTAGAGTGGTTCACAGATATTTTTGGTGTTACTTTATAAGACCCCTACAACCAGTTGAAAATCAACTGATGCACAAAATAATTTCCCTTTTCGGCTAGACTGAACTTGCTTGATATATACTAGTTTTTTGGTGGTTTGAGGAAAAGGTGTGTTTTCTCATTATGTTTGCCACATCTGGCTTAAACGCCTACTACAGTAGTTTGAAATTTGAGACCATGAAAATCATCTTGGATTTGGATACTCAATTCTCACCTCACTATAAGAAATATAAATATACCACAGCAGAGATTTAGTAAAAGTTCTTGTTTTAAAAGAAAAGGAAATAGAAAACATTAAGTTTTTATCAGCAATGATTCTCCAAATGAATACATTCAATGTTGATAGAATTCAGTGCTGTCAGAGCTAGGAGAAAACTGGTGTTTAGTATATTGCTGGCAGATCTGTCTATCAGCTCAATGCATCTATAAAGTAATATGGAATACAGTTTTTAAAAAATTACCAAAATGTTTATATTCTTTGACTAGAAATTCTACCATTTACAGGATTTAATTCTAACAGCTTATGTCCTAGATTATTGACAAAGAAAAATAAATAATAGGTCAACACATATTTCTTGAAGTGCTATCTATGGTAATCAAAAAATGGAAACATGGTATCTGGTTTAATAAAGCATATTATATACATGAATTGAAATTTTAGAAAGCCAGAGAATAAAAAGATTTGGTGAGCCAGAATGCATAGAGTCCATGTAATCAAAATTTATTTGACCCTGAAAGGATTTCTTTTCCCAGGAACTTGAATGGGGAGAGAGATGGAAAAGAAACACCTTCTGCACTCCATCCTTTCTCTACTTCTGTACATTAGGGAGTAGAATAAGAGCACCATCTTGCTAAGTGTTTTTGAGTAGGGGAAAGCAAAAACAAAGATACCAAAAGTAGACACAAGGCAATGACAACAAAGAATAGGCTGGTGAGCTTTGGAAAAAGCCGAGTGTAGATAAGCCCAGTTATATAGCCAACACTAAATTTGGGAGTACCAGCAGCAGTAGCAGTTGATGAGAATAAAGATAATTTTACTTACAGCTTCTTTTTTTTCCTGATTTCCCAAAACATAGTGCTGGGGTGATTTTCCAAAAAGTTTTAATCCCAATCCCTTTCCCTTCCGTGATACCATCTGGAAGAAAGGATAAGAAGGAAAAGAAAACTTCAACCCAAGCTGTGAAGTTATAGTGTGCTACTGTTCTAAATATTGGGGGTTATGATGATGATGATGATGATGATGATGATGATGATGATGATGATGATAATGATGTAAATGATAATTATAGCTAACATTTATATAGCACTTACTATATGCCAGTGTTTTATAATTATTATCTCATTTGTTCTTCACAACAACCCTGTGAAATAGATGATATTACTATCTCCATTTTATAGTTGGGGAAACTGAGGCAAAAAAAGGATTAAGTATCTTGCTCAAGGTCACAAAGCTAATAATTAATTATCTGAGGTGATATCTGAACTCAAGTCTTCTTGACTGTGGGTCTGGCATTCTATCCCCTGCGTCACCCATTTTTCCTATTTGTTTTTTACATGCTGATTGTTAATAAATTATGGGACCTTTAACAGTAAACTGTCAAATCCTGTGAGATCATAAAGCCAAGATTAAAGGGCTCAATTGTAATAAGGCTTAAGCTAATTAGAAAGAGGGAGTTGGGTGATAGGAGAGAAAATTTTTGAACCTATTCTAAAATACACCTGCTAGATTATCAGACCCTGGAGAGAGATTAAGTAGAGAGACAGTGGGATTTTCCTCCAGTGTACTTTTAGCACTGCATCCTAAAGCAGGAATAGTGATAGCCAGAACCTACTCACAAACATTTATTATCATTACTACTATATAAGAATATGATATAGGAAATTACCAAGAATAAAAATTTAAAGAAATATGGCATGACATATACAGAGTGAAGAAAGCAGGACCCAAAGAACACTAATAAACTGAGTGTAGTAAAGACATTAAATAACAAAATTCAAGTTAAATACATTGGACAAGTCCATTACTACTTTGTTAATGTCATTACATAACAGTTTTTTTCCTTTAAAAATTGCTAAATAGAAGAAATAGAAGGCTGTTGCTAAAAGTTATTTATAATCTTTTTATTGTTTTGTTCAATTGTTTATCATTTTCTGTTGTTTTTATTCTATTGCTCAATTGTTTCAGTCATGTTCAACTCCTTATGACTCTATCTGAGATTTTCTTGGCAAGATACTAGAATATTTGTTATTTCCTTCTCCAGCTCATTTTACAGATGAGAAAACTGAGGAAATGGGGCTAAGTGATTTGCCCATAGTCAATCATCTAGTAAGTGTCTGAGGCTAGATTTGGAATCAGAATCTTTATCTTTAGACAAGATATTGCATGAAAGTGATTTGTGATTATAGAGCATTATATTATGTAATATAAGCTATAATCATGATACATATGAACTTAATCTTATAAAAAAGAAAAAGTGGCATTAATATTGGATGTTTTAAATGAGTAAATGATATTTATTATATAGTATATATTTCATAGTATCTCTAGGTCAACTGTGAATTAAAACAGTAATACAACTAACTATTAATCAGTGTAAGAATTATGGTTACAGGTATAGTCCTGAATATACAAATTGATCTTCTATTATGAGCTTTTAATTTTTAAATTCAGAAAGCCATTGATATTTTTAATAATGAAGTTAATTGCATTAACTCTTAATAACATATTTTGTATGTTTATAGTTTGTGAGGAATATATTAAATTCAAAATGGTGAAATGAAAAATGTCATTTTAATATTTTTGTAATAAAAGTATATATTATGAGCCAATAGTCATCCATTTACATGGTTCTGTTTAGATTTTGAGCAAAAAAAGAATTTATTTTTCATAATTGAATCAAAATTCACATCTATAATTTCATGTAAAATCATAACAAGAGCCTTCACAATTCAAGAGTCTTCTGCCTTCTCTTAAAAGAAGTGTTGCCTTAAATCCCTCCCTTTTCCAAAGATCTGGCAGGTGTCCTATCTCTTGCTCACCTAATTTGCTTATAATGTCACTCTTTATGTCTAAATCATGAACCGGTTTTGATATTATTTTGGTATAGGGTGTGAGACATTGTTCTGTGCTTAGTTTCTGCCATACTGTTTTCCAGTTTTCCTAGTACTTTTTGTCAAAAGCGAGTTCTGATGCCAGAAACTGAAGTCTTTGGGTTTATCAAACAGTAATTACTACAGTCATTGACTGACGTATATATCTAACCTATTCCACTGATTCATCACTCTATTGTACATATATAACTTATATCAGATTACTTGATCTCTTGGGGAGAGAAGAGGGAAAGAGAAAAAATGGAACTCATTTTACAAAAATGAATGTTGAAAACTACTTAACATGTAATTAGAAACAATAAAATGCCACTAAATAAAAGAAGAAGAGTGTGTGCCCTAAATGTGTCTATTGGTCACATTAATGGAGTATTTGTAGGAGAGTGTGCCTGATGGGCCACTCTTCTGTCCTATAGGAAAATCTAGAAATGTCTCTCACTCAGACCAAGCTAAAAGCAGTGGGGTCAAGATCAAAAATTGAAAGGGGTCAGAAAGAAGATGCTGTGAATATTGAGCACAAGGTTGAGGTATTAAAAGAAAAAATTCTTATAAAGTACTTATTACCATGCCAGACACATAATAAGTGCTATATAAATGTTATCATTATTATCATCATCATTATTATTATAACTATCAAAAGGATTTGGAGGAGAAGGTGGAGAAGAAACAGGAGAGCCTCAATGACCAGTTGAATAGCAGCAGCATGTACCAAAAAGATGGAGCTGTCAATAAAGATAGTAGTAACTGAGACATACAGGTAAATAGAAGAGCTATAAAATGAGAGCTGATATTGTTCTTACTGTTCAGTCATTTCAGTCATGTCCAACTCTTTGAGACCCCTTGAGGAAACTGAAGCAAACAGAATCATGAAGATAGGTCTTCCTGATTCCAGGTCCAGCATTCTATTCACTGAGCTACCTAATTGATCTGGCAGAACTTTAACTGAGAAAAGAAAAGGCCCCCTACAAAGTACAGAATGAGGGAAAATTCATTCAGACCAAGATTTGTATTAATATCTTGGAATATTTGTAAAAGATAATTCTTTCAATCTGGGAATGGAACTTCCCTACCCTAACTCTCAAGGGAAAATTGTGGAAAGAAGAGAAGTATTATCTTTTAGAATATGAGAGGAAAGGCAAACAGGTCTGTTGTTGGAAAGATGAAAAATTTGTGAAATTCTCCACAACTTTTATTAACTCTAAAGGAACATCAGAATCTTGTCCTAATACTTGTAACTGGTATAATAAATATGTAAGAAAGTTGACTCTTGAGTGTTTCACAGAATGTGTTGAGTGTGGATCAAAAGTTGTTTGAGTTGTTGACTTAATGCTGATCAATTAATAGTATAAACTAGAAAGAGAGACCAGCTTGACTATAGGGAAGCATGTAGAGGAGAATGCAACTTGAACATACCCCTATTCCTAATTTAATACACTACAAACTGAAGAATCTCCCCTTAGATGAGATCTGGAAGTCTCTCTCTTGATTTAGCTGAAATATTTTGCTCTGAATAGAACATTTCATTTGCTTTGAATATTGCTCAGTGTATTCCCACTTATATACTTTCTCAAATGTCTGTTTGCTATCTTGTATAAATAAGTTTATTTTCAGTTCAGTAAATGAGGTTTTGAAGGACTTGCATTTGGTGGGAAGGGAGTCAAACCTTAGGTATATAGGTTGGGGTACTCCTTCATTAAGGGATAGCAATCAGAAAGACAGCTTGAACATAAGAAAATTTTCCCCAAACTAACAATATTTAAGGTATCAGATGAATTTAATTCTAACCCAGTACTCTTACTCTGAAGTACTCTAGCTAGGCCCTAGTACCAATTTCTTCCCCTCTTGGAAGGAATCAAAGTCCTTCTTTTAGAAGGAAGGCTGAAGGAGCTTCTAGAGATATCATCTATTCAAGCTTCCCTGTGAATCATATTTAATCAGTTCCATATTTATGTGTATATATGTACATATATATATACATATATACACACATACATACATAAAACCTATATGGAATATACATACTTTCATATGTACACACCCTACATTATCTTTCCTTCTATTTGTTTTCCATCTTCATATGCTAATCCTCTCAAGATAATCTGGCTTATTTGAAAGCTGATTTACTACAAGTTTTTTTCCTCCTAAATGTTTTTGTTATTATTTTATGAAATAATACTGCCCACACTTTTCTCTCATTTTCCCTCATAATAATTTGTAAATAAGCGCAAACTCTAAATCAATGTTGACTTTGTCATCCATTTGATGAGGCATGGAAATTAAGTTTTTGATGACACAGGTGGTTTCTGGCCTTTGTGTGGTAGTAACTATATTGTTTAAACCTTTCTAAGAAATGGTTATAAAGTCAGTTTATTGGAAGAATGCAAACTGTGATTGCTTAGCCACAGCTAAAGAGAGGCTTTTAAAAAATAATGAGAAATGGGAAAGATGATGCAACATAGGAGAAAAAGTAATCACATCCCAATTTTTTTAGGGAAAAGAATGAAATCTGTAAATGATAGACTTATGAATTTCATTTCAATTCCTAGATAAAATCTAAAATGCATATTATTAAAGGAAAAATTAGTATCTAGAAGGGCAAATGATATTCACAACAAACCAACATAGCTTAATCCAAAACCAGTCTCTCCAGGTTAATCTCATTGCTTTTTTTAATAGAGTGACTAGCCAAATAAATCTGTTTAATAATATAGCTAGAGTGTGCTTAGACTTAACAAAATGTACAAAGATTTAACCATTTAATAAAGTCCATCATGATATCCTTATGAATAAAATGGATAAAAAGTTTTGTAATAAAGAGGAGGAGGGATTTATTTCTTTTCCATTTTAGCAGCCCATTCGATATAATCAAAGAAAATAATGGCCAGGTAACAGAGCAACCATTTATTAATATGATAATGAAGTACACAGACCTATCTAAACTCTGTCATCCCTTTATGAAGTATTAAGGAGTTCTCTGGTTAAATTGAAAACACAGCTGACCCATGGCTCCTGAAGATCTTTAAAAATTGAAGCCTGATAAGCTTTGGAGAGAGTCTAAATAGTTCTAGAGTTTGAGGTATTTGAAGCAGGGAAAAGTTTTATGAAGTGTGATCCCTGTGATGTTTGAAGAGGAAGAGGGAGAAAGGGGTTTTCTTTACTTTTTTATTTTGGCCATGGCATGTAGCAGTGGATTCACCCACAATATTCTGTCCTAGAGAGATATTAATAAAAAAAAATTAAGCAATTCAAGGCAAGTAGCAGAAACAAAAATGTAGACAGACACAGATAAATAGAAGTAGCATTCAATATTGGAACATGATTTTGTTTCTTATTTTTTGGAGTAAAGCATTTTGGAACGCAAATTATGCAATTAATATGACTAAAATGTCCACACTCTTTGATAGGAAAACACGCTAGTAGTCTTATACCCCAGGGAAATGAATAAGAACACTTTCTATACATCCCAAAATAAATAATTTTTATAATACCAATAGTTGAAAACAAAGTAGAAGTTCTTTGACTGGTGTTAAGTAAATTGTGGTATATGAATGTAATGGAATAGTACTATGATGTAAGAAGTTTCAGATATGATGAATACAGAGAAACATAGAAAGATCTACATTAATTGATAGCGTAAGCAGGACCAAGAAGCAATATACACAAAGATTACAATGATATAAACAGAAAAAAAAATCACAAAAGATAAAAAATTAACATTGCAAAATTACAAAGAAGTATAATTCGAAAAAAGAGATATAAAAAGATATCCCTACTCTATCCCCCCATTCTTTTGAAAAGATGAAAAGGACATAATATGTTATGCATTGCATTATTTTCAGAATTTTTGGTGCATTGATCAATTATGTTAATTTTTTCCTTTTTTAATCTGTCTCTTAAAAATTTTTTTTACTTGGGATAGATCTCTGAAGGAGGAAAGAGAAAAATACTGGAAAATTATAGTTATATAAAAAGACAACAATAAAAACTTATTTTTAAAAAATGCTAGATTATAATTACATATAATTTTTATAATAAATATATTTTTATTTACAAATTTACTGTATAAATAAATTTGATTCATTTTAAGGTGTTTTTCACTTTTAACTTTTTTCCCTAAAAAATCAATGCCCTTACTATATGTAGACACAAATTCTAAAATGGCTGCTGCCTGAATAATCCGCAATTTCCTATATGTTGATAGAGTTAATTTCATTGTTATATGATACTCTTCAGTCATTGCCATAGTTGGTACTTTCTAATTCTCTTCTATAAAAGCATGAGACTTCCATATAATCCACAAACATTTGGTAACTTTTATTTCTTGGTACAAATTGCATTCTCCAAAATAATTATTGCTCTTTTCACCCACGTCAATTATCACTGCAGTCAATAAATATGAAACTTTATGTCCACTTAGTTTGGAGCATTTTTTTCAAGTTCATTGAAGAACTTTACCACATAATGGACATTAGAGCAAAAACTGCAGATGTATTCTTTTGGTCCTTTTACTTGTGAAGACTCTAATGCAATGTGACCAAGTTTCCCATGAAGTTAGCTCCTTTATTTGCTTTTGAACACATGATGAAACCAACTCCTTTATTCACCTCTCTAAGGACAACCATTAAGCCAGAATTTAAATTAGTGTCAATGTCTTTATGACTTTGATATTCATTTATAGAAAAAATATCAATGTGGCATCACTTGGTCTCTTTAGGATAGAAGTTCTTAGCTTTATTTTGTGTTATGAACCTCTTTAGTTCCTCCTTTCTCAGAATAATGGGTTTTTAAATTTCATAATTGGAGGAATGTTACATTTCAGTTAGAGGTTAGTGAAAATGAAGATTTGTTTCCTTCTTATCTAAATTAAGAGACCCTCCCAAATTCTAGTCATTAATCTAAAAGTATATTGATTCACTCATTGTTGGAGAATAATCACGTATTGAATAAAGACAGCTACCTAAATCTTTGTAGGTAGTTCAAGAACTGTGAAATTCTTGGTACCAAGAGTCCCTTTTTTTAATCCTTTTTCCACTGCCACTATGGAAGTAAAAGAGATACAGAACTAAGGGCCATTTGATATTTTCCTCCATTTGATGAGTTACTATAGCCCAAAAGACTCAATGACTAGTAGCTAATCTATTGATAGTAGAAATACTCTGTACATGTTACTATGTTTGAAAATTCTTCAAAAAGAAAATAAAATGTGAATAATATCATGGCTATGATAATTCATATTTTGTTTTATTTCTAAATATTAAGAATAACAACAGTCAAATAAAAATTTAATAAATTAAAAAAAAGCCTTTGTTAATTTATTAAAAACAGGGCATCTGAGGGAGAGTCTCTCATTTTTCAGCAATAAAGTTGTGCTTTCTTAGAACCTATTTTTCTTTCTCATTTCATTAAAAAATCACACACAGTCCACATGGTGCAATGAAAAGCACAATGAGGAGGGAGACAGAAGATTTGTATTCTAGTTTTGGTTCTGCTATGGACCAGCCGAGTGACCTTGGGCAAATTACAGTTACCACAGTACACACGGCACACATTTTATGTTCCTAAAGTGGACACACATAACAAACATAGGATGAGTAAATATAAATTACTTTGTCTCACATAAGAGGACAGTGCAATGTTCATAGTACTTTGGTATGTTGTGGCAGCTATTTCAATCATGCTGAGGCTATGGAACCCTTATTGTTTTTCCAAAAGGCTTGGTATGGTATTGAAACAGGGTTCAAACATGAGAAAGCAGAAACAACAAAAAATTTTCAGCCATGACCAGACTTTCCTTCCAATAACTCCTGAGGCTTTGTGAAGGACAATTTGCAAAGCAATGTCTCTGAAGATTTTCTTTTTGGTTTAAAAAATGTATTTAATATAAAAATAAAAGATAAGTAGATTAGTTTACAATCTGAGAGCTCTCGTACAAGTTATGAGTTTAGAAACCAAATCTTAATTTTCAGCTTTATTTACTAACAACACTTTGTTCTCTGGTCCAAACATAGAATATCAACGAAATGGTAATACTGTAGTACTCTGATAAGATTTTTACAGTGGGTTTGTGGCTTACCTCTCTGAGAATCTTCTCTTTTAATGTTAAAATTCCTTTCCTTAGGCTCCTTTACTTATACATATAACCAATAGCCTCTGCTATATCTGCTGCACAATGGAGCAGAGCAACTCTTTTAAATCACTTGGTTTTTTTTTGTTTGTTTGTTTCTTTGTTTGTTTTTACATTTTCCTATTTAAATCCAGGTGAATTTTTGTTTAAATGGAAGATTTTTCAACACCCTGAAACTCACATGGTTATCTTAAAAAGGAAAAGATTTCCCTGTTTCATATTCATAAGATTATAGAATTTAGAAATAAGGAATACTTTAGAGAACATTTAATCCTTTTCATTTTAAAGAGAAGGAAAATAAAAATTACTTTTAAGATGGTGAAGTAGAGGAAGCAACACAGCTGAACTCTCCCAACATTCCCCTCCAAACAACTTTAATATGTCTAATTGAATTCTGGAACTGCATAATCAACAAAAGGATGGAATATAATATTTTTCAAACTGAAGACAATTTAGGAGGTTGACAGGAGATATCTATGATACCAGGACAGAAGCAGATCCAAGGCACAAAGGGTTACAGCTCCAGTAGTGAGCCTTGGAGACGGTGGCAGCATTAGTAGCAGTATCCAGAGATACCCAAAGATGGCAAAGGGGAGAAGGGAGCAAGAGCCAGACAGCTAGTCAAAAAGAAATTACAAATTACCTTTTGCTGGCACTGGGCACAGGACCTGGTGCTATTGGACAACTTTAATGTCCATATGCATTCTAGGTCATGGCTCTAGGATTGAAAAGAAAACTTGTTTAGTCACAAGAAAGCAGGAAGAGAAGGTAACAGGGACCCTTTCTAGGCAAAGACTAGAACATATCCTAGATTACAACGTTGGAATAACCAAAAACTTAAAAGACTGATGGAAGTAGCTCTGAAAACAGCAGCCAAAAAAAGCCTGAAGCTTGTTATAGTGCCTTCCCATCCCCCATTCCACACCAGGTGAGCAGATTCCTAGTCTTAACATGAAGTTTACAGTCAAGAAATATGCTGGAGAAACAACATAACAGTATTCTGACCACACAAATCTACTATGTTGACAGTGAAGATCAAAACACAAATTTTGAAAAAGACAACAATGGAAAAAACAGCTATAAGCAAAGACTCAAAGGAAAATGTGCAAACTGTACACAAGCCCAACAAGAATTCCTAGAATAGCTAAAGTAAGAGATAAACATGGTAAAGGAAAAATTGGGGAAAGAAATTAAAATAATGCAAGAAAATTGTGAAATAAGCATTAACATCTTGATCAAAGAGGCACAAAAATACTGAAGAAAATAACTTAAAAAATAAAATTGGCCTAAGGTTAAAGGGGCACAAAAATCCATTGAAGAAAAGAACTCCTAAGGGTAATACTTCTGGAAGCCAAATTGCCATAATTAATCCACATTCACTTCTTGATTAATTAATTTATTATTGGGGGAGTGGGATAAAGCAAATGGAGTTAAGTAACATGCCCAGAGTCATGCAGCTAGTAAGTGTTGTCTAAAGCTTGATTTGAACTCAGATCCTCCTGACTCCAATCCACTGCACCATCTAGCTGCCCCCCCATATTCACCTCCAAATAACTATAAAATAGTACCCCAAAACAAATCCTAGAGCAACAGAACCAGTGAAAAAGATGGAGTGAAACAATCTTTAAGCCCAAGAAACTGCCTTAGCATATGATAAGAGACCACAACCAGGACATTGATTTAAATAAGCTTTTGGACCCTCCACAATCTCCAATAGTGCCTGCCACTCTCCTATCACACCCCCTCAACACAGTACCAGACACAAAGTTCCCTCATGCACTTCAAAGCAACATCAATGCAACACCAGGTAAACAGCTAGGACCTACAGTTTCTGGCACAAGAAGCTTGGGATAATGCCTCTTCTATTTCAGGGAGCAGAACTCAACTTATAAAAAAGGAAAAAGTCAAAAAAACTGTGCAAAAAAAATTAAAAATCTGACCATAAAAAGTTATTATGGTGATGAGAAGAACAAATCAGAGACTCTGAAGAGGATAACAATATCAAAATACTAAGGGCAAAACCCCAAAGGAAAAAACGGGAAGTTGTCTCAAGCCCAGAAAAAACTCATAAGGAGGTTGTTTTTTAAGTAGCTTAAAAATCATAAAAGAGAGGCAGAAGAAAAATGGAAAAAGAAATCAGAGTGAAGCAAAAGAATTATGAAAAAAAGAGTCATCTTGGAAAAACAAAATAATTGCTTTAATAAGTAGAATTTGCCAAATAGAACACAAACAAAAGCTAATTGAGGAAAACCACTCCTTAAAAGTTAGAATTGGACAACTGAAAGCTATGAAACATGAAGAATAATTCAAACAAATTCAAAAGAATGAAAAAAATAGAAAAAAAATGTAAAGTACCCTATGGGGAAAACAAATGACCTAGAAAATAGATCCAGGAGAGATAATGTTAAAATCACTGGACTGGGGTAAAAGCCATCTTCAAAAAGAGGACTTGCATGGCATCTTTCAAGAAAATATCACAGAAAATATCCTGGAAGTAGAGGGCAAAAGAGTCATTGAAAGAATGCACAGAACACCTCTGAAAGAGATCCTAAATAAAAATTCTAAGGAATACTATAGCCAAATTACAAGACTTTGAGGTTAAGGAAAAAATACTGTAAGTGGCCAGAAAAAAATTATCCAAATACCTGGAACCACAATTGGAATTTCACAAAATTT
Organism: Sminthopsis crassicaudata; assembly: GCF_048593235.1. NCBI lineage: Eukaryota > Metazoa > Chordata > Mammalia > Dasyuromorphia > Dasyuridae > Sminthopsis > Sminthopsis crassicaudata. The sequence continues at coordinate 128,899,382 of NC_133621.1, forward strand.
AGCAGCTACAATATTAAAAGATCAGAGATCTTAGAACATGATATTCTGAAAGACAAAGGAACTAAAATTACAATCAAGAATCACTTATCCTACAAAATTAAGCATGATGTATCAAGGGGTATATTAAGGAAAGTATTTCAAGTTTTCATAAAGACCAGAATTAAACCAAAAATTTGATTTCTAATATCAAAATCTAAGGGAAGCTTAAAAAGATTAAAAGGTAAAAGAAAACATAAATGATTCAACAGAGTTAACTATTTATATGCCTACAATGGGAAAATGCTATTTGTAATTTTTTTAAATTGAGACACTAGTAGTACACCTAGAAGGGATATAAATAAAGAGAGGTACATGTACAAGATGGATTTGAAGGAATGACATAAAAATATTTAAAGGAAGAGTGTACTACTAGTGTCTCAATGTATTAAAAAAAAAAAAAAAGCAGAGATAGCAATCCTGATCTCAAAGTAAAAGCAAAAATAGTTTTAATCAAAAGAGATATAAGCAAGAACACTACAACTTGCTAAAAGTTACCAAAGACAACAAAGCAATATTAGTACTAAACAAGTACACACCAAGTACTATAGCATAAAAATTCTTAAAGAAGAAATTAAGTGATTTGTAGGAAGAAACAAAAAACAAAACTATTCTACTGGGGGATCTCAACTGTCCCCCTCTCAGAACTTGATATAGCTAATCAAAAATAAATAAGAAAGAAACAAGAAGGTAAAATGTTAGATATAATAATCTTTGGAAATAATTGAATGGAAACAGAAAGGAATATGTCTTGGCAGCAAATGGCACCTACACAAAAATGGACCATGCATTGGGGTATAAAAACCTCAAAATCAAAAGGAGAAAGGCAGAAATATAAAATGCATTAATTTTGGATCATGATGTAATAAAGATTACATTCAACCAAAAAAAAGTGGAAAGATAGATTAAAGTTAATTGCAGACTAAATAATCTGATCCTAAAGAATAATTAAATTAACAATTAAAGAGAATGACAACAATGAGACAACATTCCAAAATTTATGATATTCAGCTAAAGAATTATGTAGGTAAATTTTTATTTCTCTAACTTCTTACATCACTAAGATAGAAAAAGACAAGATCAATGAATTGGGCATGCAACTAAAAAAAACAATTAAAAAAAGAACAAATTAAAAATTCTCAACTAAGCACTGTTAGAAACCTTTAATTCAAAATTGAAATTAACAGGATTAAAAGTAACAAAGCAAAACTATTGAGCTAATAAGTTAATCAAGGAACTAGTTTTATGAAAAACTAATAAGATAGATAAGCCATTGGTTAATTTGACCAAATATCCCAAAAATGAAAAGGATAAAATCCCTATCAATGAAGAAGATTTTAAAGAAATTAATTAGGAATTATTTTGCCCAATCATATGACAATAAATCTGACAACATAAGTAAAATCAATGATTATTTATGGAATACCACAATGCAATCAGAAATGCTGGAAAGGTAGATTTCAGAAAAACCTGGAAAGTCATACAAACTGATGCAAAGTGAAATGAGCAGTACTAGAAAAATATTATACATAACATCAGCAACACTGTGTAATGATCAACCCTAAATGATTCCGCTCTTCTCAGCAACACAATGATCCAAGACAAGTACAAAGGAAAATGCTATCCACATCCAGATAAACAACTGATATGCAAATCAAAGCATACTTTTTCTAATTACTTTATTCTTTTTTGTGTTTGTTTTTCCTTTTTGAGTTGTTTATTTTCCCACAACTGAGACTAATATGGAAATATGTTTTAAAAAATAGCAAATGTTTAATCTATATTAAATTGCCTACCATTTTCAGAAGAAAGGTAGGAAAAGAAGAAAACTTTGGAATTCAAAATCTTGTAAAAATGAAAGGTAAAAATTGTCCTGACATGTAATTTGGGGGAAAACACTATTAAAAAATAAATAAAAACCTCAAAAAGGCAAAAGAAAAGATCTCCTTAAAAAGCTGGGGAGAGGTAAAAAAAAAAAAAAAAAAACCCTCACTGAAGAAAAGAATTTCTTAAAAATTAGAATTGGCTAAATAAAAAAGGAGGTATGAAAACTCATTAAAGAGAATTCTTTTTAAAACATTGGCTCTTTCTTTAAATTCTTTTTAAAATGGCTCTTTAAAAAGCCAAATTAGTTAAATAAAAAGAGAAGGGAAAAAAAGAAATCCTTACAAATTAGAATAGAGCAAATGGAAGCTAATGACTTAATGAGACATCAAAAAACAATAAAACCAAGTCAAAAGAAATAAAAAAGTAATAATGAAATGTGAAATAACTCATCAGAAAACAACTAACCTGGAAAATAGATTGAGAAGAAATAATTTTGGCATATCTGAAGCCATGATCAAAGAAAGAACTAGACATAATTATGAAATTATGAAGGAAAATTCAATATTATGGAACCAAATGGTAAAATAGAAATAGAAAGAATACATGAATTACCTCCTGAAAGAGATATCAAAATGAAAACTCCAGAAATATTAAATTGCAAAGTTTCCAGGCCAAGGAAAAAAAATTTGCAAGAAGCCAAGGGAAAAAAAAAAAAACAAAAACAAAAAACAAAAAAAAAACAATAATAAACTATCCAGTAAAACAGAGTATAAAATTTAAGGGGTAAGAATGGTAATTTATTGCAATATAGGAGTTTCAAACATTCCTGATGAAAAGATCAAAGTTAAATGGAAAATTTGATATTCAGATACAAGATTCAATAGAAACAAAAAAGGTAAACATGAAAGAGAAATTATAAGAGATTTAAGGAAATGCTATTTATATTCCTATATGGAAAGAAGATACATGTAACTCCTAACTACCTTTCTACAAAGATACCTTTCTACCTTTCCTTTGTGGAAAAACCACATTAAACATTTGAGAGAACAAAGTATCAGTAAAAAAAGAAAGAAGGGAAGGTTAGAAAGATAGAAGAATGTGTAATGTATGCAGAAGGCAAAATATTGCTGCTTTTTACTCAGCAAAACTTCCTCTGTGCATCTTTATTCTCATTGCTTTTCATTTCCTCTAGAATCTTGCTCCAGCAATCATTTCGTCTTATTCAAATTGATTTAATCTATATTGCAAAACTAACCCATTCTTCTCTACCTACAAATATTCTAAGAACAATCCAGTTTTTTTTTTAGAATAAAACTTTCTCAAAATTTCTTTTCCATTCCACTACCATTTCAATTCTACCCTTCTTTCATTGCTATTTTTTTAAAGTACCATCCAGCCACTCTTTCTTCAAGCCTTTGCAATTGGGCTTCTTCCAAAATACCATTGAGATTGATATTCTTAATGTCCTCAATGATCTCCTAATTATGAACTCCAATGGCCTTAGTTTTAATTCTCTATCCTTCTTCTCTATAGATTTTGATATAGACAACTCCCTGCAAGAACAATTCCTTGGCTTCAAATACACTATATTTTCCTTTTACATTTCTAATGATCCCTTCTTTCATTTTTACTGACACTTTGTTCTCTCAAAAGCTTAATGTGGTTTTTCCACAAAAGTCTATCTTAATACCTTTTTTTCTTTTTATACTCCCCCTTATGATGTCATTCACTCATATGGTTTCAATAACCAAATTTTCACATATGAGGCAATTAGGTATCACAGTACATAAATCTCTAACACCTAAAGTCAAGAATACCCAAGGGAAAATCATATTCTCTTGCCATATCCAATTATCGACCAATTCTCTATCTTTCAATTCCATTTCTGTAATATCTCCTTCATACATGCCATCCTTGATATGCTTATTGTCACCACTCTGGTATTAACCATCTAGACTACTGAAATAACTTCCTAATGTGCCTTCCAATTCCATTTTATTTCTTCCCTTCCCTTCCAATGAGTACTTCACATCACAGACACATTATTTTTTTTCTTGTGTCAAGATCTAGTCACATTACTCCTTTAATCAAAAATCTTCAGCAACTCCTAAAACATACTGAGAAATGTTCAGACCCCTTTATTTAACATTTTAGGCAACCTCACACCTGCCTACCTTTCCAGCTTTGCCTTTACCATTCCCCCTACATTCTCTACACTTTAGTGGACCCATATAAGTCTCTCTCCCCTAAACACAGCTTTGCTCAGGCAGTTTCCTATGGCTAAAGTGTCTTCCCTTTTTATCTCCATTTTTTTGTTCCATATTAAAGAAGTATTCAATAATTGAATTGAGTTCACAAAATACTTTAGGATCCATCTCATATATTTAGGTGCCAAAGAGTGATATCAAATATCCCACTTATATCTCATGTAGACTTGTTTTGTGAAACTAATATACTCTTAAAACAAAACACTGTGCTTTAAAGCATCATTACAACTTTTACCCCCATAGTAGACTAAAATCTCCTTGAAGACAACTGTACTACTTGAAGACAAAATAAATTATCTTCTCCAGTGTTTAACATAATGTTCTATATGCAACAAGTGTTAATTAATGTTTGCTATTACTGTAATTTTTTCTTCTGTTCAATCCATTTAACTACTAAAATAATTTTCATAATACATGACCATGCTATTTTTTTCTCTAAAATATTTAATGACTCTCTCCTATGACTCCTACTTTAAATTAAAGTAAAATCTTCTCAATCTAACATTTAAGTTCCTCCTCAATGTTTGTCTTTGTTCAAAGAGAACTAGCATTTTGTGAGGGCTGCCAAGTCCTTTACAGGGTGACCCATCCACCTTTGTATCTCCTTAACATCTGTGACTCCATAGCATACACAGCAACCACATTGCAGTAAATTGTCTCCATAAACAGTCCGAACCAGGTTAAGGGGGACGGTGGGAAATGTCTATTCCAAGTATGTGAACACCAGCTGCTGGAATGGGCAGATGAGGACAGTTTATTCCAAGAGCTATAAACTCTATGGAAGCAGGCACTTTGGAGCACTTAGAATTTGGCTAGATAAGATAATTCCATTGTATTTCAAGCCATTATTATTCAACTTGATTTTTGTTTTGTCATTGGTCTCCAATAAAAAAGAGAATAAGGCTGATGACTTTGTGCACCACTTAAATCCAGTTCACCCAAGAGTTATAGCACTCTGTGATGTCACAGGTGCTCTTTGAAAACAAAGGCCAAAAAAAAGACCCTCAACAACCTGCTTCTATCTACTTTTCCTATATTATTTCATACTATTCCCTTTTATGTAATCTATTTTCCAGTCAAATTCGACTAGTTTTTGCTACCTGGACCTCTTTTATTCTGTCCAATTTCTATGCATTCTCACAAGCAATTGCCAATTATTAGAATATACTTGCTCCACATCTCCATCAGTAGAAAACTGTCTCTGCTTTTAAAAACCTAGATGAAGCCCTCCCTGGTCCCTCCACCCTAATGTTATTTCCTCTCTCTTTAATTTTTATAACCCTTTGTTTAGACTCCCCCTTTGCCCCTATCACATTACACTCATTAGCATACCTTTTTGTATATTTAACTCCTTGCAATTAGATTATAAATTCCTTAAGGAAAGAGGTTGTATTATTTTAATCAGTATTTTCGTACTTTAAAAAGTACTATGCACATTATAAAAACTTAATAAATATTTGTTGGATTTAATATTTTAGAAAAGCCTTCAATTTGTTCACTTGCAACATGACTGACATGAATGGAACTCATGAAGTAGTCCACAAATATGTACATCTGATCTGATATACTATTTCCAGGGTGCCACCCTAGGCTCTGTAGGGAAAATAAAGATTAAGAAGTTAGAATTCTTTCCTCTAAGCAGTTTCAAGTCTACTATATCTTAAAATGATGACTAGTTTATTCTCTTTTCATCTTTCTTTATATGCCCTCTAGTGGAAATAAAGAGAATGAAAGATGGGAAGCAATAATCTTGGACAAGTCAAGCTAGATGTGTGTGGGGAAAAAAAATAAAAAATATATATATATATATATATATATGTTTACTCACATATATACATATATACTCATATGCACATATAATATATATATTTTCAAATTATGCATAATATTATATATAGGTGTGTTATTTTTCATTTGATGATTTTCATATTATACAGTAGTCACTCAGATTTGAAGTAAAATTTTTTCTAGTTTTGAATATTTTCTTTTGTTTTTTCTCAATTACATATAAAACTATTTTAAAATTCATTTTTATAACTTTTGCATTCCAAATTCCTTTCCTTTCTCCTTAAGAAGGCAAGCACTTTGATATAGATTATATAAGTGTAGTCATACAAAATATATTTCCAAATTAGTTATACTGCAAAAGAGAACACAAGCAAAAACAGAAAAGCAACAAGAAAAATAAAGGAATTTGATAGCATATTTCATCCTGAATCCTTCAGATTATATCACTGTATTTTTGAAAATAATTGATTCATTCACAGTAATCATCCTGAAAGTATGGCTGTTACCTGTGTACAATGTCGTCCTAGTTCTGCTCACTTCACTTTGTATGAATTCATCTAAGTCTTCCCCAAGTATTTTCTGAATCCATTATGCTCATCATTTCTTATAGCATAATAGTACTCCATCACAATCATATTCCACAACTTGTTTGACTCATCCCCAAATAATGGACATCTCTTCAATTTCCAGTTCTTTGCCACCACAAAAAGAGCTACTATAAATATATTTTTGTTCATATAGGATCTTTTCCTTCTTGAGATATTTTTTCTGAAGTTTTATCATTTGTAAATATTTCACTTTTTCTTATTTCAGGAAAATTGCCTTATTAAGAAAAAAAACACAATTCATTTAATTAGATACTAATAAAGGTCAGAAATTTAATTGTAAACTTAAAAGTCTTAGAAACTGAAGCACTGAAAGATTAAATAACTTGCCTACAGTTATATAGCTAGTAGGCGTCTAAGTTAGGACACATACATTTTAATAAACTCAGATCTTCCTAAGTATTCTATACCAAATTTGAAATCCCAAATGACAACTTTAAAATGTCAGAAAAATTCATCAAAATGTCTAGAAAGTTATCTTTCCTTTTTGCCTTCATTTGTTCTCCTCTTACTCCTTAACCTCTAAGAATTTGGCTTCCAAACTCATCACTTAACTAAAATTGATCTATTTAAAGTCATTAAATCATTAATTTATTGAACCACTTATTAAATAGAGAGAACATGGATATGAGATCCTACAAGGGCAGAATTTGCTTGCTAACTGATTAAATATGGAGAGAATGAGGTGTCAAGAAGAACTTCCAGGTTGAAAATTTGAGTAACATCCTCAATAGAAAAAGGAAAATTTGTGGAGAAATAGGAGAGGAATAAGTTCAGTTTTGTGCATCTTAAATCTGAGGTACTTATGATACACATACTTAGAAATATACATTGGTAAATGGTGATGCAGGACTAGAGCTCAAGAGAGTCCAGGATTAGATATATAAATATGGGAGTCACTTGCAAAAAATAAAATTGAACCAGTGGAAATAAATGGCATCAATCAGAGAGAGCTTGGAGATTAGAGAAAAGCGACAAAGCCTTAGTTTATATCTATAGTTTGGGATTAGGACACAGATAATCTAACAAAGGAGTTTGAAAAGGAATAGACAAATGGGTAGGAAAAAATACAAGAGAGAGTAATGCTCTTCAAACATGGAGAATGTGCAGGACTGGATGGTCAACAGTTTCACATACTGCAAAAAGGTCAAAACAGAGGAGGATTGAGAAAAGATCATCAGATTTAGTAACTGAAAGATCAAATGTAGTTTTGGATAAAGCAACTTCAGTTGGGTAAAGAGGCTGGAAACCAAATTGCAAAAGGTTGAGAAGTGAGTACAAAGGAAGTAGAGGCAACAAATGAAAATAACTATTTCTAGGCATTCAGTTTTGAAAGGAAAGAGAAATAAGTAGAAAATAACCTGGCGGGATAGTAGCACCAAATGTGAGTGTTTTCTACATAGTTGGAAATGAGAGGGTGAGATTGAATATTAAAGAGTGAGATTATTGTTAGGGAGGAAGTCTGGTTCAATGGAACAAATACTAACTGGAGTCAGGGAGCCTGGGTCCAAATCCTTCATTTTGTGGTTACTATGTAATCTTATAAAAGTCACTTATATCTGGGTCTCAGCTTCCTGATCTGTAAAATGAAGGATTTGGACTATATAAAGCTCTTAAAATCCTTAAAAAAGCATCTCAAAGGGTAACTAGTTTAATGAGTTTATTGCTTACATATCATTTAATGTGTTTTAAATTAATAGTTTTTACATCTCAGCAGTCACTCCATTACTTTATACTTTCCCACAAGGCTTAAAGGATGGAGGCTCCATTCTCTGCCATAGACTAATCCTCACCAATTGGATTCCCTCAATCTTAGGGGTTCCTTTGCACCCCACTTCCATTTAACTATAAAGGAATATTTACTTGAAAGTTGTAGTAAAAGATAACATTTTTATCCATCCCCAATACCTGGCCTTGAGACCAGCTCTTTATTTATTGTACAAGTCTGCCTCCTGACCCTTTATAAAAAAAAAAAATTTAAGAAAAATTCCATCTAGTTTCATAAGAATATGCTAACAAGATCAGCCTTGGCATCAATCCTTACAGGTAGATTTCATTCTTTCTACTTTTCAATGCAGAAAATATCTATTTACCCTTAGCCCTTGATTTCTATCTTTGAGCAGATCCCTTATTCATAAAAAATTATCCATCCAGGACGTGGCTCTTCTCAACAATGAGGTGATTCAAGCCAATTCCAATAGACTTGTGATGGAGAGAGCCATCTGCATCCAGAAAGAGAAATGTGGGGGCTGAATGTAGATCCCAACATAGTATTTTCACCTCCTTTGTTGTTGCTTGCTTGTTATTTTTTTCTCATTTTTTTTTCCTTTTTGATCTGATTTTTCTTATGCAGCATGATAAATGTGGAAATATGTATGGAAGAATTGCACATGTTTAACATATTGTATTACTTGCTGTCTAGGGAAGGGAGGTAGAGAGAAGGGAGGGAGAAAAATTTGGAACGCAAAATTTTACAAGAGAATGTTGAAAACCATTTTTGCATATATTTTGAAAATAAAAAGCTATTATTTAACTTTTTTAAAAAATTCATTTAATGTCATAAGAATATGTTAAACACATAAGCACATGGGGCTTTCACACACACATGTACACACACATACTTCTAACTGCAAATTTATTAGTCTTTTTGAGTATATAAATAAGTATATTATATGAGTATAATTGAGTATATTCACTGATTTCCCTTTGTACATTTGCTCATATGTTTCATTACTTCTAGGGCCATCAAATACCATCTTTGCCCTATATGTGATTTGGGTCACCAATATGACTTTGGGCAAATCACTTAACCTATTCAGGGCTCAGTTTATATAAGTAATTTTTTTAAAAAATTGGGGTAGTTTATTTCTAAGGTCCCTTCTATCTCTAAAGCTATGATCCTATGAACTACATAAAGGCAAATTGTTTCCCTTTTCATAATAAGCCATTTGATTTTCTTATAATAAGTATCCATTTGAATGTTCAGTAATCCTATCTTTTAAGCCTTCCTACTATAGAACTAAGACACATCAACTAATCCCAGAATCCTTTTTATTGTTTATATGACTGGTTATGACAGGCTATAATTTTGGTCAATATTTCTACAATTTTCTTGAATTGCCTCCTTTATTCATTCCATAATTATCAATATGCACTCTCTATAATGCTCCTTGCTAATTACTAGCATATATTTAAAAATTCAAGTAATATCTGTCCTCAGGTTGCTTATAGTTAAGCAGGAGATGATACATGCAATAATAATATAAAATAAATTTTAAGAGCATAAGAAAATTTTAAAGTATTCTATGAAATCTGTCAGTGATGTGGAAGGAAGAAGGAATTACAGATGGTTTTATGAAAGTGAAGGCATTAATTTCTTTTAAAACTTCTAACTATATCACATTTTGGTGATTTATGTACATTTATATAGCTAGATTTTCTTACTATTTCTTTCAATAACTCTGATAAAATTGCTATGTAAAACAAGTTATTTTAACATTTCTCTAAATAACAAAAAAAATTATTTACCTTCTTACCATCTTCTACACCATAAATAAGAAATTTCATAAATTCTTGAACTTGTCTTTTGTCTATAATGTCTTTATAGGACCCATGCTATTACAAAATTTGTCATCTTCTGAAAAAATGCTTATAATTTTTTTAAATTTTTCTCTCATTTATTCTTTGAATCTGGCCTGTCACATTTAGTGGTTTCCCAGTTTTTTCTTTAGAATTATTCAATAGAAGATGTAGCTTTGGCTCAAGATTAGGCACTAATACTTTAATATTCAGGATTTCTTTTGATTTTCTTTAGTTTTTTTAGAACTTAGACTTTTTTATCTAAGTAAGACATTTTCCCCAGAGTTTTCACAAGAAGTTTATGGAAAATATATAAGTTTTCTGTGTTATATATTTTCAACGACAGAATTACTTTCATCTCCATTTCAGTAAATGCCCTCAATTTTTAGCAGTTTCCTTTTCTCAAAATGAATTTTTTGGTGATTGTTTTTCTCTTGCCCTAAAATGTAATTGTTCCTTTACATCATGCTTCACTATAATAATTTCCTACAATATTTCTTTTTCATTGCTCAGGACCATTCTAGATGAGGAAATAAAGATATACACAAAGAACTACAACACAAAACAATATGGGCTAAGTGCTATATGACTGGTAAAGATCATCAGTACTCTAACAGAGAGGAGAGAAAGAAAATATATCAAATAACTCTTTAAAAAGGAAGCAGAAATTGAACTGAACTATTAAGGACAGGTGGAATTTGATTGGTAGAGGTGGGAATTATGAAGTCTTGATTATTGTGTCACTGATAACAGGAGCAGAGTGGTCACTGCTTCATTTCCACACAAAGAGAAGGATAAAATAGCTTTTTCTTCCTTTTTTCTTTATCCTTTCCCAAACCAGGTTTTTGAAAAATTGAGAAATCATGCATAATTATGGACATTCAAGATTTTTTAAATCTATAACAATTTCTAAACTAATGATTTTCTAAGTAACCCCTTTAAGGATTAGGGAACAAGAAATTAAAGAGCACTATTATCAGGACTGGAAGATTCTATTTGTCCTTGTTGAGTCTTTCAGTCATATCTGACCCTTTGTGACCCCAAGGATCATACTGTTTATAGGATATTCTTGGAAAAGATATTGGAGGTAGTTTTCAATTGCCTACTCTACTGGATTAAGGTAAACAGAGATTAAGTCTCTGATCCCAGATTTGAATTCAGGTCTTCCTGACTCCAGGTTCAGAGTTCTATCTACTGAGCCATCTGAGTCTGTCCATTTGTTGGTAGAGTTTATAAATCAAACTATGTCTCTTAGTACAGAACAGACCTCTTAAAGTGATCAATAATTCACTTTGAATGTTAAAAGTTGTCATACATCTTGGAGATTAATCCAACTACACATTTTAGAAATGAAAAAAGTGGATCTCAATGGTTCCATAAGGTATTAAGAAGTAAAAAGTAATTAGACAAAATTTGTACTTTTTTTAAGTCAGCTGATCCTGGTTGACTACACTGTCTCTTTTTGATTCGTGAATTATTAGTTGAGTAAGTATAGTATTTATTTCTCAGTAAGTAAGGGGGTGGAGAGGGAGAACCAAGATGGAGTAAAATCAGGGACTCACTGAGCTCTCTCCCAAACCACTCCAAATTCCTTCAAAAAATTATTCTAAATAAATTTTAGAATGTCAGAAACCACAAAAAGATGAGTGGGACAATTTTCCAGCTGCAGACAACTTAGAATGTCAGCAGGAAAGGTTTGTTGCATGAGGGTAGGAGTCCTGTGTAGGCTCAGTGTAGACACTAACATAGCCCTGGCCCACTCCTAGTGCCAACAATGCAGGAGTGGGTCTTGGAGCCTCTGAATCAGCAAAAGCACTGGTGATTTCCAGAGGCTTCAGCTCAAACACACCAAAAATGGTTTTGAAGGTTGGCAGGAAATATTTGTCTCACAAAAGTGAGAGGGCCTTGGGAAACCATTGGCAGTAACATCAGCAACAATAGCAGCAGCTTTCAGATCTCAGCCCATAGACAGTAATGGGGTCAAAGAACAACTGGTCAGAAGGAGATCTCTTATTAGTACTGAGGAAGAATTTACAGCTTCAATGGAGTAGGAACCTTCCTCACAGTTCTAGGGCAGAAAAAGGTGCTGTGCTTGTGGTCACTCAAAACACACTTCTCCTTGGATCATAATATCTTAGAAGGACTGAAAACTTACAGGTTCCTAGAAGGATCTTTGAAAACAGCTGCACAGAATCTCCAAAGCTTGGAACATTGTACACTACACCCTGTAAAAAGAGCCCTTCTTTAACAAAGAGTTAAAATCCAAATAATAAAATGAGCAAACAACCGAAAAAGATTCTGACCATAGAAAGCTACTATAGTGACTATACTAAGTGACAAAGAAGATCAAAACAGACATTCAGAATTAGACTACAAAGTCAAAGCTCCTACATATAAAGTCTCCAAGAAAAAATAAGAAATTTCATTTGAGCCATAGAAGAGCTCAAAGGAGTTTTGGAAAATCAATTAAGAAAGATAGAGAAAAAATGGGAAGAGAAATGAGAGAAATACAAAAAGCTAATGAGAATGCTTTAAAAAACAAAATTGGCCAAATGGGACAGAAGGTACAAAAGCTCACTGAGGAAAATAATCCCTTAAAAATAAAAATTGAACAAATGAGAAGATAATGACTTTATGAAAAACCAAGAAAAAATAAAGCAAATAGAAAACAATATGAAATATCCCATTGGAGAAACAATTGACCTGGAAAATAGATGTAATAGACAAGAGATATTTTAAAAATTGTTAGTCTACCTGAAAACCATGATCAAAAAAGATCCTAGACAGCAGCTTTCAAGAAATTATCAAGGAAAACTCAGTTTTACAGAGGAATAAAGGAAGGGGAAAGGAAGTGAGTGAACCTTACTCTCATCAGAATTGGCTTTAAGGAGAAATAACATACACACTCAACATAGGTAAAGAAATCTATATTATCCTCAAAGAAAGTAAGAGGGAAAGAAAATACGAGAAGGGGGAAGGGTGATAGAAGAGAGGACATACTGAGAGAGGAGTTGAACAGAAGCAAAATATTTTTGAAGAGGGAGGAAGTGAAAAAAAAGAGAGAAAATAGAATAAATAAGGAGGAAGTACAGTTAGCAATAGTGAGTGTGAAAATAACTTTGAAGTAAGTTTCTCTGATGAAAGTTTCATTTATCAAATGTATAGAAAACTGAATCAAATTTATAAAATATGAGAGCCATTCCCCAATTGATAAATGACTAAAAGATATGAACCATGTCCAAAGGTCTATAAAATCATGCATATCTTTTGATCTAACAATAGTACTAGTAGGCACAAATCCCAAAAGGCATTTAAACAAAAAGAAAAAGGACCTATGTGTACAAAAATAGTTATAGCATCTCTTTTCTTAAAGCAAAGAATTGGAAATTGAGAGGATATCCATCAATTGAGAACTGGCTGAATAAGTCGTGGTATGTGATTATGATTGAATATTATTGTTCTTTGGGAAATTATGAGCATGATAGTCTCAGAAAAACCTTGAAAATCCTCCATGATCTAAAGTAAAAAGAATTGTACTGTGTATAAATTAATAGCAATGCTGTGGGATGATCAGCTGTGAATGACTTTGCTATGCTCAGCAATATAATGATTCAAGACTTCTCTGAAGGACTTATGAGGACTTTTATCCATACCCAGGGAAAGATATGATTGTGTCCAAGTATAGATTCAAGAATACTTTTAACAAATTATCTTTTTTTAGAGTTCTGTGTTTTGGGTGGGGAGCTATGTTTTCTTTTATAATATGACTTTTTTGGAATTGTTTTGCATATCTTCACATGTACCTTCTCAATGGGAGCTGGGGATGAGGAGGAAGAGAGAGAATCTGGAATTCAAAATTTTAAAAACAATGTAAAAATTGTTTTACATGTACCAAGGAAAAATAAAGATATTAAAATAAAAATAAAATAAGCAAGATAATGTTTAACATAGCCATCATAGATTTACTAATAGAATTTTCATTTAAGATCTTTTTTTTTCCTTTTGCATAGTAGAGATCATTTTGAGAAAAGATAAGTAATAACCAGGGGTAACATCAATTTAGAATGCAAATGCATTTATAAAACTACTAATGAAGAAGATTGTTGTAGAATATTATTAACAATATTGCCTTATAAAACCATATAGATCTTGACTCATCAGGTGCTAGATACAGCAGCATTTATTTTGAACTATTCAAAATCCCAGAACTAGAATTCAGTCTATTAGGGCTGAGGAACTGACACACTATAATAGTTGTGCATACAGAGAGTGAAAAACTTTTTAAAATGCCAGACTATATAGCCAGTGTGATCAGACAGTGAAAGATGCCAAGATTAATATGTGAAAAAGTTTTATGCGTTAGTGCTCCCAGTGGAGTGTGTATATTATTTGTGTTTTATATGTTACCCCAACACATATTGCATATGATTTGTATATTTTACCTCTTCTATGAAACACTGCTATATGATGCTTTGAACTATACATTTGTATGATATCTATGTACTTAGTTTACTACATATGATATTCGTATGTACTCTGCACTTATATTTAATCTGTTTACCCCTACATTTTTAATTGTGAATTTTCAATGAATCAATAAGCATTTATTAAGTGTCTAATGTATATATTTTGCTAGGTGCTGACAAAACAAAGACAAAAATACAATAGTCCTTGCCCAAAAGGAACTGACATTATACAGAGAAATAACATGTATAAAATTAAGTATAGAAAGGTGTTTCACTTCAGTCAATGTTTCTGGAATGATAAACCATTATTAAACTGTATGAAAAGCTATGGATATTCTATAGAGTTTACCTCAGAAACACCTGTATGCCCAGTGTGGCTTCTAAGAAATGTAAAACCATTTTATGATGAGAAAGCATACTTACATCCTAATTTTCCTCTGATGAGATCATCATTATTTTGAAGAAATTTCCTGTACTTTATTTCCTCAGAAATTCTATCTGTAATGAAGTGGTAGAATTACCAAGATTGATTGGTTGGGAGTCTTACATAAGAAGGGAAACTTAAGACAAACAATTATGGATGTTGGCAGATATCAAGATTAAGAGGGGCCATATGAGATGATCTATAGTGTTGACTCTAAATCTAGGTATCCTGAAACTGTTTTAATGACCTTGGAGTGAGAAACTAGATATTTACATTCTAGATCAAAGATTAGTATTCTTCTTTTTGTTATGAACCCCTTTGGAAATCTGTTGAAATCTATGGACTGGTCTCAAAATATGTTCTTAAATGCACAAAATAAAATAAATATGACTGTAAAGGAAAACAAAAATTGATGAAAATAAAAATGCATTTTCCTCATCTATGCTGAAAGATCCTCTGCAATCAAGAAACTCCAAGTTAAAAACTTCCTGCTCCAATGGCTATAAAAGATTTTTATAGTAGGTCCTTAAATGAAACTGAAAAGTACTGCTTTCTTTCATTTTTCAAAGAGTGTTTTCACCTATAAAGTGATGGTACCCATTTCTGATGAGGAGTGAGGATTATTACATTTTTTTTATATCCATTTGGTATTTGCATTGTTATTCTGCTTCAGATGGATACTGGCTATTGGAAAAGAAAAGCGTTCAAACACAAAACAAGTTTATAGAAAGTTTACTATTAGATCCAATTGAACTAGGCCATTCTAAGAGTGGTCCAAAATTAAAATGGCCGAAAGATAAGAAATAGAAATGAAAATAGGACAAGCTTTCATTCATTTTATTACAATCCACTTATATAGCACTTTAAGATTTGCAGATAATTTTTTATATATGAACTTATTTGATCCTCACAACTCCATAAAGTGGGTATTATTGTTATCCTTACTTTACATATAAGGATATCAAAAATTGTTAAATCACTTATCCAGGTCATGCTGCTAACAAGTGTTTGAGGCAGGATTGAAATTCAAGTCTCCCTAATTCTAGCACTCTGTCCATTTGCCACCTTATTGGTTTTATTTAGCTGTACTAGACTTAGATTCAGGAAGATTTCAAATTCAATCAAAGGATAATTACTAGAAATGTGACCCTGGACAAGTTACTTAATCTCTTGGCTCTTGGTTGTTTCCTCATTTGTAAAATAGGCTGAACTCAATCGACTTCCTTCCAGCTCAAATTCTCTCCTGCTATGTAAAGCACTTTGTCAATTTTGGAGAGTTGTAAAAATATTACTTATTATTTTTAGCTATTTGAAGTAGAAATGTCACATAGGTCAAAATAGTTAGAATGACTACATAAAACCCAGTACACCTAGGAAATCCATGATAGAAGCAAGACAATCTTAAAATTATTGAGAAATTGTGTTATTTTCTAAATTTGGCCCAGAATTAAAGAGGAGGGAAAGAGCTAGCTGAATCACATTTGGGAAATTGGATAGAATTTTTAATGATCCTCCTTCCAAATTTCTCTTTGAAACAAAAGTTCTTATTTTTAAAAACAATTTTCTTCCAAATGCCCTATGGCCATGAGTCATAAAATACCACAGTCCTTAAAGAATTAATTCTTGGTAAATGAAAGGTCAATGAAGAGGCACAACATATTATGTGGGTGTCAGTGGGTTGTAATACAATATGAACCAAAAATTGCACAAGATAAGTGGTGTGAAGGATGCCATCAGAGTGATGTATGATTAGAAATGAATGCGGGTCAATCAAATGGTGGGAACAAAGGATAGCCTATGGAAAGGCCACGTTATTCAAATAATGTCAAGAAAACTAGAGAAAGGCTCTAGCATGTCAATTAAATTTTCTCTCATCCATGAAGGATTTATTGAAGGACATGGAAAGAAATTTAGCAAGAGAAGATGGATGGATTGCTATGTTCCCAGGAGAATTTCTCAGGGGTGTTCTGGAGCCAGGCAAAAGAGCCAATTTTTAAATTTTCAGCATATTTAAACTTCAGAAATTGCCAAACAATATAAATCAAGACTTGTTGTTGATTGCCTAGACTTAAAAAAGTGATGGAGAAAATTGTTAATAACGAAGATTATACTTAAAAGTGAGTTGGGAGTACTTTTTTTAGAGAGTAAGTTGTTAAAACTTTTTCAGCACTCCCTTGGCAGCTCCCATTATAAAAGCATAGATCACTCAAAGTACCAAAATGAATATTCAGGCAACAAAAGAAATACTTGGTGATAGGTGATTAACAATTTAGGCAATGAGGCATTTGAAGGAGATGGATTTAGTTTGATCAGAAGTAGAAGTGAGGAGGCAAAGCACTGTGGACAGCCTGTGCAAAGGTATGGTGATGGAATATGGAATTTCATGGACAGGGAACAATAAGAAAGCTATCTGGCTATGGCATAGAGTTCATGGGCAAAAAAAAATTAGTTTTTACAGTGAATCAAAATTAACCATATACTTTAGGTCTTTTCATTTTGCCTATTTTGAGAAAGGATAGAGGAAACTAGATTTGAGATTAATCTCTAAAAAAGAAAATTCTCTTTTCCAATGCAGGTTTACTACCTTCTTTGCAATTTGAAGTCTCAGTAGTTGCCTGAGAAGAAATTTATTGTCTCAGCAACTTAAAAACAACAATTTTTGTTGTTTTTGTTTATTTTTGCTGAAGCAACTGGGATTAAATGACTTGTCCAGGGTCATATAGCTAGGAGGTATTAAGTGTCTGAGATCAGATTTGAACTCAAGTCCTCCTGACTTCAGGGCTGGTGCTCTAACCATCACACCACCTAGCTGCCCTCCCCAACAATGTTTTATAAATGCTTTGTCAAATTGCATCAGTGGATACAAGAATTCATTAAACATATGAAATCACAGGTGCAGACCAGTACTAGAATCAGTGACATTTTCTCTCTCAATCTTTCAGTATCTTCCCCTTCTTAAATACTTTGCAAAATAGTACACTGAATATTATAAAAAATCTCCAGTATACATCTCTTCTGTGTGTATTGGGTTTGATGCAGATGTTCCTCAACTTTATTTTCCTAAGTGCCACTTCTACTTCTTTGTAAAATTGGGAACATATGTGTTTAAAAAGTACTCCTATTATGAGTAATCATAAAAAACAGATCATTATTAAAACAGATAGAATTATTCCATTTTCGTCTTATTTTTTCTTCTCTCTGCTTCATATGTATATATATATATATAGTATTAAGGGGTACCCTGAACTTGTCCTTTTAGTTGTCATATTTTCCTGAAATACTTAGGCTGTGTCAAGGATGAAGCCCCCCCATTCAACGACATAATTTGTTGTTCCAGCTAAGCTGGATTCCCTGGGTTTCCTTGGGAGGCAAGATGGTGATAAATGATCTGTGTCAGGCTAAGGTGGGGTCCTTTACAGATAAGCAGATCCTACTATCTTCACAGTCTAGCAGTTCTCAAGGAAAAAGAATGCAGCCTTTGCCATCACCTTGCTCCTCCACTTGAGAAGGAGTTTTGCTCTATTTCTCACCTTTACAGTACCTTTCCCTTCCCATGCTAGGAACCTTCCTATTTTTGTTTTACTTTAAATACTTTTTTGTTTTACTTTAATAGGCAAACTTCTTTAAGGATGTGAACTCTTTGGTTCTACAAACATGTTCATTTTTCTTATAACAAAACTGATTTTCACAAAAATTTTATGATGTTTTTATTGCCTCTTGATAGGGGACAATCTGACAACCTGGCTCTCATCCTAAACCTTCCCCTACAACTTTTCAACTATTTAATGAGAAGATACTACTGATAACCTATTATTTTCCTTCCTAACATTTTGTCTTTAGTTGTCTTTAGTAGCTATATCTTCCTAAAATTGCTTTATATTGTTTAAATTTCAATAGGAAATGGTAATAATCAAACATCTTTTCCTATATATCATCAATAACTTATTTGAACAGGTTGAGTTGGGAATTGTTGTGATTGACCAAAATGTCACTTCAGTGATATCTAGTTTGGTGTTAGTTGCTCTAACTGATCTGAAGTACAATATACAGCTAATTCTGACATGACTACCGTATATATGTGCATATTTACCCTGTACAAATACACGTCATATATGTATATGTATATAGTTCTTATCCTTTCTCATACCTGTCTATGCATTTAAATTACTATGTTCTTTATAGTATTTCTCTATCGCTTTGTCCTATACAACAAATGTTGATATGGAATCTTCAATTATCTTCATGATGCTTCTTTTGTATATGCTCATCATGAGAATTGCCAAGTAAAACAAGCTAGTGTCCAATAAAACTATAGTTTCTGTTACCTTTTGTCAAGTAATGAGAGCTACTTATCCTTTATGTTTTTTTCAAAGTGAAAATTTATTTACCAGTTTGCTACAACTTTCTTATATCATCTAGTTTTAATCATATTAAGAATATTTAATTCCTCTAGTAATTAATGCTCACTGATTCAGGAAATCCCATTTAAAGTGCTAATAATTAAATTAGGATCTAGAGATGGCCTCAAAACTCTAATCCTTCTCATGCTGTTCACCAGAAGAGGGCTGTAGAGGACTAAAGGTCATTTTATGTTTTTCTTTTTTTCCTATGGGTTGTCATTGCTAAAGAATTAATTATACAGTAACTAATCTACAAATGATGATTTTCTTCATATTTTACTAGGCTGGTCTATGGATAGTCTGGAGCTATACATCTTTTTTTAGTAAGATAGAAAGCCTGTGCTCCCCACATTGAGGTGTTTTTCCACTTTTTCACCTTTAGTATCCAACTAATTTGCCCAACTTTCACCTACAGCTTTAAGGTGCTGTAGAATGTTCAGCAACCACACCCCCAATAAATCATTTCAGTAGACAGGCAATACCAGGTTCAGGGTAACTGAGGGATTTCAAACCTATCCCATTAACCCAAAAATGTGAAGATTTGTTACAAGGGCCACGAAGGCAATGAAAGCTGGAATCTCAGGCCCTTATCAGTAGTCCTGACTTGTCTAGCCACTGGACTCTGATAACTCTGAAAGAGGTAAGGCTGATGACTTTGTATAACTGTGTAAAATTCAATTCAACCAAGAAACAATACATTACCCATGCCATCTGGTAGTGGTTGTCCTTTGTGCTCAAAAAGAACCAAAATGGCATCACTATGTCGGGTTCAAGGTACAATGTGCCTAACTGTAGTTTATTAGGCTAATAGGAGCTTAAATTATTTCACTCTATTTCAATTCCACTACAATTGTTTTATTCACTTTATTATCACCCTTTTTGTTTTGTCACTTTCATTGTCATTGTTTTCCTAAAACAGGATTATAGGCTGCATTCAGCCACTGCACAAACTGGATTTGAGGAAATGTGACATCTATCTTTCCATTAACATGTTTTTAGACATTCTTATTAGTGACTTAAAGGGGAGTCAAATAATTATGGAAATGGAAAGGTCTTCAAATAGCATCTCTCTAGCCCTTTATCCAATGCTTGAATTATCTTTGCTACATCACTGATAAGACAAAGATCATTTATCCTTTGTTTAAACCTCTAGTAATGGAGAATATATCATTAACAGTTCAGCCTATAGCAGTTTTAGGCAATTCAAATTGCTAGAAATTTCCTCCTAAATATATCTTCACAAAAAATGTCATACTTCATACTTGGATTAGAAAATAAGTCATAAAAATGCAGGAAAGAAGGTATAGTTGAAGTATATACAAAAAAGTTAGGTTCTAAGTTCCTTATTTTATGCAACATTTAAGTAAACCCTGTGATTTGATTGTGAGAAAAAAATGCTTGTGAACTTAGATTGCTTGAAAAGTAAGATAATATTACAACAAAAGTAATGATTTCACAATACTCTGCAAGGGTCAAAGCACATCTGGAGCATTTTATTCAATTTTTTTCTTTGACTTGATGAAAAATTTTACAGTACTCCAAATGTGATATTACCAACAACCAGACACAATACATTACTTAGAAGGGCTAAATATTTTTTTTTTTTCTGGTGAGGCAATTGGGGTTAAGTGACTTGCCCAAGGTCACACAGCGAGGAAGTGTTAAGTGTCTGAGGTCAGATTGGAACTCAGGTCCTCCTGACTTCAAGACTGGTGTTCTATCCACTGGGCCACCTACCTTCCTCTGGAATTTTTTTTTGCCAAAGCTAGAATGGTATTTATTTTATTTTTTCTGATTTGTGCACATGTATATATGTTCATTTTCTTTTTTTATAGCTTTTTATTTACCAGATATATGCATGGGTAATTTTTCAGCATCAACAGTTGCAAAACCTTTTGTTCCAACTTTTCCTTTCCTTCCCCCCTGAATCCCCTCTCCCAGATGGCAGGTTAACCAATACATGTTAAATATGTTAAAGTATAAGTCAAATACAATATATGTATACATATCCACACAGTTATTTTGTTGTACAAAAGAATAAGACTTTGAAATAGTGTATAATTAGTCTGTGAAGGAAATCAGAAATGCAGGCAGACAAAAATAGAGGGACTGGGAATGCTATGTAGTGGTTCATAGTCATCTCCCAGGTCTTTCTCTGGGTGTAGCTGGTTCAGTTCATTACTGCTCTATTGGAACTGATTTGGTTCATCTCATTGTTGAAGAGGACCACTGGACAGAATATTTTTAATCTGAATAAAACCAGCTAGCATAAGATGATTATAGCAAAATGGTAATTCTCTCCAAGTTTCTCTTTGGAAAATGCAGATAAAGAAGTTGGAGTGGTGATTCTCATTATGCCTATGGAGCTATTATGACATTGATGGTGATAATAACTGCAGATTCCAATGAATCAGAATTGGCCCATCCTGTTTATATGTTCCCCACATCCTCCCATAAAATCAACAAAGAGCATCTATCTTTCATCTTTTGGCTTCATTTATGACAATAATATTTTTTATACTTAGGTGAAATCTTTCTTTCTATAACTTTCAACTTATTGGAAGTCACACAGAATAAACAATCCCCATTCCATATAACAATGCATCATATATTTTAAAAGAAAAGGTTATGTTCCTCCTAAGTCTTTTCTTCTCTTGACCAAATATCCCTAATTGTTTCAAAGTGTCCTTTATAAGATGTGTACTTCTTATTTTAGTCTCCCACAATTAAATGTATTCTTCTTAACATTTCTTATAAAATGGACCAAAAAAAAAAACTGAATAAAATGCTCCAGATGAACCAGGCAGAGTACAATGAAATAATTACCTTCTTCATTCATGGTAATATTATCTTACTATTAAAGCAACCTAAAATCATATTGTTTTTTCTTACACTTGCATCACATTCTTGATTTAAAGTTTGCAAAAAATATAAGCAACTTAGAACTTTAACTTTTTTCACATGAACTATTCTATAACTACATCTCCCATCCTGTATTTCCATGCTTCATATTTTTTAATCCAAATGTAACGCTTTCCATTTATTGCCATCAAATTTCATATTATTAAATTCAACTAACACTCAAAAATCTTCATTGACTATTAATCAATTAAAGAAAAAAAAACACAAATCCCTTTGCCTCATATTTAAGACCTTCACTATCTACTTCCAATATATTTTTCCATTCTTATTTCACATAGCTCTCTTTCACACTTTATTCTAGTCAAACTACAATAGCTATGCTGCCATGTCAGGCTTTCCTACCTCTCCACATTTCTCCATACCTGGAACATGTTTCCTCCTCACACAGCTTCCCGAAAGCTTCCTATTCTTGTAAGTCTCATTTCAGGAATGCTTTCTATGGATATTTCACTAGCTACCTCCAGCAGAAAGAGAGATCATTCTCTTACAATCCTCCTTTGGAGCTATAACATTTATCATTTATTGTACTAATTATGCATGTCATACTTATGTCATACCTCTTCCTTAGTATAGTGTAAACTCCTTGAGGGAAGAGACTCTATAACATTTTCCACCTTTGTTAACCCTATCTTAGATGTGGTAGACAATTAATAAGTGTTTAACAAATGAGTGAACTAATTTATAAGATTTACAAAGAATTTCACTCCCAACAACAGTCAAGCAGGCATGAGTAATTCCCTTTCTATTTGATAGATGGGGAAATGGAGATTCAACAAGAGAAAGCAACTTGTCCATAGTCTTATATATAGCCAGTAAATATTGGAGCACTACTGGAATCTAAATCTCTTTTCCACTCCAGTGAGACCAGTTATTCCAATACAACTTAAGTTCATTCTTGTTTTCATGTCCATGATGGATAAAAGAACAACTTGTTCACTTTAAGTAATTAATTAAAATCTATCCAGATAGAAAACTTTTAAACTTCCCTCCTCTCAGTTTTCTCTCTTTACAAGTTTTCTCTTTTACAAGTTTGCAGTTACAATTTCCACTTTTCCGGATGATTGAATGGCAACTACTTAGAATCTGGAGATCCTACAGACTATTTCCAGATTGCCTTACAAATAGAAAAGGTGATGCTTCTGTGAAAACTGCAAACTATGTTCTATAACAATTCCTTAGGATGTGTGGACAATGAAAACCCAGTAATGTAGCACCACCTATTGTAGATTTCTGGAATAATGAGAAACAGAAGATGATAAAAGTACATCTCCAAAAGAGATTCCTCTTTATTAAAGGCTTAATGAAAATTCAAAAATGTATTCTTAAGAATAAATGAACAGTCTCAGTATCAACAGTATTTTTTAAACAAATTTGGATTATCAGGATGATAAAGTTCCTGAATTCATACTACAGAGTTTATAATGGTTTAAGTGATATTTCTCATATCATATAGCTTTTGTATTTTCCTAGCCAAATGGAATTGTCATAATGATGAAATGATAACACTTATGATAATTTTAAGGTGACTTGTGAGTCAGCAAAATGAATTTTAAATAATGTAAATACTTATGACTTTGTTATTTAAATGTCACTGGGAGTTTTAAAGTTATATTACTGAGCTGATCATACCAAGTTGAAATAACTTGTACAGTTCCAGTGACAGAATCCAGGCTCAATGTCAGCTTGTTTATAACTTGAAGACCAATTACTAAAAACTGGATGAGGCTCAACACCAAAAAGTTGTTCATCAAGAAATCTGCGTGCGTGTGTGTGTGTGTGTGTGTGTGTGTGTGTGTGTGTTGGGAATGGGGGGGTGGGAATAAGGGAATAATGAGTGGCTTGGCTGTAACAATTCAGGAAGATTGACTGTGATCATTTGAGTAAGCATAAGGATTACCCACACTGATGAAATAATGATCTTTTTGAAGTTTGAAAGTATATTTCCTTCTGGCATCACCCATTGAGCTAATGAGTTCCAGAAATGTATTACTCATTTTTGATATATTGCTTCCTCCTATTTGTTTCGAGTCTGCCTTGCTCAGATTTCAAAGGGTATATACTATCATCTTAGTATTTCTGGATTTTTCTATACAGGTTCACTTCATTTATATCATTCTTGATTTTATAGAGTTTCCTCATGTTCTTTCTCAGCTTTAAACGTAAAAGACTAAAATGTCCCAGTCTTCTTAGTTCAACTCCACATTGTTCTTCTCAAATCACTAATAATCCCTTCCAACATATAATTATTTCAGTTGCACGTCATTCTATCTTTATTATGGTCTAGCAACCACAGCTACACACAGTATCCCAATAACAGACTCACCATGTTTTTATGTGATCTTTGCTTCCATGTAAGCAATGTACTGCTTATGTGATACTCAATAGTCCACAAATTCAAATCCATTGAATCATATGCAAAAAACTACTATGTTTGGGGGGACACAAGATTTAGATATAACATATTGCTTACCTTTATGGACCTCATAGTCTAATAAGATCAAGGAGATACATATGTGGGCAACTATAAAGCACAAAATTACATGATAAATGCATTATCATAAAATTATACTGGAAGTGACCTAAGAGGCCTTTTGGTTCAAACTGTTCCTCTTTAAAGCGCGGAGATAAATTTTTCATTGAAGCTACTCTTAAGGACCTCTAGTAAGAAGGAATTCATCACCTCCGAGACAATCAATTCCACTTTGAGATGGTTCTGATTGTCAGTAAGTTTTTCTAAATATTAAGCCTAAATCTTTCTCTCTCCCTCTCCCTCTCCTTCTTCCAGTCCCTCTCCCTTTCCTTCTTCCTGTCCTTTTCCCTCTCCTTCTCCCTCTTTTTCTCCCCCTCTCCTTCTCTTTCTCCCTCCCTCCCTCTCTCCTTCCCCCTAACCCCCCTCTCATTTTTACTTACTTCTAGTTATAGAGGAGCCAGACAAAATAAAACAAACAAAAATTCTTCTGGATATTGTTATAGTAAGGTGGGATATGAAGGTTTTGCCCTCAAATGTGATATGGTATGGGGAAGGCTTTCTCCATATTATCAGGTACTCCTAGTATACCTTATAATCCTTCCCTTTGCCCAGCCCCAGATGTCCATATCTCTGAGCTCCTTCACTAGGGCATACTTCTTCCACAGCCTTTCTTTCCTACCTCCTTCTGGAGATTTGGGGGTCAGAAGTTTTGAAGACAGAGTTCAAGTTAATAATCAAAGTATAAAAATTCTCTCATAAATATACAGAGTTGAATACCATATTTCTAGAAATAAAAGGAAATTTCCAAAAGAAATATGTGAATCATAGGGCTAAAATATAGATTGAGAGAAACTCTAGGATGTTGGTAGGGAGGAATCCCAACTGAGATTTAACCGGACATATATAGCAAGCTCCAGGGCTTAGGGATCAGTGAATCTTCCAAACTGTCAAGAAAAGATAGTCACTTATAAAGACATAACTGTTTGGATTACATAATGAACTTAAAACTTTTAATAAAAGAAAATATTATAATATACTAAGAGAGGAAAAAGGAACATACACCCCAAGTCTAACTTATCTTGTAAAGATTAGTATATAACTACAGGAAAGAAGCTAGATTTTTCAAAAAGAATCAGTGATTTGTAAATATTCTTGAGAATGCCAGAGACAAGTAGAGTTTTTGAAATGCAAATTCAAGAGAAAATATTTAACAAAAGTTAAAACTTTAAAAACCCCCACAAAATATCAAATGATAACTTGTTTTTTACTTGACATGGGGAGGAGAAAAGATTATTATCCCTTTGACTTTGTCAAAGGGTCATGCAGTGAATAAAGTAAAAATAGCTATGGGTCTGGGTAATCTAATAAATCTATTCTAAAGGAGGGAAGAAGTGGGAATAAAACCAGAGAGAGAAAAAGAGAGACAGAGACAGAGAAAATAACATAAAATAAAGTATCTATTAAGCACTGAAAGACATTGTACTAAGAACAAGGAATACAAATATAAACAAACATGATAGTTTTCCCTCAAGAAGCTCTTGCATTTTATTTGAGAAGAAAACAGATCTGGAAACCAGAAAGAGAAGTAGACTATACTCAGTAGAAATGGAGTGAAAATTGTATGATTCTGGGCAAGATAAGCCAAAATATCAGTTATCAAAGTCAGATATCTTAGGAACAGAATCCTAGGTTGGAGGAGAGGTAGGGAGAGAAGGAGGAAAATAGCTAAAATGAGGCATATTTGCCATGGATTTGCTTTTCGGTCATTCCCTCTTAACACTTTCCCCTCTATTGATAACACTGCTTTTTTTCCCTCTCTCTCTCTCTCTCTCTCTCTCTCTCTCTCTCTCTCTCTCTCTCTATATATATATATATATATATATATATATATATATATATATATATATATATATATATATATCTTGTTTGTAGGTAATTGTCTCCCTTCATTAGTCTCAACTACTTGAGTGAAAAATACTACTATGTGCCTTTATTATTAATGCTTTGCAAGGTCTGGTTTATAGTAGGCACTTAAGTTCTTGTTGACTGACTAATTGACTGGTGATCATTGGTAGATAGGGGTACAGAGGTTGTTTCTTCCTCCTCAATTTTCTAATTTATTAGGAAAGGCAGAATCTTTAGGAAGAAGATTTGACCCTATCCACCCCAAGTGCTCCCCCGCAATGACTAATCTCAAAAAAGCTGAAGTAGAGAGGATGGAATAATAGAATTATATTTTTTGAAATTAGTAACTAAAGAAAAAAGTCATTCACACAAAGATCACATACATAGCCAGGCTCTTTGGTTATTTCCATGTCTGAAAATGAAGAGAAGTACATTGAGGTAAGAAAACCAGAAGTTATCTTTATTTTTTAAAGTCTTAATTTTTTTTTAAAGTGAAGATTTAGCCAACTTGGGGGGGGGGGGGTTGGGAAGGAAGTAGCAGGCATCTGTGGAAAAGAAAAATAACTGGAATCAGATTATTTCAAGCACAATTAGCCATGGGTACCTAATGCTTATTTTAAAAAATTAAAATGAATGTAATATAATAGAATGGCACAGAACCTATCTTAACATGGTTCTGAATCTTGAGGAACATAAATAGCCAAGTTTAAATTAAATAGACAATTTGCTAAAGGCATCTAACCACCTATGGGATTATACTCACACAAATGGATAGGAAACAATGATATATGATATCTTTGAGTCATATTTGTGAGTTGGCTCAGAGAAAAAGCTGTATATGCGAACACAACACAGGATATCAACTCTATCTTGATTTTAGAACAATTTATATTGACCAGGGGAGAAGGTAAGGTCTCTACTGTTAAATACTTAGACAGATACCTAGAGCCTTTTACAGATGTACCTTTCAAGAGCAAACAGAATTCTGAATGAATCAGGCGTAATAAGCAGGTTCCATAGAGGGAGTTAGAAGTATCGCTGTGGTATCTGTATGGTTCCACTTGTCATTCTAATACTATGGATTTTCTACTTACTACATATGTGAACTTGAGCAAATTAGATCATGTCTTTGAGATTCAGAGTCTTCATCTATAAAATAAAGAAGTCTCTATGTCAGCTACATCAACTACATAAGAATCTCTGTAGGCTTCATATTGACATGGAAAACCACATATTAACATCACTATGTTCTACCTTATTTTTATTTATGTTATTAAATGTTTCCCAATGACATTTTAATATGATTTGGGCCACACTTGGCCCTCAGGGAAATTTTTAAGTTCAGAATTTTTAAAAGATGTAAAAAAAATTAATCATATGGTAAAGCATGAAAAAACATAATGAATACAAAAAAAAGATATATTAAACACATGCTTTATTAGCCTATGATAGTTTAATAATTTTTTGGTTTAGAGCCTCTCTGAGACTCCTAAGATATATTTGTTATAGACTACCTCTGCTCTGGAATTAACTTCATTCTTTGTCTAATATTTCCATTCTATCCTTTTCTGGAAACTTCAATTCTCTTTCCTTGCTTCTGACATCAGAGACAGAAAACTATTCATATGTATATTAATGAGAATCATCACTTACACAGAAAATAGGATTTTTCCTTATTCTCACTGAGCTGTTTTGGTATAGAAAGATCTAATTATCTCTCATGTTGATTAGAAGAATTTACACAGAAATGATGACGCTAGGTATGTCAATTACAAGAGTAATGTTTCTGCTGGACACTCTATATTAAAGGTCTATTGATTTATATATTAGTAGGCAATCTGAGTCATTGTTAAAAATCTTCTTTAAGACCTCCAACTGCTAGAAAGGAATAGGACATACAATAACAATTATAATCAATAAAGGAATATAAAAAAGAGAAGTAAATGGAGATCAAATAGTGATATCCTAAATAATTAATGACTCCAAGAACAAAGCAGAGGAACATAAATAATCTTATTAAGGATAATAACAATGAGAGGTCAAACCAAAATTTATGTTATGTGATTCAATTAAATCAGTCCTTAGATGCAAATTAACTCTGCATACATGTTAACAAAAAAGAAAAAAAACCAAATTATGTAATAACATAATTTAAAAATCTCAAAAATAAATAGATCATTAATAACAAAATAAGCACAATTATAGAAATTTTAAAAATCAAATGAGAGATAAAATTGAAGAGATTATTGAAGTCACCAATAAAACAAGCTTTTTAAGAATCAGGAAGCTACTAGATCATTTATTTGCTCAAAAGAGACAAAAACTATATTTCCAAGATCAAAAAATGAGAAGGTGAATTCACTATGAAATAAGAGAAAATAACAACAATTATTAAAAAGTACTATATTGACATTTTTAAGTGAGTGTGAACATGAGATTTCAATAATGTAGTGAATACCCAATATATAAATATCACGCAGTAATGCAAATTTAAGTAGCTTGCCTTAGTCACACCTTTCCTATGTGTCATATTGACACGTAAGACTTAACTTCAGGCTAGCACTCTACATTCTGCCAAACTTCTTCTCTAAAGAGAAACCATTTTTACTAAATCACACCCAATTATAAGCCAATAAAACAACAAACAAGATGGAGTACTAGACATTTTCTCTGATCCTCACATGCTATCAAACCTCTTCAAAATAGGAAATATGCCCCAGAGATAAAACTATTTCATCTGTCTCTGTGGTCTAGTACACTATGAATCTAGATTACAAAAAAACTTGAGGAACGAACAACAAATTGTTTGACTCTAGGCAAGGCGTTTAACTTCTCTGAGGCTCAGGCATCTACAACTTTAAATTGAAGAGCAGTTACTCTGGATTGATGGAGAAAATTCTTCACGCTTTGAAATCAATGGCCTGGGCCCTCTCCCATCAAAACAAAACTCAAAAGAAGAAAACTTTCCAAAAGAAATTTTCAAAATTGCACATTAGTGGGCTTTAGTTTTGCTATACCATCAACAATTACCATTTTTAAATGCCATCGTTCTATAGAAATAGAGTTAACAAAGAAACTAAATAGTAATAAAAAGTAGTAATTCAAATTAAGAGAAATAATTTCAATCCTTTGATAAATCTATGATCCTATCAATGGAAGTACTTTCCTCCCCTTATGGGTACAGATCTCAATCTATTAGTATGCCTTCTCATCTTGACTCTTATTCATATCCTCTTGTAAGTTCTCCAAAAAAAAAGATCATCAGTAGGATTAGGGATTTAAAAGGATTGCTTGAAAGAAATTGGTATGTTTGCCTTGGAGAACAGAAGATTCAGAGGAGACACAATTTCTTTTTTTTATTATTTAATAATTTTTATTTGCCAGATATATGCATGGGTAATTTTACAACATTGACAATTGCCAAACCTTTTGTTCTAATTTTTCCCCTCTTTCACCCCCCCCAGATGGCAGGTTGACCAATACATGTTAAATATGTTAATATATAAATTAAATACAATATATGTATACATGTCCAAACAATTGTTTTGCTGTACAAAAAAAAAAATCCGATTTTGAAATAGTGTACAAAAGAGACACAATTTGGGGAATTTGAAGGACAATTATCTGGAGGATGTCTAGAGACATGCCCTGCTTAGCTCCAGAGGGAAAAGAAGTAAATGAACTGAGTGGAAATAAGAAAGAAACAACAAAATTTAATGTAAGAAAAAAACTATCCAAAAATGAGAGATCCAAAAGTGGAATGGGATACTTTAGAGAGAAATAGCTTTCTTATCAATAGACATATTTGAGGAAAATCTTGAATCAACCTGTCAAATGTATTGCAGTGGGAATATTTGCTCAATGGGTTGAATTAGATGGTCTGAGGTCCCTTCCAATTCTGAGATTCTGTAATTTCGAGATTTTGGGTAAGATCAGACTTAAAATAGCAGATGTCAGCATCACCCATTCTATATAGCATTTAAGGCTGGATATATTTCCCAAACTTCAGTTCTACATAATCTATTGACTTTTAAACACCTTAAATTGTTTTTTTATTAATTTCATAATTATAAAAAAAAATTTGACAATACATATGCATGAGTAATTTTTATAACATTATCCCTTGTATTCATTTTTCTAAATTTTTCCTTCCCCTAGATGACATATTACACATGTTACAGTATAACCTAGATACAATATATGTGTGTAAATCCAATTTCCTTGTTGCACGTTAAGAATTGGATTCTGAAGGTATAAGTAACCTGGGTAGATAGACAGTAGTGCTAACAGTTTACATTCAATCCCCAGTGTTCTTTCTCTGGGTGTAGTTGTTTCTGTCCATCAGCTGGAAGTGAGTTGGATCTTCTTTATGTTGAAGATTTCCACTTCCATCAGCATACATCCTCATACAGTATCGTTGTTGAAGTGTATAGTGATCTTCTGGTTCTTCTCGTTTCACTCAGCATCAGTTGATGTAAGTCTCTCCAAGCCTCTCTGTATTTCTCCTGCTGGTCATTTCTTACAGAGCAATAATATTCCATAACCTTCATATACCATAATTTACCCAACCATTCTCCAGTTGATGGACATCCATTCATCTTCCAGTTTCTAGCCACTACGAAAAGAGCTGCCACAAACATTTTGGCACATATATGTCTCTTTCCCCTCTTTAGTATTTCTTTTGGATATAAGCCCAGTAGTAGCACTGCTGGGTCAAAGGGTGTGCACATTTTGATAACTTTTTGGGTATAATTCCAAATTGCTCTCCAGAATGGCTGGATTCTTTCACAACTCCACCAACAATGCATCAGTGTCCTAGTTTTCCCACATCCCCTCCAATATTCATCATTATTTGTTCCTGTCATCTTAGCCAATCTGACAGGTGTGTAGTGGTATCTCAGAGTGGTCTTAATTTGCATTTCTCTGATCAGTAGTGATTTGGAACACTCTTTCATATGAGTGGATATAGTTTCAATTTCATCATCTGAGATTTTAAACACCTTAAATTGAATGTCAAACTCAACTAGTCCCCCAAAAAAGGAACTCATCATCATTCTACCCATACCTTCTTCCCTTCCCAATTTTCCTATTACTGTCCAGTATATTGCTATGATCAAATATTCAATCTTGGATCATTGATATCCTTAGCTTCTCATTCACACTTAAACCCATATTATTTATCAACCCATATCTATTGTCAAATCTTGTCATTTGTACTTTTGTATCTCCTGTTCCCTTATCTCTGATGACAAGTTGATCACCCAAATACAGACTGTAATTATCCCTTGCATGGACTATTGAAATAGTCTTTTATTTGGTCTCCCAGTTTCAAGTCTCTTCTCAATCGAATCCATTTTCTATTCAACTGCCTGAGTGATTTTCCTAAAATTCAAGTATAATCATGTTACCACCTCATTCAGTAAACTCTGGCTACTATTACGTGGTCCAAGATCAACTATATGGTGCTCTTTTGAAGACTTAAAGCCCTTTAAAATCTGGTCCCTTCCTATCTTTTCAAGTATTTTACACTATTCTCCATGAATTTTTCACCCATTTCATAACTTCTTTGACTCTATTCAAGATTTAGCTAAAATTTTCCCTTCTGAAGGATGCTTTTCCTGTTCCCTCCCCTATCCTCTGGTGTCTTCCTTCTGAGATAATCTTCCATTTATACTATATACATCTTGTATGTACAGTTATGTGCCTGTTGTCCAATAGGAATTGTATTTTTGTTATTCTTTGCATCTCCAATGCTTTCCACAGTACTTGATACCTAGTAAGCATTTGATAAGTGAATGTTGACTGACTGACTGACCCATTCAGGGAATGAAAAGATAAAATTAGTTTCCTAATTATTCATAACATCTCATCCAAATGATAAATAAGATTTCTCAAAAACCAGGAACAGTAAATAGCCTAGATTTGAGCAATACTATACTTCTTCTCAGAACCATCCTTGTTCCCTCTTTGTTTCAGTTGTCTCAGGTCATCAGTGAACCACATGAAATAATGAGGATTTTATAAAACAACGAGTGGGTGGTTGTAAATTATATATCCTATTCCAGGAAGCCATGGGGATTTCCAGCATCTCTCAGTTACCTGTTCTTCTACTCATTATGACTAAAGGCTGTGACTGACAATGAATCATACTCTAGTTCAGGAAAGATAGCTATGGTGGAAAAGTAAATTTACTATCAGGAAAAGAACAGATTCCTCAATTTCTTCATCTGTAAAATTAGAAGAGCTATATTTTCTCTGCCTCCTTCCCAAGATTGTGTAAGGACTAAATACCATATTAGATGTGGCAATGCACTGAAAACTGTAATGTGCCAAATAAGCTTCCATATTTCAGAAGACACGTAATTCATCAGCAGGTACTAATCTGGGTTAAAAACCCTTTTAGGGTCTTAAGCCAAGGGTTCTTTAATCTTTTATGTGGTATGATGTAATATAATTATAAATGTAAAAATGCAAATATATAAAAAGAAAATCAGTTTTGTTGAAATAGTTAGCAAAATATATTTATTTATTTATTTAAATTTGTGGACTTCTAATTAAACTCCTGCCAGAGTTAGCAAAAACCATAAAAAATGAGTAAAGAATTTAAGATCCAACAAATAATCCTTTTAGCAAGAGAGTGTTATTTATGAATGTTCAAAGTTCCCAAAGTTGGACTGTAACTACTTCACTAGAAATAATATCTTAATGGACAGCATGGCTTAGTGATTTTAGAAGTATGGTTTCAGAGTCAGGAACACCTGACTTTGAATTTTACCTTTGACACATTTATAAAGTCTTACATGACATGAAAAAATTGAAATCTGTGAGAACTATAGGCAATAAAATGACTATTCATGGCTCCAGAGCATGTATGATAACCTCTCATCCATTATAGAAGGATTTAGGGTACAGAATGAAATACATCTACTTCTATGTGCAACCATTGGGAATTTGTCTTACCTGGATGTGAAAATTTGTTACAAGAAATTTCTTTTTCTTTTTTTTTAATGGCGTGGAGAGCAGGAAAAAGAGAAAACAGGTTTCTCTTAACTTAAAAAAAATGGAGGTTGCTACAGATGTGAAATATTTTATGTATTTTCAGATGATGTCACTACATTATCAATTTTATTTATTTTACTTTGTTACAAAAATAGCATTCATTAAGTGAGAGTAATCTGTAAAAGTGAAATATACAAAAGTGAAATAAACAAAACCAATAAAATTTAAAAAGAAAGGAAAAGAAAAAAATCAAAAATTATTCCTTGGTTCTTTCTCATCTCCATTTGCCACCTGATTCTGGGTCACTTCTAAAAATGCTGACCACAGAGGATTTAAGAGGGCTATAGACATTTTAAAGGGCACAGAGAAAGAAGGCACATGCTTTACCCTATGGAGCACATAGGCAGCAAGCATAATTAAGTATCTATTAAATGCCAGATACTGTGCTAAGCACTGAGGCTAAAAAAAGACAAAAATATTCTCTTCCTTCAAGGAGTTGACAATCTAATGAGAGAGACACCATTTAAAAATATGTGCAAATACACATAAATCATAAATTAGAAATAATCTCAGATGGAAGATCCTTCATTAATGGAGACCAGGGAAGGTTTTGTATAGAAAGAGAGGTTTTAGTTAAGGCAGAGATGAGAAGTGAGAACATTCTAAGTATAGGAAAGAGCCAGGGAAAATGCAGTCAGGAGACAGAATGTCCAATGAAAGGTACAGCAAGGAGACCAGTTGTCACTAGATCATATAGAAGGAAAGAAGGTATAAGAAAACTGGAAAGTTGGAAGAATCAGATGATGACAGACTTTAAAATCCAAATAAATTTTATATTTGATCCTCGAAGTAAAAGGGCCACTGAATAGAAGCCTTGATTACCCGGAGTTTTAATAAATGGAAGAGAGTTGGGAGACAGCTGAATGGTGGGAAGGGCAGACAAGGTGAGAATACTAACTCTAAGCCAAGAGACCTCAGTTTGAATCTTACCTCAAGTAGTAACCAGATATGTGACCTTGACAAATAGGTGATGTTTCAGAGCCTCAGTTTCCTTATCTGTAAAATGCGGATTCTAAGGCCATGCAGAGATTGCTTTATCAGATACTGGGTGAAATAAATATGGTCCTATCCTCATAAGGCTTACAATCTAGGAAGGGCAGATTGGACTTGGATTTATGAAGAGTCTAGTTCAAAACTTACCTTATATACTTCCTATATTAACTGAGAGATCTCTGGATGAGTCCCTGAAACTGCTTTAGCTTCTTCATCTGTTTGACAGGGTTGGATGTAATCCTGAATGAAAAAAAAAAAAAAATAGATGTTCCATGAATTGTCTGACTGTTAGGATTTTGTTGCAAAAACCCCTGAACTTCATAGAAAATCTGACATATGAGATCTAAAAGAAATATAAGACTTTCAAGATTTTATTGCAAAAAACCCCTGTAGCACTTCACAGAAAATTTGACACATAACAAATATAAGATAAACATCAAGGGACTCAATATGTTTTATATATGGAAATGCAAACCATATGTTTAAGATTGTCATGAATAATTGAGTACTTTGAAAGAGAGATTGGAGTAGAGCTGAGTATGATGTGATTATAAAAAGCAAAATAGTATAAAAAAAGATTTAAAAAATAATTGTTACATGAATAAGATGTGAGAGGAGGAATTAGATGGGAGAGATATCTCTAAGAAGGCATAAAAGTCTTCTAAATTTATAAATAAATAAAAGGGGTATGGAACAGAATAAAAGGATATAGAAGGGTGTGCAGATTAATGGGAATAGAATAAAGAGAAGGGAAAGGAGGAAGAGGAAAGGATATGGGAAGGATCTTTGGAGTCAGTGTAGGGTAAATAATAGCATGGCAAGGTAGAAGTAAAGCAGAGCAGTTAGCAGGAATAGAAATAAGAAACATACAGAAACATAATAATTAATTTTAGGAATAGAATTAATTAGAAAAAAGCAGAGGTAGTAATCATTGATCTCAAACTTAAAGCTAAAAAAGATTTAATCAAAAGAGAAAAAAAGGAAAACTACACTACATGTCAACTATATTAATCAAAATTGTTTTAGACTAAAATAACTAGGTGGTATAATACTGGAATATTGCTGTGATGTAGGAAATGATGAGTTGGTGGATTTAGAAAAATATGGAAAGACATGGCTTTATGAAGAATAATATTATTCATATTCAGAAAAAGAGAATAAACAAGC
Organism: Sminthopsis crassicaudata; assembly: GCF_048593235.1. Lineage (NCBI taxonomy): Eukaryota > Metazoa > Chordata > Mammalia > Dasyuromorphia > Dasyuridae > Sminthopsis > Sminthopsis crassicaudata. The sequence continues at coordinate 128,935,290 of NC_133621.1, forward strand.
ATAGGTATTGCCTTCAATACACACATATATATGTGTGTGTGTGTGCACGTGTGTGAATGTGTGTATATATACATATGTGTATGTATGTATGTGAATGTTTGCATGTATATAAAAATATACCTATGCTTAATTGTAGCCTTCTTAGGGGAGGCTACAAGAGAGGAAAAGGAAAAAAAGAATAAAGAAGAAAGTACATAGCAGAGAACAAAAGAATACCTACAAGGAAGCAAAGAAAAGATGGACAACTCTGAACACAATGTGTATTATATAGGTTTTCTTGAATTGGAAATTTATTGTGTTATATTTTGAATGCTTTCTTATAGTCTGCTGGGTACATGTCAATTTTTTTTCTTTTTGTTTGTTTTTTTTTCTTTTTCTATTTTCTATTTAAATTTTAAATAAATAACTTTTTTTGGCTTTATTTATTTATTTTAATAGTTTTTATTTACCAGATATTTGCATGGGTAATTTTACAACATTGACAATTGCCAAACCTTTTGTTCTAATTTTTCCCCTCCTTCCCGCCCCCCAAGATGTCAGGTTGACCAATACCTGTTAAATATAGCTTTATTTTTTTAAAAGATGGTCCGAGGAGCCTAAAATCAAACAGGTAACAGGAAGTTTTTTTTTCAAAACATATGCCCAGATCATTTTTCAACATTGATCCTTTCATAGCTTTGCTTCAGATTTTCCCCTCCTTTCCCCCACCTCCTCCCCTAGATGGCAAGCAATCCAATATATGTTATACATGAGTAACAAACACTCTTCAACCCCAGCCCCCCCCAAAAAAAAGAAAAAACAGAGAAGTGAGAGTATCTGGAAAAAGTGTGGTCAACAAAGTCAAATACTATATGGAAGTCAAGAGAAATGAAGTTTGAGAGATCAAGATTCCTCAATTAAGAGATTATTGATAAAGATGGAACTTTTTTGAAAGCAATGGTATTAACAGAAATAGTGATGTCAAACAGAACAATTTTGGGAGAAGTTAAGTTTTGAATAAAATGATTATAAAGTGCTAGTAGGACATCTGGGTAGAGTTATATTGAAGACAGAGGTGGCTCTGGAGCTCAGGAGAGAGGTCGAGAACTAGAGCTAGAGATATTTTGAGTTACATGGTAGTGAATGATATTGCCACAGAAAGATGAAGAACAAAAACCAACGATAGAACCTTAGAAAATACCCAAAATAAGTGATTAAGATGACAAGTCAGTAAGAAATAGGTATGAAACTCAGCAAGTGAATTGTCACTTAATTCAAGGGAAAAAAGAGAAAAGATTGTTCCACTGAGTCAAACACTATAGTAATTCAGCATTGGAATTCCTGCCCTGGAGTTTGCATTGCTCTGATTGGTGAGCACAAACTCACATGGCCCACTATTTCAAGACTACCTCGGTGTTTTTCACATTAATAGAAGCATAGATTTTGAGCTGGAAAACATCTCAAAGGCCATCTAGCCTAATTTTCTTATTTTATAGATGAGGAAACTATTATAGGATATTTAAGCAACATGTATAAGGTCATACCTAGCCATCTTGTCATCAACCTTGATGTCATAAGACTGTCCTACTTTCCATCTCGTCATTTGAGAACCAAAATCAAATCAATATTATCTTTAGTACTGGTAATAGCATGTCAATCAACTCTATGGCTCCATTTACCATTCCCCCTTTCTTTGTTGTCTCATCCTAAGAGAATATAAACTTCTTGAAATTTTTTTTCATTTATATACCTTTTCATTCAACACAGTGCTTACGGCACAGCTTCCTAAATCCAACCTACCAAAGAATTTTACCTGAGGTTTAGTTCTAACCGTGTCACTTTCCAATTTAATAAACTCCAATGTCTCCTTATTGCTTCTAGCGGCTTTAGAACCCTTCCAGCTCATCTTCCCAACTATATTATTCATAACTTCCCATTCAAACTTAGTGAAACTGTCCTTGCTGTTCCTAACAAATGGTAAGACTATTTTTTTTCTATGTCTTTGTATTGGCTATGGCACGTTCAATTCTAACTCTAAAAATCATTTCTTTTTTTTTTTGCCTTGAAATTGTTCAGTTATCCCCTCCCCCAATTACTATTGCCTTTCCTCTCTAAATTTTCCTTGAATTTATTCCTTATGGACTTCATATATTTATGTGCCTCACAACTCCTTCTGTAGAATGTAAGCTCATTGAGGGCCATAACAGACTGTTTCAAATTAATGCTTATATCCCCAGGAACTAGTCTAATACCTGCCACACAGTAAGTACTTAATAAATGTCTGTTGATTAATTTGTGCTTAATAACTTAGCTTTTTCATTTATTCATATAAAAATAGGCTTCTTCCACTCCTCCAGGGCACAAATAGCTTCAGGAAGAGATCTGAGCTTGCATTAGTTTCATTCCCAGCACTATCACCCTATTACAATCAAATTCTATTCTAACTAAATTGCCATTCTCTCCTTATTCCCTGGAGAGAAAAACAAAAACTATACACCCAACCGCATAAATGAAGACAAAATAAAAGACAACAGATCTTACTCCAAATACGATAATATTAGTTTCTATTTTAAAAATTAAAGTAGCCCACCCCCCCCTTTTTTTTTACTATTCAATTAATTGGAACCTAGCTGTAAAGTGAATCAGCTGTTGTTTCTCCTTTTTAAAATGTGTCAGAAAAAAAAAGTGTATCAAACTAGATTTTGTTAAATAAAAAAAAATGTTTGAAATATATATGGAGAATGAGCACTTTAGCAAGTAAAGACCAAACCTTACATAATGACTGTTTCATTCCTAAGAAGTTCTTTTTAAGTTGTCAAAATAGATAATGATCAGGTAAGGAGGGAAAGGAAGGGATACTGAGGAGATAAGTCTGGAAGACTGAACCAAGATATGAGTTAATGGCTTTAATTCCAGGAATTCTTGAGCCCATTTCAGGACGAGGCAGGACAGAAAGGCTGACCAAAGGGCTCATCCAAGAGAATCTGTAACCAATTAGCCCCGTAACAGCATCATAACATGATGTCATCATAGAATGATAATAGTAGGATGTCCTTCTGGGCCAACTTGTACCTGAAAATCACTTCACTACTAGAGAATATCAGGCAAATATCTGAAAGTCTTTGCTTGTTAACTTCTGCTGTAACTTAGAAAGACATAGGAACTGATGCACAGTGAAATGAGCCTTTTGAATTTATAGTTGTGTAAAATATGGTAAATGGTTCCAGTCCAATGCAAATAAGCAAGAAATGCCCCGCCCACTTTTTTTTTTAGTATTCAATTAATTGGATTTTAAAGTGAATCAGCTGTTGTTTCTCCTTTTTAAAATGTGTCTAAAAAAAGTGTATCAAACTAGATTTTGTTAAATAAAAAAAATGTTTAAAATTTATATGGAGAATGAACACTTTAGTAAGTAAAGACTAAACCTTACATAATGACTTTCATTCCTATGAAGTCCTTGAGAACTTAATTCTCAAAATAGTACAGGTAGATAATGATCAGGTAAGGAGGGAAAGGAAGGGATACTGAGGAGATAAGTCTGGAAGACTGAACCAAGATATGAGTTAATGGCTTTAATTCCAGGAATTCTTGAGCCCATTTCAGGACGAGGCAGGACAGAAAGCCTGACCAAAGGGCTCATCCAAGAGAATCTGTAACCAATTAGCCCCGTAACAGCATCATAAAATGATGATATCATAGAATGATAGTAGGATGGCTTTCTGGGCCAACTTGTACCTGAAAATCACTTCACTAGAAAATATCAGGCAAATATCTGAAAGTCTTTGCTTGTTAACTTCTGCTGTAACTTAGAAAGACATAGGAACTGATGCACAGTGAAATGAGCCTTTTGAATTTATTAATTGTATAAAATACGGTAAATGGTTCCAGTCCAATGCAAATAAGCAAGAAATGCCCCGCCCACCCACCCCACCTTTTTTTTTTTTTTTTTTTTTTTTTTTTTTAGTATTCAATTAATTGGAATTATAAAGTGAATCAGCTGTTGTTTCTCCTTTTGGGCAAAGAGTAGAGACTTGCTTTTCTGTTTGTTTTTCCAATTCTTTGTATTATGCGTTAGCTATTATTATTATTAAGTTAAACTGAATGATTTATAGAATAGTTGTGGAAAGAACTCGGACTTTGTGATCAATGATTCCTTCACATGCTGGGGCTATATACCGCTACAACTTCGCGCCAATCATTTCCCCCCTCCGCAAATCCATCAGCATCGATTTAGCAGACTCAATGTCCTTTGCAGAAGACTGGCTACCTAAGGGTTCCCGGATGAAAAACGTAAACTGTTGCTAGGCCAGATGACCAACCCCTCCCTCCCCTGCTCAAATCTGCATGCTTGATGCACCACGTACACAGTTCCTTTCTGGGAAGCACGCCGGGCGTAGGAGGCGAGGCGTAAAAAATACGCCCGCACGTGTTCTGGCGCCTCTGGTCGTCGCCTGCCTAGGCCTTCTCCTCGCGCTTCTCTACTGCGCAGGTGCGGTGGGTTTTCTGTGGCGCCGGGCAGGCGAGGCCGTGGAGGCCTCCCTGAGCTTAGCGCCTTGGAAGTCGGGCGGGCTGAGCCAAAGATGGCGGGTTCTTTGGGTTGCCTGGTCGTGGCAGGTGGAGGCGAGAGCAGCGACAGCGAAGAGGACTACTGGGATATCGGGTACATGGATCGTGCGCCTCAGGTAGCGGGAAAGGCCCTGCTTTAGTCCGTGCAGTCGTCGCCTCCCCTCCCCCCTTCCCCCAGTGAAGGCCAGGCCCAGATCCAGGCCGCTCTCGTGGCCTGGGAACAAACCATATTGAGGGCATCCCCTCTCGCTCCAGTGCTTGCTCGCGATAAAATGTGATTTTTGGCTGACTGCTTGTGGAAATTCGCCCCCTCCCCCCTCTTGTTGCTGGAGAAAAGAGAAAGCCCCGCCTTTCCCTTCCCCTCCCCTGACTTCCATATAGCGGGGAGGCTTGGGTTCTGTTTTGCTGTGAATTATTGCTGATTTCTTGAGCATTCCCTGAACATTTCATTCTGTTTAATTTTGCTATTTCTAAAAACTTTATTTTCATCTGGACTTTTATACTTAAAGATAACTCCAATAAAGATCCCCTTTTTGGTGATTAACAAAAAGTATGTGATAAATTTGTATAATTTGTGATTTTTTTTTTTATCATAAACCATAATTTTTAAAAAAAAGTTTCCTCTTTTAAAAAAAATCAAACTAAAAAGGCTGCTTGGTGTTGTGTCCTTAATGCAGCCCAAAATGGCAAGATGAATAAGAAGTACGTTTTACGTATTTTTGGTGTAGAGGTTATGGTTACTGAGGATCCCTTTCAACTTTTAAAATCTGATTCATTTTCTGCTTCTTTAGACAATGAAAGGGTCATTAGTGACTGAAGAAAAAGATGAAACTTTTAAGAAAGCTCTGACTTCAGGAGATGTTTCATTGGTTGAAGAACTTCTAAATTCTGGTGAGAGAAAAGTTGTGGATTTGTGTTCATTTTCCCCTTACAAAATTGTGACAATTAAGAAGATTTCAAAGTTTTCTTCTTTTTCTTTTAACCATACAATACCTGTGTAAAAATTATAGCTATGAACCAGCGAAGAAAAGAATTTGCTTCGTTGGCTCCCTTAATTTGAATATTTCTGATCCATGCTTTCTGAATACAAATACATAAATATCTAACATTGAATGTAGAAATATTGCTAATTATTAAGTTCAACAAACATATTCTTGCTTCCTTTCTTGATTCTTTTACGCTGAAGGTTGACCTCTTAGTTTCCCCTCAAGATCTACGTCAAATCCCACCTATTTCAGCAAGCCTTTCTTGATCTTTCCAGCTACAAATGCTGTCCTTTCTCTGAGTATCTTCCATTCTCTGGAAAGTAAATCCCAATTAGTTCAAATAGTGAATCCTGTGAAATTCCAATTCCCAACATTTGAAGTTAAAATTTTAAGTAAATTGTGGTAATTGATTCCAGCCCCATAGAAGTATTCATTGAACACTTTTTAGATAAGTTTTTCTTAATTTGTTAACATAATATAACGTCAAAGTATAAGAAAAATGTATTATCTTTAGGTGTATGGAATTTTTAAATTTCTGTTTTTTGATGATATGATAAAAAGATTATTATTGATTTTTAAGATATTTTAGTAGTGTAGATGGAATTATCTTTCTTTACATCTTCGTACATATGATGGTAGTGCAAAAAGCTTTATCTACATCTCCAAGGATTTATAAACTTACATTGTCATAAAATGAACCAAATGTAGTTGGATAGCCTTTGGCATTATCTAAAATCAGGAATATTTTAAATATGATATTGTTGTCCTTGAATATTTTTCAACATGTGAGCTAAAATAACATGAAAACTAATCTCTTGAGGAAACAACTCTTGTCATTCATGCTTTCTTATTTGAGTGCCAAAGATTTGGAAGTAATTGATGGTCCTAGCATCTGAGGATGAGGATTTTGAGACCAATAAACAAGCATTGGTTTTCAATTAAAACTCCTTTTATATTACCTCTCAATAAAACTATTAGGTAATCTTTATTAGGTCACTTTTAAGTCCAGATTAGGTTTTTTTTTTCTTTTTTATAAATGAAAGTTTAGATTTGTCTGTTTGTAGAGACAGTTCATATTTCATATCCCCATTATTTTTTCAGTCCTTTTTCAGTGTGTCAGCCTCTTTGTGATTCCATTTGGAGTTTTCTTAGGCAGAGACACTGGAATGATTTGCCATTTCCTTTTCCTTCTCAGGAAACTGAGGCAAACAGGATTAAGTGACTTCCCAAGGTCATGAATCTAGCCTGGGACTAGATTTGAACTTACTTCAGGCCTGGCACACTCTTTACTGCATGGCCTAGCTTCTCTAATTTATCTCTCTCCTCTTTTTCAAACCTGTAATGAGTCCTGCTCAACTCCCTTAGCATAAGTTATATCAATCATGCTATGTTCGTTCAATATTGTGTTGTTAAAATTTGCTATGCAAAGGACTAGTGACAAATTGAATTTGGATAATAGTAGGGGGTGGAACTAACCAAGTAGAGAGTGTTGAATAAAGCCTTGAAAATAATTAAGGATGAAAAGCTTGTCCTCAATCTGATGTTCAATTAGTTTTTGCTTGTTTTATTTGTTTTAGAGGGGAGTGACATATTTAAATATTCTAAGAAATATTTGAAGTCCTTGGTTTAGATGTGGATTCCTACAGTGCAAATAAAAAATGCATCCATGCTTGCTCATTTCATCAACTCTTGTCCATGTTCTGCCATAAAATTCCCATGTGGGAAGTTTCCTGAAAAGTTTCCTTTGCTTTTTCCTGACAACAAAAGTGGAATCCTGGAGCATTGGCTGTCCATTTGTGTTTCTTCACTGTTAACTCTGTGATTAGCCTTCTTCTTTTATCAAATAATTCCCTCATAAGGGCTTTTACTCCTGTTCTTTGGCATTCCTCCTTGTCTCTGTTTGCAACTTATACCTATTAATCACCTCTCTATTTCCTTTGTTCATATTCAGTTTTAATTCTTTGGAGTAGTTTCATCCAGATAGAAATAACAAGATAATTTTGGTATCAAATAGATGGGCCTTTGTTTTCATAGGAAGCTTGCCATCATTAATGGAAGTTTGCAATTTCCTGAAGGCAGTCTATTCTGCTTTCCTATTCATCTCAGGTCCACATCTTCTATCTTTCCTATGTTGAAAGTTTAGCAGCAGTGTTGAAAATGAAATGGAAAGATTAGGAATAAGTGTCAATGAGACTAACCTAGAGAATATCACAATAATTAGATATGAACTGATGGACAAGGGTGATAATATTGGAGAGGAAAAGATTAGCTTCAGAAGTATTTGACTGGAATTGACTGAAGCGGCATTGTACTAGAGTTGAAGTCAAAAAGCTGGCTCTTCCACACCTCTGATACTATTAGCTCTGTGACCATATGAAGGTTATCTAATCTTTTTGAATTTCTGTTTAGTCATTTGTTAAAATAGAAGTAATAATATCTGTTTCACAGGCTTATCAAGAGGATCAGATTAGATTATGTATGTGACATACTTTGCAGACATTCAAGTGCTACATAAAATGTAAGCTGCTACTTTGATAAGAATAAGGAATTGAAGATGACTTTTAGGTTTTGAGCTTGGAGAATGGGGAGAACAATTGTTTTACATCATTTCATAGTATCCCTTTCAGTGTTGAACACATAGTAACTACTCAATAAATATCGGTCAAATGTGTTTATGGATGAATAAAAGCAAGACTATGCAGTCTTAAGAACAATTTTTTTTTAATATTGAAGATAAAATTCATGATTTTACTTTGTTTTTTCAAATAAAATTTTCCTTCATACCTCTCTACCATATTCTTTTTTTTTTTCCCCTCCTGAGGCTGGGGTTAAGTGACTTGCCCAGGGTCACACAGCAAGAAAGTGTTAAGCGTCTGAGACCAAATTTGAACTCAGGTCCTCCTGAATTCAAGGCTGGTGCTCTATCCACTGGGCCACCTAGCTGCCCCCTCTCTACTATAATCTGTGAAGAAAGCAAGAGAAACATAATTTTGTTACAAACTTAGTCGTGTAAAACATTCCTTTATTGGCCATATCTCCCCAACCTTCTCCTTCCCTCTTCCCCCCCCCAAAAAAAAAAAAATCTCAATCTCATCTCTCAGGAAATAGATATTCTGTTTAATCCTATTAAATTGTGAGTTGATCATTGTATTGATCAGAGTTCCCAAGCCTTTCAAAGTTGATTGTGTTTACTGGTGTTATTCTATAAATAATGTTCCTGGTTTGACCTGATTCTTTATCAATTCACACAAGTCCTTCCGGGTGTCTCTAAAACTACTCTATCATTTTTTATAGCATAATATTTCCATTAAGTTCATATGTGATAACTTGTTCATCCATTTCCTGATTGTTTGGCACCCCCTCAGTTTTTGATTCCTTGCCACCACAAACAGAACTGCTGTAAATGTCTTATACAAATTGGTGGTCTTTTCCTGATTTGTTTTGGCTATAGATTTTTATCATGGTTCAAAAAAAGCATGTATGATTTAATAACTTTTGGCATAGACTTCTAAATTGTTTTCTAGAATGGTTGAACAAGATTATTTCACCAAAAGGGCATTAATGTCCTTCTAGCATTTGCCATTTTCTTTTTCTTTCAACTTTAACATAATCTAATATGTAGGGAATGGAACATCAGAGTTGTTTTAATTTGTATTTCTCTAACGGACATTAAAGCATGGATTATAATTTTGTATCTCAGGACTATTGTTCTTACAGATTTTCCTCTCCTTAACTCATTTTGTTCCATTTTTTTTTAGGAACTAAGGAGAAAGAATAAATGTAGAAACAACACTTTGCCACCTTTATTCAGCTTGAATTATTGGAAACTTTAGTAGCAAGCTCATAGAAAAAAAGCATGTTTTTCTCAGTGATTATTATTTGCTATATAAATGACATTAGAAAATTTGAATAGGGAGAAATAAGGATGAAGTTTGGATCGGAAGAGATAGGGATGAAATACCTATAGATATAGAGAACTCCCAAATGAAGAAATATATGCAAATGCAGTTTAACATTTGATGGTCAGTTGTAAATAATTTTTCAGCATCTTAGATTTTTTTCATATTGAAAAGAATAGTAATGTTGGCATTACTTTGTGAAACTTTGTTTTAAAAGATTGTATACCAATCTAAGAGTCAGTTGTAAGATCTGCTGGACTGGTCAGTTGAAACCTTAGAAATAAAAATAAAATAGTTGGACAGTTTTTTCCAAATTTAGGAGCAAATATACTATATCTTTATATCTGATATAATGTAAATATACTAAGTACTAATCATGGGGTTTTTAAGTGTAATATAATTCATTTGTTTTTTGAAATTGATATTCAATTAAGAAATGTATATAAATTGTTGAACTTTACTATTCCAGGTGTAAGATCTACAGCAGGTAGATAAGTGGTATTGAAGAAATATAAATATATCATAGGTAAAACAGAATAACGTAGTGCATAGAAAATCTGAATCCAAGTCCTACCTCTTTTATGTGTAGGCTTTGTGACCCTTATGATGGATTACTTTATAAGACTACAGATTGCAAAATAAGATGCCATCCAAGGTTAGTTTATTACTAAGACTGTTAAGAGTTGTGAATAGTGCCCAAAAAAGTCCTGAAGTTCTTAAAATTTATTTTTCTGGCTTCTTCTAACATCCTCAGACCTATTACATCTTGGTGAAAGTTATGTTAGATTTGAGAATCATCTGGATTAAAAATAATGGCTTCTCTACTATTTTCTGTGTGACTTTGGGCCTGTCACTTAACCTCTCAAGTCCTCAAGTATAAATTAAGGGAATTGAACTAAATGGCTTATAAGATCAGTTTTTTATATATATATATATATATATATATATATATATATATATATATATTATATATATATATATATATATACACACACACACACACACACACACACGCGCGCGCGCGCATACATACATACATACACGCATACACACACAGATATCTCTCTCTACACATACACACACATACATTCCTGCTTTCAAGGAGTTTACAATATAATTGAGGAAAAGATAATACATAAAAGGAGGTTGATATTGGGGAGTATCCTAGTCTTCTACTCTATGAAATGCTGAGTTAATCCTTCATAATTTCTGTTAAGAATCCCTAGCATTTTTATGCTAATGTCATACCTAACCATATTCTCTCTATCTTTTTTTTTTTTCAATTTTCTTCTAAAATATCTGGAAAGTGTTATTTTAATAAATAAGTATTTAATAAAAAACCATATATGTGTAAGTACTATGCTGAGTGTTCAGGATACAAATAAAAAAAAATACAATCCTTGTTCTCACTGAATTTAAACTCTAATTTAAAAAGATCTTACAAATAGAAGAGTTCTACAGTAGTGTGAATAGAAAAGGCAGGTGAAAGTTTAGCTATAGATATTGTAAGATGCAATACTCCTCATAATGCTGTCAGGTGTACTGCTCCACAGGATGACCCATCTTCCCCAGAAATTGATGTCTACCTTAGGGTCATTTTGGTTATAAATAAATAACACATTTGGTAACCTGATTCCTACCAGGTAAGCAATTTTGTTTGAAAGAGATCTTTAACAGGAATCAGTAAACATAAAAATTTGGGGGAAATTTCTAGTTCATTTGTGGATTTTCCAAAGGGCAGTGCAGAGATGGATGCATGGTGGATATGGATAGGATATAGAACAGTACTAATAATGAAGAACCTCAGGAAAATGATGTGAAAGATGTTATCAAATATATAGATAAGTAAGGGGGTGTGTGTATGTGAGTGTGGGTGTGTTTATATAAGTGTGTAAAAGGAATTGGACCACAAAAGAGGGAAAACTGGACCATAATGTACTCTATGTAGCTTAAAGATATTTAGAGGAAGTCCCCAGCACATTGATTGAATCTTCTTTCAAGAATTTATGGAAAGACAATGTACCGAAGTTGCAGAGGCTTATTAATTAGATTGCAGTCTGTACACCTGAAGAATAGGTCACATGATTGAAATATTTATGTGAATCATAAATATAACTGATGATTGAAGTAGAAATAACTTGGATGAGAAGTGTGAGAAAGGAAGGAAGGAGCAGGTCAGATAGCAACATAAATTCCCCAAAGCAAAAGAAAAATGGTGGGGGGAAATGTTGCATCAAATACTTATGCTAAATATATGTTGATATGTTGGATCAAGCAGCTTTGGTCATTAAAATAAGAGGGTGGGGACTATGAGAGGGTAAAATAGCCTCAGAGTAGAGGAAGAAACTTCACCCCACATGATTCATAGGATAATAGATTTAGAATTAGAAGTTAGTTATCCCTTGAATTTTATAGCTGAAGAAAATGACACCCAGAAAACACAAATGAATAAATGCTCAAAGAAGTGACCAGAATTTAAACCCAAGTTTTCTAAAGTCATATCCAACAGTTCTTTACCTGTATCTTTGTAATAGGATAATAACAACAGAATGGAAAGTTGAAAGTTGGGTATTTATATACTATGACGTTTTTTACATAATTTAATTTTTCCAGATCATAACCCTTGGCAATAAAATTTATAAAATGCATTTTCATATTTCTTGTTAGAAGTTATGTAAAATAGCGTTTTAACATAGATGTTCTGTCTCCTGAAGTCATTAAAAAATCATCTAATCCAATTCCCCAATTGAAACTTGCAAAATGTATACAACATTTGAAGTTACAATAATAGTGACAGAGCAGTACTAGAATATTTTATTTTTTCACTTAAAATTGTTTCACTCTAGAGCTTTTTACAGGGTTCTTTCTACTGCCAGTTCCTTCTAATGCCAGGATTTATTTTTGTGTTTACAGGAATGAGTGTGGAATCCAGTTTTCAGTTTGGATGGACTCCCCTTATGTGTGCTGCTAATATTGCTAATGTGGAGTTGGTGCGTATCTTGTTGGACAGAGGGGCTAATGCAAGCTTTGATAAGGGTAAGATATTTAAGAATTAACACATGATAAATTTGATTATTGATTTATATGTACATATATATTATCTGGATGACTCCCAATTACACTGTTATAAACAAAATAATTTCATCTAGTGATTTTTTTTAAGTAGTAACCAAATTAAAATTTAAATAATGGACATCCTTTTATCACCCCTCTCCTTTCTCTCTTGTTTCTTTATTGAAAATGACTTAAATGTCATATCCTTTCACCCATGGAAAGGCCTCACATATGCTAAAAGCACTTTTCCAGCCACAGTGAACTGGAAATAAATTAATTTTACTTTAAATTAATTTAATTTAAAGATTTTGGAATGTCTAAACAAGTTGTGGAATGTCTAAACATATTGTTATAACTAATAATGAAAATGATGAATACATTGAAGCAGGGGAAGATTTAAATTAACTGATAAAGAAAGTGAGGTAAGAAGAATCAAGAAAATTATATATGATAAATAAACAATGTAAATTGAAAGAATAGCAAAAATCTCCAAAAATTAATGCTGTGTAAGTTATGATGACCAGATTTGGTCCATAAGAAGATCCTTTACAGAAATAGAAGACAGTAGGTACAGATCAATAAAGCAACAAGCATTCAGTACTTATAGTTGTCTAAGCACCAAAGAAATAGAGACAAAAATGATCTAATCTCAGACTATCTAGACAGTGATGGCCATATCCCTAGAAATGTGATAAAACAAGGTCACTTAACCAGATTCAGACAGAGGAGACCAAGTCATAGAGATTCAGCAGACCAACTAATTTGCTTCCACAGAGAATTAAAACTGTACCACAAATTAGAATTGCAAGATGGAACCCCAAATTATTAGGTGGGTCTAAAAAACATCAAACATCAAAAGATCACACAACAATGCATATTTCTTTTATATACTTGTAAAATTGTAAACCTTAAATTATATACCTAATGAGCAGAACTGGGCACAGGTTTATGAGAAAGCCTCATGACTTAGGAGTAGTTTATCTTGTTTAAACTTTAAACTTTCATTTGTATTATTTTTGTCCTCTTCCTTTCAAAGGATTTTATTTTTTTTAAGTTCCTTCTCCATTTTAAATCTCATAATTTGACTTTCTTGGTACCTTGCTTGAATTCCTTGTAACTTTCCAATTGAACCTATTCCTTAGAGCCAACAGACATAAGGCATACTTGCCATATTTCTATGAAATTTTTATTTATTAACATTTCTTTTTTTGAGATTCACTTCATTTGCTTATATCAGAAATTGCAAATATGTGTGTGTGTTAACTGGAGCTCCATTTCACTGCTCATTAGTGAGTTGAGTATCTATCTACCTATTTCAGTCTTCCCCTCCATTTGAACCTCTATCATCAACTGTAGTAACTTTACTATTTAGATTGGTGGCCCTTTTATGTCTCAGTTCAAAAACCTTTTTAACTCCCAAGAAATCTTTAGGTTGATTCTACCTCAAACCACTCCCAAGGTGGTTATAACTGAGATCTCACCATCATCTAAAGTATTCTACCTTCAACATTTTAAACTCTGAAATTCACCTGATCACACGTTTCAGTTCTATCTCTCCTATTGAGTCCGAGTGCCTAGATTATTTTCAACCTTTACTTTGAAATCTACCTCACATTAAAGATACAGTTCCAGTGCCTTCACCTATACAGAAGTTTTTCTTGATTCCCCCCAGTTTTTAAGTGCTCTCCCTGCTCTTAAAAAAAATCCTAACAGATGACTATTTTGTGTATAATTTATATCTGCTTACTTTGGGATCTATGTTACCAGCTTGAAAGTTAGCTTTTTGAGGACAGAATCTGCAATATTTCTGTATTTTTGTTTTTGGAACTTAGCATACACATTACTCACATAATATAGACTTAATAAAGACTTTTTGAAAGATGAAATTTAATTATTCATTTTTGTTGACATTATCACTCTCCTCATAGAGTGGCTTTCGCAAACTCTTCACTCCTCAAACTCCCAACTCTACCTCCAAACCTCTACCTTAGTAGATAGCCTCATTTCCTGCTTTATTTTCCTTTATGCCTGCTTTCTGTCATCTCTTCCATATAAAATATTTTATAATCTGTACTCATTCTCTTCTTAACTTTGGTCTTCTGAGAACAAGACAGCTTTTCTCTTTGCCAGGATAATAATACTCTCTAATTGTACCCTTGACTTCATCTCTTCCTATTTTTTTTGGAAGTCAGTGCATCTGTAATTTCTCCTTTTTTACTGCCTACAGAAATTCTAAGATATGCCTTATCCTTAAAGGCAGAACAGAATAAACAAGATGGGAGAGATTAGAATGGAGGGAATCACAACTGTAAAAAAAAATTTGAAACCAATTTCTTTGATAAAGATCTTATTATCTCTTATGTAGAGAAATGTCATATTTGTAAAAATAACAGCTATTTCCCAATCAATAAATCAATTAAAATACATGAACAGTTTTCAGATGAAGTAGTCAAAGCTGTCTATAACTATAGAGAAGTTCAGATTAAAGCAATTCTGAGATACACCTTAGATTGGCTAATGAGACAGAAAAGGAAAACAATGACTGTTGGAGGGAATGTGGGAAAAGTGAGACACTATTGTTGGTGGAGTTGTGAATTGATTTAACCATTATATAGAACAATTTGGAACTATGCCCATAGGCCTTTAAAACCATGTATTCCCTTTGATCTAACAATACCTACTTAGATCTGTATTTCAAAAGAGAGATTAAAAACCCCAAAAGGAAAAGGACTTATATATAGAAATTTTTTATAACAACTCTTTTCTACTGATAAGAATTGGAAATTGAGGGGATGCCCATCAACTGGAGAATAACTGAACTAGTTATAGTATATGATTGTGATGGAATACTATTGTTCTATAAGAAATAATGCACCCACAGTTCCAATGATCTTGTGATGAAAAAAGCCTTCAGCACCCTGAGAGAGAACTGTGGGAGCTATGTGTGGGTCATGCATATTATTTTCAGTCTTTTTGTTGTTGTTTGCTTGCATTTTATTTTCTTTCCCAATTTTTTTCCTTTTTAATTTGATTTTTCTTGGGCAACAAGATATTGTATAAATATGTATGCATATATTGTATTTAACATATTTTTACCATGTTTAACCTATTGGATTATTTGCCATCTAGGGGAGGGCATGGGGGAAAGGGAGAAAAATTGAAACACAAGGTTTTGCAAGGGTCAGGGTTGAAAAATTATATCCATGCATATATTTTGAAATTAAAAAGCTTTAATTAAAAAAATGCACCAGAAACTGATGCATAGTGAAACAAACAGACCAGAAAAACATTGTACACAGCAACAACAATTGTAAGGTGATGAACTATGAATGACTTGGATATTCTCATCAGTACAATAATCCAGGACAACTCTGATGGACGTATGATGAAAAATGCTATCCTTTCCCAGAGAAAGAATTTATAGACTTTAATTATAGATTGAAGCATACTTTTTTTTGGACTTTTACAGTTTTTCTTGTGATTTTATTTTGGTCAGTGTTTTTCTTTCTTCTTTTTATAACTAATATAGACATAAGTTTTGTATTACTATACATATATAGCTATATCAAATTGCTTTCCTTTTAAATGAGAGGAATGGGAAGAGAGGAAGAAAATTTGGGAGTCAATTTTTAAAAATCACGTTCATCAGAATTGATCATCATATAATATTGATGTTGTCATGTACAATGATCTCCTGATTCTGCTCATTTCACTTAACATCAATTTATATCATTCTCACCAGGCATCTCTGAAATCATCCTGAATCTCTTATAGAACAATAATATTCCATAACATTCATATACTTTAACTTATTCCAATGATCTTTTAACTACCAGATTTAATAACCCTTTCTCAATCTTCATTCTTCTGACTTCTCTCCAGTCTTCGGCATTTGTCAATCATCACCTTCCTGTTACGCTTTTATAATATTGGTCTCTCTTGTTTCTTCTTCTACCTGTCATATTATTCCTTCTCAGTCTTCTTTGATAGATCTTCATCCTGGTCATACTCAATTGTGTGTGTTTTGCATGTGTCTGCTCTGTGCCCTCTTTTCTTCTCCCTCTGTACAATTTCATTTGGTGATATCCTCAATTCTCATGAATTTAGCAGTCTTTGCTATATAGATTTATGTGTTCATACTGATTCCAGTTTCAAATCTCCAGCAGACATGCCTGTTAGGCAACTTGATCTCAACAGGTTCAAAACTTAACTCATTTCTGCCTCCTAGTACTCCTCTTTTTCAAACTGTTGCCTATTCCTGTGGATGGTGGTACCATCCTCCTACACACCCAAGCTCAGAATCTTTTGTGATATCTTTGCATATCTTCATTCTCATCCATCATATCCAATCTTTGATCAGGTCATGTAAATGGCCCAAGAAACAAGAACACTTGTTCTAGATTATTTAGAGCTCCCTACTGGTTGAAAAAATTCTATGAATTTAAGATTACTGTTCCACGCTTTTTAAAAATAAGCTGCAGACAACAACAACAACAAAATTTGGTTGTGCACATATATATTGTACCTAGGATATACTATGAGATATTTAATATGTAAGGGAATGCCTGCCATTTAGGGGACGGGGTGGAGGGAAGGAGGGGAAAAACTCGGAACAGAAGGGAGCACAAGGGATAATGTTGTGAAAAAAAAAATTTACCTATGCATATGTACTGTCAAAGAAAATGTTATAATTATAAACATTAATAAAAAACAAAAAAAAATAAGCTGCAGTTTTATAGTTTAATGACAACACAAATATGATTGTTCCTCAACTTCCCTGTGGGGATGAGTAGAAGAAATACTAATTTAACTATAAATGCTACTCTCCACTTTTGTTAGTAATAAAGGAAGAACTATATTTTAGATTCTTGTGCTTTGAAGCCAACAGCCATGTGAGAAAATAAATACAGTCAGCATGTGTCAGGAGAAAGTATATTTATTATAATAAATCCATAACTATGTTTGCTCAGATTATGAAAATTCTTATATATAAGTGAACCATTATTCTGATCAAAGACCCATGTTTTCATACAAACTGCCACAATTGTATTCCTTTCTTCTATTGGGGATTCTTAAAATCCCCATCCTTTCCCATTTTTCATCTCTTCTGAAACCTCAATTTTTCTACTACTATATTGTGTCCTAGTTTAGAAATGAGGAGGAATATAATTCTCATAACCAGTGCCCAAGTTGAATCTAGAAAACCTTTCAGAATAGGAAATTAAACTGAGTTTCTAAACAGAACATATGTTTAAAAAAAGGATTAAGTCCTATATTGCAACTATTAGTACTTTTCAGCCATATTACAAACCAAAATGGCTCTTTATGGAGTGTCCTAGGAACTTGATGCCAATTTCAAACATTCATAAAATTTAGAGCTATAAAGGACCTCTTGTACATCTAGTCCAGCCACTTCATTCTATAGATAAATGGCTTAACCAGTATTGATAGTGTCAAGAGAATCAGGAATCAAACAAATGTCTTTTTACTCCAAAATCCAAAATCAGTTGTTTTTTAACAACATTATTTTTAAGAGTTTTAGAGTTTAAGAATTTTGAGTTTGGACAGTGGAAAGACCAACTTTTGTAATGTAATACACTTACTAATTAATTGTCTGTAATGTGTTGTACATTTTTTGTAGGGAGTGTAGGTTCAGATCTGTGATTTTTAATCTAAGGGAGAACTTCTGGTATGGAAACTCCCTCTTTGGATGCAAATGAGCATTTTGTTTGGGGTAGCCTTAGAAAGTCAGTTCTCAAAAGGTTAAATGAAATATCTGTGATTATTTACTATTGTATATCAGATAGGACTCAAATTCCCAACTATAAAACTAGTCTTATATAACACTGTACCATTCTAACTCTGTTATATACTATTAAAACAACTAGTATTTATTCTTGATATATATTTTCTCTATTTCACTATAGATCAATATACTATTTTGATGGCTGCATGTTCGGCACGCGCTTCAGAGGGTCAGATTTTAAAGAGTGTAGAACTGCTACTTTCAAGAAATGCTAACCCAAATGTTGCTTGCAGGTAAGGGAGATTTTTGAATGACTAAACAAAGCTTTTTTTCCCCCTTCTTTTATTGGTCTTTTGAACAATTGCCAATCTAATATCTGCTCTTTATCATAAATAAAGGCATGTTTTCTTGGTCACTACAATTATGATTTTAAATGTCCATATGTCTGTATCAAAAGTAATGGTAGTGGCAATCTTTGGCTTCCCCCCCTTTTTTTTTAGAGATATGAGATAGCAATGAAGAGGAAAAAAGTGCCCATGTATTTTATAAACCTCATATCTGAAGAGATAGCATATGTCCCCTACAGCAAAAAAAAAAAAAAAAAAAGTGTCTTTCAACTTCAATTAGTTCAAATTCCAATATAATTGCTCAGCTAAGCAAGTAAACAAAAGCCACTCAATTTCCAGTTCTTTGCCACTCTAAAAAGTGCTACTATAATACATTTTTACACATGTGGATCCTTTTCCCTCTTTTATTATCTCTTTGGGATACAGACCCACTAGTGATACTGCTGGATCAAAGGATATGCATAGTTTTATAGCCCATTAGACATATTTCAAAATTGCGCTCCATAATGGTTGGATCATTTCACAACTCTACCAACAATGCATTAGTGTCCCAGTTTCCTCACATCTCCTCCAACATTCATCATCTTTTCTTGTCATCTTAGCCAATCTGAGAGGTGTGTCCTGATACCTCAAGTTTTCTTAACTTGCATTTCTCTGATCAATAGTGATTTAGAGCATTTTTTCATATGACTAGAAATGGTTTTGATTTCTTCTTCTTCAAATTGTC
The DNA here is from genome assembly GCF_048593235.1 of Sminthopsis crassicaudata. Lineage (NCBI taxonomy): Eukaryota > Metazoa > Chordata > Mammalia > Dasyuromorphia > Dasyuridae > Sminthopsis > Sminthopsis crassicaudata. The sequence continues at coordinate 128,954,594 of NC_133621.1, forward strand.
AAATTTATCAAATGAGGAATGCCTTTTGTTCTTATAAATTTGAGTCAATTCTCTTTATACCTTAAAAATGAGGTCTTTCTGAGACGCACTGATTGTAAAAAATAATTTTCAGCTTTCTGCTTCTCTTCTAATCTTGACTGTGTTGGTTTTGTTTGTACAAAACTTTTTTAATTTAAGGTAATCAAAATCCATTTTTGCATTTCATAATGTTCTCTAGTTCTTGATTGGCCATAAGTTCCTCCCTACTCTACAGATCTAAGAGATAGACTATCTCTTGTTCTCCTAATTTGTTTAGAGTATATCCATTTATATTTAAATCATGAACCAATTTTGATTTTATCTTGGTATAAGGTCAATGCCTAGTTTCTTCCATACTATTTTCCATTTTCCCAGCAATTTTTGTCACACAGTGAATTCTTATCCCAGAAACTAGAGTTTTGAGGTTTATCAAACACTAGGTTACTATCATCATTGACTATTGTGTTTTGTGAACTTCACCAGTACCAAATAGTTTTGATGATTGCTGCTTTATAATTTAGTTTTAGGTCTGGTATAGCTAGACTACCTGCCTTTGTGTTTTTTCATTAATTCCATTAAAATTCTTGACTTTTTGTTCTTCTCCTGAGGCAAGTGGGGTTAAGTAACTTGCCAGGGTCTCACACATCTAGGAAGTGTTAAGTGTCTGAGGCCAGATTTTAACCCTTCTGAAACCCACTTAGACACATAGAATTTTTCTTTTTCAAGATAAAGTAATATGTTTATTGTATATCTTCTGATTGTAGTAGGAGTTGTAGCATGAAGAGAGAGCTGATCTGCCCCTATGATTTGTACCACTCTAATTGATGCACTTTATTCATCAACCCTCCAGTTTCAGCACACTAAGGTTTCTCTCTCCTCCCTAAGCAACTCAATCTTGCCAACCTTGGCTCTGTCAGAACTGAGGTATAAGCCAATGTGCAACCTAACTCCATAAATATCTTTAATGTAATATTTATGTATGTATTAACTGTTTGCCATGTGTAAAACTCTGCTACCATTTTGAGATGCCTTTTTTATATGTCTCCATCTCTCTCTCTCTATCCCTCTCCCCACTTTCTTTCTCTCCCTCTCTCCCAGCACAACGTCTGGCAAATAATAGATGTTGTTATCTGTAATACATGCTTGTTAATTCAAGGTATAGATCAGTAGCTTGACTTAATTTAATAACAAGCAATTACTAAGCCCTGAAAATTCCATATATTAGTGGCTAGTAGTTAGCTAAATTTTTAGGATGGGCTGCTAAGATTAGTGATATCTACAATAGATGTCAGCCCTTTGGGCAGGCCTATCAGCATGTATAGAGAGCTTTGTGTTGGTATTGTAATATCATATAATTAAAGCAACAAAAATTATACTACACAACTATCAATTGGACACATAAGATCTAAAAACTCATATTGCAGATGTCAAAGACTACCTTAAAGTAGAAAGTTCTAAACTAATCCTATGCATTCCAGATTTTTTTTCCTAATCAAATGAGAGTTACTTAGTCAGGATTGAATATCAACAGTCATTTACTTTTTTAGCTCCTTTTAGTTAAATTAACAGATTCAGCTGAAGTGCATAATCCCTTTTAGACTTTTGCACTAGATAGATTTCTGTGAATACTTCTTTCTCTGGTATATAGATGATAGCCTTCTACCTTTTCTCTTATGCATTCTTATCCATGTTTCTTCACAAGTCTTCTCCAGAGTCCAACATGCTAGTTTTTCTTTTTTTATTTTATCTCAGTGGTACCAATATAGCACTCACACTATTCTGCCTTTTTTTTCTCACTCTTACTTCTTAATTAAATTCCCCTTTTTTTGTGCTGCAACAAACATTTTAAGCATCTGCTGTGCTATGAATATTTCGTTAGCCTCTGGAAGAAAAAAATAAGATGTCTTCCTTTTTGCCAAAGAGGTTATAAGTTTAATTCTATAATCTTTAGTTCAAGTCCTCATAGATATTTTATTTTTATGTATTTACAATTGATTTAACTGTCTATCTTTGGAAAAGGGAGTAGATGAAAAGTGTATCTTGTCCTGACTATTAGCTTAAATTATAGACAATATTAACAGATTGATGCTGCTGTTGTTACTATTATTGATTCATTTCAGCTATGTCTTATTCTTCATGACCCCATTTGGGGTTTTCTTAACAAAGATACTAGTGGTTTGCCATTTCCTGGTGCTAATCATGTTAAAAATGAGTAAACTGAGGCAAACAGGGCTAAGTGACTTTGTCCATGGTATAGCTAATATAGTTCTATACTCTATCCATTGTATCACCTGTCTGCCCCCAAATTACTTACATCCCATTTCATCTACCAGTATATAACACACATTTAGCTGGTACTGTAAATGGTTAGGGAACTGATTCCAGAAATGAGTAGGAGGAAAAGATTGGATTGAATCATATTTGAAAAACTGTACAAGCAGTCATAGTGAATTTCATCTTTTGATACCACTGTTTTCTTGGAGAATCATGGTTATGAATCATAGAACTCACTGATTTTGGTGGAATCAAAATAAGGAATCCAAAGGGCAATGAAAAAATGTATGGTGTATATAAGTTGGTTACAAGATATTACCAGTGTTTATTACAGCTTTGCAATTAAATAACTGACTAAGAGATATACAGAATATAACCTTATTTTCTGGCTTCTATATTTTTTTATTGAATAGAAGTGTAACGGAGGATTCTGGAAAGATAGCGGAGTAGGTCAGAAAATTCCAAGCTCTCCAAATTTCCCCCACAAAAAAGACAAAACATCTCAACAAAAGTGGCATAAAATAGTTGTCCTCCTAAGAGACTTTGAGAGGACCTTTGAGAGGATAACTGTGATGAAGTGGAAGTTTTTTCAGCCCAAGTATAGTACAGATACCTCCATCCTGACTCTGTTGATTCATCAAACAATTCGGAGAAGGAGAGTTAAGGAGGGAAGTTGGATTGGGAGGTGGCCGCAGGAACTTTCACCTTATATAAACAGTATAGGAGTTGGACAGCTGAGTAGGGGATATTGAAGATGTCTTGGGATGTCAGTCCTGCTGTGTTGACCATATGTGGTCTAGAGCTTCAACTTTGGGCAAAAAGGAGTGAGCACATAGCTAGTAGTGAGCAGCTGTGGTACAGGGACCCTAATAGTTGTGGCCATTTGCAGGAGAGCAGAATCCCTGGTTTCAACTCCAGGGCAGAGAGGAGAGAGGCATGGGGCAGACACCATTCCCCATAACTCAAGATTAGAGCCCATAACAATAATAAGCTGCTAAAAATAAAATAAAAAAATAATAAATGAGTAAGTAAAGAAGAAACAGGCCACAACTATTATAGGGATAGAAAAAATCTGGGTTCATATTCAGAGTAAGATAGTAAAGTTTATAAAGATATTTCTGATTCAGAAGAGAAACATCGAATGATCAGAAGCCTCAAAAGAAGTTTTGGTAGAACTTAAAAAGGACTTTAAGAAAGAACCTTAAACGGACTTTTAAAAGAATTAAAATATCAAATGAAAGATTGAGGACAAAATGGGGGCAGGGAGGGAAATGAGCAACTCAAGAAATGCAACTAATTGGAATAAATATCCCAAAACTTATGGAAGAAAATGATTCCTTGAAAATGAGAACTGGGCAAGGGGAAGCTAAAGACATTATAAACACTGAGAATTAGATAATCAAAAGAATGAAAAAATAGAAGAGAATTGAAACATCTTATTATATCTCTTTGATATATAAGATTCAAGAGAAACATTAAAGAACACTCATAAGGGACTAAGAGTAAAGAGTGGTAAAAAGGAGTATAGAAAGATATGAAAGTATGGTATGGGGTATTGAGATATGAAAGGAAGAACTGATATAGAAGAATCAAGTAGAGGTGGAGGGCTGGTAATGCTGGAGCCTTGATTATTGAAAATGGGTTAAAGAGGGAACAACGTATACATCTATAAGGGTATAAAAGCCTTCTAAATTTATAAAGAATAAGAGGGTGAGGGGATAGGAAACAGGAGGGGCTTTTAGAAGAGTCTGTAGATTAACAATTGACAGAGGGAAAACAAGGAGGGACCAAGGGACAATAATTAGTAATTATACCTTTGAAAGTAAATGGGGATGAATTTACCCCTAAAGTGAAGATGGATTACAGAATGGATTAAAGATCAGATCCAACAATATGTTGTTTATAAGAAACAGTTAAAAATGAGAGATGCAAAGTCAAGATAAAGGGCTAAAATAGAATTTATTATGCTTCAACTGATGTAAAAAAAAAAAAAAAGCAGGGGTAACAGTTTTGATCTCTGAAAAAGTTAAAGCTAAAATAGATTTAATTAAACCAGATAAGCAGGGAAACTACCTAATATTCAATATTGTTTTAGAAATGCTAACAATAACCATAAGAGAAGAAAAATCAATTATAGGAATCAGAATGGGAAATGAGGTAATAAACTACCTTTTTGTGAATGATATAATATTTGCAAAAGCCTTAAGATTCAACTAATGTTGAATGAATCAATAATTTCAACAGAATAGTTAGGATGTAAAATAAACCCACGTAAATCATCAGCACTTCTATGGATCATCTGCAAAACCCTGTTAGAAGAGATAGTAATAAGTAATCCATTTAAAATAACTATTCTGTATAAAATCCCTGTGAGTGTGTACCTACCAAAACAGACTCAAGAACTACATGAACAAAAACTTACAAAACATATAAATAAGGTCAGATTTAAATAATTGGGGAAATGTTAATTTTTCATAGGTAGGTAAAGCAATATAATTAAATTGATAATTTTATGTGATTAACCTATTTAATGCTATCCCAATTAAATTACTAAGAAAAATTGCTGAAAACAGTAATCACAGAATTCATTTGGAAGAATAAAATGTTAAGAATTTCAATGAAACTAACCAAAACAAAAAAGAAAGAAGGTTTAGCAATAGCAGCCCTCAAAATTTGTAAGGCACAAAAGATCAAAACTATCTGGTACTGGCTAAGAATTAGAAAGGTAGATTGGGGAATAGAGTAAACATACAATGCATAGTAGTAAAGGATTATTTATAGTTAACCTTGTGTTTGACAAATGTAAAAATTTAAGTTTTGGAGATGATTCATTGTTTGGTTTTATATTTGGAGATGATTCATTGTTTGGTTATATATATATATATATATATATATATATATATACACACACACACACACACACACACACACACACATATATATGTATGTATGTGTATATATGTATGTGTGTATATATGTGTATATGTACACACACATATATATGTATGTATGTATGTGTATATATATGTGTGTATATATGTATATGTACATACACATATATATGTATGTATGTGTGTGTATATATGTATATGTATATACATATACATATACACACACACAGAGAGAAAATTGGCAAACTGTAGTGTGACAGAAATTGAACATAGATCAAATGTCTTAAACTATGTACTGAGTAAGACAAAATAGATACATGACCTAGATAGAAAAGGAGATATCACAAGAAAATTAGAACATCCAACATTACCTTTCAGGTACTATTCAGTATGAATAAACAAGAAAGAGAACATTATGAAGTGTAAAACGGAAAGTTTAGATTACATTAAATTTAAAACAGTTTATATAAATAAAACCATTGTTTCCAAGATTTGAAGAAAAGCAGTAATCTCCAGAAAAAAAGATAAAAAGAAGCTTATGTAGTATGGTTTTTCATTTATATTTTGAATACACACATAGACACACATACATATATGTATGTATGTGTTTAATTGTAGACTTCTGTAGAGTAGGTTGGGCAATGAAGGTGGGAGAAAAGAAATGTATAGCAGAGAACAAAAGCACAGAATAACTGGGTAGCCTTGAAATAAGATGTAATATTGTGGTTATTTGCATAATTTTAAAAAGAATAAACAGTCTGAAATGGAAATGCATGGTTTTATATTGTATCTTTTTATGTTCTCTGTAAATGGAAATGTTCTTTGTTTTCCTCTTTTTATTTAAGTTTATTTTTTTTAAAGAACAGCCTTAAAAGCACTTTTCAATCCAGGTTTTATCTTTATATTCTTCAAAATCATATAGCAGTAGAAATTATTTTATTAAATGTTGCAAAAAGTCAACAACAATTAAGCTTTAAGGGTGAAATATGTGCTTACCTTAATGATTTCCTAGGTGATAGAAGGTACAGTGCAGATTCCAGTCAAAATAATCCTATAAATTTGGTGAAGTATCTCAAATATTGTTGTTTGCTGATGCCATTATAGTAATTGTATTGGGAGCCAAAACACTTTAGTTTTTTCAGTGAATTCCACAAGTGTGGGGAAAAAAATGAAGGTTGGCAAAATTTTGGTGCAGAATAAATAAAATTAAATTTAGGTCTATTAGATACAAAAACTAAATCAGTAAGCATTTAAGTACTTATTGCCTGCCAGACATAATTTTATTTATATTTTAAGGTGAAACACTACATTAAAATACTGTCATAGAAATTTTCTTTGTATTACATAGCATCAGAGTTCTCTGGAATATAATTTGGGGAATATTTTGATTATAAAAATGTTATTGATATCTTTTAGGAGATTTTTCTCTGTGATTTGCATGAAACTATGAAGCTGAATCAATAATTATAGTCCATATCTCTTTGTAATTGTTGTAGTATAAAGTATTTAGTTTAGAATCCTACATGCTGCTTGTTGTGCTACCTGTTCCTCCTGTGACCCTAACGAAATCATTGATTCTCTTTGGGTTTCAGTATTTCTCATAAAAATGAAAAGATTATGATTTGTACACAAAGAATCTTAATTAAAAATTATGTGATCATATAATATGCTATTACATCATCATGAAAAAAAGATAGCATAAGTAATTTGATACGGTTTCTCAGAATTAAGGACTTGCCAACAATAGCTCCTTATGAGATAAAAAGTTATTTAGAAAAATTTGTTATAGTTTATAAATTAAGTTTTAAAGTATTTTGTGATTGTATTGGCTTAAAAGTGCTATTACCAAAGAAAATGCTTTTTTTTTTTTTTTTTTCTCCCTAGTGTGTTTACTGTGGTTAGATCTGCTTAAGCTATAGTGGTTTCACAGCCATTATTTATTCAACAAACTTGAAATGTCTATTTGGCATAAAGCACTAGCTAAATGTTGGGGAAGATATAAAATTTAAGAAGGGCACCAACTTTTCCCCTAAAACTTACAGACTAGTAAGGGAGCTCAGTGAGAATGAAAATTTTATAGCCTTCCCAGCAATACTTCATTGAAGTATAGGGACTTGGGCAAAAACATGGAATTATTCTTGGAATAGCTAGAAAGAATGATAAAGAAATTGAGCTACAAAATATTTTTTCACTTGAGAAAAAGAGCATTTGGTAGTATTGCAGATTGTCATTTATATTTTTAAAAAAACCTTATCAAATGTTCTATAAATGCTATTGTTGTGGAAAATGTTAAATATTGGTAGGCATTACTCATACATATATAGGATTCCAGAATCAACAAGAAGTTCTTGTTCTATATATGATAAAGTTTTGAAGAACCATCTGGAGCTGTAGTATAGTAATCTCACTTGGGTTTTCCATAGCTCTTTATCCAAATATCCACTGACTTTGGATCCTAGGTGACCGGTAAAAGAGATTCTTGTTCAAGTACTCAGATATATAAACATAAAGCTTAATAACAGTTCCACATTGTGGCTTTCTCCATTGCAGGTTCAATATTTCAAAATGGGAATGTTGGAGGAGTGTGGAAGCCACAGAGAAACAGATTAGAAACTCAGAAATACACAAAATGTGTGTGTGTGTATACGTGTGTGTGTATGTGTGTATATTTTATATATATATACATATATATATGTATATATATATATACATATATATGTGCATATATATATAATATCAACATATTTTATATTTTAATATCATAATAAAGCTCTTTTTCTCTATTAAAAAGGGAGGACCAAAAAGTTTTATATGAATTTTCCAAATTGTGATGGCACCATGCCCGTAACCCTTATGATATGGAACTGTATTAACCATTGTCACTTTCAGATTGTAGTTCTTCATTATAATTATGGTTTCATATATCTGTTATGCTCCAGAATGAGTTGTGGTAAAGTTACAAATACAGTGTAGTGAATTTGAGCCCTAACCTGGAAATCGAACAAAATTATTTTTGACTAGACATTTCTTACATGCTTTATAGCCTGCTGTGTTAGATACTGACGAAGAAGTAAAATTTAGATAATTGAATTTATCAATTATTAAGTCCCTATTATTCAAAAACAGGAACTATAAAGACAAAAATAAATAATCCTTGTTTTTAGGAGCTTACTGGAGCAGATATGCATGATAAAATAGTATATAGTATGTTCACAAATGAGTGAATTTTAAAAATACTCAAAATATTGTTAAGGGAGCACCAACAACAGGGGAAATCAAGGAAGGCCACAGTCCATTAAGTGATAAGATAATATATATAAATAACTATAATGTACACATTATATTGAATTGTAGATTTCCAAAACAAAATGTTTTATTACATTCAAAAGAATTTTTTTTTTTTTTTTTTTTGCCAAAGGCCTCTTGGAGAAGGTAGCATTTGCATTGAGCTTTAAAGAATAGGTAAGAATACATGAACTGATGCTGAGTGAAATGTGCAGGGCCAGGAAATCATTATATACTTCAACAACAATACTAGATGATGATTATTTCTGATGGACGAGGCCCACTTCAACAACAAGATGAACCAAATCAGTTCCAGTAGAGCAGTAATGAACTGAACCAGCTACACCCAGTGAAAGAACTCTGGGAGTTGACTATGAACCATACATAGAATTCCCAATCCCTCTATTTTTGTCTGCCTGCATTTTGGATTTCCTTCACAGGCTAATGGTACACTGTTTCAAGTCTGATTCTTTTTGTACAGCAAAATAACTGTTTGGACATGTATTTAACTTGTACTTTAACATATTTAACATGTATTGGTCAACCTGCCATCTGGGGGAAAGGGTGGGGGGAAGGAGGGGAAAAGTTGGAACAAAAGGTTTTGCAATTGTCAATGCTGAAAAATTACCTATGCATATATTTTGTAAATAAAAAGCTATAATAAAAAAGATTAAAAACAAGTTAAAACTATATACAATTAAATTTAGGTCTATTAGATACAAAAACTATATTAAATAAATTAATTTTTTAAAAAATAAACATTTTTAAAACTATAAAAAAGGATAGGTAAGAATAAAATATTTGCAACCTTACCATACCCAATGTGCTTGTCCTCATTTGATCTCAGATCAAATAGGTTTGGAGATTGCCTAGGAATACTGGGTGTTGTAGTCTCATCTTCCTGAGATCAAATCCAGCTTCAGACATTTCCTGGCTGTGGAACTATGGGCAAGTCACTTAACCTCTGTTTGCTTCAATCTATTGGAGAAGGAAATGACAATCCAGTCTAGTAATCTTTGCCAAGAAAACCTCATGGGCAGTATGGTCCATGAGATCACAAATCATTGGACACAGCTGAACAGCAAGAAGTAATAAAAGAGATGAGGTATGGGAAAAAACGAACTGGTTATAAGTAACTAACAAAGACATTGAGTTGAAAAAGTTATTGAAATTTTAGTCACAGAATCAGTTGTCACTTGATTCAACCGAAGCATCAGAGTAAAGCACCCTTTCAGAGGTGTGCTGGAGAAAGAAGTCAGGAGAATTGGGATGGACAATGAAGTGGGGTGAAATGAAGAAATAAACATGGCTGGCTTATACATTTTTCTTAAAATGGAGGTTCTTTGATAAGTTGACCATTCAGAGAAATGGACCTAAGGTAGTGATCTTCCATAGTGAAAAAGTTGCTGTGACATGATATAGAAAGAAATCCAGAGAATTAGGCATGAACCCCAGAAGGGAATGGAGAAGAATTAGATCTAGAATAGATTTGCCATGTAGTGGTTCATGTACCTTTTAAGATAAGAAAGTACCTTTTTCAAAAATCAGGTTTTTAGAAATTATATTTAAGGAGGAAAGAGTGTACCATTAAATACTTACTTAGTCCCTCATTATTAATATATCATGGCTCTTTGCTAGACTTTTCTGTTTTATGAACTTAAAGATTTCTTCTTTCTGCCCAGACATGTATTCCAATCAATTCAGTTTTCATCATATCATTTTTACCTAAATGCTTCCTTCTCTGGCTCTCCATTCGTGCCTTTATTTCCGCACTTAAGCAACTTTTATTATACAATGTTGCCTCATTCTAATTACTTTTACCTTTTCTAGTCCATTTCTTTTCAATAAAATAAACCATAAAGGGTCAAATTCAATCACCAGTTTCATCCTGTCCAACTTCAAAGAAACATGAGAGTTCAATGTGTGTTTTTTGTTTTTAAGGAGAAGTTTGTAGACTATAAGGGAAAAGAAAGTACTGGAGAAAAATTAATTATTAAAGAAAGAATGACTAGGAGTAATTTGCAGCAAGAGAGCCAAGGCAAGGGGATGAGATTGAATTATATGACGTTAGCAAGGAGAAAGACCATCTCTTCATTTGAGACCGAAACTAAGGAGGAAAGGATGTTGAATAATTTCTAGAGAGTGTTGAAATGGGGAAGGAAGAGATCTCAATGGCAGATGGCCTTTTTTCTCAATAAAGTATGAGCTAAAATATTGTGCTGAAAAAGACTTGAAGTTGGATTTGAGGAGTAAAGAAAAAATTGGGAACTATACTGGGGGGAATTTGGACATCAATTGGGGATGATCAATGAGAGTTTGAGATCAGACAATATAATAAATTAGTAGTTTGCACAATAAAATTCTGAAACATCTTCACTACTGTTCAGAAGCATAATTTAAGTTAGCATTCTGTGTTTTATATCCATATTTATAGAACAAGAAGTCTCCATTTCTTTCTTCTTAATACCTTATATTTTGGCTTGTGACTTTTGTTATTTAACAGAAAATGCTTTATAAATTCCTAAATTGTCTTTTATTTACCAAATCTAATATTTTCAAAGATTTCATCTTTCTTTTTAGTGAGTAAACCCTAAATTATCATAAAAGCATTTTGACCCTATTGACGACTGTCTTTTGGACATTGTTTTTCTCTGGGTTCTTATGACACTGTTCTTTTTTTCTCTTGGTTGTCCTGCCTTATTTTCCTTTGTTTGTATCATCATCTATGTCCTATCCATATTTTATGAATGTATGCTGTTACTAACAGTTACTATGCTGTTACATGACCAGTTTCAACACATAAAATAGTGAGAAGCAGTAAAGAGAAAAAAAAGTATACAAAAAAGTCAGTGAGAGATCAAACAACTAACATCAGAAAGGCATTTAATGATGAAATTGTAAGGATAATAAGATAAAAAATGGAAAATTTAAGTATGTTTTTTAAAAGGCATTTAATAGGCACCCTTGTGTGTCTGTTCTATTCCCTCTTGAAATCTTTTCTTTTTAGTGATTTTTATAACTTCTCTAAAAGCTTCAATTATCAGATACTTGCAGATTTATATAGTCTCCTTTTTGAACTACATCATCAACTGCTTATTGGAACTTTCCATTTTCATATTAGATAGGCATCCTAAACTTAGCATAACTAGAACAGAATTCATTAATTTTTTTCCACGTACCTATCTTCCCAATTTTTCTTTTGTCGGGGAATCACTAGCCTTCCAATCCCCCAGGTGCTCGACCTAGGAATAATCTTTAAAATTTTTGTCATTTGCCAAGCCTGTCTCCTTCTATAACATCTTTCCCGTTTGTCCTTTTGCCTTCACTCTAATCTATTCATCTACTTGGGCCTCTCCTCACCTCTCACTTGTACTACAATAAACTCATAAGTCTCATAATGAATTAATTCAAGTTTTTTTTTTTTTACTTTTCCAAAGAATCTTCTACTTAGCTATCAAAGTGATATTCCTAAAGAACAATTGAAAATTATAATTATCCTATTCAAGAAGTTCCTTGCTGACTCAAGGATAAAATAAAAACTTTTCTGTTTGATGTTCAGTGCCCTTCAAAGCCTGACTTTATCTAGCCTACCTTTCCAGAAATTTTAAGTACTTTCCTTTGTACACTCTATTTGTACACTCTATCTAAATTAGACCTACTTCTACCTTCTATAAGATCATTTTCTGGTCCTCTATATTAATGCCTATCTTCTTAGATTATCTGCAATATGCCTTATATAAATCCTGTTTTTTAATACTCTTTACTTGTTGTCTCCCCACCTAAAGTCACTGAAAATAGGGACTAAGTTTTTTTTAACCTTTCTTTGTGGTATAGTCCCTGACATGTCGTTAAGTGCCTCTTAAATGCTTTTTTAACAGATTAAAATTTTCCATTTTTTTATCTTGTTTATTATCCTTACAAATTTCATTGTTCAATGTCTTTCTGATGTATTAGTTTAGTTTGATCTCTCACTGATTTTTTTAATATACTTTTTTTTTCCTCTTTGCTGCTTCTCAGTATTTTATGTGTTGAAACTGATCATGACTTTTCACCATCCTCCTTAGTAAGAGTTTCAGTATTATATTTGCTAATTTATCCTGGTAATAGTGGTTTTTTTGTTTCTTCATTTCATGATCCAGAAAAGCGAGAGGGAAATCTCATAAAAGTATTTATATAAGGGTTCCTAAATGAGTTTAACTTATAACATATATATATAAACTTTAACTTATAACTTACTAACATGAGAAATGTTGACTACCATATCTCTTTATTACTTAAGTACAAACAGGTAAGTTAATACATTCTAGAAACTGTTACTCATAGCAACCTCTTTTCCCTTTTCTGTACCATTGTTATTACTACAGAAATATAAAGGGGCCATCCTGAACTGATGACAATTTTTTTCCTCATGAATTACCATCACTAAAGGGTATTACTAAATGTCTTCCTGTTATGATGAATCTCTCCATATTTATTTAGTTAGGCTAATCCTTGGAAAGTAGATATAGTCTGTTTTGACATCATATTTGCACAAATCTCTATTCCACTGCCTCCTTGTAGCATGAAGGTGATAGTTCTAAAATGAATGAAGTAAAATTTTGCTCAGGAGTAGAATCTACCATGATAATAAAATTAGACTATAAATGAAAATTATTTTTTACATTAAAGATTATAATTTTTATTATTTATTATTGTATGAGTATAATAATTTAAATTTTCTGAGTAAGAATCTTCAAATGCAGATTTGTTCAAGCTTGATCAATCCTTTTATATGAGTGGAAAAGGTTTAAAGTTTCATGAAATTGACGTTCTTTTAAGTAAATATTACATAGAATTTCACTAGAGGGTGCTGTATAAACATTATTACAAAATATAAAGAAGTCCTCTTGGTTACTGTTATTGGTATATGATTTTTACCCATTTAAAAATATTGTTTTTGAGAGGGAAAAAAGACTCATCATAGTTGAAGCTAGTAACAGTATTAGCAAATATTCTCATTTAAATATTGAATATTTTTGTTTTGTTTTTTTCCCAGGAAATGTATGACTCCAGTCATGTATGCAGCTCGAGAAGGCCATGCCCAGGTTGTTGCTCTCCTTGTTGCTCATGGAGCAGAAATAAATGCCCAAGATGAAAATGGTTACACAGTATGATTCTTTCTATTCTCTAATGTTAGAAGATCTTATATCTACAACATAGATAATAATATAAAAAAAAATCCTTCAGGCACTAGTAAAAGTTAGGAGGTGATAGACTCACTGGACATGTCCTTATCTAATATCAGAAAAAGGCACCTGCTTCCTTTGATTTTTGTCTCAGGCAAGCAGAACTTCTGCTTATCTACAAAGACTAAGCTTAGCCTCTCAAATAGAAATATTATAGAAAAATTTTGCACTAACATATTAACTGGATAGATCTTTTTATTCCATGGAACCACAAAACTTTAGTTTGGTTTTTTTTTTATTTTATTTTTATTAAAATTAGGATGTGATAGGGTTTGGAATTAACTTTAGGAGTAAACACACCTATAATAATATAAATTTAATTCTTTTTATTGATATTTATTTAATAAAAATTCCTTGTTTTCTCTTTTACTCTTTTTTCTTTTCTTTTCTAGGCCTTAACATGGGCAGCACGTCAGGGTCATAAAAGTGTAGTTTTGAAATTGCTTGAACTAGGAGCTAATAAAACAATACAGACCAAAGATGGAAAGACAGCAGGAGAGATTGCTAAGCGAAATAAACATCCAGAGGTATTGTCCCAAACATAAAATCTAACTTACAAAGGTGGAAGAGATGGTAGGAAAAGGAAAATGTATTCAACCCAATGCTTTATCGGAAATAAAATGTTTCATAATGTCATAATGATGAATTTGATGAGCAATCAGAGCTTCAACTATGATGAGTCTCTTTTCCCTCTCAAAAACAAGAGTTACTAAAACTTCACCTAATACCATATGGCTATAAATTTAATTGTATTATTTGCTAAATTTGAGGTATAAAAACTTGGCAAAATGAATTTTTAGAAATGAAAATTTAGAAATTCAGAAATGAAATTATATGAAGATGTATTTATTTGAACATACTGAATATTCAGTAGGGGCTTTGAAGTTAATTTTCCTGTTTAAAAAAATAGCTGTCTCAAAACTTGAACATATGAAAGTAACATTGTTTTGTTATCTTAATTCAAAGAAATTTAATTCAAAGCATAGCATTTCATTGTATTACTATCAACTAAATAAATATGGAAAAAGAGCACCTACGTAGTCATGATGCATATACTTTATAAATAGCCTTACATAAAAGACTGTTTTGTAGAGCATGATTGACATATTAGTAAATATTAATTTTTGCATATTATTAGTAAATTACCTGGTTGCCATTAGTATCAAGTCAGAATTTTAATGATATGACTGAAGGTTGCTGTAAAATAGTGCAAAAAAACTCAGAATATTTGTCTTGAGAACAAATTATAAGATTCGAAATAAAACATTAAAGATTAATTTTTAAATCAGGACAGCAGATTGCATACTAAATTTGATTTCTCATATGTCATCATCGGTACCTTGCATACTATAGGCTTACTAATATCACTGCTTGTTGAATGAAATCAAAAGATCATTGTGGTAATTAACTGCCATATATTAAAAAACTTTTGTTCTAATTGTCAAACACAAAATACAAAAAAGAGCCTTGGAGTCACTAACATTATCTGTGTAAAGTCAAAATAATTTCCCAAATAAATTTCTAATATTTATGTTTTATTCCTGAAACTTGGAGAAAGCAGTCTTTAGCTGGATTAATTTACACATAGATTATATTTTATTTCATACAATAATAATTATATTGCCATACTCATTTACTTGTTAAATTATCTCCCAAAGATTATTGAGATTTTTTTTGTTTGCATCAAATGTTTTGACATTATTAATCAAAATTGTGTAAAATATACTCTAAGAACTGGTCAATTAGATTGTTTCCTATTTAAATTTTGACATTCACATTTTGAGTTATATACCTTAAGATGTGAAGAGAAGCATTTCCACATTGATATGTATTTTCTAATGTGAGGTAGATTTTTTGAAACTTTCCTAATTTTATTTTAATTTTAAATATGCTTGATCTTCCAATTGTTTTCTTTAAGAAATTACTTTGAAAAAATACTTTTTGTCTCCTTCACCTCACTAAAATTCCTATTAAGGATGTAAGTGATCATGGGTTTCAGTAAACTTAAAAGTTAAAATGAATCTCATCATCAATTTTACCCTTATTTAAATGAGTTTGTTAAAATTTTCAGCTCTTCACTTTACTTTCTTTGACTGTGAATCCATTGCAAGGAAAGCTCCAGCACCTAACTAAAGAAGAAGCTATATGTAGACTTTTGACAACAGATGGTGATACAGGAAAAGAGCACAAATTTAGGTAAAGTTACATCACTATAATTTCAAATTTTAATTCAATATTAATTGTGTGACTTGTTAGAAATTGAGTGACTGAATAATACGAATATTGTAAGTTATATGTTGACCTAATATTGCAATAAGCTAGGATGATTTCATTTGAAATAAACCACATTTCAAATTTTTCACCAAAATATCACAAATTAAACATATCCCACTGCACCCTACTCCCAACACCTCCCACCTTCCCTGTTACTGTTGAGGGCATCACACATACATACATACGTACACACATACACACGTGTACACACACACACCATCACACATACATACATACGTACACACGTACACACACACACACACACACACACACACACACACACCCCAAGGTGTTGCCAAGGAGTGCTGATTTCACCTTTGTAACATCTCCCAAATATATACTCCTTTCTCTTCTCTTTCTCTCATTGCCATCCCTCTAATACATGACCTCATCATCAGACACTTTAGTTATTGAAGTAGCCTGCTGATGGGTCTTCCATCTTCCTGCCTCAAGCCTCTCCCCACTCCAATCCATTCTCCATTCAGACACTAAAATTATTTTCATAAAACTCAGGACTTATCATATCACCTTCCTACTTAATATCCTATGACTTTCTATTGTCTCTGTGATCAAATATAAAATGCTTTGTTTGACATTCAAAAACCTAGGTCCCTCCTTTCTTTCCAATCTTCTTACACTTTCCTCTATAACACAGATGCTTCAGTTCAGTGACACTGACTTCCTGGCCGTTCCACAAACAAGGTACTTCATCTCTGTTCCAGGCATTCCTTCTTACTTTTCCTCCATGCCAAAAAATCTCTACCTCCTTTTCCCAACCTACTTTGTCTTTCCTCTGTTAGTTATTTCCTACATAGCTTGTTTTGCATATATTTACTTGCATGTTACCTCTCCCATTAGATTGTAAGCTTTTTGAGGACAGGGACTGTCTTGTGCCTCTTTTTGTATCACCACTGCTTAGCATAGTAGTCTGGCACCTTTTGTTGTTTTTTATCCATCCAAGTCCTTTATGACCCCATTTAGGATTTTCTCAGCAAAGATATTGGACTGGTTTGATATTTTCTTCTCCGACTTATTTTACAGATGGGGAAGCTAAGACAAACAGGGTTAGTGATTTGCCAACAGCTAGTAAATGTTTGAGGCCATAGCTGAACTCAGACCCAAGGCTTTAGCCACTTACTACCTACCCTACCTAATCCATAGTATAACTCTTAATAAATATTTACTGATTGATTATATAGCACTTACTTTAAAGTCTGCAAAATGCTTTATAATATAATCTCATTTGATCTTCACAACAACCTTGGAAGCTATGTATTATTATTTTCATCCCCATTTTACAGCTGAGGGAACTGACTTGCCCAGGCTCAAACAGCTAAGAAGTATCTGAGGCTGAATATAAAACTTGGGCCTTCCTGACTGTCGGTTCATAATGGTGTTCAAGTAATATTGTACCTTGTTTTTGGTTCCTATTTATAAGAAGGTAGTATTTCTTATAAGTCAAAAAAATTGTCCTATAGTTTAAGGCCATTAATCAATTAAACTAAAAAATTCAGGTGAGTGACTAGCTAATAATAATGTTAACTTCAATACCAAAAGATAGTTCTAAACTAGGAAATTATTGGGAAAGCATTCCGTATTTGATCACAACTTAAATACCCTTTATATCTTTTACACTTCAGAAGTCTTGATATTTACTTTAATGCATTTAGTGTCTATTTTATGTATATAAAAATCTTTGATTTATGTGAATATTTGATAAATATTAGTTACTTGTTTATGTGCTTTTCTTCTCTCCTCAAATTGTTATGAATATATATATATATAGCTCATATACAGCTTTTGGTGATCTGGAAGTATTTTTACATGGACTTGGACTTGAACATATGACAGAATTACTAAAAGTAAGTTTTCTTTTTTAAAAAAAAAATAGTGTATTTTACTCTGAAATTACATTCAGCAAGACTTTTACAATGTCAAAGACCTTTATAATTATTTTTAATTTAGGAAACTTTTTTTCTTTTTACAATGGATCTGGAAGTGTGTTTTAGTGATTCTTAAATATCATCTAATACATACATACAATTTCAAGATTATTAGGCTATTAGTCACTCCACAACAATTTTCCTTTTTAGCAAAACACTAGTTCTTTTTCTATAATAGCTTTTTCATTTTCAAAATATATGCAAAAGATAGTTTTCAATATTCACCCTATAAAACCCTGTGTTCCAAATCTTTCTCCCTTCCATCCTTTCACTTTCCTCTCCTACACAGCAAGTAATCTACTATAGCTTGAACATGTGTTAATTCTTCTGTATATAATTCCACACTTATCATGCTGCACACAAAAAAATCAGATCAAAAAGAAAAAAAATAACAAAAAAAGCAAGCAAAACAATAACAAAAAGATGAAAATACTGTGTTGTGATCCCCACTCAGTCCCCATAGTCCTCTCTCTGGGTGCAGATGGCTCTTTCCATCACCAGTCCGTTGGAACTGGCCTCAATCATCTTGCTGTTGAAAAGAGCAAAATTAATCATCATATAATCTTCTTGTTGCTGTGTACAATGTTCTCTTGGTTCTACTCACTTCACTCAACATCAGTTCATGTAAGTCTCTCCAGGCCTTACTGAAATCATCCTACTGATCTTTTCTTATAGAACAATATTCCATAACATTCATATACTTAAACTTAATCAGCCATTGCCCAACTGATGAGCATCACTCAGTTCCAATTCCTTGACACTATAAAAAGGGCTCTGCAAAGATTTTTACATTTGTGGGTGGTCCTTTTCCCTTTTCTATGATCTCTTAGATATAGGCCCAGTAATGCACTGTTGTATCAAAAGATATGTACACTGATAGCCCTTTGGGCACAGCTCCAAATTGCTTTCCAGAATGGTTGGATCAATTCACAATTCCACCAACAATGTATTAGTGTCCCAATTTTCCCACATCCTCTCAGCATTCATCATGATCTTTTCCTGTCATCATAGCCAATCTGAGAGATGTGTAGTGGTATCTCAGAGCTGTCTTAGTTAGCATTTTTCTGATAAATAGTGATTAAGAGCATTTTTTCATATGACTAGAAATGGCTTTAATTTCTTCATCTGAATATTGTCTATTCATATCTAACCATTTATCAATTGGAGAATGTATTATTATTAATTTGAGTCGGTTATCTATATATTTTAGAAATGTCTTTTATCAGGTTTTCCCAGTTTTCTGTTTTCCTTCTAATCTTGTCTGATTGGTTTTATTTGTATAAAACCTTTTTAATTCATTATAATCAGAATTATCCATTTTGCATTTCATAATGTTCTCTAGTTTGGTCACAAATTCCTTCCTTCTCCACAGATCTGAGACGTAGACTATCTATCCCTTGTTCTCCTAATTTGCGTATAGTATCCTATATGAACCCATTTTGTCCTTATTTTAGTATTGGATGTTAGGTGTTGATCAGTGCCTAGTTTCTGCCATAATATTTTCCTGCAATTTTGTGAGTTCCTATCCCAAAAGATTACTAATAGAAATTGACTATTGTGTCTTGTGAGCCTAACTCATTCCACTGATCAACTATTCTATTTCTTAGCCAGTACCAAATAGTTTTGATGACCACTGTTTTATAATATAGTTTTAGGTGTGGTACAATTAGGCCATCTTCATTTGTATTTTTTAATTAATTAATTTTTTGATTCCCTTTTTGTTCTTCCAGATGTATATTGCTATTTTTTCCTAGCTCTGTAACTTCTTGGCAGTTTTATTGGTATGGCACTGAATAAGTAGATTAATTTAGGTAGAATTGTCATTTCTATTATATTATCTTGGCTTTTCCATGAGCACTTGATATTCTCCCATTTAGATCTAACTTTATTTGAAAACACTAGTTCTTAAAGAATAGTCAGTCTCTTCTGAATCCCACTATTCTGTAATCATTCCTTTCATGTAATTCCACTATCTATTTGGAATTCTTTACTCCAGTTGGCCTTGAATTTTCATCTGGAAAACTCAAGTTAAAGAAACCCTGAGTTAAAGGACATTTATTAGTATGACATAACAGTAGAAATGAATCGTATTATTGAAGTAAAACTTACAGTTAATTTGATAGATCTAGTTTGGAAAGGGAATGTTTAGAACTAAAGTTCAGAACCAAAGTTTAAGTTTTATATTCTATAATAGATTGGAATAATTTTGTATTTGATATGTATTATGGAAAGTTTTTTTCCTTCTACTGAATTAATAGTTTTTTTGTTTGTTTGTTTGTTTGTCTTTTTATCCAGGAAAGAGACATAACCTTACGGCAACTTCTGACAATGAGAAAGGAAGACTTCACAGAGGCTAGTATTTCTGATACCATTGCATTGTATTATATTTTTGTATTAACATATTTTTGAAAGTTATTATTTTTTGTTTTAAATTCTAGAATAGGATTTTAACTGATAATTGAGTTTTTCCCTTTTCCTTTTTTTTAAGTCACCAGTTTCCTATACTTGCTTTACCAAAAAAAAATTAAAAGGCACAATTACACTGTTAATTTGTTTTTTATTTGAACTGTAAAGATGTCTCAACTTGGGCAAAATACTGTTTGCATTTTGAATACAAAATATATTTATAAACACTAGACCATTATTGAGTTTGATTCTTTCAGTAAATCTCTCAGATATTGCATCTACTCCATAGGATCTTTGCAAAAAGTGTATGATTGTCTTGCCATCTAGTGGTTTTAATGAGCAGTTACTGTTTGGACAGCATTGTTTGTCCTTTGTTTTCTTAGAGGGCCATGACATCAGGAAAATGATACCATGACATGCAAGTACATTGGATTTAAGTGCCTCACTCTCCCCTCCAGAGCCATCTGGATCCAATGGCAAAATATAAATCAAGATAACTGGAGATGGCCCTGGATGAAATGGGAAACTTCGTAGTAAAGACTACATGCTGTTACTTTATTGAATTAAAAATAGAAGAGGTCTGATACAGGAGAGAGGCTGAATGTTATAATCTGTACATATACTGACCCCTTTTTTAAAAATAAAATCCAACTATATTGTTTATTTCTCTATTGGAGTCTCAGTATTGCCTACTCTTTTTAGACTTTATATCAAAATTATTATTAAGTAATTATGTCAATTATTACTTATTGACATAATTACTTATTAACAATAATTTGTTAGTAAAAATAGTAATATAATAAAAATAAACATAGTAAACATAAAAAATTCCTAAAATGAAAACATAAAAAATATGTACTAAAATTTAACTGATATTGAATTAGAAAATTGTTAAATTCATTTTTGCAATATCATATTATAATGAATAGAAAGAAAGAATTGGCCATGGATTCAGTTTTCAATCAGTTAAATCCTACTTTAAACATATATTGGCTATGTATAAGCCAGCCTAGGCAATGAGTATTTATTAAACATCTACAGCCAAGCACTGTGTTTAGTGATGAGGATACAGACAGATTAAAGATATTCCTTATTCTTAAGGTGTTCACAGTCTAATCAGGGAGATAGGATGAGAATAATTACGTTTAAAAAAGCTATTTATATAATATACTAGAAATAAGAGAAAAAAAGGCAAATCAAATAACCTCTTAGTGTTCCAGACCAGGTTTTCTTAAACTTTTTCTATTCACAAACTCTTTTAACCCAAGAAATTCTTACGTTATCCCAGGTATACAAATCAAACATTTATTGATATTACATTGTCATTTAACATTTTGAGAAATTGGGCTCTATATAACTCTTTAAGAATAGTGATTATAAAGAAGATACCTGCATTTATTATGAAATTTTCTTCATTTAGGAATTTCCTGTGTAAGTGAGATCACAGGTCCAATTGCTGTCTTTATTTCAGTATGTCGTTTATCAAATAACTACCTTTACTAGAAATCTTATGTATAACTCTCCTAATCATAGTACCTCAAAAATTTTTAAATTTAGAGTGGAATTACTAATATTAGAGACCAACAAAAAATACTGGATGCTGTTAAAGAATTACAGGTAGAAGAGATAAAATTTGGAGAATTGACTGAAGTGATAAACTTGGAAATCAGGTAAGATAAATGTATTTTGGCCAAATTAAATTAATAAGCACAGATGTATGGGGGTTTTCCCTAAACTCATTGTTATTTTTCATTTGCTGGTGATAGTTCTGATTATTGAATAATATTTTTAGACAGATTTAAAATTTTTTGGTTGGAAAATATTAGTTTGGTTTTTTTTTAAGACATTCTTTCCCTCAAAGAATTTTGTAGAAAACATTCAAACATTTGGAAGGGAATTAGATTATGTGACTTATAACTCTAAAATTCTCTGATTTTACAAATTTTGGTTTTTTATATTAGCTTTTAAAAGCATATTATAAATTAATGAAATAATACATAATCTTATGAACAAGATATATTCTCCTTTGCCCTATTTTTTGTGACATCTTGTTAGAGGCAAGTACACAATTAACTACTCACTTTTCTTAGAATGGCTCCTATTTCTTTGCTTTTTTTATTTTAAGGTTCATTTTAAAAGCTTGTTGTTTTGATTAGTTAGTAAATGCTTATTTACTTGACTTTTCTTGGAGTCTTAGAAAATAACTCCTGTCCCTTTAGTATTTATAATCCTAATGTCACCGACTTTCTATTTCATTTGGCACTGTTTCTAATTCAAAGACTTTTTATGTCAAAAACTTATAGTCAACATCAAGAAAATTCATGTTCAAAATTATAGCATTTTGTTTGACTCTAAATATTAATGATTGAAAAATTGATAATAAAGCTGTAGAATGTCAAGGTATAATCATTTTTATCCTAAAAGCATATAAAAAAAATAATCCTACTTTTCTCACTAATTCTTTATTCAGACTTGTCTGTGCAAAGAATTCATTCCTTAGCTGTTAGCTAGGCCTATTCAGTCTCTATGGAGCTTTATAAGTTGCTATTTAGAAAATGCCAGCAGTAACAATATATATATCCTGGAATGTACATATTTAATGCTGCTACTTAATAATACTGCTCCTTAGTAATGCTAATGTTTGGATGCACAAATTTATTCAGTCCTTATCTTTTATCATCTAAAATTCAGAAAATTGATTTCATTATGATGAAACTGAAGAACTGGAATGATGTCAAGGACTGAATATAACCTCCATATAAAGAGTGGTATCTATTTATTATGTCTTAAGAATTTGAATTCCTTAACAGTTTTGTAGATGGCTTACTCCTGTTTGTATTATTACTGTTGTTGTTTTTTTAATAACCTCTGATACCCCCCCATAAAAAGTATACAGAGAACACAAAAAAAAGTATTATATATGTAACCAGGAATTTCCTTTTCATGCTATTTGCTGTTTTAAAAGGAAAGTCATTTGTGACTTTCAAAACTGTTCTACTTGGCTATACTTTCTTTTGATTTTTCTTCTGTTCTTTTCTATGCATTTTTAAATGTTTTGATGCCCATCTTTTCTTATAATCCTTACCAATTTTCCAACATAGCTTCCCCCTACCCCATTAAAAAGGACAGGGGAGGAAAACATCTGTCAGATAAGCGTTAAGTCAAAACAAGTCAAATAAACTGAGTTCATACAAAAAAAATATTTTTTCTGTATGTTGAATCTGTCACCTGGAAATAAGTAAGAAGAGTCCTTATGTATTTTTAAATTATTTTCCTTTATGGTCTTGTTCTTATATACATTATTCTAATTCTACTCACTCCATATTATCTCATACTACTCAGGATTCTCTGCAAATGTTTTTTATTGTTTCTTACTGTACATTAATATGTAATCTATCTTGTATGTAATTTAAATTTAACCATTTCCAAATTACTTGCTACCCTATTAGATTCTAGTTTTGTTTTGTTTTAATTTCCCTTTTTTTCCCCTTTTTAACTTCTCTCTTAGGAACAGAAAGTTTATTTTGCTTCAGATGATTCCCATCTAGGTATTATCCGCCTTTTTAAACCCATCCTTCATATCTACTTGTTTCCTTCTTGAGCTTAATATAGAAAATCAAATTCTTTGTGTTCAACTTTTTTTTGTCCATTTCAGAGAAGTGTGGAGTTCATGTGAGTTATTCTTTTCTCCATTTTTATATTCTCTTCTTATGTACCCTATTCATAAGAGATAGCAAATTCCATTCCTTTTTAATTCATTACTCATTTGTACGGTAATATATTCTAACTTTTTCTTTCTCTTCTCTTTCCTCATTAAAATACTGATTGATAACTTACACAATCCACCCCTGGGTCTTATATTTTTCTTATTAAACTCTCTTAATATCATTTGAACACATTAAGATTCAGAAAGTATATTTGTTTCTTTTCCCATTAATAGAATATAAGCACTCCATCATCATATGGGCCTCTCCATTTGTTCAAATAAATTTACCTTTCTAGGTTTAATTTTTTTTCAATAAATGAAAATCATTTCTCTTTCACACTTCCCTGTCTTCTTAAAAGAAAAACATATAAGTGTATAAGTGCCATACACATGTATATAGTCAAGAAAAAGTAATTAAAAGCAATTCCCACATTAGTCATGTATCCAAAAAAAAAAACCAAAACAACCCTTTCAGCCTTCCATCACTTATCCATCAGGAGGTGTTTTGTCATGAATCCTCTGGAATTATGATTGGTCATTATGTTGATCAAGTTTTTCAGAGTTGTTTATTTACAATATTATTGTTATTGTAATAAATTTTCTCCTGTTTCTCATTTAACTCTGTATCAGTTCATTCATGTGTTTCAGTTTTCTCTGAAATCCTACTCTTCTCCAATTTTTTAGGAGAGAGTTATAGTCTAATTACATTGAAATTGTAATTTTTTCAGCCATTCTTCCATTGTTGAGTACCTTTTTAGTTTCCATTTCTTTGCCATTAGAATGGTTGCTGCAAATATTTCTGTTCATGAGGTCCGTTTCCTCCTTCTTTGATCTCTTTCTGATATTTAATATTGCTTGGTCAAATAGCATATGTGGTTGAATAATTAAGTCATTGTTCCAAATTACTTTCCAGAATGATGTGGCTAATTTACAGTTACACCAGTAAGTACATTAATATTAATGTATCTGTTTTTTTTCACATCCCCTCCAACATTTATCATTTTATCATACTTGCTAAACTGACAAATTTAAATAGAACTTGAGTTGTTTTAATTTGCATTTATCAAAGCATTTGTGTTGTGGAGCATTATTTCATGTGTATTTTAATAGATTGGATATCAAACTCAGCAAACTGCCTATAAATATTCTTTTATTGAAGAATATCTCCCACTGTTAGAAATTTGAGTTAAATTTCTGTGTATCTTAGAAAAACAAAATTTATCAAAGAAACTTTATATAAAGATTATTTTACAATTTTACTGCTTTTAATTTAAGCTGCATTATTTTTATTTTTGCAAAAACTTAAATTTTATATAGTCATATTTGTTCATTATGCTGTCTATGATTCTGTCATTCTCAGTAATTTTAATAATGAATTTCTTTTTATGGTATGATGTTCTGTAGTTTCTGCTAAATTGCTTTATTATTTTCCCAATAGACTTTATCATATAATTCTTTTTTCAATAGATGAGAATCTTTGTGTTTATCAAACACTAGGCTAATGTCCTCATTTGCTTCTGCATATTATGTATTTAATCAACCTCTCTTTTTTTTAACCACTGTCACTTTATTTTGGAGAGAGGTGGTATAATTTGAGATCTGATCCTGCCAGGTTTCCTTTCATCACGCATTTTGCTATTACTTCCTTTGACATTCTTGATCTTTGTTATTCCTGAATGAATTTCATCTTTTCCCTATGTCTTTAAAGTAATTATTAGGTACTTTGATAAGGCTTTGAATAAATAAATTAATTCAAACTTTCAACTCACATGAACAACAACATGGAGAACTAGACCTTTTTCTTATCTCACCTCTCAAACTTCACCAAAATAGGAATTTTGAGCAAGAGTTCAAAGAGCAATTTCAACTGTTTTCACAGTGTAAGACACTAACAACCCTAACAAAGTTAAAAACCTAATGGATTAGCAGCCCAAAAGGCTAGGCCTTAAATTCCAAGATACTTGCTTAGCACCCTGCTCCCACTGGTATCATACTATAACAGAGCTGTAACAGCTGATTAAAGAGCTTGTAGCTTTCTTCTTTTAGCCTCAGAAAAACAAATGGCACAAACTTGCTTTGACTAACATTTTAGTGTAGCTCTGCCTTAGAGCTCAGCTAGAGTATTGATGATCAGAGAGAACTTCATCAGATTGCCAGTTTTTTTGGCTGTGTGATACTAGACTTAGCCAAAGTGATCAGCATCTAGCTGGGAACCAGTTCCCCTTCTCTATCTCCCAGAAGTGAATTGGGATAGAGACTGAGTTCATTAAACCATGAATTTCTCTAGTGGAAGTTGTTTCAAATAGCATTGAGGTCCAGCCCCTAGAGTAATCACTATCAAAGGGGGAAAAGTCAGAAAGTGATTAATTTGGGGAAAATAAGAAAAGATAATTACCAAACATCTTAAAAGAATGAAAACTCAGCAAGTGGCTATGAGAATAAACAGATAAACCAACAGGGAAGATATTAAAAACAGAGAGAATATGGTCTTCAGATCAGCTAAATAAGTCCAGACATCTGTGAATAGATATTACAAATGGGAACAAGGAGAGAGGGACAAGAATATGAGGTTTAGGGGAAGAGATCCTGTGGGAATACAGTTGAGTTAAAGTACATTAAATTAAATTAAAGTTTAAAAGTGTGTCTTTAGAAAAAAGAGAAAAGAAAGTCCCATTTTGGGAGGGGAAGAGAATAATATCAGAAATAAATGAAGAAAAATTTAAAGCTAACTTTTATAACTTTAAAAAAATCCAATAAAATGAAAAAGATGATTAGACTAGATAAGGAAAGAATATGACATTATGTTAACAAGAAATGGACTTCAAAGATAAAGACTAAACAGATAAAAAATGAAGGATAGAACAAAATTTATTATGGATTAGGTTAATCCAGAAAAAGAAAAGTTGCGGTTGATCTGACAAAGCAGAAACACATTCAGAACATAAAAAGGGATAAAAACAAGCCAAAAAATGTTATGGTAAAAAGAACCAAGCAACAAACCAATATCTGTATTAAACATATATCCCCAAATACCTTAATATTTAAATATGTAAAGAAAAACTGAAATTATTAGCCAAAATACAATAATGGCAGAAATTTGCCCTATTTCTTTTCTTAACAAATATATCAGAAAGTTAAAAACGAAACTAGAATTGAAAAAGATTGCTGGAGGAACCAGAGAAATCCAATAAATTTTTTTCTCACAATTATTTGCTATAGAAATAAAAAGCATAATTATGGGCAAAAAGAGGAATTTGTTATTGATATAATAGTTTATTTAGAAAATCCTAAAGAATCAGCAAACCTAGTATTTGAGGCAATAGCTTCAGCAAAGTCACTGGATACAAAATAAGCTCTCAAAAATCATTAGCATTTCCAGATAATAATATTAATAATAAAATATAAGAGAACAATAGAAAAGAAAATCCCAAATAATAACATGCATAAAATATTTGAGGATGAATCTACCAAAATATATGAAGTTTTTATATAGATTTTTTCATGTAGTGCTCTTTAAATAAAGAGAAACTTAAATATCTAGAGAATTATTCAGTGCTCATGGTTGAGCTGTGTCATGGCAACAAAATAAAAATGACATTAATTTGCTTTTTTATTGCTCTGTCAGTCAAATTATCAAAGTTAATCTTTACAGAATTTGATTCACTTGGACAAACAAAAGATCTAGAATATGAAGGAAAACAATAAAAAAAAAAAGATAGAAATAAAAGGGGAATCTAGATTCAAACTGTATTACAAAACAAAAATCACCAAAACTATTTGTTACTGTTTTTAAAAGGGTGGTAGATAGGTTAATGGATGATTCTAGATAAAGGAAAAACAGAACACCAGGAATCAGTTAACTTAGTGTTTAATAAACTAGAAAACATAAATTACTTAGGAAAGATTTCCATATTTGTTAAAAACTACTGTCAAAGAAATAAAATTAGGCCTGGAGCAACAATGTAAACCAAATTCCAGAATACATTATAAATGAATTCACCTTAAAATCAAAGATCATAATTTAATTTAATTTATGAGAAGAATAAGATACATACTTTAAATAGATGTATTCTTAATCAAAGGGCAGCTATGTATCCCTGGGTAGGTCATTTAATCTTATTTTCCTTTGATTCCTCATCTAGTAGAATGAGTTGGAAAAGGAAATGGCAAATCAGTCTGGTAACCTTACTAAGAAAACCTCAAATAGGGTCACCAAGAATAGTCATGACTAAAATGACTGAACAACAACAGTAATTCTTAACCAACTATGTTAGAAGCAATGATAAAAATAAAATTGATAGTTTTCATTACATGAAACTCAAAAGATTCTTAACAAAGGTAATGTATGTAGGATAAAAAGGGTAATGACTGAAAAGGTAAAACACTTTGTATAAAATTTCTCTTAAAAGTGTTGTCTAAAGAGAAATAAGTATATTTATAAAAGTCATTTCTTAATAAATAAGTGGTCAAATATTTGAACTACCATTTCTTTTTTAAATTTATTTGTTTTTTATTTATAAAACATATGCATGGGTAATTTTCCAGCATAAAACTTTCTCTTCCTAATTTTTCCCTCCTTTCACCTACCCCCTCCCTTAGATGGCAGATAGTCCAATATGTGTTAAATGTGTTAAAATATATGTTCAGTCCAACATACATATACATATTTATGCAGTTATCTTATTGTACAAGAACAATCCAATCTAGGAAAAAAAATGAGAAGGAAAACAAAATGCAAGCAAACATCAAAAGAAAGTGTAAAAATGCTATATTGTTGTCCACACTCAGTTCCCACAGGCCTCTCTCTGGGTGTAGATGGCTTTCTTCATCACTGAACAATTAGAACTGGTTTGAATCATCTTGTTGTTGAAGAGAGTCATGTCCATCAGAATTGATAATCATATAGTCTTCTTCTTGTTGTGTATGATGATCTCCTGGTTCTGCTCATTTCACTTAGCATCAGTTCATGTAGGCCTCTGGGGTCTCTCTGAAATCATCCTGGTGGTCATTACTTACAGAACAATAGTATTCCATAGCACTCATATACCATAAATTATTCAGCCATTCTCTAATTGATGGATATCCATTCAGTTTCCAGTTTGTAGCCACTACAAAAAGGGTTCCCACAAACATTTTTGCACATGTGGGTCCATTTCCCTCCTTTAAGATCTCTTTGGGATATAAGCCCAGTAGTAACACTGCTGGATCAAAGGGTATGCACAGTTTGATAACTTTTTGGGCATAATTCCAGATTGCTTTCCAGAATGGTTGGATTTGTTTATAATTCTACCAACAATGTGTCCCAGTTTTCCTACATCTCCTCCAACATTCCTCATTATCTTTTCCTGTCATCTTAGACAATCTGAGAGGTGTATAGTGGTATCTCAGAGTTGTCTTAATTTGTATTTCTCTGAACTGTAGTGATTTAAAGCACCTTTTCATATGACTAGAAATAGTTTGAATTTCTTCATTTGAAAATTGTCTGTTCATATCCTTTGATCATTTATCAGTTGGAGATGGCTTGAATTCTTATAAATTTTAGTTAATCCTCTATATATTTTAGAAATGAGTCCTTTATCAGAACTTTTGAATGTAAAATGTTTTCCCAGTTTATTGCTTCCCTTCTAATCTTGTCTGCATTAGTTTTGTTTATACAAAACCTTTTTAACTTAATATAATCAAAATTATCTATTTTGTGATCAGTAATGATCTCTAGTTCTTCTTTGGTCACAAATTCCTTCCTCTTCCACAGATCTGAGAGGTAGACTATCCTGTGTTCTTTTAATTTGTTTATGATACCATTCTTTATTTCTGGATCATGAACCCATTTCAGTCTTATCTTGGTATATGTTAGGTGTGGGTCAATGCCTTGTTTCTGCCATACTAGTTTCCAACTTTCCCAGCAGTTTTTGTCAAACATTAATGAACCACAATTTCTCAAAGAATTATTAGGTACTAACAAATAACTACATAAAGGAATCATCAAAATTATGAGTAATTTTAAAAGGTAAATTAAAACAACCCAACATTTTATTTTACTTCATGCCTTGCAAATTCACAAAGATAACAAAAGGTAGCCACAATCTATGTTTGAGAATTTATAAGAAGATAGATCCATTAGTTTGTTGTTTGAACAGCGAATCGATTAAAATCTAATTTCAAAATGACTAAAAATGTCTACAAATATAGATTCTGTGATTTTATCACTAGATTTTAATACTCCATTGATAAGAAAATACCTGTACACACTAAAATGTTTATAGTAGCACTCTTTGTGATAATAAGATTTAAAAATAAAGTAGATGTACTTTAATCAGGTAATGTTTGCATTTGGTGCATGAATGTAATGGAATGTTACTCTGCTGTTAGAAATGATGAATGTGGAGAAGTGTGTAAAGACCTATGTAAACTCATGTAGAGTGAGCAAATAGCCAAGAACCCAGAATACCATGACTGCAATCTCATAATTGTAAAGATCAATTATATACACAAAATTCAGAAGTGAATGTTGCATATTAAATGATGATTTCTATTATTATAGTAAATTATATTTCTTATTTTCCTAATAAACAGTATCACAGAATAAGCATGCCTCAAAAGATCTTTAGAAATCTATACTACCCTATTCCCTATGCAGAAGTGGTAAATCTGTAAGTATGGTATGTTGCACAAATTTTTTGCAATGTTATAATGTTATGCTACTTTTTTATTGTTTCTCTGGAAAACTATTTTTAAATGATATGACTCTCTAGGATATGAAAGAATAGAAAGGAAAATAAGAGAAATTCTGGTGATATAAATAAAATAATTGGGTAGCTGCTTGGTACAATCAACAGAGGACCAAGCCTGGAATCAGAAAGACTCATCTTCCTAAGTTCAAATCTGTCTTCAGTTACTTACCAGCTGTAACCTATGCAAGTCATTTAACTCTATTTGCCTCAGTTTCTCATCTGTAAAATGAACTGAGAAAGGAAATGGCAAACATTCCAGTATATTTGCATGAAAACCCCAGTTGGGGTCACAAAGAGTTGGGTGTGACTAAAAATAACTGAACAATAAGAAAATAATATATAAATGACATAAACAAGAATCTTTCTTTTAAAAAACATGCATTAATTTAAATAATAATGTTATTTTTACTGTATTGTCTCAGCCTTCCCATGAGCAATGTTTTTCCATTTATTTGTGTATTTGAGTATTTTGTAGTTAAATTCACATAATATCTGTATATCTTAGTAACTAGACTCCTTAAGTTGGTATTTTAAATGTATTTTTACTTTCTGTTTCTTCGTGCTATTTTGTTGGTAATAAGCAGAGAAACTGATGATTTATTTGCATTTTTCATACCTTTCAATTTTCCTGAAATTTTTCAGTTAACTTTTTAGTTGACTATCTAAGGTTCTTAAAGTAAACCACCATGATATCTGCAAACAGCAGTAATTTTGTTTCTTCTTTGTCTATATTTATTCCCTCAATTTATTTTTCTTCTTTTAAAATTATACGTAGCATTTCAAGATCTATTTTTAATAGTAGTAGTCATAGTAGGCATCATCAATTAACCCCTGGTTTTATTTAATAGACTATTAGTTTATTCCCTTATATAAAACACTAACTCTTGGTTTTTAAATAGATACTAATTATCATAATAAGGAATGATCTTTTTATTCTAATGCTTCCTAACATTTTTAACAGAAATAGGAATTGCATCTTATCAAATGTGTTTTCTGTACCCTGAAACAGTCATGATTTTTTTATTATTATGGTCAATTATATTTCTAGTTTTCCTAATAATGAACCAATATCATGTATCTGTTACAAATCCAATCTGGTCATAATGTATAATTTTTTATAATATGTAGTCTTTTTCTGCGGGTTTGCTATCAAGCCCATATTTGTATTATAGGAGGAATTTGGTAGGATCCTTCATTTTCCTAGTTTTGCACATTTAAGGCATAGGAATTAATTTTCTTTAAATGTTTTATAAAATTCTCTTGCAAATCCATCTTTTCCTGGGCTTTTTTTTTTTCCTTTAGCAGTTCATTTACAGATTGTTCTATTTCTTTTTATGATGTTAAATATGTTTTATGTTTATTGTTCTGCTATTATAGACATTTTATATTTTTGTAAATATTTTATACATTTCATTTTGTGTCAGCTTTATTGGTATTGTAGTTTTTAATAATTTTACTTTATTTCACAATTTATTGTGAATTATTGTGTATTATTTTCATTTTCAATAATTTGATTTTTCTCTTTTTAATTAAATCAACTAGTGATTTATTTGTTTTATTCATTTTATTTTTAAAAAGCTCCTAATTTTATTAATTTAATTTCTTGCATTCAATTTTGTTCATTTATTTGATTTTTCAAGATTTTTTTTTATATTTAGTTGGGTTTTCTGATTTGTTAACTTTCTAAATATTTTTGTTCCATGATTAAATTGTTACTATCCTCTCTATCTTTTTGATTAAAATGTTTAAAGATATGAATTTTCTTCCAAAGACCACTATGACTATATCCCCCAAATTTGGGGATGTTTGTCCTTTATTGCACATTGTCATTATTGCCCTAGTCTTTAACAAAATTGTCTATTGTTTCTGTGATTTACTTTTTTTGGTCCACCTATTCATTCAAATATTAATTTGTGTTAAATCTTCAATTAATTTTTAATCATTTTCAGCAATCCTTTATTGAATATAATTTATATTTCCTTGTGGTCCAAGAGAGTATATTTAAGATTACTACTTTCAACATTTTTGAGAGTTTTTTTTTCTTTTTAATATATATATAGTGTTCAAGAAACTGGTTAGCACTTGGTGGGGATATTAAAAAAAAAAAAAATAGTCCCTTCCCTCAAGGAACTTGCAATCTTACAAGGGAAGATAGTACACAAAAGGAAGCTGGAAAGGGATTAGTGAAAGGAGCTAAAGTACCAGACTGGGGAGTATGCTAATGAAGAGATGGTTGTTCTAAGAACCTTAAATTGATGTCTAAGGAGAAGCTAAGGACAGAGGGTACTGAAGAGATATAAGTGCCTAGGCTGATGTGACTTAGCACAGGGCTTCTTAAACTTTATCCACTAATGACCCTTTTCATCAAAGAAATTTTTTCACAAGCTCAGTCATATAGGTATATAAAATAAGTAAACAAAATCAAACATTTATTGATAATAAATTATAATTTCATGACCCCCATTTTCAGCTACATGATTCCATACAAGACCTATAGTTTAAGAAGCTTTGATCTAGCAAGATACTGAATTCCTGATGGCATCCATTCATCCTATTATTTTCTTATATTTGGCCGTTTATTTGTTTTTTTTTTTTCTTTTTTATAAAGGAATCATAAGAGATGTTGAGTCTATAGGTTGATACTGTCTGATTCTGCTCTTCCACTCCTTTTCTCTTTCCCTCTTCCTGAGATTAATCACAGGTTTTTATCCTTTCTTGACCTTTAAATCCCTCTTAATTCTTCCTCCATTGTTAAAGTGTTTTCTTTGGTGCCTGATCCTTCTCTGTCTCCTCTCCTTATTACTTTATGTTCCTTTTCTCCTTACCCTGACTGTTGAATGAAATGTGTTTCTGCACACATGTGTTTCAACTCCTAGGAGTGAATTCCTTGTTTTTACCAATTCAAATTAAGTTCCAGGACTGTTCACAAACCTCCACCCTTTCTTCTTTGTGTATAGTATGTGTACACTCCAATTAGGTGAGGTAATTTTCCCTATCTTTCTTTTTCCCATTTCTTCCTTTCTTTTCCCTTTCCTCTTGCAAGGTCATCAAAACAAACAAAAAAAATCACTTCCAAGCCTGCTTTCTTAGTAAATTCCTAATGTAACTCCTGATGGTGATGGTGTTTTCAGAGGATAAACTTATTATCTTTCTGTATTATATTGGAAACATCTGTTTATTTTATAAGCGTTTGGGTAGTCTCATGACTGCTCATTTACATTTATTGCTTTTATATTTCTCTTTATTTCAAAGTTTTGAAGTTTTCTTCAGGCTGAGAAGTCTTGTACTTTATTAAAAATCCATTATTCCACCTGTAGTATTATGCTTAGTTTTAAAAAGTAGGTTATTCTTGCTTATTAGCAAAGAGCACATATTTCTCCTTCTGGAATTGCATATTCCAGGAACTTCTTCCCTTTATAATGGTAGTAGGAGCCTGTGTGGCTCCTCTATACTTAAAATATTTGTCTGATGGCAGATGTTTTTTTTTTTAAACTTGAAATTTTGACTAGTCTACTTGGAAATTTTTATTTGGGGTTTTCTTTATAGATTTTTTTCACTATGCCTTCTGGTTTTCAGATATTTGGACAGGTTTTTTTTTTAAATAATTTCTTTAATTTGATGTATAGGCCCCTTTTTGTTCATAATTTTCCAGTAAAAGAATGATTCTTAAATTATCTCATTCTTTTTCAGTGACTTTGTCCCATTCCCAGAATATTGCTCCTCATCTGTCCCTCCTGAATTCCCTCACTTCCTTTGAGTCTCAAAGTCAGACCAGGTTAACATAAAGAGTAGGAGAATGTCTGAATACATTTTGATATATGAATGTTATGGAATATTATTGTTCTGTAAGAAATAATGAGCAGGATGATTTCAGAGAGGCCTACAGGAACTGATGCTAAGTGAAATGAGCAGATCATTGTACACAGCAATGACAATGATATATTGATCAATTCTGATAGAAATATCTGTTTTCCACAATGAAGTGATTGAGCCCAATTCCAGTAGTTGTTATGAAGAGAGCTATCTGCACCCAGAAGACTGGGAACTGAATATGGATCACATCCTAATATTTTTCACTTTTTTGTT
Source organism: Sminthopsis crassicaudata (assembly GCF_048593235.1). Classification (NCBI taxonomy): domain Eukaryota; kingdom Metazoa; phylum Chordata; class Mammalia; order Dasyuromorphia; family Dasyuridae; genus Sminthopsis; species Sminthopsis crassicaudata. The sequence goes on from NC_133621.1 coordinate 128,989,433, forward strand.
GTTGTTAGCTTGCATTTTCTTTCACATTTTTTATCTGATTTTTCTTGTACACCATGATAATTGTGAAAATATGTATAGAATTCCACGTGTCTAGCATATGTTGGATTATTTGCTGTCTAGGGGAGGGAAAAGGAAGGCAAAAAATATATGAAGCACAAGATTTTGCAAGGGTACATGTTGAAAACTATGTATATATATTTTGAAAACAAAAAGCTATTTTAAAAAAGATGTTTTGAAGGTAGAATCAACCAGAGTTGACAATGGATTGAATAAGGGGTTGAGAGAAAGTAAACAGTCAAAAATGACACCTACATTGCAATTGCAAGTGCTTGAAAGGATGATAGTGTCCTCAAGAGTAATAGAGAATTTAGGAAGTGATTGGAGATCTAATGAGGTGCTGTTATTTACCCCCGTTTTACAGTTGAGTAACCTGAAACACAAAGATTAACATTTTGCCTAGGTCTGAGGTAAGTCTTCTCTCTCCCCTGTATTTTTTTAATTTATGGAGTAGTAATAACTAATTACCCAGTAAGGTTAAGGAGTTCTCTTCTTGAGTCCAATTATCACCTTTGAAGATTTTTCTTAAATATTTAAAGGTTTGGATCTTTGGAAAGAGGAAAAATGATTTAGTGTAGGATATTGCCCTCTTTAGAAGTTTGATTAAGGACTGAAATGGTTTTTCAAGAAAGTCTGTAAGAACTTTAGATTAAAGAAATATTTATTAATATTTTATTTAAGAGAAACAAGGCATGAATGTGCTTCCAAAGCAAGAATTTTTGAGTCTGGTTCTCTTGTTTATCATTTATTTTTGCTGTATCCTCATTTTACAGAAATATGCCAAATGTCAAACAATAAACTTACAGTTTTTAAAACATAAATCCCTCTGGTCAACTGTGAAATCTCTCCTATGAAATAAATTTTGTGAGAAAAGTAATGTTCACGAATATGAAGAATCCCCAAATGATTCAATTATTAGAAGTGTTGGGTTTTTTAAAAAATAAAAATTTTAGACATATATATTCTAAGAATTTGACCTTGTTATTAAATCGCAGGTTATGGAGAAGATTTTACTTCTTATTAAAAGTAATTTTTAGAAAACAAAATTAATAATTGTCACATAAAAACTAACGACAGAAAACCCAAACTGATTGTAAACTAGTGCTGTTACTTGAATAATGATGCTAAATATTTTACTCTGCTTTTCTTCTAGTTAAATTTATCATTTTATTCAATATCGTAGTGTTTCAGAGGGAAATTTCTCATGTGGATACAGCATCATTGTACAATTCATTTATTATTCTGAATTAGTCTTAGAATTATTTTAGAATTCTGAAATAGATTGTAAAATTTCCAATCATTCTGTTTTGGTATTTTTAACAAGTTCAAATCTAGCTTGGGATATAGCTGATATTTTTCAACTTTCTGTGATAATTAGCTACCTTCTGGAGGTGATTTCTCTGCTGCTTCTATAGATGTCAACTCTTATAAGAGTAGTTTTTGTAATTGTCAAATAACTATTGCATTGTTAAATATATATATATATATATATATATATATATATATATATATATATATATATATATATATATATATATATGTGCCTATGTAAAAACTGATAAGTTTATATATTTCTTTAGGAAGTGAAGTGAGAAGGAAACTAAAATCCTTTTTAGATTTTAAATTTAGTCATTAAATATGCTAGAAGAAGCAGCTATTTTACTTTTGTCTTTGTATCCCTAAATGTTTGTTAACTTGAAGTCAGCCGCGTAATGTGGCAACCAGAAAAGTTAATGTCATCCTAAACTGTCTAGGATATCTAGGACAAGGGAGCTGGTGATAGTCCTGCTGCCCTGGTCATTTCACTTAACTTTCCTTCTCAGTCTTGACCATGTAGTTCACCAGTTTATCCCATTAGACTAAAGCTACCTATACTTTGAGAAACTCTCTCTGGTTTATACCTTCACCATTCTTCCTTTATTGTTATTCATATGCTGCTGAATTGTGAAGGATAAAGTCACAAATTGATTGGGCCAATTACAAATTTATAATTTATTCTCTACTGGGTTCTAATTGCAGCAAGGCAGTCTTTTTTACTTTTCCCTATGAATGTATTCCACTCACTTCAGCTACTGAAAATCTTCTTTCTTCAACATTCTTTGCTCTTCAACAGATGATTGCATATCAGATTTTACTTCAGGAAAAAAAGAATCCAGTTGCCATTAATTCCCCTCTCCTTTATTATTTATAATCCTTTCTTCCCCTCTTATCTCAGTTCTTCTCCCTAAGAACTGTACTTCTATTCTCATCCCTTCCTAACATTCTAACTCTGACAAATTATTCCTGCAATCTTCTCATTTCTCTCTTTAATCTTTGATCCCTGTCTCTGGGCTCCTTTCCCTGGTACCAAAATATTTGTACAAATCTTTTCTATCTTTAAAGAAGAAGAAAAAAAACTTCACTGGACTATTACCACTGATTTCATTACCAGCCTTCAAGCTTTTGTTTTGACTCTCCTACCTTTTTTTTCCCATAGCTTCTACTTCCTGTCTTACTCATTTTTTTATCCTCTTGCAATCAGGCTTCCTTACCTTACTTGAAACTGTTCATTTACTTCAAGGTCTCTAATTATCCTGTAATTGTTTAATCTAATGATCCTTTCTCAATCCTTCTCAATTTCTCTGCAGTATTTGCCACTGTTGATTTCTCCTCCCCTTCTTGGATTTTCTTACATTCTTGGATTCTTCAAAGCATTGGTTCCCTTTCTAACAGTCTGGTTACCCTTATTCACATTATCATCTATGATCTGAATACTCATTTTTATACTCTCTCTCTTGGTTATTAACTCATCAACTCCCATTTGTTTAACTATGATCATTATGAAGATAACATCTAGATCTTTTTTTTTTCCTGAGGCAATTAGGGTTGTGACTTGCCCAAGATCTCACAACCAAAACACCTACATCTTTATGTGCAGGCCTAGTATCTCTCTTAAGTTCCAGTTGCCATCTAACTTTTGAACATTTTGATTTGGATAACCTGAAAAGCATCTCAGATTCATTATGTTCAAAATAAAATGCATTATGCACACACATACACACACACACACACACACACACACACGCCCCTATGTTTCTTAATACAATCACCATCCTTTTCTAGTTCCTCAGAATTATGTTCCACTCTGCATCTCACTTCTTATGGCTTTTCCAGTCAGTCTTGTTAAATCAACCTCTAGAACTGCTCTCCTATTTCTTTTCTCAGTATTCATGAACGAGGCTGCTAGGCCCTTATCACCTCTTATCTAGACTATCATAATAACCTTCTACCCCCAATCTCTTCCCTCTTTCATCCATATTTTTGCATCATTGCCAAATTAATATTCTAAAATTAAAAGTCTAACTATATCTTTTCCAAATATCTCCATTTCCTCTCTTCCATAATGAAATAGAAATTTTTCTGTCATTTAAATTCCTCCACTATCTCATTGCAGCTTACTTTATGCTTATTAATACACATTGCTTTTCTTGAAACATTACATATTCCTTTCGTACTGTTTTTTTTAGTTATATATTACATTCCATCTTTTTTTCTCTGTTCCTTTGCAATGATTATCCTCCTCTATCTGAAAAATGAGTGACCAATGTAGACTAGGTCATTTTCTGTAAGGAATCTCTCTTTTAGTTAGAAAGCACAGGACATCTTTATTCCATGACACTGGTAAATGCCATTAATAAGCATCGATGTTTCTATTTTTGCCACATTTGATGCTGATATTCAACAGTTATTTGTGTAATTACATTTGTCATAGAATCTTAAGTGATTTTAATACGTATGTGAAAGATACCTTATTTTAGTTGTCCTTAAGGACATAATTGGTTCTTCTATCAACTAATCATAGATGTAGCAGCATTTTACATTGTTTTTTTACCTCTTCATTAATGGTATGACTTTTAAAATGTGTCTGTTGTAAAAAAATTTGCCAAAGCTTGCCTGTTTCCCATTTCACATTTTTATCAAGGATACCCTTGCTGCCTACATGAGGAAATCCTTTGGAGCAGTAGTTGCTATTTTTTTCTTAGTCACATTTTCTTAAGTACTGTTAGTGATCTTTTCCATTCTTTAGGGGCCTTTCCCTCTTTGAAATTTCTCAAAAAAGATCAATCTTTGAAGGCCTTTGATACTATGTCATTTCTAACACAGATTTCTTCCATATGTGTTTGGAAGGTCCAGCTGTTCATCCCAACTTTATCTTCATAAACATAATGACATTTCATCACATAGTATATTGAGTTTAGAAGTTTTAGAATCCAAATGTGGTCTTGCTTTCTTGTCACTGATAAGAATAGGCCATAGAAATACTGGCACATTTTGTTTTCATTTTACCTGTGTTTGTCATCACCCTTCCAATTTTGTATATAAATGTTTTCAAGATGATCTGGCTCACAGAGTCTTAAGATGATCTTTGATAAGTAAATTCATCTTGCTCACAATTACTTGTTGGTAGGGTTTCTCTTGGTTCTCTTGTTTATCTTGGTGAGGCAATATTTCTTCTATACTTTTTTGATCTCTTGTAACATTTTCCAAATGAACTTACCCAAACTAGTGTTAACTTTGGTGAAGAAATTTAGTTTTTGCTACTTTGCAGGTTTTTATCTTCCTAAATATGCCAATTCATCATTTATAGATAAAACTTATTTAAATAATATTGGTAGAAATATTGTCTTTACTTTGAGCTCTTAACTAGTTTTTATATTCAATAGCTTGTTTAAAAGATTCTAGCTACTCTAATTTCACACTGCTTCTCATTTCTTTTCCTTTCTTCTGATTTAATGTTAATAAATATATTTGTAATGAAAAAAGTACTGAATTGGGAGTTAGAGGAATTCTGTTTGTATCCTGGTTTTATCATTTTCTAGCTTTGTGACCTTGAACAAGTTAGATAATTTCTCTGTATCCTAGTACATTTCTAAAATTAGGGTGAGGGTGGGAGTGGGGAGGTTGACTAGATGATTTTTTTTAATTAAAGCCTTTTTTATTTTCAAAACATATATATGGATAATTTTTCAACATTGACCCTTGTAAAACCTTGTGTTCCAAATTTTCCCCCCTTCCTACTATCTCCTCCCCTAGATAGCAAGTAACCCAATATATGTGTTAAAAATATTTTAAAATATACATTAAATCAAATATATGTATGCCTGTTTATACAATTATTGTTCTGCACAAAAAAAATCAGATCAAAAAGGAAAAAAGAAGGAAAAAGAAAATGTAAGCAAATTAAAAAATGAAAATATTATGTTATGATCCACACTCAGTTCCCATAGTCCTCTCTCTGGATTTAGATGGCTCTCTTCATGACAAGACCATTGGAACTAGCCTGAATCATCTCATTGTTGAAGATAGCTATGTCCATCAGAATAGATGATCGTATATAATCTTGCTCTTACCATGTACAATGAATGATTTCCTGGTTCTGCTCATTTCACTTAGCATTGGTTTATACAAGTCTCTCTCCAGGCCTCTCTGAAATCATCCTGCTGGACGTTTCTTACAGAACAATAATATTTCATAACATTCATATACCATAACTTATCCAGTCATTCTCTGATGGGCTTCCACTCAGTTTTCCAGTTTCTTGCCACTACAAAAGGGCTGCTGTTAGGTTCTTACTAAGTGCTAAGTTGGTACTTAACAATTCTCTAGCTCAGAGTTCACACCTTTAGTTCAAATCTTTAAGGGAGTCTACATCTTTGAAGGAATACTTCAAAAGAGCTTGCTTATTGGTCGGTAAGGAGTTCCCACAAGCCCATTCTCTGGGAGGATATAAAGAGCCACGAAGGCTACCTCCAGGGACATTGAATTTGGACGGCAGTCTGGAAGGAGACAGTCTAGATTGGGATAAGAACAAGACTTCAGGGAAGCTTGAGGAGATTCAGAGCCAGGATTCAGGAAGAAAAGAATTCAAGATTCTACCTTGACTCTGTCTGGAGGCTCCAGAAGCCTCCCAAGAAACCTGCTCACAGAGAAAGATTACAATTGAGAGACAATCATAACATTACAGGCTGCCACAAACATTTTTGCACATGTGGTTCCCTTTCCCTCTTTTATGATGTCTTTGGGATATAAGCCCAGTAGAAACTCTGCTGGATCAAAGAGTATGCACATTTTTTTAATTTTATTTATAATTTTTTGACATTATATATGCATAAGTAATTTTTATAACATTATCCCTTTTATTCATTTTTCCAAATTATCCCCTCCTCCCCTTGATGACAGGCAATCCCATATATTTTACATGTGTTACAATATAACCTAGATACAATATATGTGTGTAAATACCATTTTCTTGTTGCACATTAAGTATTAGATTCTGAAGGTATAAGTAACCTGGGTAGATAGACAGTAGTGCTAACAATTTACATTCACTTCCCAGTGTTCCTTCTCTGCGTGTAGTTGTTTCTGTCTATCATTGATCAAGTGGAAGTGAGTTGGATCTTCTTTATGTTGAAGATAACCACTTCCATCAGAATACATCTTCATACAACATTGAAGTGTGTAGCGATCTTCTGGTTCTATTCATTTCACACAGCATCAGTTGATGTAAGTCTCTCCAAGCCTCTCTATATTCCTCCTCCTGGTCATTTCTTACAGAGCAATAATATTCCATAACCTTCATATACCATAATTTACCCAACCATTCTCCAATTGATGGACATCCAAGCATCTTCCAGTTTCTAGCCACTACAAAAAGAGCTGCCACAAACATTTTGGCACATACAGGTCCCTTTCCCCTCCTCAGTATTTCTTTGAGATATAAGCCCAATAGCAGCACTGCTGGATCAAAGGGTATGCACACTTTGATAACTTTTTTGGGCATAGTTCCAAATTGCTCTCCAGAATGGTTGAATTCTTTCACAACTCCACCAAGAATGTATTAGTGTCCCAGTTTTCCCACATCCCCTCCAATTCATCATTATTTGTTCCTGTCATCTTAGCCAATCTGACAGGTGTGTAGTGGTATCTCAGAGTTGTCTTAATTTGCATTTCTCTGATCAGTAGTGATTTGGAACACTCTTTCATATGAGTGGATATAATTTCAATATCATCATCTGAGAATTGTCTGTTCATATCCTTTGACCATTTACCAATTGGAGAATGGTTTGATTTCTTATAAATTAGGGTCAGTTCTCTATATATTTTGGAAATGAGACCTTTATTGGAACCTTTAACTGTAAAAATATTTTCCCAATTTGTTACTTCCCTTCTAATCTTGTTTGCATCAGTATTGTATGTACAGAAACTTTTTAGTTTGATGTAATCAAAATCTTCTATTTTGTGATCAATAATGATCTCTAGTTCTCCTCTGGTCAGAAATTCCTTCCTCCTCCACAGGTCTGAGAGGTAGACTATTCTCTGTTCCTCTAATCTATTTATGATCTCATTCTTTATGCCTAAATCATGGACCCATTTTGATCTTATCTTGGTATATGGTGTTAAGTGTGGATCCATATCTAATTTCTGCCATACTGATTTCCAGCTTTCTCAACAGTTTTTTTCAAATAATGAATTTTTATCCCTATATCTTTGGGTTTGTCAAAGACTAGATTGCTATAGATGTACCCTTTTTTGTCCTTTGTATCTAATCTGTTCCACTGATCGACTGGTCTATTTCTTAGCCAATACCAAATGGTTTTGGTGACTGCTACTATATAATATAGCTTTAGATCAGGTACACCTAGACCACCTTCCTCTGACTTTTTTTTCATTAGTTCCCTTGCAATTCTTGACCTTTTATTCTTCCATATGAATTTTTTCTAGGTCATTAAAATAATTTCTTGGGAGTCTGATTGGTATAGCACTAAATAAATAGATTCATTTGGGGAGTATTGTCATCTTTATTATATTCGCTCGGCCTATCCAAGAGCACTGAATGTCTTTCCAATTATTTAAATCTGATTTTATTTTTGTGGCAAGTGTTTCGTAATTTTTCTCATATAATTCCTGACTATTCTTTGGTAGATGGATTCCCAAATATTTTATACTCTCAACATTTGTTTGAAATGGAATTTCTCTTTGTATTACTTGCTGTTGTATTTTGTTGGTGGTATATAAAAATGCTGAGGATTTATGTGGATTTATTTTGTATCCTGCAACTTTGCTAAAATTCTGAATTATTTCTGATAGTTTTTAGCAGAGTCTTTGGGGTTCTCTAAGTATACCATCATGTCATCTGCAAAGAGTGATAGTTTGATTTCCTCATTTCCTACTCTAATTCCTTGAATCTCTTTCTCCGCACTTATTGCCGAGGCTAGAGTTTCTAGTACTATATTGAATAGTAATGGTGATAGTGGGCAACCTTGTTTCACTCCTGATCTTACTGGGAAAGGTTCCAGTTTATTTCTGTTGCATATTATGCTTACTGACGGTTGTAAATATATGCTCCTGATTATTCTAAGGAATAGTCCATTTATTCCTAGAGTATGCACATTTTGATAGCCCTTTGGGCATAGTTCCAAATTACTACGGAATGGTTGAATCAGTTCACAACACCGATTAAAGTATTAGTGTCCCAGTTTTCCCACATTGCCTCTAACTGTCATCATTATCTTTTCTGTCATTTTAGCTAATCTGAGAGGTATGTCGGAGTACCTCAGTTTTTTGTTATTTGCATTTATGTGTTTAATAGTGATTTAGAGCATTTTTTCATATGACTAGAAATAGTGTTAATTTCTTCATCTGCAAATTGTTTGTATCTTTTGAACATTTGTCATTTGGAGAATGGCTTGAATTCCTATAAATTTGAGTCAATTCTCTATATATTATAGAAATGAGGCATTTATCAGAACCCTTGAATGTAAAAAAAAAATTTTCCCAGTTTATTCCTTCCCTTCTAACGTTATCTACATTGGTTTTATTTGTACAAAAAGTTTTTTTTTAAATTTATTTATTTTTTTATAATATTATCCCTTGTATTCATTTTTCCAAATTATCCCCTCCCTCCCTCCACTCCCTCCTTCCGATGACAGGTAATCCCATATATTTTACATGTGTTACAATATAACCTAGATACAATATATGTGTGTAAATACCATTTTCTTGTTGCACATTAAGTATTAGATTCTGAAGGTGTAAGTAACCTGGGTAGATAGACAGTAGTGCTTACAATTTACATTCACTTCCCAGTGTTCCTTCTCTGGGTGTAATTATTTCTGTCCATCATTGATCAACTGGAAGTGAGTTGGATCTTCTTTATGTTGAAGATTTCCACTTCCATCAGAATACATCTTCATACAACATTGAAGTGTGTAGCGATCTTCTGGTTCTATTCATTTCACACAGCATCAGTTGATGTAAGTCTCTCCAAGCCTCTCTGTATTCCTCCTCCTGGTCATTTCTTACAGAGCAATAATATTCCATAACCTTCATATACCATAATTTACCCAACCATTTTCCAATTGATGGACATCCATTCAACTTCCAGTTTCTAGCTACAACAAAAAGAGCTACCACAAACATTTTGGCACATACAGGTCCCTTTCCGCTCTTTAGTATTTCTTTGGGATATAATCCCAATAACAGCAATGCTGGGTCAAAGGGTATGCACAGTTTGATAACTTTGTACAAAAACTTTTTAACTTAATATAATCAAAATTATCTATTTTGGATTCAATAATGTACTCTAGTTCTTTTTTGGCCAAAAATTCTTTCTTTTTCTATAGATCTGAGAGGTAAACTATCCTTTTTTCTTCTAATTTGCTTATAATATTACTCTTTATGTTTAAATGAATCCATTTTGACCTTATCTTGGTATACAGTGTTAGGTGTGAGTCAATGCCTAGTTTCTTCCATACTAATTTCCAATTTTACCAGAAGTTTTTTTCAAATAGTGAGTTCTTATCCCAAAAGCTGGGGTCTTTGGGTTTGTCAAACAATATACTATTATAGATATATAACAATATACTATAGATGTTGACTATTTTGTCCTGTGAATCTTAACCTGTTCTACTGATCAATTACTCTACTTCTTAGCCAATACCAGATATTATAAAGCTGCTGCTTTATAATATAGTTTTAGGTTTAGCACAGCTAGGCCATTTTCATTTGAATTTTTTTTCATGAATTCCCTTAAAATTCTTGACCTTTTATACTTTCAGATGAACTTTGTTGTTTTTTTGAGATCTGTAAAATAATTTCTTGGAAATTTAATTGGTATGCCACTGAATAGGTAGATTAATTTAGGTAGTATTGTCATTTTTATTATATTTGCTCAGCCTATCCATGAGTACTTGATATTTTTTTTCCAATTGAATAGATCTGACTTCTATTTGTTTGGAAAGAAATGTATAGTTCCTGACTTTCCCTTGGCAGGTAGCCTCCTAAATATTTTATATTATCTACAGTTACTTTAAATGGAATTTCACAGTTAAAATTACTAATTCTGTATTTCCTAATATCTCATTTTCCCCAAGTTATGCTTTTCTCTTTCCTTTCCCTCTTCCCTAGTATTTTGCTTCTGACCACTCTCTCCCTCAAACAACTCTCCCCTTTTACAAACCCTCTCTCTTTTTTATATATTTCCCTTTATACTTCTATTCTTCCATTAGCCTTCCCCTTTCCTTTGATCAGATGATTTCTAAGGTCTTTCTAATTCTAAATCTATAAATTTGTGATTTTAATTTCGTCAAGTATCTGTTCCCAGCTGATCCTGAAATGATTGCATTATCAGTAGCTGCTTGTTTCTTAAAATAAGACATAGTAAATTTCATGAATTGTGATTTGTAGATAGATTAACATTTTCATAATGCATTGGAGTAGTCTTAAGCCTTTGATACTGATATTTCTTTATTGAAGAAACTTCTTTGCCTTTAGCAGTAGAGCAAAAGCAATTCTAACATTTCCTTTATTCATCTCTTTTAGAAATATCTTTAGAGTTTTTTCCATTTAGTTCCATATTCTTTACATCTTTTTTGTGGATATAAGTGGAAAATGTCAATATGAACATGCTTGACTGATTTCAGTATTTTATCCTTCCGTAGTCATTGGACAAAGATTATATATATATATATATATATATATATATACATATATACATATAAAATGAAAGTTCAATAATTAAATTACTCTATAGGTACATCATCTTAGCCATGTAATTATTTTGTTACTGTTTTCTTCCATAATCATTTCAGAAGTGAACTAATAGGGCTTAGAGCTATTTTGTATTGTATTGTATGTACAAGTTACAATGCTCCCACTTTACCCCTTGTCCTCCACCAAAACTTATCTACTTGACAATTTCCTGGTATTTTTCTTGCTTTTTCATAGTTGGCTTGGTGGATCTTTAGATCACAAAATTAATTTCTTGCCAATGCTTGTACTCAAAGCCTGGCAGAGCTTGAGCTCTATTGACCTTTGAGAACTCCACTTCCCTCCAAAATAAATTTTGTGGAGGATATGTATGTAAATTTTAAAATATATTCAGTCAAGCTCATCTTCTTTTATTTGGTCTTAAAATGTTTACATTGAGAATAATCATTTTCTTATTTTTTAAGTGTTATTGACTTTGTAAGGTTGTTTTATATAGAAATGTAATATTCTATTCAATCTTCTGGATATTCTAATATAATATTAACTTCACACTAAATTCATAGATATCACAAAAAATACTCAATATTATACTATCTGTATTACTGAAATTAAAAAAAAATTCTACTCTGGAAGGTTACTCACTTTCTTCCTCAAAAAGATATGAGAGATTTATCAAGTAGAGATCTATAAAATATGTATAGTTCCATATCTTTATGTTACCTATTTCCTGTACCTAGAATGATTTTCTTCCCTACATCTTAGAGTACCTTGTTTCTTTCAAAATTCATCTCATCCACTATGTTCTACCTGAAACTTTTTTGATTCTTGCTCTGCCACCTTCATCTCCTACTCCCTTATTCCCAAGATTGTCTTGTACTTCTATATGTGTTTGTATATGTGTTGGATTCCCCCAGTAGAATGCAAGCTCCTTAAAGGCAAGAATTCACCTAACACAGTACCTGTAAGTAATAAATGTTAATGATTGATTGATTTGAAAGAATCATAGAAAGGATCCCTGCTTATTCAATGTAATATCAAAGAAGGATAACTATGAAAAGAAGGTGACAAACTTCTCTAGACTGTTAGAACTCTAATAAGTAGAAGAAAGTACAGTGATTTAGTATACTACTACAGAGTGTTAGCAGCTAAAAATTCAGTGCTTTAAAATATGCATGTATGGGCTGTGTATTCATATACATATATGCATACATATACATTGTGTGTTTATATATATGTGTGTGTGTGTATATATATATATAATATGTTGTGTGTGTGTATGTATGTTTTTATATTTAAATTCTTCCTCAGAAACTTCATCTTCATATAGAAATCACTCTAGGTTATCAGAATCTAAACCAGATGAACATAAATTCTTTGAGATTTACCAAAGTAGGCTTTAAGGCTTCAAGTATGGGCCAATAATGGCGTACTAGCTAACAGTAGTATGCTTAATATGTACTAACACAATAAAAAACCTGATAAAACAGAAATGTAAGTTGAATCAAATGAAAAAGAGAAAACGTATTCAGTCAGTTTCTAAAAATCTTAACTTCTCCACTGTTATGTTCCTGAATTGTGAGGGACTGGTCATCTGCTCAATTATAATCCTTCTCTGGGAGGAGATCTGTAAAATCTTTTCCTCTGTGCAGGTTTCTTGGGAGCTCTGAATCTCCTCCAACTCTTGTCCTTCCTCAAATCAGACTGGGTCTCCTTTCAGCCTGCCTGGCGTCAAAACTCTATCCAGAGTCGATTCTCTCATACCCAATGCTGCCCTTCTTTTATCCTCCCAGAGAATAGGCATGTGAGAACTCAATGGGGCTGGGGAAATACTTCCACCAGTGAACTTGCTCCTCTTAGAATTCCTAAGGTGTAAACTTCCTTTAAAGGCCCGAACCAAACGTCTGAGCCAGAGAACTGTCAAGTCAACCTGAGTTCTCACCTTGTCACTGTCCAGACAACCTGAGTTCTCACCTGGTAATCCTAATATCGCCTCCTTTCTTTTGATTTAGAACATAAGGTAGTCATGACCTTGAAACATAAATCCATCACTATGGGAGGTATTACACATAATTACATAAATTACATAAACACATAGTAACATAGTGTAACATAGTACATACTAGAAGTATGTAACAAATAACATGATCAAATAATCATAAATTGAGAATTTATAAATGTCCACAAGTCCATTGTCCATTAGTCTCATCTTGTGTTAGGAAATCCAATGATTCCTGCTGGTTTTAAAGTTCTTTAACAGTCTTCTTATTAGCCATGCTCTTTCAATGTCAGATGTTTCTTAGATTTTCTCCTTTGTTTTGAGGTCTCTCTTTTTTTTCTGTCTCTCTCCGATGAACAAGGCAAATACGACTTGTTGGCACCCATCTGATTCCTTCTCCATCTGAAGAAATACAAGCAAACCCTCTCCCCCAGGCAGTTAATCTATCTGGTCCCTTCCATTCACCACTTTCTGGGTCTCTTCCCATCACCTGGCAATTATCTAAGGACAGTGGAGCTGCTCGCACTGGACATTGCCCTTCTGGTAGGTTATAAAACCTGTCTGCCGGAGCCAGTGCATCTTTGTCAAAAATTAGAAAATTAATGGTATAGAGAACTAAATTTAGAAGTTCTCTAGGGCTACCTGTGGCTCCCCCTTTCTTTTGTTTTTGGAGGAGTGTCTTAATGTCTCTTGTTTCTTCTCTCCACTATTGCCTGACCTTGCGGATTAAAAGGTATTCTAGTAGTGTGTAAAATCTTATACTGCGCACAGAAGTGCACAAAATGTTTAGAACTATATGCAGGTCCATTATCTGTTTTTATTTCTTGTGGCATACCCATAATTGCAAATGCTTGGATAAGGAATTCAGTGACCACGCAGGCTGTCTCTTTTACTGTTGGCACTGCAAAAGTGAATCCTGAAAAGGTATCTGCTACCACGTGTATGAAAGACAGACAACTGAAAGATTTATAGTGGGTCACATCCATTTGCCAGATTTCATTGGGTCTCAAACCACGAGGATTCTTCCCTGGAGAGAATGTAGGAGCGTGGAAAGGAAGGCAAGCTGTACAGCTTTTTTTTACTATGCTCCTAGCTTCCTTTCTTGTTATTCCAAATTGTAAACGTAAAGCTCGAGCAGCCTGATGATATTTAGAATGAGATTCTTGTGCTTCCTGAAATAAAAGAGTACTGACTAACATGTATAGAAGGCTATCTGCCTTTGAATTTCCATCAAAAATAGGACCTGGAAGTCCACTATGTGAGTGGACATGCAAGATGTAAATCTTGCCTGGATGCTTTCTCACTTGCTCTTGAAGTTCCTCAAAGAGCTGATATATATTGGAAGCTACAAATTTTATTTGGACTGTGGCAATTCTTTGTACTACACCTACTGAATAGGCTGAATCAGTACTTATATTTACGTCTCCTGGGTAATAAGTAAGAGCTAGCGTGATAGCAAATAATTCATTCTGTTGAGTGGACTGAAAAGGAGTCCTGACTACTCTCTTTATGGTTAAATCATGAGAGTATACAGCACAAATATTTTCTTTGGAGGCGTCTGTAAAATTGTTGGTCCTTTAAGAGGAACCTTAGAAACCTTTTCTTCAAAAATCCATCGCCAATTATGTAGTAGCCGGGTTATCTTTAATGGAGACCCATGTGCAAAATTTGGAGCTGTGGCCAATAAAATTTGCCATTCTGGGATGGTCTCACAGCATACATTAATTTGTGCATTAGTATAGAATGTGTATATTTTTTCAGGACTTATTCCAGATAATTGCATTACTTTCTTAATAGCCTTTAATAAAATTCTAGCCACAAGCACTGGATAAGGAATAAGGCTTTGTTCTGGTTGTGCTGGGTGGTTTACCCACTCAATCACACTGTCTCCTTGATGAAGGACTGCTGTGGGTGCCTCTTTTGTAGCAAAAACTGATATTTCCAAGGGTTTTTGAGTGACTCTTTCAACCACATTGGATAAAGCCAGTTCAACTTCTCTCATATCCTCTTGTGCTTCTTTTGTAAGCTGGCGTGGTGAATTTAAAGCGCTGTCTCCCCTTAAAATGTCATATAGAGGTTACAGTTGATTGGTAGTTAGGCCTAACACTGGGCGCATCCATTGGATATCTCCTATTAATTTTTGGAAATCATTTAAGGTGTTCAACTTCTCTGTTCTTAAAGAAAGCTTTTGTACTGTGAGTGTCTTAGGATATACTTCATATCCTAAATATTGAAAAGGAGCATGTCTTTGAATTTTTTCTGTAGATATATGCAATTTATAGTATTTTAGTGTTTCCATGGTCTTTTGTAGACATGCTTCTAACATTTGTTCTTCAGGTGCACATCCCAAAATATCATCCATATAATGTAACAATATTACTTTTGGAAATGCTTTTCTTACTGGAGCAAGAGCAGCAGCAACATACATTTGGCACATAGTAGGGCTGTTTTTCATTCCCTGTGGCAAAACTGTCCATTCATATCTTTTATAAGGCTCAGCCAAATTAACCCAAAGCACTGAAAAAGCAAATCTTTTCATATCCTCCTTATCTAGAGGGATAGAATAGAAACAATCCTTAATGTCTATAACCCATAGAGGCCATTCTCTTGGCAACTGAGTAGGAGATGGAAGTCCAGGCTGAAGAGTTCCCATAGTTTCCATCTGTTCATTTACTCTTCTTAGATCAGTTAACATCTTCCATTTTCCAGATTTTTTTTTCACTACAAATACTGGGGAATTCCAAGGACTTAGAGAAGGCCGCAAATGTCCTTGGTCAAGTTGTTCATTCACTATGTCTAATAAGGCCTGAATTTTATCACTTCTTAAGAGCCACTGTTCTACCCACACTGGTGAATCAGTCTTCCACTGAATAGGAACTGGTGAAAGTACAGGTAGGCCTTCAACAGCAGCCCTGCCTAAAAAGCCGAAGTGCTTATTTGTAATCCTATCTGCTATAAAATGTCTCTTCCCCACAGATTGATGGGGATTTTTTCAACCACAAAAGGAGTAAAAACTCTTGTTTCACCTTCAAATATCCATCTCAAAGGCTTAGCACTAACTTCTGCTGCTATTGATCCTCCTACCCCAGACATGTAGGTGTCTGCCTTAATCTTTGGCCAGTGACTGGGCCAATTGGCACCTTTAACAACTGTACGATCTGCACCCGTGTCTACCAATCCTTCAAATGGTATTCCATTTATATAAATAGTAAGCATAGGTCGGTCAGCTGTCACAGCTGCTGTCCAATATATTCCTGGATTTTGTTCATTGGAGTCAGAATCTAGGCGACTATCACCAGGTTGCTTATTAGGGGTACATAACAATAAGCCTGATGCTACTACTTCTCCTGGTTGATAAATCACACGTTGTCTACCTGTGTTAGTGACTGGGATATTAGCTACATGGGTCCAGGGTATCTGAGGGTCCAGGGTTCAAGTCCCTGTTTGGGCGCCAAATTGCGATGATCCGGTCTAGCTCCTCTGAAGGGCTCAGAATAAGTCCTTGTCAGGATAAGCAAAAGTCCTTGCCCCACATTGTGGACACCAATATGTAAATGTTCTTGAATTGTGAGGGTCTGGTCGTCTGCTCAATTATAATCCTTCTCTGGGAGGAGATCTGTAAAATCTTTTCCTCTGTGCAGGTTTCTTGGGAGCTCTGAATCTCCTCCAGCTCTTGTCCCTCCCAAAATCAGACTGGTCTCCTTTTAGCCTGCCTAGCATCAAAACTCTATCCCAGAGTCGATTCTCTCAGACCCAATGCTGCTCTTCTTTTATCCTCCCAGAGAATAGGCATGTGAGAACTCAATGGGGCTGAGGAAATACTTCCACCAATGAACTTGCTCCTCTTAGAATTCCTAAGGTGTAAACTCCCTTTAAAGGCCCAAACCAAAGGTCTGAGCCAGAGAACTGTCAAGTCAGCCTGAGTTCTCACCTTGTCACTGTCCAGACAACCTGAGTTCTCACCTTGTGATCCTAACACTCCACAAATTCATTCACACATACACACATATACATGTGTGTATATTTTATTTTTGTAATACATATTATGCTGCTTTTTTGATTATTGCAAAGTCTTATCGGTTCTGTTCTCTGTTGATTTATTAATATACTGCAAATATGGAAAATAGACTTAAGTATGATGAGAATGTAATTTATGTCCACATGAAAAGCTGTTCTCTTTAAAATTCAGTTATCTCTACAGTAATGTTGAGAGCAATTCATTAAAGACTTGACCTTTTTGTAGAGATTTAGATAGTTTAAACCTATTGTGGTTCTCCCTAGCCTTAAATCCATTATCCCCTCTCCTAAATAGAACTCAGTGACTTCCAAATCAAAAAAAATAATTAAAAAAAAAAAAGCATCTTATGTACCTTCATGGCAGAAAATTAAATAGCTATACTGGAGAAAGCAGACAGGTCTATCATCTCATGAAATCTGTCTGTAATGATAACAGACTTAATTGAACTTAATAAGTTTAAAATTCTTAACATACACCAAGGAAAGAAACTGAAGGCTCTGAGTTTGAATCTTGGCAATTAAAAATTTAACAAATGAATGAAGCTGATAAAACTACATAAAACTTTGTCTCTTCCAGAAAAGAGACATAAAATATATAAAATATTGAAGGCTATGGCTGAATATAGGAAGACGATTGATGTGTTATTCTTAAGAGCAAGAATGCATGAGCAGACATTGTAATGCTGAAGAAACATTCAGAAAAAGCAGGCAGGCAGTCTGTTGAGCAGTAACAAAGAACAATAATGGGTACATGCCATTAGGTTTGTTAAATGTAAGAAAGTGGTTTATCTCTGAATGGAATTTCTGAAATGACAATTCAAAAATGGATCACCCTCTGTGGCTGAATTCTACATTTATTCAGCCAGCATTGTGTCAACAACTGTTAAACAAACACCTTGGTCTTCACGATTTGCTTGTTTAACTTATCAAGTATAATTCTGCCTGTGAAATGCAGAGGTGGTGGATCTTGTCATTTGCCCTGCTGTTGTGCCCTAAGGAGCACTGGATCTCATGTGGTACTGCGATACTTTCTAAATCTCTGGGCCTTGTAGTTTGACCTCAGTCATACCACCAATTAGTATCATCTCCCCCAGGTAATCTGTGAGCTCCAAGAGCAGGAACTACCTTGATCTTCTATTCATATCCCTAGGACCATGTTTGGCATATTGCTTTTTCATTTGTTCATAGAAACTTCAAAAATTTTACATAGAACATCTGTCAGATTGGCTAGAATGAGAGGGAAAGATAATGCAGAATGCTGGAGGGCATGTGGGAAAACTGGGACACTGATGCATTGTTGGTGGAACTGTGAATACATCCAGCCATTCTGGAGAGCAATATGGAACTATGCTCAAAAAGTTATCAAACTGTGCATACCCTTTGATCCAGCAGTGTTACTACTGGGGCTTATATCCCAATGAGATCTTAAAGAAGGGAAAGGGGCCTGTATGTGCAAGAATGTTTGTGGCAGCCCTCTTTGTAGTGGCCAGAAACTGGAAACTGAATGGATGCCCATCAATTGGAGAATGGCTGAATAAATTGTGGTATATGAATATTATTTTTCTGTAAGAAATGACCAGCAGGATGATTTCAGAAAGGCCTGGAGGGACTTACATGAATTGATGCTGAATGAAATGAGCAGGACCATTCAACAACAATACTGTATGATGATCAATTCTGATGGACGTGGCCCTTTCCAGCAATGAGATGAATCAAATCAATTCCAACAGAGCAGTAATAAACTGAACCAGCTACACCCAGGGAAAGAAATCTGGGAGATGACTATGAACCACTACATAAAATTTCCAATACCCCTATTTTTGTCTGCCTGCATTTCTGATTTCCTTTACAGGCTAATTGTATTTCAAAGTCCAATTCTTTTTGTACAGCAAAATAACTGTTTGGACAAGTATACATATATTGTATTTAACTTATACTTTAACATATTTAACATGTATCGGTCAACCTGCCATCTGGGGGAAGGGGTGGGTGGAAGGAGGGGAAAAGTTGGAACAAAAGGTTTTGCAGTTGTCAATGCTGAAAAATTACCCATGCATATATTTTGTAAATAAAAAGCTATAATAAAAAAAATTAACGTAGATGTCATTACAACAGATGCTCCACCCTGCAAAGAATAAAAAACCTTCAAAATATAGAGATCTTGAGACACAGGGCTCCAGTCATGGAACAAAATAGATACATACACTGCTCTATCTTTCTGCTTCTAGCAATGTACCAAGAATGTGATCAGTGAGCCTATGTTTGTTCAACTGTTTAAAAAAAAAAACAGTTATTTTATCATCATCTTCCTTTGGAATAAATACAAAAGAATAAATGTAAAATAAAAACAATTCAGAGCCATTCTAGGTGAACCTTATTAAAGAGTGAACAATAATGAATATATTCCTGATCATAAGACATTTATATAGCTATTTAAAGTTAACAAAACACTTGTATTATCTCATGTCCCCAAAATGTTTTGAAATCACTTTAACCTACTCTTAAATTTATGCTGCATAGGACTTTAGCTACACCTTATTTGCTATTCAGAGCCTCTTTAATCTACATATACAATCCTTCTCTACTATAGATTCTCCAGCTCATCCTTCATACAAACTATTCCATATTTCTCCCTTTTCTCAAGTGTCCCAGTCTCTCTGGACTTTCACTCCCCAAAGCAAACAAATGACCCAATTTACTACTAAACTGAGAAGATTGAATCTTCCAACAGGAGTTTTCTCAGGTTTCTTATTTTGTTCCTTAAAATTTCATTACCTAATTTTTCTTTACTCTGATCTGAGGGGAGAAGGTAGTTCTCCTTATTAAGGATATTCTCTTTTTGTTCTCTTTTTCCCACCCCCACTTCATATATAACCTTACCCTAGCAATCAGTCAATCACCTTTTCACTCTCTCATTCATGTTCAATCGTTTTTTCAGCAGTGACTTATTCTGATATAATATATAGTACTATCAGATATTCCCAGTCCTCTAAAATCTCTGCTTGATCTTTCTGCCCTATCTAGGTTCCTACCTAGCTTTCACTACTCATGCATGGCCAAATTCATAAGAAGCAGTTTACAACTGACGGTTTTATTACTTTAGCCCCTATAACCTCTCTTTCATTCTCACTTTTCTATTCAACCTACTTTCAGAGTTCACCATGCTTATAGCCAAGTGCAAGGGCTCATCCTCAACTCTCATCTTCATTGCTTTCTCTATAATATTTGTTGTTACTGACCACACCTTTTCTTTTTACATAATCTCTTTTCTTAACATTCCAGATATTAAGCTCTTAATTTTCCTTTACTGATTGCTATGTTGGTTTTTTCCTTCTTAAAAAATGAGAATCTCCAAGGTTATTTTCCCTAATCTTTTTACTTTTTCCCTTAACTTAAGCACTTTCAAGGCTTCATGGCTTTAAACTCTGCACATAATAATACTATAACTCTATATCTGGCCCTGATCTTCCAAAATGCAGGTCACTTTTTTCCAACTATCTGCATGACAGCTCCATCTAAGAGACTCTCTATAATTTCATATCCAGCCTTTCATTAACTCCTTTTTTTATCTTTCTCCTAAAATCTTTTTCCCCTTTCTGATTTACATATTTCTGTAATCATCATTACCTTTACCCAGCTTCTATGTCTAAATTCTTGGTCTTATCTCTTCAGTCTTCCTTTTTTCTCTTTAAGACTATATAAGTGACTCAATTCTATTCTCAGTTCTATTTCATCATTATTATTCTTATCTATTTTCTGTCTTCTCTCTCATGTTAATACAGGCTCTCATTACAACCTGCTCATTTCACTACTAGATTACTCTTCGTTCCCTAAGTGTTATGTCATTCCTTTGCCCAAAGTTGTTGAATGATTCTTCTTGTCTTCCATATAAAATGCAAAAATCTTGCTGACATTCAAGCCCCTATATGTGGTAGATTTATCTCATATCAGCTATATATTCTAGGCACCAATAAAACTATTCATGAATTTCCCTTTCCCACTTTATAGTTTTGCTTGTTGTCCCTATGCCTAGATGTAATCTCTCTTTCCACCTCCAACTATTCAAATTCAGCCTATCCTTGAAAGCCCCAATGAAATGTCTTCTTTTTTTCATTAAACCCTCTTGGCATAAGGTACCTTTAATAGTATATTTATTAATTTGTGTTGTGATTACATGTGTGTAAGTCAGTAGTCCCCTATTATATTATAGGCACCATGGAGGAAGTGATCTTGTCTTATAATTTGTTATTCCCATAGGGCCCAAGGGAGTAATTTGTACATGATGGCATTTATAATGTAGTGAATTAAATTGTCAAATTGACAAAAAAAAAGTTTTTTAAGTAATTCTTATTTTGTTCTCTGTTTTTTCCCCTATTTAGTGGTGATGAGTTCCTCAATTTTCTGCTAAAATTAAACAAACAATGTGGTCATTTAACTACAGCAGTACAGAACATAATTAACCAGTTACCAGTAAATTCTCATAAGGTAATCAGTAAAAGTCATTATATGATAATAAATTGTCAACAGTATTTAAAATAATGATTACAAATTTTAAAAAAACTGATTTGGTGAAATTTTATAAATCCCCATAATTATATGAGATAAATGCAAAACAATGTGCTAAAATGTTCTATTCTGTTCCTAATCAACCCAAAATATCCATATGTTCCAACTTTTAAAAAAAGATAATTACCTAGACTGAATTTTAAAGGGTGAGTAAACATACTTTTTTCTGACTGAGAATTTAATTGTTTAAAACCAAGTTCAAGTTGAAACAAAGTATAATGATTACAATTAGATGCAAATTGTTTCATTAGAAATTTTGGAGGAAAAAACCCTATAATTTAGAAGCAATAAGAATTTTAGAATAGGAAACCATTCAGTGACCTGTAACAATGGAAACTTCAAGGTTTGTCTGCTAATTAGTTTCATCGGTTTTTATTTGCAATTTAAAATATCAGGGCTTCTTTAGAATTTTCGGGTATTATATATGATTCTAGAATGAGAAGCTTATAGGAATTTTTTGTTTTCATAGCATCATTTGATAAAAATGTGCATCTACATACATATAGATGTTCCTTATATAAGTGATTTCCATAAGTGACATGAACTTGGTAAATTCTAAAGGCTAGTTTCTTTATTTAAAATTATTTTATTGTTCTATTGATGATTTTCGTTGTTGCTGTTCTTTATGAACAAAATAACTGTTCCTGTGACCCTGGACTAGTCACTGAACTTCTTTTTAGACATTCAAATACATTGGATTCCTACATATTGACTTAGAAAACCCTGAATCAACATTATTTGTGTTTTATTGCATTTATATTTTGTAAAACATTTCCCAATTTTATTTTAATCGAATTCGAGTAGCACTGGTTTTGAAAAGTATAACTCACTTCTTAAGACAACTCTCTGAGACTAAGTTGCAAAGAAGATACTGACTAATATTGATCACAGGTCTAATTCCTATTCTCAATCATAATACGTATTGTTTATTTTAAGAAACATGTGTCTTGACAGCAATTGTTTTCCATTATCTAAAATGTAATATTTTGGCCATCTTAACAGATAGTACTAGAATGGGGATCCTCCCAAAGGTTTACATCAGTTTGTGAAAATTTGGTTTGTAATGTTGAAGATCTGGGTGAAGAAGTCTGTAAACTAAAAGACTTAATTCAGAAGGTATGTATTTGCCTTATAAAATGACCATTTAAAGTATTCTGAATACAAGCATGTGTGTTTTTGGTTGTTTTTTGCTTTAAGAAAAATAGCTATATGAAAATTTAATTGCTTGGAAGAGTGCAAATTGAGCAAATGATATTAAAGGATTTTTTAATTACTAGAATAAACTATGAATTTTAGTAATTATATGATTTTAGTGATTATTATATAAACATTTTAGGAGCACATTTGTGTGTAAAGTAAAATATACCTGTATTTTATGTAGTTTAGACAATAATCTAAGGCAATCTTTAATGTAATTTCCCAAAAAGTTAGGTGCCCTAAAATATTTACTAACCCACAACTCCAAACCAGTTTACTTTATCACTTCGTTTTTTGCAGTCTACCCAAATCAGTTAGCAAGCAATTATTAAATATTACTGTATGTCAGTTACTATTCTAAGGCCTGGGGCTACAAATTCAAACAGAAACACAGTCTGCTTCAAGAAGCTTCCATTCTGATGGGGTTAACCAACTCATAAAAGGAAACCATAAAGTTTATTAGAAACACCGACCTAGTACAGAGGCATAGTAGAGAAAGATTGGACTGTATTCTGTAAAGGAATGAGGCCTACGGACCTTTCTTAAATGAAGTAACTGAGAGGAGGCATCTGAGAGGGAAAGACTGATGGCTACTTCCAGTGTATAACTTTCAGTACTGAAGTAAACATTCAGGATGAAAAGGTTTCTTTCTGGTATCTGGTCAAGAAACTCCAAAGGGCAACATGGGGAGCAAGGTAGTGATGCTAGTCATACCTCTCTGAATATGTTGTCTCATTCGTGTGGTTACTTCCTCTTATGATGAGGATTTAAATTTATTCACATCGTCTCATTTTTTTTGTGACTCTCGTTCTTGTCATATTGTAAATTCTCTACATTCCACCCACTAATTAAGGAAGCTTAAAAAAAAAAAAAAAACCTTTTGATATTCCATGAAATAGCAGTGACATATAGAAGCTTTCCATAATCTATTCCACTCACTTATCCCTAATTCCTGAACAGTAATTTGTTGTATCCTTCTCATCCCTGCCATATACCTCTAGTTGTCCTTTTGGGCGACTGCCACCATAAATTCTTCAGGTGTTATGGGTCTTTCAGGGAGTAACTTGAGGTTGTTAAAAGCACTGTCTGGTTTTCCAAAGACAATGTATCTCTTACTCCCTTTCCTGAGCTCTGGGCCTAGTTCACAACCACAATGTGGGTGTAAACTATACCTAATCATAGATTCTGAGTTTTGTGTCTATTTGCCTATTATAGTTTAGACAATATTTGTTTTCTTTTTAAATGATTATGTCAGATTTTCCTTTAGAAGCTTGCAGTTTTCTCAGGCTTGATCTATTTTATACAATGTCCTCTGAAAACAAATGTCCTCTGAGCATTTGATGGAATTCACTATCTATAGAGAACCCCTCTCTACTTGGACTCTGAATTGTATATCATCCATGGAAGTGGGCAGACATCTTTGGGAGAATCCATTCATTCATTTTTTAAGTTATTTAATACCATGCTTAATAAAACCAAAGGTCAGTCAAATTTGTCCCCATTGTTTCTTCTTTCAAAGAATTTTATATTTAACATCAGAGCTACTCTCCTGTCAAGCAATTGACATAAAAAGAAATGAATACATGATTCTATTATGCTTATTCTTTGTTAACCATAAAAAGTATTTGATTCAGTGAACAAAATGCCACTTTATCTTAAAAGTAGTAATAGTAGATAACATGTATGAGACTTTTTTTTTTGCAAAATGGCATTTTGTTCTACCAAATTAAATACGTTTATCATTATCCATGCCACTTTATCTTAAAAGTAGTAATAGTAGATAACATGTATGAGACTTTTTTTTTTGCAAAATGGCATTTTGTTCTACCAAATTAAATACGTTTATCATTATCCAATTATAAGCACAATAGAATCATGTATTTATTTCACCTTTCTGTCACACATGTAATTGTAGAGTTATGTTCTGCTCTGGAATATTGTTTACAAAATTCTGCCTGTACTGTTTTTATTTCATCATTGATTGATCCTCAGAACCCTCATAGGTATTACAAAGATGAGAAATTAAGCCAAACATCTTGAGAATTGACCTTATGATCTTATTTGGATCACTTCTAGTGCAGATCTCTTCTTATAAATATTTTACTCCAGCTACCCATCTTATCTTTTTCTTTTCCATAATGCCATATCTCCTTCCTCATACTTAAATGCTATGTTAGAGTCAAATATAATGGAGCCATTATATTGCTAGTATAGAGTCTGTTATTTTTATCAGTTTTTTTTATCTTATAATTTATCCTTAAATGCACTTAAAAATGATTCTGCCTTTTGGAGTCTCTCATCAAAATTTCCTTTAAACTTGTTTTTCCTTTTACTGTTTTTGTTTTATGAGATGAGATGATTATCTTCTACCATCTTTCATAAGATTTTACATACAGGTGTATATTCTGCACCAGTATTATAAAATGACTTCCATCTTTCTCTTCCTGACAAGTCAAATTAAAACACACTTGAATCTCTTTTGACCTCCTTGCTGGAACAATTGCTTTATATCATTTTAACTTCTTTGGGAAATAACAATTGTTGGTTGTTATTTTTTAAAATAGGTTAGGTTGGAGCTGTCTGAATTAAATACCGCATCAACTTATTTTTTATTCTTTTTCTAATTTTGTGTTAATTTTGATGTTTGCCTATAACAAGAAACAGAATGATATTGCATAAACAGATATGATCATTTTCAGATCATAATGCAAGGGCCAGAGAAAGATAAACTAAAAACTAATTGGAAATTAAACAATCTAATCCTAAAGAATGATCAAAGAACAAATCATAGAAACAGTAATTTCATCCAAGAGAATGACAATAATGAGACAACATACCAAAATTTGTGGGATGCAGGCAAAGCAGTTCTTAGGGGAGATTTTATATCTCTAAATGCTTCCATGAATAAAATAGAAAAAGAAGAGAGCAGTGAATTAGGCATGCAATTCTTTTAGAAAAAGAACAAATTAAAAACCTCCAACTAAATAACAAATTAGAAATTCTGAAAATCAATGGAACGATATAATTTAATTTTATCTAAAATTGAAAAAAGCTAATAAATAAAACTAAGAATTGATTTTATTTAAAAAACAACAACAAAATAGATAAAGCTTTAGTTAATTTGATTAGAAAAAGAAAAGAAGAAAACCAAATTATTAGTATTAGAAATGAAAAGAGTGAACTCACTACCAATGAAGAAGAAATTAGTTAGGAGCTTTTTTGTCCAGTTGTATGCCAACAAATTTGACAATCTAATTAAAATGGATGAATATTTACAAAAATATAAACTGTCCAGATTAAAAGAATAAGTAAAATATTTAACTCATTTTAGAAAAAGAAATTGAACAATCCATCAGTGAACTTCCTAAGAAAAAATCTGCAGGCCCAGATAGATTTCCAAGTGAATTCCACCAAACATTTAAAGAAAATTTAATTCCAATCCTATATAAACTATTTGGAAAAATAGGCAAAGAATGAGTCCTGCCAAATTCCTTTTGTGACACAAACATGGTACTGATATCTAAACCAGGAAGAGCCAAAACAGAGAAAGAAAATTGTAGACTAATTTCTGTAATGAATATTGATGCAGAAATTTTAAACAGATGATGTCCCATATCTGTAACCAGTCATTTCTTGTACATTGGAATATAATTACGGTAATTGGGGAAGATATTATTTGGTGTTCATGACCATTGTGGACTTTATTTATGAAGAGGTATTCATGATTAGAGGTGAGAAGTTACTATATAACCTACAAACCTCTAGCCTCTCATTTCTTCGTTCTGAACCATATTTTCCAACATTCCCTATGCTCATCTTTGCATTAAAGTCACCAAGCATTAAAATACCTACCAATTTAATTTAGATTTTCTTATTATATCCTTCAAAGAGTTTCTCTACCTCCTCCTCCCCTACAAGGTTTTTGCCATAAATTAGTTGTCTTCATGATGGTTTGGAGGAACGACGTTTGTCTGTTGCATAAATATTCACCTTGAGCACTGCAAAATAGTATTTTCCCATGAAATGATGCTTCTTGCTGCTGCCTTTAAAAACATTATTAAACCAATTCTAATGATTCTTTAACTTTCCTTTTTGGAAGATCTTGATGTATTTTCCACTTAACTCTAACTTCTTCTTGAGCTAGCATTTATAGAGAATTTTAAGATTTGCAAATTAGTTGTTAATCTACTTTCAAGGCCATAATAAAAAGCTTTTCTGCATGATAAAGCTAGCATTTCACTGCCAGAGATTTTAAGAATTCAGATTTACTTCAGTGCTTCAAAAGGATTTGGGACCAGGATTCCAGAGGCATGCATAGTAATAACTTTTCTATATCAGTAAATGCCAATAAATTTTGTACAAAACAATCCTTCTCAAAAAATTTTAACAAAATTCTAGTATATATATGCTACAAATTTCTATATAAAAACTTTACTTCCCTAGGAGGGAGGGAGACAGGAAACACCTTAAGAAAGGAAATATCTCTAGTCATTCATGGTCAGAGCTCTTGATATCACCATAATCAAGATTGATGGAACTGGTCGATCCACTTCAGATAAAGAGAAGTAAAGAAGAATAGTTTTTGGAATTGAATTTATTTTAAGGCAATATTTTTCAAATTTGTGGTCTAAAATTTAGAATGATTAGCAGAGCTTGTTCATGTAAACCATTAAAACACTTGATTAGTAGTATCATTTTTGAATTGTGAACTAACTATAGATCATAGAATTAAAGCTGGAAAGGATCTCAGAGACATACATTTATGGAACCACCATCTTCTGATTCCTAAATCTTTTAAATTCTTATACTCCATACTTGTTGGTAACATTGGATTCAAGTAATTGCCATGAAAAGGACAAAATTGTAGAATTTCTACAATTTCTAATATATTTGGTGAAATGAAATGAAAGCTGATTTTTTTCCCTCGGAGAATTTTAGCACTTTGACATAAGGAGAATATGATTACTAGATGAAAAATAGTTTAAACCATTGCTTAAGGAACTAAAACTCGAAAACACAGCAATTATAATACAATTAGAGACTTTAATATTCTTTTTTTTTTTTTACATTCTTAGTCACCCTCAGAAATGTTCTGTTATTTGGTCATCTTATTTTTTTTTCATAAAGTCTAATTTTAATACATGTATGTTCATGAAATAAACAAATATTTCATGGATCTATATGATACCATTGGGGACAAAAACATTTAAAGTAAGATACAGAATCATTCTATTGGGTTATTGCCTAGAAGCATATCTGAACTCTTTTCAAAAGAAGTGGTCATGATGGGATTTTGATTTCGGGAAGTGTCAGGGCTAGGGATTTTGCCTCTGTTCTTGTTATAGTGCAAAAGATACGAATAATGACTAGTGAGTACTTTTTTTCAGGAAGGTATGAGTTATCAGAAGATTAGTGTACAGAGGACAAAGAAAGAGAGTAGGGGAGAGGTCAAGGCTAGCCGTTAACACCACATCACTCACTTTCAAACCAACACAATGACAGGTTCTTGTCAGAAAGAGTCATTTTAAGTGATTGGATAGTAAAAGGAATACCATCCCAGGATTCAGTAAATGGAGCATCAGTGTCAAAAAGGAATCTGTTACTGAATGAAGCCATGTGGAAGTGGAGTTAAGAATATAATACTAATGAGATTGGCATTGAAACCCTTTATTCAAATGTAACTTAAAATTAATTTTGCAGACTTCTTTCCTTAAATATTTACATTGTAGATTGTAGAAGTAGTTATTTCTACTTAGTTGAAAGTATTTATAGCACCAATCCAGCACAGGATGTTTCCAACAAATATCACTCAATAAAAATGCCTGACTTTTTTTTTAATCTTTTAACGATCTTTAATTTTATGTTTTGTTGTTAATTCTTCAACATGGAATTTGTTTGATGGGGTTTATCAAGGTTGGGCAAAAAAAGTTAATTAAAATAGTGTTTAAAAATCTGATTTCAATAATTCTTGGATACATTTCTGAGTACAAATTTTCTATAGGAATATTTTACAATTGTATATTGTTCTGTATATCTTTGATATTTAGTAAAAGAAAAGGAGTATATAGTGTCTATTAGCCAGAATTCCTAATAGGTAACTTTTTCCAACCACACCTCAATTTTCTAACCAATTTCAAATGAAAAATGATTAATTTAAATATATAATTATTTATTTCTAATATAATATTGATGCATTTTTCATAATGGGATAGTATTGAAATTTAATCATTAACAATATTTTAAAGGTCATTTATTTTCATTCAAAGTCTTCCTTGATTAAGAAGAGCAAAGCTTTCCTAGTTATTTGTATTTATGTTAAGTCAAATACCAAAAAAAACAAAACAAAACAAAAAAAAAGCACCTTTTAGTGAGATGAACTATCAGTATCAAATGTTGTCTTTTAAAATTTTCTATATTTTATATTTTCTTTATTTATATTGTGAACTAACTTCTGTTTCTTTTCTTGTATCAAATATTAGTTGCAAAATGACCAGAAAAATGATCCCTGTCGTGTACCACCTATAGAAACATATTCTACCTGGAATAGCAGATTTTTGAAGAGGGCAACATTTACAGTATGTGGATTTGGGTTTCTCCTCTTCATTTGCAAGCTAACTTTCCAGAAAAGCTGATGTTGATGCTTATTTTGAGCAATGTGTATAGTCAAGCCTTCGGAAGAGAGTTGAGAACTACTATTTATGTTGTTTTATACTCTCACTTTCTAGAAACATTTCAGAAAAAAGGTTGCACATGTTTCTTCATGGATTTTTTCTGTCAGATTTATAAATCTAATTTGTTAATTTTGATCAAGATATAAATAACAGGTAATTCTATGATTTTTTTTTAAATTCATTTGAATATCTTCTATGACTATTGGTCACCTTCAAATAAAGTTTTACCTAGTTTGTCTTTGATCTACCATATTAATGTGTGTGTTTTGCACAGATATGAAAAACTATGCCCATGTGGAATGCATTTTTCCCATAATTTGGAAAATATTCTTTAAAGTGCTTATGTTGATATATCTCAGAGAAAACATAAAGTACTTTCTGTTAGTCTATAATCTGTCTTTCCATTTGTAAGACTTCCTTTGAAATTTTATGTTGGCCCTTAAGACAAAATTTTCTCATTTATAAAATTTGCAAAATATGATGGCTTTGAAGCATTCTAATCAGTGTGTTAACAAAAGTATCAGCCAAATGTAACATTTTTTAAAATTATGAAACAAAACATGGGAAAATATAAAGAATTGATAATAAAATTAGATCATTAAGTAATAGCTAGTAAAAATAGTAATTTTGCCAAACTGATTGTGAATGTGATTAGGTGATTTTATATGATGCTTAATAATTTCTTAAAATGTTATTTTAGAATTACATTGATAGTGGATGTTAACTATTTTATTTCCCTTATCAATTTGTTGAAAACTAATACAATATCCATTGGGGTTTCTTTAAGTCAAGTCAGGGATGGGAAAAAAAGATATGGGCAAACAAAAAAGGAAAAGAAGAGAACTAACTTAACTGTGACTATAGGAGTTAATTTTCTTTCCTGGCTGAGTGCCATACTTACAACAGATGTGGTTGATCTGCAACTGCTTGAAAGGTAAACAAGAGAGGGGAAGAAATTGTAGCAAGAAATGAGTGTGAGGAGATATGATGAGTAGTGATTTCTGTCTGTCTGTTCTACAGAAACAATAGAACCAGATTAATCATTCTGTTTTTGAGAATGTGTTTGACCATGTGAAAGTAAATTGATCACATCATGAATCAGTGTCTAAGATGAGATTTTTAACTTTCTCATTTGCTCCTTAGCAAAGTGAAACACATCTCCCTCATAAACTGAATAATTCGATTTGAATGGATTGGAAAATGGATTGGACTTAAGACAGAAGAACAAAATTTAGACTAAAAACGATCATTTATTAGTAACACATTGTCATAGGATTTAGAGCTGGAAGCAGTCTTAAGATCATTTAATTCAAACTCTTCAATTTTCCAAGGGAAAAATCTGATCATCAGAAATATTAAATGACATGCCTAACATATCATAGTTGACCTAGTAGCAGAGCCAAGAAAATTTAGACTCTCTGCCTTTAGATCCATTGTTCTTTCCACCATACTTCTATTACTCTTTTAAGGGATGCTACTTAATTTTAATTGTATGCAGGTACAAGATATAGTTTTTCCAGTTGTAATAATAAGGGATAAGAGGGTTAATAAAAAAACAAATTTCCCTATTACTCTGAATCATTTTCCTTTTCCAGTAGATATATCTTATAGGTCAGCCTCTCTTTCACTAGCTGCATTCCTTTTTTGGCTCTAAAAAATTAAACCTAAATAACATGAACTCAATTATTACAAGTATTTGAAAATGTATAGACATTATACCTCAACTGCTTGGAGAAATGTAGTTTATTAGATTAGTTTATTAGATTTTTCTCTCTGTTGTTTCTCTATCTTTCTCCTCTCTTTCTGCCTCTCTCACACACATGAATAGTGCTTATGTTTATAATGTATAGTAAACAAAAACAAAACTGCAGTAATGTCTTAAGGTAAGCAAGCACTGCGGTAACTTGCTTTACAAAAATGTATCCATCATAAGACAATTTTAGATAAAGATATCTCTCCTAGATGCTTAATCTCTGCTTATAAACATTTCAGGAACATAATTTTCCCAGTAAATGAGGAAATACATGTATTTTTAAGTGTCAATAATAAGTAGATTAAAATGTTATTGACATATCTAAAACTGCATTATCAATATAGGGCAAAGATTGAGCTGAAAGTAAATTTTACTTTAATGTATTGTTTATTCGTAGGCTAAGATAAATTAATAATGTTAAGAAAGCCAGGATAATAATGCTTCTAAAATGATTGTGGAGTCTTCTCTCAAATATATAGATTACATTAGATAATATAATAATTATACTTGAAACTCCTGCCTCCCTTATGGCTCTGTGATTATCTGATCTGATTAAAACATTTGAGAAAAAAGTCTCATTTTTAGAGGCATCAAAAAGCCTAAAAATTATATAGTATATTTCAGTTATTATTAGTTTATTAGAACCGAACTCTTTTAAACCCTAGCCAATCCAAAGCTTTTAGTAAAATTTGACAGCCTGGTTTGTTAGCTTTATATACTCAAAAGAAATAAAAGCTGTTGTCTTTGACAATCCCCAATAATATTAACTTCTAAGTCTCTTCTCCTATTATCTTTGATTAGAGAAATGTTGATGTACTTTCTGAAGTATCTTATCTGTGTAAGGTGGAGGGATTTTAGCATCATATGTACTTTTGTCTTTTAATAAATGTATGTTGATTAAAAAAAAAAAAAGTTAATTCACCAGCCTACCAAAAATGTTCCCATTGCACTATCACCAAAAATACAACTGCTCTGTATCCTTGTGTTCTAAGCCACTTTAAAGGCTTCCCTAATATAACTGCTTAGTTTCCTTATCTTTTCATCCCCAGTGACTGGCCACTTTAATAAGTCACATCTATAATTAGCAAACTAATATTTTCCCAAAAACAAAAAATTTCTAACCATAAATAAATTTCATTTTCTAAGCTTGCCTAATATGCCAAAAGTCTTCTCTTTGAATTTCTCAAAGCCCTTAAGTCCTGTCATCCTTCTCTTGCATCTTTTTTTCCATATCTTAATTCCAAATTGTTCTTTCTGGCATGCATTGTTTTGTCTGCAACTCAGAGCAGCCTACTAACACAAGTTCCTGCCTGAAATGGAAGCTGACAATATGAGGATGAGTAGAAAATTAAAGGCAGGATTTCCAAAAAAAATACTACTAACTGTGGAGTCTTTATAATTGAATTATTTTATGTAATTTGGTAACATTTGTGGTTTTCCTTGCCTTTGGTTTTTATCAGATTATAATGCAATAATTTTGTATAATATTTTGAACTTAATAAGAAAACTACCTCAGGAAGATGTCACAGAAGTAT
Source organism: Sminthopsis crassicaudata (assembly GCF_048593235.1). Lineage (NCBI taxonomy): Eukaryota > Metazoa > Chordata > Mammalia > Dasyuromorphia > Dasyuridae > Sminthopsis > Sminthopsis crassicaudata. Next base: position 129,022,253 of record NC_133621.1, read on the forward strand.
ACTGTAAGTATATTCCTTGAGTAAATTTGAGTATAAATTATTTGAACTCCATAGCATAGAAAGATTTAAGATAATACAAAAGTTCCAGGAAATTCTTGTGACCTTGTGATTTGAAGAATAGGAGACTGTGCTCTAGAGGATTCTTGTTACTTATACAGAAATCAGAATTTGTACAATCCACTCTGTTGTTGAAGACAGATTTAGTCTTTTGGGGTTTCATAAATGAACTACAATTTAGGTTGAGAAGAATGTAGCCTCAGATATTTTGTGTGGCTTTACATCTCAGCAAATGGAACTACTGAAAAGCAAGTACACAGCTGCTATAATAGCTCCTGTATAGTTTTGAGGCTATCTAAACATGCTCACTCTGATTCCCTTACTTTTGTGTATGTAAGAGTAGCATGTTCAGAGATCCCCAAAGTTATACACTGAATACTAGTGATACTTCTAGTTATTAGTGATACTTTTTTTGCATTCATAGTTTAAACCAAAATATAATTATGTAGTATAAGTTTTATTCCAGTTCAAAAATCTCTCTAAAGTCACTTCTCCCAGGTTGCATAAAAATTTATTAGTCTAGCTTTCACTTTTTTTGAAGGCTGATAAGCACATTAACAATAGAAACGTGATTCTTTCAGGGAAAGAAGTTTATTTCTATTTAAAGTTTTGTTAATTTTTGTTTTATGCTGTCTTTCTAAAATTTATTTGGGAATTTTTTAAACACCTACTTACAAAGTGATAGTATTCTATTCTGTAGTCCAGCATCATTTGGCTAATGTGCAAAATACACTTGGTAAATAATTAATTTTATTTTAAAGTTTATTTTATTTCCTTCATTCCCTCCTCCTCAATATTTGAATCTCAGCAAGGCATTCAATCTGGTATGTGGAATAAACATTCATTATTAAGTATTTGAAAGAAAACCAATATCTGTATGGCCACACAGTATTTTGTTAGTTGTTGAAACTTTTGATAAAAAATTTGACAAATATGTTTCAGACATCTTTTTATACAGATTATATGTTATTTTAAAAGATCTTTTATTTCATCTTTGTAGTCCTTCCACAGAGAGAATATAGTCTCTTTCTACCTCTTAACAGATAGACTTGGGTTGTCCTTCAATCCTAGTGCCCAGTCTGGAGATGTGGTTCTCCATTCTTAACTAGACTTATCTTTGGACAATTCAACACAAGGTCATTTGTGGTGACTTTCCAAGTTGGCAGATTGGCCAAGTTTGTACTCTCCTATCAAATTGAATAAAGTAAAAAACATCACCACTCAAAATTGAGGATAAACTCCTTGAGAAGAGAAAGTGTGATTTTTTTTCATATAGCTTGGCATAATATTGAATGTACAAAATTAAATGTTTGGCTCTAATTTAATTGGAATAGCTTTTGAAAACTCAAGGTACGATCATGGGTTATATGTATATGGTTCTATACACACACACACACACACTCATCATCTGATTTGATGCTTTCAACAACTCTGTCATTACTCTCATTTTACAGATAAAGAAATAATAATATGCCCAGGGTCCCACAGCTAGTAAGTGACAAAAATTGGATCCAGATCACCCAAACCAAGTATTCTTTCTATAAAGCAAGTATTTGGACAAAGATTACAATTGGAGGGGGGGAAGGCTAGAGGTGTGTTGGCAGTAAGGTACAATAGCTAAAGGCCTATTTAACCCAACCACTCTTAATTTTATGAGAATTTCTTAAGCTTTCCATTTTGCATCACTGCTTCAAACATGTAGAAACTTTGATTTAAAACAATGAAGTGTAAGAATAGATATTGATTGAAATGGTATTCTTGGTTTATTTTAAAGATGTAGAAACAACTTAAAATTTATTATAGTCTACTATAATAGATGATTTCCCTCCTTGACTTATCAAAGTAAATTTTTTAAAATAACTTCTTCATGGGTATTTGCAGTTTATGCTTGGTACTTATTTAAAGATTGAGTAAAGATTTTATTTAAATATATTGTGATTTTATTTCTCTTAGTAGATTCATCCTGCTTAGCTATATTGACACTGATTAATGTTCTGATTATAGGTTAAAGAGTTAAAGTATTTTTCTATTAGAGATCAATCAGTACAAATGTTCACTCATGAGAGCTCCCTAGGAATGAAGTCCAAACTTCTTATACAGTCTAATTGAAGAAAATGGAGTTAGCAAGAGAATAGTAATACAGCAGATTTTAAGCAAAATATTTTAAAAAGCTAATTCCATTCCATATGCTTATTTTTATATATGGACTAAGGGATAAAGATATATAAGATGTGAACATTTGTCATAAAATGGATTTTCAAGAGTAATTGTTGGAATCTCATGTTAAAGTAATTTATATGATACAGTCAATAGAAAAGTAATGCTTTACATGAGTTCCAGATGTCTACTTTAATCTTACATGCAAGTAAGAAAAATAATATAATCTTTTTCTGCTATTTGATAAAGACTCTGATTTTTTTTACCATGTCATGTTGATTTCAATTTGTTAAATCACTGTACATAAATCATTATTCAAGTATGTTTTATAATGTATCATTGTGTATACTTTTCTACTTTTCACATATTGAACCTTTTTTGTTTGGTATTTATATTAATTTTTGCAAGAAAAAATAATTACATCCATCACAGTATTTTCAACTGCAAGTTTGTCCAAATCTTCACCACACCCTTCCCTATGAAACATTCTCACAAAATATTTTGTTTCTTTTCTGTTTACATCCTTAAACTGGTAACCCACAGATTGCTTTTGTAATAGAGAAAGTGTGAACTTTCTCAAATTAGGGTACAAAGTACTTAATATTACCTATAAACTCCTTGAACATAAGTGAGCAATTGTTCGTTATCAATTTGTCCAAATCTCACAATATCAGATTCTCAGTGTATTTTCATTATCTCATAATGCACATTTGGATCACTTTCTTAAGCAATAAGCAACAGAGAATACAAAAGAATTGAGCTACTAACTGGAAAATAGGGAAAAAAGTTTAAAAAGATAAAAGATTTTTAAGGGGGAGGAAAATATGTAGGAAAATGTCTGGTTGAGTATAGTAGGGGAAAAGGTAAATAGAATTCCCTATTTTAAAAATGTGTTTGAATTTTTTCTATTTTTCCTTCCCAAAGAATAATAACTGTTAGAAATTTTATGTTCTTGTGATCTCTCTTGGACTGAAAATATTAATATAACTAACCTGATTTTACAGGTAGGCAAGGAACTATACTTAAATGATATTCAGATGATTCAAAAGTAGTTTTTCAAATAAGTAACAAATGTGTCATGTAATACAGCATAAAAATTTTATTGGCATTTGAGATAAATGCATTACTCACCAGTAGATGTGCCAAAAAAAAAAAAAAAAAAAAAAAAACCTCCACCCTCTTTCCACCCCCACAGTGCTACAAATTATTATTTATTGAGCAGTGACAGAGTGTCTTGGAGTACAAAACACAGAAGTCATCATGGCTATCTCTAAGTTTAATGAATTTTACTCATAATGTTAAGACCAATAATGGTTAGCATTATGGAATTAGTGACTGTAAAAGCATTTATTAAACATTTACTGTGTGCCAAGTATTGTGCTCAGAGTAGGGGATATAAATTGCAGTGAGGGAAGATCCTGTGCTCAAGGAGCTCACACTGTAATGAAGATAGGATGAAGGAAAAGGGAGACAAAAGAGTTGAGCTACAGAGCTCATAGCAAGGCCCAGGTTTACTCTAGAATCTACAAGCAGATAAATGTCAGTCCCCAAAGGTCTTGATGGTGTAGTGACAGAGTAGACGATAAAGCTAGTAGTCCTTCATCTTACTGAAAAAGTTATTGGTAACTGAGAGATAATTTTATCAGTATGAACAGTCATGATACTCTGTCACCCACTCTTCCTTTCATGTCATATCCTGGGACTTATAGGACTTATAGGATTATGTTATATCCATATCCTGTTATATCTTGTGCTGAAATACAATGGTTTGAGACCAAACTTTAATTGAAATCCTGTGGATCAACAATTCATCATTTATGAAGCATCTATAAGTCTCGGGTGCAAAACAAAAGACAAAAATGAGAGTCCTTGCCCTTAGATGAGTGAAGTGGATACAAAATGTACCTAAGTAAATTAATAAAGCTAACTTCAGGAGAGTATACTAAGAAAATGGAATCAGGAAAGACTTGAAGTTGAGCCTTGAAAAAGGCAAGACTGAAAATGAAAAGTAAAAAAGAGATTTTTGAGCAGACTACAGTTATACCATGCTAGAAATACTAATTTCTCTACTTCAACATATAGTTGGGTTTTCTTTTTTAGATGGGAAATTGGATAAAGGAATACAAATAATAAAACTTGAAATGTACAACCAAGCAATGACAACGGTCTGAACTAGTGTAGCAATTCTGATTATAGTGAAGGATATGAATAGCAGCTATGAGATGGTAAAATAGATGCAAGTTTACATCTGTAGAATATAAGGGACAAAGGAGGGTGAAGAGTCAAGGAATAGTCTGAGGTTGGGATCCAGATAACTAGAGGGATGATGATGCCCTCAACACAAACAGGAAAGTTTAACAGACTTATGGGTTAGGAGAAAGGAGGAGATAATGTAATGAATTCTTTTTGGTGAGGGACCTTAGAGATTATTTAATCCATCCCTATCATTTTACAGAAGAGTAAACTGAAACTCAGAAATTTAAAAACTTACCCAAGATCAAAGTTTAAGATACCTATGGAGTGTCCAGGTGCAGCAGGGCAGCAGACAGTTAATTTGGACTGGAGTTCCTGATATTTAGACAAATTTAGCTCTGTAAGTCATCTACTTACATGATCACTCTATGAACAGAAGCGGATGGCATCACTAGAAGGCAGCAAGGAGAGCCCAGGTCAGAACTTTAGGAGATGACCCATATTTAACAGGTAGGAGCAAGATAATAAGCTTTAAAAAAAAAAAAAGAAAGAAAAGAAGCTTGGCTCATCGAGAACAGTTAAGTAACTTAACCTTACTTTGATAAATCCAGGATCATATTGATGAGGATGCTCTCTCGGCTGGTATGTATTACAATCCATCCATGCCTTTCTGGTTCATTCTGCAAGAAGTCTGTACAATATTTAAACACATTGCCATTAATCCTACATAAAGGAATTTACCCAATGTCCATTAGCTTTCTAATTCTTTTTGAATGTCAGTACAATTGATGAAGGATGTTTATATGCTATCCTTTAAGCTTTCTTAAGAAAGGATAATCATTTTTGAACATAATAGAAATCTTATTCTCAAACTTTTTGAACTTGTACTTTTTTATTAATACAATAGACTAGATTTGATGCAGATCTTGATAATTTAGTTTTAGCATGGAAATGAAATGAGACACTTGTCAAAGGACAGTTAAGGGAATTTCCTTATCCAGAGAAGGGGGAAAAGATATTCAATATGAATATAATATTAAGGCTTTTCACCATTTTGATCCACTATAAATTCTCTAATTTATCAGCTTAAAGTTTGATAATCTGTTCTGGAATGTAATACTACATTTCAGGATTTGACAAACATTTCTTTCCACCTTGTTTACCTTGAGTCTTTGATGATTAAATTTAAGGCATCAATTAGTTAAAACATTAAACCAGGCAGTATGGTGTTCCTTTCCTAACTAGAGTTCTCATTAAAACAACTGAATTGCTGCATAATTTCTAGCTATATCTTATATGTTTTTAAAGTCAATTGATGGCCTATGTGAAGGAATTTTTATATGCTTATTCTTTTAGATTTAGAATTTTAAATTAGTCTATGGTAAGCAATTTTGTAATTGAGAAAGGCCATTGTAGATTCGAGTGGATAGATCCCAGATCCTAAGCACCAGTAGACAATTCCATGATCTTTCTTTGAGTTTCCTGGGATCATTGTCTTTATAAAGAAAGGGTTGTATGACTAGATGAGTTGATTTTTAAAAGCCCTTCTTTCTATGAATCTTATGAACTTCTGAGTTTCAGTGGATCATTGGAGTCAAGATTTGAAGGTCTATATGTCTAGTTTTGTGTAAAAATTAAACCACATCTTTAACTTGGAGTTTCTTAAAGAGTTTTCAGGTTGTGATTTGGCCATTCTTTAAAATGTTATCAAAGGTGGGATTTAAACCGAATCCTTCTTCCAGAGTCCAGATCCAGCAATCTCTCCACTAAGAAAACTCCATCCTAGAATTTGTTTTATATAATTGTGGAGCATTAATGTTTCTTTCTGAAACATTTTCAATTAATTTCATAAATTGGATTTTATGTGATATCGTCTAATCAATAATGCTTTAAAAAAAAAAGATGCATATACCTCACAGAAAGCAAATCAAAGATTTCATAATGTCTACAGGATCATCCAACAAGGATTCTCTTTCAATTAAATTTTAACAGGTTTTAAAATATAAAAATTATATATAATAAAGATACCACCACCAGTAAACTGAAAGGCAGTTTGCTGAGAGGTTTTGTCCATCCCTTACTTCTAAGGTGAAGTATATTTTATTGTCTATTCCACCAATAAAGCAGTGAATCTTATGGGAGTATGTGGGTTTATTATGTTGAGGAAGAATGGGACCCAGGAAGGGAAGATAGAGATTCTGAGGATAAGTTTTGACAGATTGATATTTTTAACTATAGTTGGTCCCTTCCATGGTATTTGTACAGTGCATTAGTCCGTCAAACCCTTAAGCATATGAACAATTTTAGAGAATAAGAATGGGATTTATTCTCAACTCACACTAGTTAATTAATATAGAAAGTATTCTAAAACTAAATTAAAAATTAGAGACACTGAGTTTGGGAATCAGATAAGTCAGTAACCACAGCCCAAGATGACATAGAAAATTGGGAAAGGCAAATGTGACTGGTTGAAAGAGCTCTACATGTTTAAGGGTGAGAGATGATTCTGATAGTAAATCGGTAAGTCTCCCTTTGCCCTGTGAGAGTAAACAAACAATGGCTTTAAGAAACTAGAAGATTCATCTAGCTGCGATATACTGGAGCTGAAAATAAGTTAATATAAATCTTGAGTAAAGAATTGGTTTCTACATACTGTAAATAAGCTGTTGCAGTAGCCACTAAGATTTGATGCTGTGGTGTACTGAAATATGCAGAAATGAAATGTTAAGCTTTGATAGAGATATAAAGCTGTTCACTTTTCCGAAATATCTTTTCAAATATCTAGTCATCTACTAGGAGCCAAACCAAAGTAGGCAATAACACTTTAGGGATGAGGACATGTGACATTTCATTCCTATTAAGATGTCAAGACTGTGGGTTCTGTGTCAGGGATCTTCAGATTTTGCTGCAGATCCAGAGTGGAAAATGGTTTGCTTCCCCACAGCAGGTTCACAGTAAGAGCTTGCTGGGTGTGTTGTGGCAATGTGCATTCACTCCACCATTAGTTTCATGTAGTGTTAGTGCTACTCCCTCTATAGCAAGAGAAATGAACAATTTGCTGGCGTTCCACTATGGCTAAAGGGCTCCAATCTGGTTAAAAGGTTGGTGGGGAAGTCTCACATTCAGTCTAACATTTGTTTTTTAAAGTATTGGAAAAGGTGAATGTCCAAGAAGGGTGGACATAAGGTAGGGAGAGCCTAGCTAGGAGGACACATGGATTTAAATGGATTGCTGGTTGAGTAGTAGAGAATGCTAACGTTTTGAGGAGGAAATCCTAAAAATTTGATCTGGAAGGCACAAATGTGAATCTGATCTAGACATATCAGGAAGGGGCTTTTGGGTGAACCTTTCCTCTACATCTGGAGCTTGCCTTTCTCTTTATTTCAATCTACTTTTCACCAAGCTAGATTTTAGCCCTCCCTGACACGTGGCAACCTCTCAGGCTCCTAGGATGCAATTCGGAGTGGATTTAATCAGTTAAAGAATTCCTTTGCCTGGAGGTCTGTTTCATGTTTAGATCATTCTGTGGAGCCGCAAAGTAACTGAAGGAGGGCAAATCCCATGGTCATTCAGTAATCTCAGGCGGAGGGGAAGGGCTTTGAAACATAGTTAAACGCCCCATCATTTTTGATTTCCCATGGCTGTGAGAGTACAAATGCACGCCGGAGGGAGGTTTGTCTTTTAGTAAAGAAGTGTCTTTGCTCTTCCCACTACAGAGAATCGAATATTAAGGTCATAATTGCCATGTGGGACGTGTCCATCGCCCCAAACTGCCCGCGTTTCCCTTCCAGGCTACTGGGGAGCAAAGCCCTGGAAGGGGTAGGAGGTGGCTGACGCTCCCCCCCCCCCGACCTAAGCGTCTTTTGGACCGTTCAGGCATCTATTCCCTTGGAACTCTTGAGTGATGCTACTGCACCCCCAATTTGCACCGGGGATGAAGCCACAAGAACATCTGCAATTCTGGCACCAGAAGCGGAGTGGTGGGGGGGTAACCGTGAAGGACTTGTGCTGGTGCATGAGCTGCCTAGGACGGTGGTGGCGGCGGCAGCTCCCCAGCTCCCCAGCCCCCCGCTCGCCTTTCCCAGGCAGGCGGCTCGCTTCCTCTGGAGTGAGCCCGGCTGCATTTCCTCCGCCCTCTCCAGCCGGCACATACCGACCAGCACTTCCCTTGGGTCTCGCCCGAGCGATACGGAGCGGCCCTGGCGCGGAGCCCTGCTCTTCCCAGAGTCGTGGGTGGCGCGGTCCTCGTTTTCCTCCCCTCCCTTTCCGGACCCAAATGTGGATGTATCTGGGTCAGTCTGGGAGGGGCCGGAACCTGACCGGGGCTGGGCGGGGGGTGACGGAAGGCGGGGAGGGCCGAGCGGCGTTGACAGCATCTTCCAGGTTTTTGGCATCTTGGTGTTTCACGCCCCCACCCCCGAGGGTCCCAGCTCAACCCTCATCATATCATTCTCACCCTCTTCTGCTCTGGCTAGGAAAGGCCTCTCGGGCAGAAATGACGCTCCAGTGCATCCTGACCGAACCCCATGGGGAAGATTCGTGTCTGTGGGGCGGAGAGTGAGCTTTTCCTATTGTCTTTCTATCTTGAAGTCCTCTCGCCCCGGGAACAACACGAGATAAAACGGCAGTCCTAAACTCCCTCCCCCCCCCCACTTCCTTAAGCACTTCCTGGGTGGCCGGGGGAGGGTCTCGGTACCTCCTCCCCCCCCCTTCCAAACACACACACGCCCCAGGAAAAGCTCAGTGAATCTTCAGATTGCTGAAACACCCAACTCTTTCCCGGACGTGGCGAGTAGTTCACCTTCCTTTCCTGAGGATGGCTAATGACACTCCTTCGGGATGGGCCAGTAGAGATTGGCGGTGTCCTCCCTGTCCACGTCCAGACCCATCACTTTCACAGACGCACAAACCGAGTATGGGGGTTGAATTCCTTCATCTTGGCAGACTGTCAGAGACAGGGAGGAGGACCCCTGCCTTGCCTACTATACACACACTCTCCCTCTGTTGGAGCAGGGAGGACCTAACGTTTGGAAGAGACCCGCTCCCTTTACCTCCCGGGCTATTTCTCCAGGTTTGTCTGTGACCTGCACAGAGGAACGATATGTGGGAAGAATATAATTGGCCAAGAATTATTGACTGGCGAAAGTTGGGAGGAGGTCAAAAAGGTTGAGCGAACGGGATATGCTCATTGCTCAGAAACCTTTGGGTCCGTTTATTACAGACGATGCTGAAGGTGGAGTCCACATTGTCTTCTTTTTCCTATGCTTAAACCATTTTAGGTATATTGGTGCCATAATCGTTCTTAATTTTTTTTTCTTTCATTCATGAGTTAAGCTCCTATTGTAAACTAAGCATTTAAGCTAGGTGTACAGGTCCTCAAAATCATTCATTCCCATCTCACTCATTCTAGGAACATAAGCACCTATTCACCAAATTTTTAGTCTAGGATCGGAAAATGCCGACAAAAATAAAATAGACTCTACTTCTCAGCTGTAAGGAGATGAGCGCGGAGAGAGAAAAATTCACTGAATTACCGTCTCTATCTACGGTTCTGTGGGTTTACACGCCTGCCAGATTTCCTGTCTGTTTTGCCGGTTTGTCTGCTCGCCTGTCTGTCCATCTACCTGTCTGCTTGCCTCTTTGCCTGTTTTCAGCCCTCTGACACCAGCGTTTGCGTGCCTCCCCCTTCTCTCCCATCGCGTCGGAGTAAATACGCCCAAAGAGATTTCGCTTTGCCCGAGGGTGGGGGTGTCATCCCTCCCCGGCCGCGCATTTTACCCAAACCCCGGAGGCTACAGCTACCAGGGCTGTTCTGTGTGAGGAGACTGCAAGGTGACTGCCAGCTTCCTCGGGATTTTCGAGCCCAGTCAGAGGTGTTTCCCCCCTTCCCTTTCTGTCCCCCCCACCCCTACTCTGAACGTCTCTTGACATCATTTCATCCATCAGAGCTTAAAAAAAAGCCACCCACCCACCCAGTGTGTAAGCAGAGCCCTCCTCATCTCCACAGCCGTGCCTGCGCTCAGGCTGCCGCTTCAGAAGACGAGGATGGGAGCAGGGGCACGGGAGGGAAGCCCACTTGCCCTCCTCGGGCGGTCCTTTCTCCCCGCAGCCTGGGAATTCGCTTCGGGGTGAGGCGCTCGCCGGGGGCTGGAGGTCATCCCTGACCTTGGGCTCGCTCACTCCCTCTCCGTGTGAAACTTATCAGTGAGTCTCGCCACTCGCAGACGCGAGAAGGGGGCGGGGGGGAAGTAGGCTGCCGTGACGGGACGGGACGGGACGGGACTGGAGACGCTCTCCCGCCGCCGCCGCTGAGTGCTTCTCGTCCCCGTTATTTCTGTTCCGTGGGATGGACCCCGCACGCACGCTGTGTCTGACCTGATGCGGACTGAAGGGTGTTTAATATGAACTCCTCCTCTCTCTTTGGAATCTGGCTTTCTGTTCCTCTGATCTTGTCCTGGGTAACCCCACAAGTCAGCTCTTCATGGTGGTAAGTTCAGCACTTGACAAGGACTTCCTTTATTCGATGTGATTTTTGAAAGAGGGGACTGGGCGCAGTCCTGGGCCAGGGGGACCCTTTTTTTCTGGGGGCTTTCCCCCGGTCTGAGACTGACCGATGGCGAATCTAAAATCCCCCACCCCCTCCCAGCTGCGTCCAGCTTTCAGAGCCCCTTCTTTTCCCAAGACACGTCCCCATCCTGCGCCCCTTCGCTCTTCCCCGACAGATCATGCCGGCTTTGACAACCTGGAAAAAGCCAAATTCTTGCTCGAAAGAGTGATCGGATGTTGGTTTATTTGGATCCAGGATAAAGGCAGCAAAATGAGTCAAATGCACATCCTGTGGGGAGAAAGACTAACCGAATCTCTGGCACATTCGTGTGTCTGTGTGCGCCTCTCTGTGTGAGTACAGCCACGGTTATTAACCTCCAAAACCCTGCCGAGAGAGGCAGGGCTCCATTTTTTAGCCCCAGGAGCAAACCAAGAGTGCTTCTGAAGGATTCCGAAAGCCCTTGCCCCGATTTTCCGATGTGCTTTTGTAGCCTCCAGGTAGAGAGGTGACTAGTCTCGTTCCATCTTTCAACCAATGGTCTTTAATTTTTTTTTTTTTTTTTTTGTAATCAAGGCAATCTTTTGCCAAGCCGTGACACAAAGAACTTTGGTTCTGAGTTTTGAAAAGTCAACCTTCGACCCATTTGAAAAAATAAAATGATGTTTAATTGCAACAGGTCTTAGATTTCTAAACACATTGTGGGGGGGGGGGGGAACTTTTACCTCTCCCAATCCTCTATTACTTAAAGACACTAAAATTGTGAACTCCTGTACATCCCTGCAAACTAATAACTTTAAAAACAGAAATGGGAAGGTTCAGAAAGACCTATTATCTTGCGCTATTTATAAAGGATCTGACAAATCTAGCTTTTCTCAAACCCAATAAAGAAATAGAGCAGGGAGATGACTGGAGATCTTCAAACCAACAAGCCCAAGCTGTTGATGGGAAGAGGAGTTCAATTCCGGCTTAAAACCACTTAGAATGGGAAAAGCGTTTAGCCTTGACATTGCTGACATAGGATCAAAGATTGATTTATCAGACTAACCATTTTTCAATAAAATGACTATTTCTGTTTCCATAGGTGTATAAACATTATTTATTGCAACAGCTTTTTGTCACGTTGTCTCTTAGCTGTCACTTAAATATATTTTTTTTGGAAGTCACAGCTTCAACAATTTTATGATCATATAAAATAATGAAAATACAAGAAAAAGACATTTTTCCTGTTTGATCGCTTCAAAAGACACCTATGGCAGCTTGGGTTATATGAAAGGTACCTTTCTAAACAGTTCACTACTAATAGAGAACATCTGGGTGCAGATGATGATGTAATTTAATTTTTGTAAAAGTTGCTTTTCAAGCTCCCTTACTGGAGCTATAATACTGAATTTAAGTCTTCCAAGTATTTCATGTCCTTAAAAACAATAGAACATGCACCCCCAGATAATCTTTTAAAGAAAACAAAGCTGTAAGAAAGACATTTAAAATGGGTCTTCAAGCAATAATAGAAGAATATGTTTATAATTGTAATGATGTTACATCAATTAACAGAAATGGATTTTTTAAAGGCAATCCATGCAACAACTTTCTAAAATATTTTATTAATCTTAGACAGGAGAGAGTTGTTCTCAAAGACAGATTTTTCCCCAAAGCAGAGCCTGAGCATGTTTTTTTTTTCCTCCAAGAGCCTTATTGAAACACTCTTAAAGCTTTCTCCCAAGAATATATTACATGCATATCTTCTTTATCCTTTCCTCCCTGCACCATCCAAAACACCTTCCTTTATAGTCACTGTCCAAGTCACTTATTGGTGGGCTTCCAGTTTGTTTCTGAAGAAAAGGCAGTGGTCACAGAATCACAGATTCAAAGGACCTCAATGATCAATTAGTTCAACCCTTCTTTTTACAGAGAAGGAAATTGAGGCCTACAATTATCCAACGTAACACAGATTGTAAATGGAAGAGTTCATCTTTGAACCTAAATTCTCTGTCTCCAAATTCATATGGAGCTCCAGTCTTCTGGATTTGTTTTGCCAAATTACTTCATTATCCCTCAGGTTATCCAGTAAATAATGAGAAGTCTCTTGGGACTTAATATGAAACACTTTCCTCACAATACCTCTTTGAGGTAGATCTAAAACAAGTCTTATTATTACCAAATGAAATAATAATTGTAAAACACTTAGCACAGTGCCTGGTATATGGTAAGCACTGTATAAATATTAGCTGTTACTATCATTCCCATTTTACAGACCAATTGACTGAGAGTTTCTAAGGTAACTTGATAAGTAAATAGAAACAGTTTCAACTCAGATCCTTTGACTTCAAGAACAAAGCTACATTAGTGTAAGAAGGGGCACTAGAGTCCAACTCCTTTGATTTACAGAGTAGGAAACTGAGGCTTCTTCATAATGTATATACATGGTCACATCACCAGCTAATAAAAGCTTCAATGAAGACCCAGTTTCCTGACTTCTATCCAATGACCATTTTACTATACTGACATTTTATCCTACTTCATAAGAAAGGTACATGAAAAGTGTATTTGAAAAGTGCTTTGAGCTCTTCTGACCCAAACTAATAAAATTTTATTTTAAAATAATTTTATAAAATTACTTAGCAGAACCTTCCCCTCTTGATTTCTGCAAGTATCCTTAAGTAAATCTTTCTCCGCTTTCCTTTGATTTCTTGCCTGGTAACTAGCCACACTTCCTTGCAGTCAGAGCTGAGATGTCAGCCTCAATTAGGAACAGCAACTACTAGTTGGTACCCAAGAATTCCATCAGCCTGTGTTGACCTTAAAAACTACATATTAACATAGCTCACATCCTATTGTATTTTTTATCAATTTTGTTAAATATTTCCCAATCATATTCTCCCTTGGGAGACACCACTCATGCCCACTTGTTCCCTAGATGCTCTCTTTCCTGTGTTTGCTGCCTGCAGGTACATGAGAGCTGTGGGCTCCTCAAGGGTCATGTGTGACAACGTGCCAGGCCTGGTCAGCCGCCAACGTCAGCTGTGTCACCGGCACCCAGAAGTGATGCGCTCCATTGGCCTGGGTGTGACAGAGTGGACTGCAGAGTGTCAGCACCAGTTCCGACAGCACCGCTGGAACTGCCATACCCTGGACAGAGACCACAATCTCTTTGGCAAGGTCCTACTCCGAAGTAAGTGCCTTCCATGAACAGAGGATCCCAACTTCATCACGGTGTTCCTTGTGTTTGAATGATGCTGTGTAAACTTTTTAAAGCACATCAGCAGATTTGATTTCACTTTCCCTGAACAGCAACCCATTTGACAGATGAGGAAACAGATTTTACATAGTTAGCTGACTGGCTCTACCTAATATGTCACACCTAACTAGTGATAGCATCTAAGTCCTGATATCCACATTTTCCTTCTTCCTTAGAGTGGATAATACTGTAGAATCTCATTTGAATTTCTTGCCATTTCTTTCTACGCTTATTATATCCCATAGAGATTCAAATCTATTGGTATATAGAGACATCCATGTTTGGAGTTCATGCCATTATCATGTTTGTTGTTGAATCAGCCATATCCATGGCTCCATTTGGGTTTTTCTTTTACCAATGAGGAAACTGAGGCAACTTGCCCAAGGTCACATACCTAGTAAGTGCCTGAAGCCAGATTTGAAGTTATGAAGAAAGTCTTCCTGAGTTCAGGCTCTGTGCTTTATCCATTGCACTATTTAGTTATCCAATGCAAAGCCTCCCCTATTAATTAGCCTTCCTTATAATAGCATCTTCAGCTATCAAAGTACTTTCCTCTTTACAATCCTGACAGGCCCCTGACTCAAGTATTATTTTCCTCATTATATAGAATCAAAAGCTGACTGAGATAAAGGTATAGTGACCAAGTTGAGACTTGAAATAAGGCCTGATTCCAACTTTAATGCTGTAGGATTTGGACTGGATTGGGTTTTCAACTATACTGAGCCCCCTTTCCTATAGCAAATGTTCTTAAAATGCTTAACAATTACTTGGATTGAATACTCTTAGTCTCTGTCATTCTGTTTAAGGAAAGATTGTGTTCTCATTCCCATTTTACCAGCAAGGAAATTAAACCATGAATCAATAAAGTAAGCACTCATTAAGTGCCTATTATGTTATGTGCTACTGTGTTGACAGCAGGGACACTGAGAATGTGATTCAACATTTGGAAGCTAACACAAAATTCATCAGATCTAAAATGAAAATTTCTGACTTTAAATATCTCCACTGCTCACTGGAATAGCGCAGAGCACAGCTAGGTGACACAATAGGTAGAGCCAGAAAGGCTCATCTTCTTGAGTTTAGATTTAACCTCAGACACTTCCAGCTCTATGACCATATGACAAGTCACTTACCCCTGCATGCCTCAGTTTCCTCATCTGTAAAATGAACTGGAGAAGGAAATGACCAACCATTCCAATATCTTTGCCAAGAAAATGATAAATGGAGTCTTGAAGAGTCAGACACATTAAAACAATTCAACAACAACCAAATTTACTGGCTACTCATCTCTATGATATCTTTTTTTTTTTTTGAGTACTTTTTCATATCTAAAAAATGAGAGCATTGTATTAGATCCTTAAAGCCTCTTCCAATTTAAGTCTGCTGTTTTTTAATCCCCACTCAATACCTTTGATTTTTCCAACTACTACTATTCTATGAGCTTTTCTCTATATTAAGTCATAGACTTGTAAATGGGACCTTTCGTAAGGATTATCTAAAGATATTATAGGGGTCAGGGGGTTGTTTTGGAGAAGCTAAGAAGAAGGGCCAGTTTGAAATTACCCATGCATATGTACTGTCAAAAAAATGTTATAATTATAAAATAAAATAAAAATTTAAAAAAAATAAAAATAAAAATAAAAAAAGAAGAAGGGCCAGTTTGCTGGATAGAAGTAAAGGGAAAGTGATCATCACAACTTGTTATCAAGTTAAGAGCCTTTTTTCCAGCTTAAATGAAGAGCTTAGGTTTCTCCACAAAAATGCTGCCATTTGGAAATTTGACCAAAAGCAAAGCATTGTATGTGTGAATATCTGAAACAGAAAATTTTGCACTTGTTTGTGCCCTGCCCACCTAATGAACACAACCCCCTTCCCTCCCATGCCTAGAAAAATCATCCAGGCTGTACACTCTGTAATACTTAGCAGAGGGTGTTTCTATCATGTATTCATCACACCCCTAGGGTTTTATGAGGCCAAATGCATAGCTGAATGTCTCTAAAATCCCCCAAGGGAGTGATATGCTCAGTTAGTGCATCCCTAGAGCTAATTTACTATGATATTGCAAGAACCATATCCTTCTACATTCCTTCTGGAGTTTCGATATGATGTAGCAAATTTTTAAAAGGTTAACAGCAATTTCAGCTGAATGGTATTTCAAGGCTTCACCTAGATTAGCTCACCAATGAATCAATAAAAGTTCTGATCCCTGTCCAAAAATTAAAAAAAAAAAAAAAGTTTATAGGTGATGATGACAATGTGAGAAATTATGAGCTATATTGTAGGAAAGCCTTCAAATGATAATTAAATTCAAGATCTAGTGGACTTTTTCTTATCCAAAGTGTTTATGTTCTCCATTACAATGTGCCAGTTCATATAGTGTTTATAAAATTATCCCAATTAAAAACTGCATCTATGATAATGGTTTTAGAAATCTCCATAGTGTGGAAACTTTCAGATCATAAATAGAATGAATTTGTTGATTTCCAATGATAATATATTTATATAAGCTAGGGGATTCATTTATGAAGTACTTGGAATAAATTTTGTCAATAGTTTCATGCTGTAGAGTCAGTGGGGGCTTATGAGAGAGAAAGACAAGTTGATAGATCAATCTCATCTAAGACAATATAATGTTTGTTTTTTACTCTCATAGCTTCCGATTTTTCAGATGAAGCTGAATCAATTGAATAAAAGCAAAAAAAAAAAAAAAAAAAAAAAAAGAATATTCACATGAGACTATGTTTCTTCCTTCTCCTCACAGAAGGCCAGATTCCATCCTTATATACTCACTCTTATTCCCATTCAAGTCAATGAGGATTTAGTGTTGAATATGGGAGGGCAGAATTTGGCCTGAAGTGGCTTATTCTGGAAATAATCAGGAAATTCCATTGAAGCCGTCCAAAAAATTTAACAATTAATTATTTGATGAGAAGTCTTCATCTCAGAACTGTGAAGTGGTCTGAGAGTTGTATTTACAGTAATCATGGCCAACATTTACATGATGTTTTAACATTTGCAAAGTGATTTACAAATATTATCTCATTTAATTCTCAAAAGAACCCTAGGAGAAAGATGACATTATTATCCCCATTTGACAGATGAGGAAACTGAGTTAAATGAAAGTTAAAACACTTTCCCAGTCTTACATCTAGTGTCTGTGGTCAGATTTAAACTCAAGACTTCCTGACTTCCTGTCTGTTGTTCCATTGAGGCACTTAATTATCCCCAAATAGATAGATGGGTGATAAAGGCAGTGGGTGTAATTGTTTATATGAGGATATAGATTCCATCTTTATAGGGGAGCTAGAAAGTTTCCTTTTGTTCCAAAGAATCAGAGTTTAGAAGGATTTTGTGGGGAGGATTTTTAGGGGCTTTTCACTAAATCACTCAATTCACAAACCTTTATTAGCTTTCTACTTCATATATACATGACTCTGCTAGGCACTGAATTGGGTAAGGAAAACAGTTTGCGGAACTTTAGGTAAAGACTGACAAACTGGCAATGACAAGAATATTCTTACTTTAAAAACCCAAATTTGAAAATGAAATTTGAATTTTTGAGCAACTACTACTGTCTTTATGGCATAGATTCCAATGTAGACAATCAAAACTTTTTAACTCTAATGCCCTATTTTTTTTTCTTAAACTCACACTTAGATAACATTCCATGAAGTATGCTTACCTACCTTTAATAAAAATCTGATTTACTTTCTTCAACTACATTTTGGTAGAATAATTATCTAAAATTATATAAAAGTCCATTATTAAACTCTTATTATTTAAGCATTTTTCAAAAGATTTGGGGTTTATAACTTTTAACAGATTTGAAAAAATCTTTTTTTATTCAGCAAAGGATCAGAAATCTAATTTTATATTGTTGCAAAGTACATGTGCATAAAATTTATAATATTTTAGTGATTCATTTAAAACACTAAAAGCAAAACATTTCAAGACTGTGTCAACAGGACTTGGAAACACACAGATGAAAGTGAAAATCCAGTCTCTCTTCCCAGTGTTTTGTTTAAACAAACATGCTTCTAGATATGTGTCATTGAAATGATACAACTTATGTGTATATGAATAGGAAGTAACATCTTTAGAATGTGATTATCTTTGGAAATTTTGTGGGGAAGAAGGGAGGCCAGTTTAGTTCTATAAAAATAATTTTTCTTCCATCCAACACCTAATTGTTGGTGTATCTATTATGTACCTATGCTCCTAATTATTTGAATCATTAATGTAACTATCATTTGAACAGTAGACCAAATTTTTCTACCAGAAGACACATTCCCCTGCTCATTTTTAAAAGATCTTTTTGTGCATCGCCTAGAACATTTTCTTCTCCTTCAGAACATCCCTTAGCACACACATCTATACCCAACCCCCCTACACATATCACGCACTTAGTCTATTTTGATGTTTTTTATAAGATGTTCAATTAAAAGTAATTTGGTGTTGATACCAAAAAGGTTAAGCTTTTAGGAGTTCTATTCCTGAACAATCACTGTCACAAGTACTCTTTCTTCACACATCCTTGAGTTCTCTCAGCTCAAGAAAGGAGACTTGGATCATGGTTGTCATAAAGTCACTTACTACTAAGTCACTTTTAATGAGCTTAACTTATATTGTGACTTCAGTGAAATAGAGATGCCAGGCAGTTAGGTGATGAAATGGATAGAGTGCTGGACCTGGGGTCAGGAAGACTTCAGTTCAGAATGCTTAATAGCTGTATGACCTTGGGCAAGTTACTTAACCCTATTTGCCTCAGTTTCCTCAACTGTAAAGTAAACTGGAAAAAGGAGAAAGAAAAATCACTCCTATATCTTTGCCAAGAAAACTCCAAATGGGGTCATGGCTGAACTACAACAAAAATGTTATATTGTGTTTTTAGTTGTTTTAATCTATTTCCTGTTGATAGTTTGATATCACTAGCCTAGGGCACTGAGAAGTGGGGTGACCTGCTTCTGGTTGCATATAGTATCAAAAGCTAAACCCATGTTTTCTTACCTCTAAGACTGACTTTCTTACTAGCCCACAGACAGTCTCTCTTAGAGTAATGTGAATTTGCAATTTAATTCTTAGCAAGACTGAATGGAGTCCATGATGTCTATGAACGTGGACTAAGCCAGTTAGGAAAAGCTTATTTTCGCCAAACCATGTCCTTTTTAACAAAATATATTGGTCTCTTTTTGACTCTGTTTTCAAAGCAGATGAATTTCATTTAGGTCCTTTGTGGGTCTTATATTGTAAGTTGGGATACCTTTTAAAAAATGACATATGATCATCACATTCCTCTCTGGGGAGCACAATCTGCTACTTATGGCAAATATTCACACAACTTATTTTCACATAACTACACGGAAATGTTCTAATTTTTTTTTTTGAGTTGTTGGGTTTGGAAGGTTGTTTTTTAAAGACTGAGGTAAGTGTCATTTAATATGGTGAGGATATGTTTTTTTCTGATTTTTAATAATGAGGCTAGCAGAGCAAATATTATAAAGAATGTATAATAAATTTTAGCCCTGAATGACAAATGGGAATGAGCAGTGCTTCAATGCAAAATGGTGGTTTGTTCTCCCAGATGTATGGTTCAAAAAGTCACACTCTTCTTGGTGTACCTATTGGATCACCTAATGGCTGTCGGTTTTCAGTTTTCTATTGGCACTAAGTTGTTCAGCTTCTATTCTGGTTGTTAATATATTTACTGTGGCAACCATTAATAAAAAAGCATGCTAATAACAATGAAATACAGCACCATTTGAAAAATGAGGTGCGCACAGGGACCCTAAAGAGTCTTATATCTGTCATTATACCACAATACTGTATTATGAGTTACTACAGATTATTAAAATAATTTAATGTAGTTATTGCACTGAAATATGTGCCTTTGAGTCAGTAAGTGAAAGTAGATTTTGCTCTAATAAAGAATAATTCTAAGAAAGCTCAAGAAATGGCTCATGCACAAGTCTAATTATAGGTGGTAAATGTGTTTTCTTCCAACAAAACCTAAAAATCTCTCAACTGTCTTTTTTTTCCAATCAATAGCAACAATGGTTAGTGTAGTCATTCCAGAGTAAAGTCAATTCATCTTAGTAGTTATTTATAGTCAGTAATTTAATGATCATGCCTTTTCTAAATTGACTGCATCAAAATCAAGGTGAAAACAAAGTTCTTTACTGTAAAGCAAAAGAACATGTCCTAGCATCTCAATCTAGGTTCAAATGCTCTTCTTTGCCCAACCTTTAAATATAATATTTTCAATTCAAATCAGTTTCCATATCTATGAGGCTGCAAAAAAAAAAAAAAAATCCAAGCATATTTTGGAAAATAGCTACAGAGGAAGGCTTCCATGGACTTTTAGAACTACAAGGCCCACAGTTCTTGCATTTTGCAAATGGGAAAACTAAAGACAAGTTTTATATGCTTTTAAAAAATCAAATCAAAATACATTTTACTTTGTCATTGCATTAATATATATCATTGTTGTTCAGTTATGTCTAGCTCTTCTTGATCTTATGGACCACAACATGCTGTTCATGGGGCTTTCTTGGCAAAGATACTGGAGTGGTTTGCCATTTCTTTCTCCAGTGGATTAAAGCAAATGAAGGTTTAAGTTTTCCCCAAGGTCTCACAGTTACTATGAGCCTAAATTTGAATTCAGCCCTTCCTAACTCCAGACCTAACTCTATTCACTGAGCCACCTATAGTTGCCTAATGTGCTAATGTATATTATCCGAAAACCAGCCTTATTGCCACTGAAAAGAAGCTCTTTGCCTCACTTTAATATGGTCTTCAACAAGGCATTGACTTGCTTTAAGAAAAGCTCATTAATATGTACTTAGCTTTTTTATTTTTTTCTCGACAGTATTTTATTTTTACAAATGCATGTAAAGACAATTTTCAACATTCATTTTTGTTAGATTTTATGTTCCGAATTTTTTCTGCTTTCTTCCTTTTCTTCCCCCCCCCCAAGATATCAAACAATCTGATATAGGTTATACATGAATATGTACATATCTTGCTACAAACTAAACAAATTGGATGATGAGCAATTGAATCACAAAATGATTCTTTATAAAAATTGCTCTTCGGCACTGCATTGTACTTTGTAAATCTTAAAACATTATTAATATTAATTGTTATCATCATCATTATTATTAATATTAAATCATGAGCTCCTCCAGAGAATTAATAATGAGGTTGAATTTGATATGCATATGTCTCTAGAGGGACAAGTTCTTCATGTAAAATGTGGCTCAGTGACACGGAATGGGAAAGGAACAAAATACCTATCAGTATGTGGGTTATCAAGGAGCACCAATGCAGCAGGCTGATGTCTTACAGAGAGAGGAATATCAACCCTCTTTTAAAGATGACCATTTTGATTACAGGTAGTCGAGAGGCTGCCTTTGTGTACGCCATCTCCTCCGCGGGAGTCGTATATGCCATCACCAGGGCCTGTAGCCAAGGAGAATTAAAATCTTGCTCCTGTGACCCTAAGAAGAAAGGAACTTCCAAAGATAGCAAAGGCACTTTTGATTGGGGTGGATGCAGTGATAACATTGACTATGGGATCAAATTTGCCCGAGCATTTGTGGATGCCAAGGAAAGGAAAGGAAAAGATGCTCGAGCATTGATGAACCTTCACAATAACAGAGCTGGAAGGAAGGTAAGCAACCAAGAATTATATGTTTTATAGACTTTGCTTCAATCTTCAAAACATTTCATGGAAATTTTTCTTTGAATTTTCTTCCATAAGTCACCTAAAAATGCAGACATTGAACCTGATTTTTGATTTACTGTGATGAATAAACTCATGAACCAGAGAAAAGATATAAACTCAAAGTGGCACACTAGTCCCTATTTGCTTGACTTTAAGACTATGGGGTCATGTCTACATGTAAATGATCTATAACATTCCCATTAACTCCATCTATCTACATGGCAGTATGATGGAAATAACTAATATAGCTGGATTTCAGCTTTTTATTGCATCATATAGACAAGCCACAACTGATTGAGGTGATCTAGTGTTCTAGGTAGGATTGTTCTATAAGTTTCACCACCAAGCAGGTAGACACAGTTAAACAGGTTGACTTTCTTCAAAACAACTTAAGAATGTGCTTGGGAATAATATATAAGAAAAGTCAACATAAAAATAAAAAAGGTCTCAACGGGGCTTTAATGAGAAAAATAGGGAAGGATGAAAATCTGTTTGGATAAAAAACCTTTTTCAACTGAGCCTCATAGAGGAAGCAAATCTGATTTAAAGACACTTGGAAAGAAAAAACTCAGCGCAAAGAATAAGATGAGTGTGACCTGAATTGTTTACAAATTGTACCTTTCCTATTTTTATTAATTTATGGACATATGGTGATAACTGCCAAGAATATAGACAATCATTGTGCAATTCTGCAACTATGGGCAATTACTGGTTGTGCAATTGGATGGAAAAAATGAACATTGACCTTTCCTTTGACATTTATACAGTTAAGTATAGAAGTTATAAAGTACAGTGTTTTTGAAAGGGGTGGGCTGCTTATTTGTTCAGATCTGTGTGCACAAACATCTTCCACTGAATGTTTGAAAAGGAAATATATCTGGAAATGAGTCAGAGAAGAAACTGATTTGCTGAACTAAAGATCTTACTTTTATTGAATGTATATTATCCCTTGTGGTTATTGTAAGTTCTTAAGGACCAAAAATCTTGAGTTTTCTACTTTCAGAAATGAACATCTGCTAGGATTCAGCTCTTTTTTTTTTTTTTTGCTGATTAGTAAGCTACTTCTGATCTTAATAAAAATGCACATGCAAAGTTCTTAATATGTAGGCTCAATTCACAATGGACAGCTAGTATTCAAAATTTCATTAGATGTGAAATTCAAGAATTAATGTGCTGAGAGGAAGCATAGCACAGTATAGGAAATGACCATCTTTAGAAACAAAAGATCTTGCCTTTTTCTCTATGCTCTGTTTTTAAAACTTTGATGCTTTCTTTAAGTTAAATGTCTCCCTCACCCCTTTTAACCAACTGATCATTAAGTCCTGTTGATTCTAATTTTGCAGTAATGTTCAAATCTGTTTCCTTCTATCAATTCCCATTTCCCCTACCATGTCAGTTCTTCTTACCAACTGCCAAAAGAAATTGCAATAGCCTCCTAGTAGGTCTTCCCATATCTATTTTCTAACTGACAACACATTTTTGTATCATTTCTGGAAAGATATAAGTTTGAAGTCAATAGATTCCTCATGGATACATCTGAAGCTATTATTTCTTGGTCCTCCCCCCCCAAATTGAGTGACTCCCTATTACCTATTGAATAAATTTAAAATAAGAAAAAAAAAAAAGAAACAAAAGATCTAAGTTCAAATTCCACCTCAGGTATATATTAGCTATGTGATTTTGAACAAGTCTGGGGGCAAGAAACAATCCATATTGGAGAAAGAGGCCCCTCACTGGGAGTCCACTAAAGCAATAAAATCATTGGTACAGTCCAAAGTTTTTTCAAAATATTTATTAAAACTGATATAAATCCCTCTACTCTCTACTTTTAGTCCATATAGTTTCTTCCACTGTGGTCCAAGTAGAAAAAAAATGAATTTTTGGGAGATGATATTTGCTGTTTAGATTAGAAAGCAACATTCTAATGTAAGCCTTTAATAAGGGCAGGAACTATAAATGTATGGAACTGTGTATCTTAAAGGATCATTAAAAGATCATCAAAACTCATAGATTTAAGACTGGAGAAGACCTCAGAAGTCAACTACTCCAGCCTTACAGATTAGGAAACTAAATCCTATAGGAAGGAATTAAGTGACATGTTGAAGGGTCACAGAGAAAGTAAAATGGCAGGAGATAGAATCCAAACCAAGGACCTTTCCACAATTAATCCTGTATATTGGTTGTTTGTACAGAGTTGTTTGCATGTTATCTTCTCCACTAGACTGTGAGCTCCTTGAAGGCAGGATCTACCTTTTGTCTTTTTTATATCCCTAGCACTTGGCAGAGTACCTGGCAATTGTAGGAACTTAATGAATGTTTATTGACTGACAGACTGGAAAAAAATACTTTTTCAATATTTTTAATAAATACCTAACAAAACAGCTGATTAGAGAATCTTGTAGTTCTTTGTGCCTATATTAATTTAAGTCTTTCAAAGACTGATATTTATATTTGTGACTTTGGACAGTTATTTAGCTCTTAGATCCTCAGTCCCCTCATCTTTGAAATTAGTCATTTGGACTATCGGGCCTCCATGGTCTCTTCTAGCTCTAAAACTGTGGTTTTATGTGATCCTGCTATTGTTAAACCATACTAAGAAAAGCAAAAAGGGGGAAGAAAAGATCCTAATTTAAAAAAAAAAGTCAATAGCTTATCTCAAAAGTTATTTTCCATGTCTTTAGAAGCCACATTGTTAAAAAATTCTTCCTTATAGCTAATCCCAATTTGGGTATAATTTTGGCCTCAGGGAAAAGGATTAATTAGTATTCTCTATTCAGCAGCCTTTTATGAGATCAGTATTGTCTATCAGTATCTAAAGCAACTGTCCAGCTTACTTTTCTCTAGATAGATTAAACCACATTGATGGTAACCAATAGGTCTCAAACCCAATGAATTAGGGTGATGTTTATTCCAAAAATGTAAAGACCTCTGACTGGCGGAATGGTTAGTTGAGAACATTTTGTTCCAACAATCACGAAGGTGGCTGAAGTAGGTGCTGTTCTTAGTGCTTTGTCAGATGTCAAATATACCAAGGTCATCTATTGCCATTGCCCATCACCTTGACTATTATCTTGCCTTAAGTGTGGAAGAGAAAATGAAGCTGATGATTTTTGTGACTCTGTTTCACTTAAATCTAACTCACATGCAAGTAAAGACATCACCTTATGACTTCTTTGGTCCTCTTTGAAAATGAAGAATGATCAACAAGAGTAAATAATCCTAGTCATATTGTCCTCCCCCCTTTTTAAAGAATGTTATTTTTTAAAATTCTATATTTAAGCCCAGAGTTTAATTTATGATCATTCTGGAAATTTTCTTAATTGGATAAATTTTTCTTGATTTCATTCCTATGAAACTTCCATAAAATTTATCTTCCATATCATACTGAATACAATTTTATATAAATTATCTTTACAGATTTTAGCTCTGTCCACCAGAGCCAGAAGAAGTGAGTTTTCAGCATGTTTTTAGTTTAGATCGAAATACCTTCAAGTCAATAACATGTATGAAGCATTTATTTTGTGCAGAGCACTGGACTAGGTAATGGGAAAAATAAATACATGAAAGACATTTAGTTACTGAGTATGGTAATACATGTCTATAGACTCTGTTATGGTAGAAGTTGAAGCTAGTAGATTTATTTAGTTCAGATTTACTGAGCTACCACAGGTCTATCTGGTAGACACACTAAGTCTAATATGGTGAACTCCTATGATCAGGGGACTACTAAGTTATCTAAAGAGGAGCAAACTGGTCTAGTTAGGAACTGGAGGGGACCCATGCTTTTATGGTGAGCAGTGGGATCAGGTCCATGAGTAGTCACTATACTTCAAGCCTAAATTAAAGTCAATCTCAAAAATTGGAGCTTACAGTCTAGTAGAGTATAAATCAAGATATTATGCATAAAATACCCAATAAATATTTATCTCTGATACACAATAATGTCAGAAACAGAACTAATGCTATGGGAGTCCCAAGAGGGAAGAGCATGATCTACAAAGGTTGTTATGGAAAGTTTTTATTTAAGATATAATCTTATTTGGACTATAAATGAGTAAGAATTCAGAAAGGGGAAAGAGAGACAAAGAATAATGGGTTGAGGAAAAGCAAATGGGGGAAACATGTTGTGTATAAAGGACAAAGGATAATGCATTTTGGGTATTATTAAGTTCATAGAGAGGGGAATAAGATGGCATAAGCCTAGCAAAGTCAATAAATATATAGAAGAAAATGAAAAATTCAGAAGGGGGTACAAATAAGGCCATTTCTATCACTATCTTGCTAAATTTATAGTACTCAAAAAACAAGTTATATATAAAAGAAGACCACAATTTCATATGAAATCCTTTTTTTGCATATTGGAATATTAATATTTGGCAAAAATTGCTAAATCTATAATTTAAAAAGAAAATTACAATGCTATCAGATTATGTAGGATGTTAAATGCTGTAACTGGAATTCAGATTTTATTCTCTGAACCATAAGAAGTCCAGATTCTCAGAATTACATGATTAGCTCTCCACATGTAGATCATTTTGCAGGTGGAGAAAGTGACATGGAGAGACCTGTTGGAAGATGATTTCAGTAGTCTGAGAAAGAGAGTGAAAAATGGTGTTATAGTGGCAGTTTTTTGACAGAAAGAATGATAGAAGGCTTTTTCAAATTGTAAAAATTTGATGTCTGTTATAAACAAGTAATGAATGTGTTAAGTTACATCAGAGTCTGTGATCTCACTAATAACCTCTCCAATGGTGCATATCATAA
Source organism: Sminthopsis crassicaudata (assembly GCF_048593235.1). Lineage (NCBI taxonomy): Eukaryota > Metazoa > Chordata > Mammalia > Dasyuromorphia > Dasyuridae > Sminthopsis > Sminthopsis crassicaudata. The sequence goes on from NC_133621.1 coordinate 129,048,929, forward strand.
ATTGTATATTCTATTCTATTTTATGTGATTTTTATCTATTTTCCTCCATAATCCTCTACAGAGGATTTCTTCTCTCCTCTCCATCCCCCACTTCGTTCTTCTCCCCTCTCCCAATACCTTGGAGGTTTTACTATAAATATTTGTCATTTCCTTAGTATTACTCCACTATTTTGCTGTTCTTTTCTATGCCTGGCCTATAGTAGGCAGTTAATGAGTTCTTGTCAGTTGATTAATTGATTAATGATCTATGACTAGCTGACATCCTTTTCTAACGTGAACATTTCCTTGATGAAAGCTTTTATTTCGTTTTTATGCTCATCATTGGTATGATACTGCCTGCTGATACCTACCACATTACTCCATTACTCTATAGATCACCCCCCCTTTTGATTCTTCTGGAAATTAAAAAATTCCATTATTTCCAATCATGTAATTTCAGCAGGAAATGTTGGTATCAAGCTATAGCTTGAAATCGTTAAAAACACTATGCAAGTTGCCAAATGCAATCCAAAAAGCTCTCCTCCTTTTCCATCAAATTCTTGGCTCACTATTTGTCCCTTAGTAGAGCCTGTCTAAGATAAATATGTTAAATAAATATCTCACTAAACTGCCCACCCACCTACATGTCATAATTTGGGCACCATGCAGCCTTTATCCACTTGGGTTTTTCTATGTAAAGTGCTAAACCAAATTCTTTGGAGTGGCTGTGATTAGCAGTGAGAAGGCAATGTCCATGACAATGGCAAATACTTCTGGAGGAATTATGTCTTCTTGTTTTATGCCTTGTTTGATATAATTCGGAAATCGTCAAACAATGTTATTCTGGGTAGATTCATCAAAAAATCTTACATGATAATAAAATATGCATATTATTGTTCTATAAGAAATGATCAGCAGAATGATTATTATTGTTGAAAAGAGCCAAGTCCATCACAATTGATTATCACATAATCTTGCTATTGCTGTGTACAATGGTCTCTTAGTTCTACTCACTTCACTCAGCATCAGTTCATGTAAATCTCTCCAGGACTTTCTGAAATCCTCCTGCTGGTCATTTCTTATAGAACAATAATATTCCATAACATTCATATGTCATAACTTATTCAGCCATTCTCTAGCTGATGGACATCCATTCAGTTTCCAATTTCTAGCCACTTACAAAAAGAACTGCCACAAACATCTTTGAATATGTGGGTCCCTTTCCCTTCTTTATGATCTCTTTGGGATATAAGCCCAGTAGAAACACAGCTGGGTCAAAGGGTATGCGCCCTTTGGGCGTAGTTCCAAATTGTTCTCCAGAATGAATGGATCAGTTCACATGAATTAGATATTCTAAGTATCATCATCCCCAATTTAAACCTGAGCCGATTAATGTCCATCTCTGGACAGAAAATCACTATACTGGACATTTGTTTCATGGATAGTAGAATAAAAAAATGAATTTTATCACCAAAATGTTTGGATAATATGTATTTTTTTTCATAAAATTTCTAAACTTACTTCAGATTATGAACTAGTCCTGAAGATTGTGATTTTATCGTTTTTCCAATTTGATGGAAGTTAGATGGAAACATAATGTAATTTTAGTTTGTATTTTTCTAACTACTAAAAATTTGAACATTTTGTATGTTATTGTTTAAGTTGATTCCTTATAAATTTTAGATGTCAGACTTTTAGCTGAGGGGTTTGATGATTTTTTCCTTAGTTTTTTTTTCCCCTTCTAATTCAGGATACATTGATTTTTATTCTACAAAAGCTTTTTATTTTTGTATATTCTTCCTCTATTATTCTTTCTTCCAAGTCATGGCTTTTTAGAAATCATGAGAAAAATCTTTGGAAATATTCTGTTCTATATTTTTCATTTTATTTAACATTTTGACATCAATATTCATTAATGATGTTGGTCTGTAGTTCCCTTTCTTTCCCTGAATCACATTTTCCTCAAAAAGCAAATGGGTCAAATACTATCTTTATTTTTGAAAGCAGTTTATATATATCATTAGAGTAATTTTTTATTTAATGTTTGATAAAACTCATGAATCCATCTTGTTTTAGTGAAGGCCTATTCAATTATTCCCAATATTAATTTGTCTCAAATATCTTTTTTGTTTTATATAATTATGTATTTTGTATCTTTTAGAGCATTTGTTATTTTCTTTTATGTTTACAGTTTCATTATATAACAAATATAAACAACATATTATTAATAGTATTCTCTAATAATTTCTTTTATTTCTCCATCATCTGCTTTAATTTCTCCCATTTACATTTTTATTTTGATTATTTGGTTTTCTCTCTTCATTTTTATTGTGTTTTATCAATTGCTTTCAAAAATAGTTCTGGTTTTCTTTATTAAGTCAATTTTTAGTATTCTGAATAGTTACTTTTTCCTTTGAGCTTCATAATTTCTTTTTTATGAGGCAACTATATGGTAGGGTGCATTATGTACTGAATTGGAATCAGAAAAAAAAAAACTGAGTTCAAATTTAATCTCTGATATTTACAAACTATGATTGAGCAATCATTTTGTGCCTCAGTTTCCTCATCTGTAAAATGGAGATACTAATAGCACCAGCCTCCCAGGGTTTTGGGGGAGATAAAATGAAATAATATTTGCAAAGTGCTTCACAAATCTTAAAAGCATTACATAACTGCTAGGTATTATTATTTTTTATTAAACTTAATTAGATTGATTTATTATATTTATAATTGATTCTGTCTGTCTTTCTGTCTCTCTCTCTCTCTTCTGTCTCTCTCTCCTTTTCTCTTAACCAGAAAGAACTAAATCCATTGGCCTTCTCCTTTTCTCTTTCTCTAGTAGAATATAAAGTCTTCCAGATTAGAAATTGTTTCATTTTTGCATTTGCATCATTAATACCTTGTACAGTGAAAGTGCTTCATAAATGATCATTGAATTGAATTGTTAATATAAGCATCCTTCAAAATACATTTGCTTCTAAGTACTTCTTTGTTTACACCTCATGATTTGTTGTAGAATTATTGTTGCTATATTCAATATAATTTTATTGTTTCTTTGATCTTCCAATCATTTTTGAGCAAATTATTTTAGTAACAGTTTAGACTTTTATCTTTTAATCACAGTTCCTTTACTTATTATTTTTAATTGCATAAAGTCTATGCAATTAGCATTTGAAATTTCTGATTTTTGCTTTTACTTATAAATTTTTTAAGCCTCACATTGGAGTCAGTTTTCATAACTTCATAAATCTTGATTTTCTTTTATTAAGTCAATGTTTAGCTTTTTTTTCTTTGAGCTTCACAATTTCTTTTTTATGAGTCCCATGTGTATTCAAGAGAAAATTTTCTAATAAGTCCATTTCTCTCAACATAACTATCAAATTTAATTTTTTTTCACATTGCGATTCATTTTATAACTTTTTTCTCAACTTTGTTTAACAGCAGATTCCCAGAGTCATATTGAAATCTCTTTTCATTAACTATCTAAATCCTATTGTGATTCAGTTAATGTTTCCTTTAAAAATGGGGGAGAAAGGGATGGTGGAGAGAAGGTGGTCAAGATGGCAGGGACTTGTCTGAGCTCCCTCAAATACCTTCGAAATAAATTCTGGAATGACAGAACCTACAAAAGTAGGTAAAGTAATTTTCCAGCCCAAGACAACTTAATGGGTTGGCAGGAAAGATCTGTGATCTGCAGCAGGGTGAGAGTAGAGAGTACTCCAGCACAGATTGCATCCTTACAAGTCCTACCTCAGCAAACCCACAGCACATTTGTATCTATCTGCTGTCATATCTAGAATTTTCAGTCCAGAAACAGCGATGGGGATCTGATAACTCATCAGAAGAAGATGATGGGAATTCCTTTGCTGGTAGTGGACACAAGACTCTGTTGCATTGCTCACAAGTGGTTCCAACTTGTAGACCCAGGATGAGGAAGAGCACTAACACCCCAGAATTGTGGCCACGTGGGAGAAAGGACTCTACTCACACTTCTAGGGCAGAAAAGAGTGGTTATGGTTGTTCACAGACCAGAGCACAGATCAGGAGATAGTAAAGATACCTCTGCTCCTTGGAAGAACTGAAAGCTTACAGACCCCTAGAACTACTATGAAAATAGAAGCGTGATAAACAAACAAATAAATAAAACAAAATAAAACAAGAACCAAAACAAAAACTGTCTGAAGTTTGGGAGACTGCTCCCTCCACCTTGGAAACAGAACCTGATTTTTAATATAAAGTTAAAAGTCAAGAAATAGGATGGAAAAATAAGTAAATAACCACCACCACCAAAAGAAAAAAAAAAAAAAAAAAAAAAAAAAAAAAAGCCCTGATCATAGAAAGTTACTACAGTGACAGAACAAATCAAAACACAAATTCCAAAGAAGGCAATGATGTCAAAACTGCTACATCTAAAGTATCAAAGAAAAAATATAAATTGGTCTCAGGTCTAAAATGAATTCTTGGATTTTTAAAAACTCAAATAAGAAAAGTAGAGAAAAATTAGAAAAAGGCACAAGAGGTAATACACAAAAATTGTGAAAAAAAATAATTAAAGGAGATTTTTTAAAAGGAGGAAGGGGGGGGTAAAAATAAAAAATACTGAAGGAAATACACCTTAAAAACCAGATTAATTGAAATGGTAAAAGAGGCACAACAATCTAATGAAGAGAATTTTTAAAAAGCAGAATTGATCAAATGAAAGATAATATACAAAATTCACTAATAGAATTGGGATACAAGAAGAGAGGGTACAAAAGTTCACTGAAGAAAATAATTCCTTAAAAATTAAAATTGGACAAGTGGAAACTAATGACTCCATGAATCCAAAAAAACAAAATCAAAGGAATTAAAAATAGGAGAAATTGTGAAATATTTCATTGGAAAAACAACTGATATGGAAAATAGATCAAGATGGAGCAGCTAGGCAGTTCAGTGGATACAGTACCAGCATTGGAGTCAGGAGGGCCTGGGTTCAAATTCAGCTTCCGACACCTGATACTAGCTATGTGACCTTAGAAGCAAGTCACTTACTTATGCCTAATTATTTCACAGGAAAAAGAAATAGATCAATGAGAGATAATTTAGGAATTAGTTAACTTTCTGAAAGTCATGATAAAAATAAAGAACCTAAACATTATCTTTCAAGAAATTATCAAGGAAAACTGCTATTATATTCTAGGACCAGAGGGAAAAAAGAGACATTGAAAAAAATCCATGATCATCTCCTGAAAGACATTCCCCAAATAAAACTCCCAGGAATATTATAGCCAAATTTCAGAGCTCCCGGGTCAAGAAAATATTATAAGTAGCCAGAAAAAAATAATTCAAATGTCATAGAACCATAATCAAGATAATGCAAGATTTATCAGATTCTACCCTAAAGGATCAGAGAGCTTGGAATATGATATTTCAGAGAGCAAAGGAACTAAGATGATAACCAAGAATCACTTATCCACCAAAACTGAATATAATCCTTCAGGGGAAAAAATACATATATGATGAAATAGAGAGCTTATAAGTATTCTTGATGAAAAGACCAGAACAGAAAATTTGACTTTCAAATGCAAAACTCTAGAGAAGCATAGAAAGGTAATCAGGAGAGAGAAATGATAAAGGATTCAATAAGGTTAAACTGTTTACATTCTTACATGGGAAGATGATACTTGTAACTCCTAAGAACTTTTTCATTGTTAGGAAATTAGAAGAAGTGTACCTTAGAGAGCTTGGGTGTGAGATGAATATGATAGGATGATTATCTTAAAAAAATAAAATTAAGGGGTGAGAGAAGGGGAAAATTAAGAAGGTGAGAGAAGGGGAAAGGGAGAGGTAGAATGAGGTAAACTATCTCACATAAAAGAGACACAAGAGGGCTTTTAAAAGGGGAAGACAAAGGAGATGGTGTCTTTTTACAAATACAAACTATGATCATTGCAATATGAAGTTTCCAAATATCTCATGATATTTTGCTTAGTTTTTTTCATTGCCTTTGTGAATATAATAAATTGCACCAATGCATTGATTTGACTCTCCAAGAATAACTAGTGAGCCATCCTGCCACATAGCTGCAAGTCCTTTCAATCAATTAGCTTTGTTTATAGTAACAAGATCAAGACTAAAATGCTTTCCTTCCTCCAACAGTATGTCCATTCTTTGGTCTTTGAATAAGACTGTAACAGCATGCTAACAGTTTATAGTTTGTAAACAGCCTGAAAATTATATGTGTGTGAGAGCTTCCTTTTCCACCCCCACCCCATCTCTTCAACTACTTTGCCAAAATTACCACAAATAAAAATTACAATATTTTCTTGTCATTGCTCCAAGTTGCCAAACTACTGGTAATGAGTCTCTGTTTTAGCAGGAGCAGTCCTTGGAAAGCAGGGTCTGTTGTTGGGACCATGTAAAGATTTTTCCTGCATGACAGAAACTACCAGAGCTTCTGTCTCACCAACATAGTGTTTGAGAGCCCAGGTTCATCTTTATAACATGAAATATCAGAATAGGGCTTTGGGGTAGATTATTAAATTTGTAAATGTTATATATTACATATTACTATTTCTGTCTTTCATGGACTTGTTTGTGATCCTTACTCATTTATCAAAGCAACTCGGTGGTAGAACATTTGTTAATAGATTCAAAAATTTTCTGCACAGATGTTTCCTTGTATTGGTATGCTAATATTACAGTAATATCCATTATACTTATGCCTCTTCTTGTGTCTGATCTTGCACACTTGCAGACACTACTCTTTCTATGCAATATTCATATGAGATCCTTGGTTGAATGTGTTAGTCACCTATCCCCTTCAAACGACCCAAAGATTATAATAGTCCTATCTTTAGAATAGACACCACTCTGGTCTGTTTCTACTCCCACTTATTCCTACTATAAATTTCAGGTCTTAAAAACTCTGTTGTCTCTGTTATTGCTAAAACAGTAAAAGATTTATCTTCAATCACCATTCACTGTTTTACTCCAGAGTTTTTTGTTTGCTTCTTTGCTTGTTTTTAAAGCTTTAAATCAGTTGTTTGCCTTTGATTTGCTTATTAAATTTCTCTTACCTCTCTTGATCTCTTAGAGATTCATTCCAAGACTGATTTACTTTCCACAGTCTTTAAGTAGCATATTTTTCCCTTGTGGAAATATCTAGAAATGTTGTATTGAGTGTGTGTGTGTATCTTTGTATTTCATTTCTGACTTCACTGGATTAAGGATTAAGTATCAGATCTCCTTTGACGTATTGTCAATCATTTGCCAGCATTTTCTTTGTTTTCTCATGATGAGCAAGCCTCATCATTCAATTCAAATTGGGATACTTTAATAAGCAATCTTTTTCTTAAGCACATGTAAAATCCTTTATATTGATGAAATTATAAAGGGCAATTAGTGTGGGTAAGTGAAATTTGACTTTTGCCTCTGAACATATAGGGTGAATTCTATTGTTTATAGTCCATTTTTTGATCTAACTAGTTCTGGGGAAATTTATTGGGCAGTATTTTTTAAAATGGTGATTAGACGCTTTTTCAGGTAATCCAATGAATCCTAGATTATCACTTTAAAAATCTATTGTCTTTGCACATAAATTTTTCTAGCCTTTTTCCAGTGGAATTGCCCTTTGATTTTGTTTTGGGCATTTTTTATTGATATTGCCAATACACCTTCAGCCTATTAATTATATCTCCCATTTGATTATATTCTCTAATTCAGATTGTTTAAAGCTTTCTCATGTTATTTTTGTTATCAATTTGTTTTATTCTTTTTTTTTTATGGATCTCATTAGACACAAAGCCATGGATGTAGAGTTTGGAGAGATCTAGTTCAACATTCTGATTTTACAGATGAGGAAACTGAGGCTTTCTTTACAAATGTCATTTTTTGAAAAGTATTTTCAAAATTTAGGTATGTTTTTCCAGATCAGTTTTGTTCATTAGGCAATTTTTAAAAGTTGAATTGATATTTTTCCCTACTTGGTGACTCGACCTTCATTAAAGGTGGGGAGACATAAGAGGGATCTCCTCAGACATCTCCTCATTTCCCAGTAGGCTATACTTATTCTCGATATCTTTGGGTTTTTCGGTTGTTCACATTTTGGATTTCTTTGACTTTTTCATCATGTCCAGACCCAAGGGTGACTTTCCCTCCTTTCCCCTGCACTTCTTTCATTTTTCGTTTGTGTGTTTGTCTTTCTCCATTAGACTGTAACTGCCTAGAGCATGGACACTAACTTTTTTTTCCTTTTCTTTTCCATGTATGTGTGTGTTTGCTAACAGCTAAGTTAACGTTTGTAAGCAGCCTAAAAATTGTGATATGTTACCTTCCTCTTCTGCCCCAACTCCACTTTTTCATCTCCTCTCACAAAATTACTGCAGAAGTACCTCCTCTTAGTTTCCACTCCACAAGACATCTTAACCTCTAGTTTTTACCCTTGCCCCCTCTTTTCATGTTTCTTTTATTCATCATCTTCTCTCCTCTTCCCCCCTGATTGTAAGTTCCTAGCTGATAGAGACTCTTTTTCTTTTTCTTATTTGTATCCACAATGCTTAGCACAATGGCTGCCCCATAGTAGGTACTTAATAAGTATTTATTGACTATTCCTATCCAAGCCCAGATGTTCTTTCAGATTGAAGCAAGGAAGAATAAATTCAGATTTCTAAAATCCCTGTTGAATTGGCAAAGGACAGAAGAGAAAGGAAGATGTGAGGAGCAGATGAAAGTTGGTTTCTACCTAGATAGCACCTGAAGGAAGCTGCTGTTTGCATCAACTGTCTATGGGTTAGAATCAAAGGGCCTTAAGAAAGGCCCTCTTGGTAAGCCTCCCTCACAGCCCTTGTCATGGCTGCGTACCCTGTGAAGTAGTCTGGGAGGCAGGAATCTTATTAGAGCATTTTACCATGAGAATTAGCAGCAGAGGCCTGAGGGTTACTTCCAGCAAATAGGGAAGGTGAGAATGATTTAATCATGATCTTCAGATTGGGATAGCTAAGCAGAAAATCCAAAATGTTTTTTCTACCAGAGAAGGTGAACAGCCTGGAGAAAAAACTTCACTCTGTAGGTCTTCTAATCCTTCAAGAATGAAAGAAACTCTCTGGGTTCTGTATTCCATGTAATTAAAGAATTTTATTTTTTTTAAAGGCAAATATTTATTGAATTACTCAATAACAAAAAGACATTATTCCCTTCCCCACCCCCATACCTTAGATAGGCCCCTCCAATTCCCTTGCAAAGGCCTCAGATAGTAAGGGGAAAGAGCAGTAAAAACTGTAACAGAATCTTTAAGTGTATTAAGTTTGCTTATACCATTATCACTAAAATGTGCTGAGGCTTTGCCTCCAAAAACCTTTGTTTTGAAATTTGTGTGTAAACACCATTAAAACAAATGTGTTCAAGAAGTGGAGAAAAAAAGTTTTAATGATATTCAGGGCAGAAGAAGTTAAGGTCAAGCAAGAGGAAGTCCCACCCAAATTAGACAAGTGATTTAGAAAACAGGACAGTACTCTTGGTGGTCTGGTTGTTTGTACATCTGTGCCAGCAGTTAAATTATCTGTGACCACCCATCGGGAAAGAAAGTGGCACTTCTCTAAATTTCCTTTTCTAGGAAAAGTTCCATGTGCTCTTTCTTAGTTCTGGCTGTGTATTTAATGTTAGTTTTTGTTATTATTGTTGTTGTTTTAAGTTTCTTGTTTCATTTATGGAGATGTCAACATGGAAAAGTTGCTCCAATATTATGGCCCATTTGTTAGTCAGTAAAATAAAGACCACATTTTCAAATACCAACAATTAAGTGAATGAATATGGATGATTAGCTCTATGGTCCTTAAAATTTTTTGCTGTTCCACTACTCTTACAGTGGTAGAAAGAAGGGCCAAGGGAGACCTGAGGGCCATTTTGTAATTGTGTTTGTTTTATTTAATATTTATTTAACAATCTATTTAATAATATATTTGATAATTTCATTTTAATTTTTTTTAACTTAAATTATTTATTTTATTTATCTAAACAGTTCATTATTGCATGTCCTTATTGGCACTAACTCAAGTTTGCCTTGAATAGCAATTTTTTTTTCTCCTGTACCATATTTAAACCTTTCCAGTTTGATTTAGAAACTACTAGAACTTATCTACCTAGCTTTTAAGAACTTATAGTCACCTCTAAGATGGAATCATAGGATCTCTTTGTTTAAATCAGTAGAGCAGATCAGTGGGGTGAATGGAGAGAGCACTGGACTTAGATGTAGAATGCTTTCTCTCACATGTTCTAACCAGGTTTTCCTGGATCCTCTCTCAACTCCAATTTCCTCATCTGTAAAATGGGAATGGTAATAGCACCTACTTCATAAGGTTATTGTGAGGGCCAAGTAAAATAATATGTGTTATTTAACATGTATTGGTCAACCTGCCATCTTGGGGGCGGGGGAAGGAGGGGAAAAATTGGAACAAAAGGTTTGGCAATTGTCAGTGTTGTAAAATTACCCATGCATATATCTGGTAAATAAAAACTATAATTAAAAGAATAATAATATATGTGTGAAGTGCTTTGCAAACTTTAAAGAGTATCAGTATTAGCTGTTATTGTTATTAAAACATTTTCATTGGTTAAGTAGTTAATTGCTTTTCAGAACAGATAAAGTGCTTGAATTTCATAAGGCACACCTCAGGGCAAGGAATTGGATTCATCCCTCCAACAAATATTTGACTATCTCCCTTTTTTTGTTCAGTTTAACAAGCATTGATTAAGTGGCCAAAAGGAAACTTGTAGGAATGGATAGAGAGCCATGTTTTGGCTTTATAGAGAAAATAGATTTGAGTTAGACTCAACTGGATTGGAAGGATTCTATGAGCAGAGGGGGGGAAGGGATTCTGAGCATAGATAAATGTGAGCCAAAGACCCAGAAGCAGGAAAGCACAAAATGTGTGTGGAAGGGTGGAGAAGAGATTAAAAGAGTACAAGGGGAGGTCTAGGATGAGAAAAGGTTGAAAGGGCAGGAAGAAGTTCAGAAATTCATCTTCCAGACTCCACCCTGGGCCCATGCAGTCCTAATTGGGATAGGGTGGGTGGGTGGGTGAGTGAAAACTAATATTCACTCATTGTATCTAGCCAGCCTGAATAGGGCTGATTCCTTCCAGCTATCACCCAAAATCCAGGGCCTCCCCATCATGGACATCTTTCCATGGATATTCCACCCCACCCCCATACCTCCTCCTGGACTTTTTTGCTCTTTGAACCACAATCAAACAAACTGCTACTGGGAAGAGTGTGATAATCTACTGCCCTATAGTTCTCATTCACAGTTCCTGTAACAGGCTGAACCAAAACTTCCTTCCCTTGACTACTGCACAACTATTTGGGCTCCCCTTCCTCTCCCCATTGGAACATAAATCCTTCCAGGACAAGGACTGTCTCATTTTTGTATTTCTGTCTCCTGTTACTGGTCGGTTGATTGATGGTGCTATGTTTGAGGTCTAGGTTAAAGTATTTAAGCTCAGTAGACAAAAGGGTGCTATTGAAAGGTTTTGACTTGCATGACTACATCCGTGCATAAAGAATATAAGTTTAGTTGTTTAGTCATTTTCAGTCATGTACTATTCTTGGTGGTTTTCTTGGCAAAGACACTGGAGTAGTTTGCCATTGCCTTCTCCAGGGGATGAAGGCAAACTGAGATGAAGCGACTTGCCTAAAATCATACAGCTAGGAAGTGTCTGAGGTCACATTTGAACTCAGATCTTCCTGACTTCAGGCCTCTGTGCCACTGTGCCATCTAACTGATTCAGTACCAGTATGAAAAAAGATAAAGGGGAAAGGAAATGTCACACTACCTGTTTGGAGGCTACTAAATAGGGCAAAGCAGAGAGTAATGAGGGCCTGGACTAGGACCATTAGTGGTCACTAAGTGTCGCAAGTCACAGCCTCTGTTTGCCTTAATCCACTGGAAAAGGAATTGGCAAACCACTCCAGTATCTTTGCATGAACAATATGGTCTCCAGGGTCATGAAGAGTTGGGCTGAACAACAGTAACTACTAGGGCAGTGTCTGTGGTAATGAATGAGTAAGGAGGCTATAGATGCTTGACGGCTTATGGAAGCAGAATCAATAGAACTTGCTGACTGAGGGTTCTGGGAGAGGGAAGTAATTTGGGGGCTTTGAGAGAGATGGGGCAGTTGTGTCTGAAGCCTTTGTATGACTACAGAGAACCTCCTTAGGCTAATAGTCTGGGGGAAATCCTCATTTGCTCCATGTTAGTTATAATTCTATAAATGGCCATCCAGATCCACTTGCAGGTTTCCAGTGACAGGGAATTCCCAGTTTCCCTCTCTTTTGGAAGCTACCTATGAAGTTAGCCATATCTAAGTTTGGTTGGTTGGTAAATGCTTCCTTGAACATTTGTTCCTTAAGCATTGTCTTTGCACTGCAAGAAAGAGGGTACAAAAACTATTTTATTTCTAAGTTATTTAATGTCCCCATGATGAAGGGGACCAGATTGTTTCATTGGCATATCCGTCCCTGCATGAATAGATTGTCTCCTTAAAGGAACTATCTAGACTATTAAGTGGAATAAATTGGGGCCAGTTATGGAAAAATCTCATCCCCTAACATTCTCCAGCCCCTACTTGATAGGCCATGGGTAGCGAAATTACCATGACAAACCCTTATTAGGGCCTTCTGATTACTTGTACTAGGCCAGAAGCAGTTTTTGGTGACATTGGGTCATGAGGGACATAGATTCAAACCTCCAAATTGGAGGGAATGCCTTTATGTCCTTGGAAAGATATTGGAAGAGGAACAATCAAACAAGAAGAGGGAAATATATAATGGATCATTATTCCTGGAGGCCTCTCAGTCATTCCTTTTCCAGGCATATTTCTTCTCCTTTTTACTCTCTAAAACCCAAGTCTGTTCTCTTGCCCTTGTTACTACCAAGGCTTTTGGTTTTGCCTTAAGAGAGTCATTACAACTTCCTTCGACCCAATTTGGCTTTATGTCCCAGTTGCATAGGACAAGCCTCAACAGATAGAAAATAGTGCAATGCATACCTTAACCAGTGAATCCAATTAGTGGGTTAACTGGAAAGAAAAAGAACGGTGAAAGGAGATCAAAGGCAAAAATACCTATAAACACATAATTTGTTATAGTGTCTAGGTTTTTTTTTGGTCATGTCCTTTGGGATTTTCTTGGCAAAGATACTAGAGTGGTTTGCTACTTCTTTCTCCAACTCCTTTTACAGATGAGGAAACTGAGGCAAATAAGGTTAAGTGGCCACATAGCCAGAAAGTGTCTGAAGTCAGATTTGAACTAAAAAATTATCAGTCTTTCTGTTTGGAAAAGGGGGTTTAGACTCCAAAGGTATATTGGGGTTTCAGGCCAGTGTCACAAGGTATCTCAAAAGAATTTGTAAGCTTAGGCCTTCTCCCAATCTAGAGGCAAAGATTTTACTATTATATGTCGTTGATTGTATACTCAGTTCCAAAGGGGAGTTAGCCATTAACAAGAAGAAAGACTAGGCTATCACGTTCCCTACCATGCTCCATAACTTAAGTCACAATTAACCAGGAGGAAGATGTGGTTAGTCCTAATGAACTTGCTGCCATGGGAAGTTCCTAATGAAGGTAAGGTGCTATAAGACAGACTAAATTCCTTTTAAAAAGGAGTTTAATGGAAAATTATGCCATCTAACTCTGAAAAAGAGTTAGGACCCTAATAAGATTTAGCAAAGAAGTAAAATACTGATTTTTTTTCCCTATAAAACAACCTACTTCTTTGCTATAGCCTTCTGATTGGATACAGTAATTGTAGAATTTGTCAGTGCAAAGAATTAAACAAGGAATTAAATTACAAGGTCTACTGCAATAAGGGCCTTCTTAGGATAGCAAAATCCTATCAGTGCTCCTCCCTGATTGCCCCCTGCTGGTTATCCTTCTTTCTTGAAAAGGACCAAAATGGTATCACCCTGCTAGAGTCATGTGAGCGTGTCCAACTGTGGCTGACCAGACCAGTATGAGCTTGGAATGCTCTGCCACAGGTCAGGCACCAATAGTCCCTATGAACATTTGGGGTGGACTTTCTAACTTTGTGCATTTCTAGTTTCTTCGGAGCATTAGCTCAATTCTGCTTTGCTCCAGTCTATCACCTTCTCTGATGACAGCGGCAGTTCTGTGTCAATGTCTCCCATGTCATATAATCAATTCTAAAGTTCTTCAAAGAGACCTTTAGAATGTTCTTGTGTTGCTTTTTCTGATCACCTTGTGAGCCCTTACCCTGTGTGAGTTCTCCATAAAATAGTCTTTTTAGCAAGCGTCTATTTGAACAACGTGGCCAGCCCATTGGTGTTGTGCTCTGCAGTAGAGTTGGAATACTTGGCAGTTTAGTTCAAGAACGAATTTACAGGTGATCTTCAGAATCTTTCTAAGATAATTAATTCAAATGGAAACGATTCCTGGCATAGAACTGGTACACTATCCAGATTGCCATCTCCTTCAAAAGGCCTTTCTTGATTTTTCCTATTTGTCAGTGTCTTCAATCACAGTGTCTTGTGATTTTAAATCATGTATAAATGTATTATCTAAATATGTACATGTATATATTTATACATGTATATATAGAGATATATGTGTATATATTCATATTGTATATATACACACACATATAGATACACATTATATATACACTAATATTTTCTTAAATGTGAAGATATTATTTTTAAATGTCAGATCACTAAGATTAGGAACTTTCACTTTTATATTTGTATCCTCCAACACAGTAACACAATGTCTGCCACATAGTAAACATTTAATAACTATTTGTTGATCAATTCTTGTCCATATCCATAGGCTTTGGACTGTTTTTAAATATGTATCTTAGTCATCTATTTTTCCTTATAGCTTTGTTTAAATAAATAAATAATGTACATGTGATTGAAAAAATGACTATTGAACCTGCTCAAAAGAACCAACTGTTTTATAATACTTGAGAGATACTCATTCCAATACAAGACAGAAGGGGTGGAGTTGCCCTCCACCACATACACAAGTAGATGGAATCCTAGAAAGTTAGGGAGAGATTACCAGTAATGAGTATTAATGTGCTAATGAATTACAAATGCCTTTCTATGCCCTGTCATCCTTTTATGAAGTGTGAAGGAGTTCCTGGCTTCAGTTTCAATGGCAGCAGGCCATTGATTGGGAAAAGATTGGTTCCACCCCTTGAAACCTTTATAAAACTCGAGGCACTCAAACAGTTTTTGAGTTCAAGGGATCCAAAACAGAAAACAGCTTTATAAAATGTGACCTCTGTGCTCCCACTAGGGCATCTAGGTTGTGGGACAGAGATTTTTTTTAATCTTTCCCTTCATAATGAAACATATTTGACTAATAGGAGACACCAGTAGGGAACAATTCAGAGAACATAGCCATTCAAAGTTGAGAGCAGATACACTCTCTACAAAAACACAAAAAAAGACAGCATTTAGGGTGAGAAGCAGCTTCACAGTCTGGGATTCTGGCAACAGAGGAGAAACCTGACTATGGATTCAATGTCCTGACAATTGAGAGTTGAGCTGCAAGGAAGAGCAGACCTAGGAAAGGAGACCAGTAGGGTGACCCCCTTACACTGATGCTATGCCCAGAGGAGAGCCCCATGAGGAATTCAGGAGAAGAGAAAAAAATTAGCCCCAGAGGTGTGAGTTGCCTTGTGCACTTATGTGCCTTATTACCATTATACTCTAAATTTGTGCCCACTCTTCCCACAGGTGCTGTGTGTATCTATGGGAAAGTATGCTCCAGGTTTATGGGGGTAATGTTTTGTAGCTACTGTTCTTACTATGCCACCTTAGTAAATGCCTTTGTTTTGAGCTAATTATATCTACTGGATGACTGTTGAAGGTAAGCTCACCAGTTGGGGCTTAGGAACCATGTAAGAGTACAGATCCACAGCTGGATGTGAAAGCAGCCACTCTCCTAGAGACTCAGTCTTGAAACCTGTGATTATTAAGTTGGGAATGTATCCCAGAGACAGTGTCACATACATATAATTGATGTGCTACTTAAAAATTATCCATTAAAGAAACCCAACTTAGCAATGATTTGGTTAGCCTGATTCAAGTTATAATTATGTGGTAACTAATGTGTATGCAAAATATTTTTGAATAATATTTTATTTTTCCCAATTACATGTAAAAACTATTTGTAACATTCATTTTTTTAATTATAGTTTTTATTTACCAGATATATGCATGGGTGATTTTACAGCATTGACAATTGCCAAATCTTTTGTTCCAATTTTCCCCCTCCTTCCCACACCCCAGATGGCAGGTTGACCAATATATGTTAAATATGCTGAAGTATAAATTAAATACAATATATGTATACATGTCCAAACAGTTGTTTTGCTGTACAAAAAGAATTGGACTTTGAAACAGTATACAATTAGCCTGTGAAGAAAATCAAAAATGCAGGCAGACAAAAAAAGAGGGATTGGGAATTCTATGTAGTGGTTCATAGTCATCTCCCAGAGTTCTTTCGCTGGGTGTAGCTGGTTCAGTTCATTACTGCTCTATTGGAACTGATTTGGTTCATTTCATTATTGAAAATGGCCACATCCATCAGAATTGATCAACATGTAATGTTGTTGTTGAAGTGTATAATGATCTCTTGGTCCCGTTCACTTCACTCAGCATCAGTTCATGTGCTTCTCTCCAGGCCTTTCTGAAATCACCCTGCTGGTCATTTCTTACAGAACAATAATATGCCATAATATTCATATACCACAATTTATTCAGCCATTCTCCAATTGATGGGCATCCATTCAGTTTCCAGTTTCTGGCCACTACAAAGAGGGCTGCCACAAACATTCTTGCACATACAGATCCCTTTCCCTTCTTTAAGATTTCTTTGGGATATAAGTCCAGTAGTAACACTGCTGGATCAAAGGGTATGCACAGTTTGATAACTTTTTGAGCATAGTTCCAAATCGCTCTCCAGAATGGCTGGATGTATTCACAATTCCACCAACAATGCATCAGTGTCCCAATTTTCCCACATCCCCTCCAATATTCTGCATTACCTTTCCCTGTCATTCTAGTCAATCTGACAGGTGTGTAGTGGTATCTCAGAGTTGTCTTAATTTGCATTTCTCTGATTAATAATGACTTGGAGCATCTTTTCATATGGCTAGAAATAGTTTCAATTTCTTCATCTGAGAATTGTCTGTTCATGCCCTTTGACCATTTATCAATTGGAGAATGGCTTGATTTCTTATAAATTAGAGTCAATTCTCTGTATATTTTGGAAATGAGGTCTTTATTGGAACCTTTGACTGTAAAAATGTTTTCCCAGTTTATTGTTTCCCTTTTAATCTTATCTGCATTAGTTTTGTTTGTACAAAAACTTTTCAACTTGATATAATCAAAGTTTTCTATTTTGTGATCAATAATGATCTCTAGTTCTTCTTTGGACATAAATTCATTCCTCTTCCACAGGTCTGAGAGGTAAACTATCCTAGTAACATTCATTTTTTAAAACTTTTGTATTCCAAATTCTCTCCTTCCCTCCTTCTCTGAGATAGTATGCAAAGTATTAAAATTCCATTTCTTTAGGAAATACTTTATAATTCATTCCCTTTTCCTGGTGATGGTTTATCACATGGATAACTGACAGTGTGGGCAAGTGGAAAAAGCACTGGCTCTAGTCTCAGAGAACCAAGATTTTATTCTTTTTTTTTCCCCCCCTTGAGGCTGGGGTTAAGTGACTTGCCCAGGGTCACACAGCTAGGAAGTGTTAAGTGTCTGGGACTAGATTTGAACTCAGGTCCTCCTGAATTCAAAGCTGGTGCTCTATCCACTGTGCCACCTAGCTGTCCCAAGACCCAAGATTTTAAACCCAACTCTTACCTATGCAATCCTGAGCCAATGACTTAATAATATGGGTTTCAGTGTCTTCATCTTTCAAATGAGGGAAGTGAATTAGATGAAATATGAGGATTTTTTTTCCAACTCTAGATCTGTGATCCTAATAGAATTAAGCATTCTCCCCTTTCTTCCACCTTAATTTTAGAGCAGTGAGGCTACCTGGTGAAATATAAAGAGTGCCAGATTCTGAGAAATGAAGATCTAGATTAAAATCTGATTTATGATTCAAACTGTCCTGAGCACATCATCTAACCTTGGTGTTCTATGGAACTCTAAAACTATAGTAAAGCAGACCAGTGGCAGAACTTCATTAGTGAGTGGGTGAAAACCCAAATTTCAGAGTTCTACCTACTTTCCTAAGTAAATAAGTGAATAGCATTGATTGAACCCTTCCTACCATTCTTTACTCTACCACCATTGACTGAGCCTTTGAATCTTTGCTATAAAGCACAACTCAAAAATTATCCTGAGATTTCAGGTGGCACAACTAAATCCTTGTAGGGGATAGTGTATTACCTGTTATTGAGTACTTAGATGCATTCATCTCTGCTGATATTTTGCTGCCTTTTCTAATAGGCTGTAAAGCGGTTCTTGAAACAAGAATGCAAATGCCATGGGGTGAGTGGATCCTGTACCCTGAGGACCTGCTGGCTGGCCATGGCTGACTTTAGAAAGACGGGAGATTATCTTTGGAAGAAATATAACGGGGCCATCCAGGTGGTCATGAATCAAGATGGCACTGGTTTCACTGTGGCTAACAAGAGATTTAAGAAACCAACCAAAAATGACCTGGTCTATTTTGAGAACTCTCCAGACTACTGTATCAGGGACCGAGATGCAGGTAAGCCCAAAACACCTCAGGCAGGTGTCACCATTCAGATTCCCAGATGACACCATTCTAGTGAAGTCCCATATCTACAACTGATTCTTCCAATAATTTACTTCATTGCTTCACTCACATAATTTATAAATTCCATACTAAAAAAGTATAGAAATATTTCCCAAGTTAACTGAACAGAGAAAAGTAGATAGTGATTCATAAAACCTATATTGCCATAATGAGCCAGAGTTTGGGGATAAATGGAAGCATATTGTACAGGGTTCAAATTCAAAGGGTTCTTTATATCAAGGGCATCGAACTAGATAATTTTTTGAAATCTATGTATAATATATATATGTGTCAACTTATACAAGGCATGAGCAGAACAATTACTTGTATTGGAGGATTTTGAACAAACATTCGGACCCCACTCAATAGGTAAATATTTCTTGTTGTTTTCAAATTAATTTAGGGAACCCAAGCAGAAGATACCAAATGGAAATTATTAATGACATTCTAAATAATGAATAAGCCAAAGAACAAATCATAGAAACTATTAATAAATATGTGAATGAGATTGATAACAATGAATTAGCATATTAAATTTCTGGTATGTATCTCTATAACCAGTCTTCAGAGGAAAAATTATAGAATAGAAGAATAATTAACAAAAAATTAAGGGAGGAGTGATGAGTTGAATATGTAATTAAAAAAAAAACAACCTAGAAAATCGATGTGCTTTCAGAGAGTACTTAATATAATTTAAGGAATCACAGTTAATCTGCTGCCTGAGGGCAAATTACTTGATATTTGTATCATGTCACAGTGGGACTTTGAGCTGATTCCTTTTCCTTTTCTTCACACAGTAGCAGATCTATCATTGTCAACATACAGTAGCTAACTGTCCATTTTGCAATTAACTGTATTATCTTGATTCAGACCAAAGATTTAAATTATGGGATTGCTGTAGACATATGAGGGATTAGAGGGCATGATCTGTAAAAGCAAGAAAGTTAGATATAGAGAGAAGAAAAAGTGGTTTCATATTCTGCTTCTGTTATACAAAGGCTTTATCTGTACATACAGATGACAAGTTGACTAGTTTTTCAATGTATTTAACAAATTCAGCAAAAAATAAAGTAAAATGGGTGAGTTGGTTGAAATCATCTGATTTTTTTTTCTCTTTTAATTGACTTTTGGGGTTTCTCATTGTTTAATGCCCTCTTTTTATTAATCATTTTCCGTGGTTATGTGGATTTTTAAGCTAAGTGCTGCAGCTTTAAGAATTGCTTTTCTTCACCCCTCATCCTTCCCATTCCCACACAGGTCCTAGTCATCTTCCAATTTCAATGTATTCTGTATGTTCTGATTTTTATGTGTTTCTCTCCTTTTAGAATGTAAGCTCCTTGAAGCCAGGAACTGTTTTTGTTTTTGATTTTTCTTTGTATTGATAGTGGCTAGCCTGGCATTAAGCATGTGCTTAATAATTCTTGTAAAGTGATTTGACACATAGACCAAGTAACAAGTGAATTTTTTTAACAGGCTAAATTTTTTGCTTTTCTTTGAGATGTCCACCCTAACCTGACAAACTTTGTGTTGTTAGGCATTGCTTAAGCAGTTAGATACAGACACAAATGCAGCTATATGAAGACTGGCTTGGGGCAGGTAGGTGGTAGAAGTGTTTAGAGCAATAAGCTTTGAGTTAAAAAGACTCATCTTCATGAATTCAATCTGGCCTCAGACTATATGACCCTAAGCAAGTCACTTAATCCTGCTGGCCTTCTGTTTCTTTAAAATGAGCTGGAGAAGGAAATGACAAACCACTCCAGTATTTTTGCAAAGAAAATCCCAAATAGTGTCTTAAAGCCTGCGATACAATTGAAAAAATGACTCAACAGGAGACTTACTTTGTTCTTTCTTTCTCTTCTGAACATTTCATATTAGTTAACAGTTATTATGTTAAGGAATGCCTTTCTGTCAACCCCTTAGAAAATGACAATAACATTTAAAATTTGCAAGGTGCCTTAAATAATATTATTTAGTGTAATGCAAAGGTATCAAACTCAGCTCCAGTAAGTTTCCCTTAGAACTCCTAAACACAGCCTGAGCCAGATTTATATGTAATTGGAGAATACTTAGCAAAAGAAATAAAAAATACAATACAACACATAATGTTGATTTGTGGTTTTCTAAGTCAACATATAGCCAGCAGAGATAAATTTCTATGTGAGCTTGACAACACGTATGTAGTGAATAGGAAAAAAAACCCTCAAAGTTAGGAAAGCCTGGGGCCAATACCATTGGCTCTGACAAATATGGTTTTTTGACTCTGCAAGTTCCTTAACTTCTCTGTGTTCTAGGCTGATGGTGTCAAACTCAAATAGAAACCTGGAGATCCCTAATCAGTATGTGCAGATCTTTGCAGCTGGGTATTGACTTAGTTTTTTTAATGTAATGTTGTCTATATTTTACTTTATTTGTATTTATTTTGTGAAACATCCCCAATTACTTTATAATCTAGTTCATGCAGCACATGATAGTGCTGGGCTGCATACTTGACACTTATGTTTTATAATTATCTTCCCAATTAGTGATGCTGGGGAGGGATTTTGCAGCATCTGCCACAGATGGCTAGATGAGCTGTTGCTTCATTTGGACCATGGTGTTCTTCTAGTCCATGTGACTGTCATCACAGAGGTTGCATAACCCACCGCCTATGCCGGTCTATGTTAGGAGACACTCCTCATTGCCTCTGCCCCTGTACTCTAAGGAGGAAATGGCCCTGTTCTTGAAGGACACGTCTACTTCACCACTCTCAAGGACTTCCACCACCTGTTACCGTTCTTTATTGAATCAGGCCTGAACAATAGGTTCTCTTCTGCGAGGTCTGAGGAGGTCTTACTCATCTTCTGGTAATCACTCATCTCTGCAGAGCCTCTCACATGGCTGCGGAGCCCTCAGCTCCTGATGCCTTTCTGGCCCAGTTGCTAATCTAATAGTGACAATGGTGAGCTGGGGCATTTCACCCACTCTCTCTTGCTAAGAGGCTCCTCTTCTTTGGATTTAAGTCTGAAATCCATCTTCCCTAGAAGAAGTCTGGTCTCAATGAAAAGGGATCGTTTCCTTTTTCTTACATTTTGGTTCATTAAACCCTTCCTGGTGCCTCAGAGGTAAAATATTGAAAGCTTAGATGTAGACTCATGTCCAGTTTCTCTCCAAAAGTTTGGGAGTAGGGGAGTAGAAAGACACAACATGAGTCAAATGTGGGACAACAGTTTATTACTACCCTTAAAAGAAATGTTGTGAACAAAAGATGCTCTCCAGTGTGCACTGACAGTGACTTAAGAGATCACAGTGCTAACTACTGTTATACTAGTCCAGAAGGCGATATATCTAAACATGAAGCAGTTTTTTTTCTAACATTTTACATTTCACCTTTGCTCTGCACTATCTTCCTCAAAGTTCATGTCTTCTAGCAACATAGGCCAAGGGCTTCTCCTTTTTTTTTTTTTTTTTTTTTTTTTTTACTATCTACTTTTCTAGCTGGCTAAACATTTTTTGTTTTTGTTTTTTGTTTTTTTTTTTGCTAAGGTAATTGGGGTTAAGTGACTTGCCCAGGATCACACAGCCACGAAGTGTTAAGTGTCTGAGATCAAATTTGAACTCAGGTCCTCCAGACTTCAGGACTGGTGCTCTATCCACTGCTCCACCTAGCTGCCCCATGAACATTGTTTTTTAAGTATATATGATCAGGCTTGAAGTTGGCCTTGTGAGTTTGAGAGGTAGCTGACTGACAGCAAAAACAACTGCTTCATGTTTAGATATATCGCCTTCGTGGCTGTGTGATCCTGGGCAAGTCACTTAACCCCAATTACCTTAGCAAAAAAAAAACAAAAAACAAAAACAAAAAATGTTTAGCCAGCTAGAAAAGTGGATAGAAGTTAGAACAAGCACCCAGGGGACTATAGATGAATTTGTAATTCATGTGGAATTGCAGCAGGAATGGGGAGAGCACAATCCATCTCCTCACTTCCATCAGGGGAAGAATAGAAAGAAAGGGAAAAAAAAAAAAAAACAGAAGAGCAGGAAAAAATGAGCAAAAGGCTATCTCTCCTTTTCCAAAGGTCCACTGAGTCATTGGCTCCTCTGGCTCAGCAAAGAATGAGGGCATCACTTTATTATTTGAAAACACCCATGTCCTTCAACCCCAAGCCACCACGTAGTCAGAAGCAGCCAGGAAGTTCATTATTTCAGATGTGCCCAAATGTTGAGTCACCAATGCCCCTTGGAAGTTTCCAGGGAAGCTCTGGATCACACTGACTGGGATAGCCCCTATAGGCCAAGTCATTTGTCATTACTCTGAAATGACATCATACCACCAAGAGATGAATCTTTCTTTGATCCTTCCATTCTCCATGTCAGAGCCTCACAGGTAGTAGGTAGGAAGCTGAAGGGTCACATTGATCAGCAACTATTGGAGAGATTGGCAGAGGGAAATTGGGCCCAGGCTGAGAAAGATATTAATTTGGGTCAGGTTGCAGCTGATAATCTCAAGTATGCAAATTTGCTAGTCATTCTTAGGAATCTGTAGGGAAAACCCAAGCCCAGCCCGGTAGGAGAATCTGAGCTGAACCAGACAAACCATAATTCAAAGGAAAAACAACATAGCAGAGCATGAGAAATAACAGAAAACTGTATATTCCCTTTCCTAAGCAAGCTGAGTCCAGATCATCGGCAAGTCAAATGGAAACAACTGTGAAAGTCTTTCACTGGACTCAAGTCCACCCAACTACCAAATAAAATTACTCAGGGTTTTGTTTGTTTGTTTGTTTGTTTGTTTGTTTAAGGAGCTGTCTTAGAGGTGGTCTCATACAAATGCCTCCAAGGAGTCCACAACCTGATTCTCTCTTTCAGGGTATAAGGTTTGGTTTCATGGAGTAGCCATGATAGAAAATCTTTAAAAATATGAAGATGAAGTTTTCCTAGAGTTCCCTGGTCCAATCCTCTGTGCTCTGTGTTCTTTAAACATTTGGGAGTTATTTCTTCTGGTTCTGGTGTTGCAGGATGACCAGAAAAAGTTATTTTTCTTTTCAGTCAATATCATGGCAGCCTATATTAGGGAGACCGTCCCACAATAAGGTAAGACAATTGAGCAGGCGGGCTGGTGTAGCAGCCTGTACTTTTCAATGTCTTAAAAGCCAATCCAGGAGCCAGCCACCCCAACTTCAACCTGTCAGTGCTTACCCTGAAAATGAAGGTCCTCCATGATGTTTCCAGTTTTATCTTCTGTTCTTTCCTTACTAAATCCTAATCAAACTAAAGTACCGTTTTCTGTGACTTGTAGTGTTTTATATGTACATACCTGATAAGTACTTCTCTGATTTGATGCTTTAATCATGTTTTTCCCTTTGTCTTTAATACCATAATTTCCTATCAACTTCTATTCTCCTGTCCCTTTTCTAACAATAATTATGGTAATAATAGTTAATATTTATTTAGCATGTACTATGTTCCAGGCATTGTACTAAACTAAAACTATTACATCAGTTGATTTTCATAGTAACCCTATGAAGTAGGTGCTATCTTATCATTTTACAAATGAGAAAATTGAAGCAAACCAGAATGTGAAGTTATTGAGGGTTTTATATGCCCCCAAAGTACTTCGTGCATGACCATAGGGCCTTCAGTGATAGAGAAGTGGAGAAAGCACTGGCTTTGGAGGTAAAAGGCTGTAGGAACAGTGTGACCTCAGTCAAATTGCTTCATGTCTCTGAGATTCAGTTTCCTAGCATGAAAAATGGGGATAATAATGTTTTTTACTATCTATTTAACAGTATAATCAGGAAGATTAAAAAAGTGCTTTGTAAATGACTAAACATCATTCAATTGAATGTTATTTGTTAACTATCAAAATACCTTTTTTTTTTAGAGCAATAATTCTTTTAAAAATTATTTTATTTTTCCATACACATATAAAGATAGTTTTCAACATTTATCTTTGCAAAACCTTGTATTACAATTTTTTCTCCTTCCCTCCCCCATCCAAAACATATAGGCTAAACATGTGCAATTCTTCTAAACATATTTGACATGCTGTGCAAGAAAAAGCAGATCAAAAAGGGAAAAAAAACACAAAAAAGAAAAAACAAACAACAACAAAAAGGTGATCCACATTCAGTTTCCATAGTTCTCTCTCTCTTTGCAGATGGCATTTTCCATCCCTATACTATTGAAATTGCCTTGAATCACTACATTGTTGAAAAAAGACAAGTCCATCACAATTTATCATCATATAATCTTGTTAACTGTGCACAATGTTTTTTGCTCACTTCAGCATCAGTCAAAATTCTTTATTACATAAAAAAAGAAGTTTGTCATAGAGGAAAAAAAAATCTCCATTTCTACTACTACCACATGCCTTCCATATTTATTTATTTATTTTTTTGGTCAGTTTAAGTGGTCATAGAAGAAGATAATCCTTAGCAAAAAAAAAAAGTAAAAATTTGTACTAGGAAAAATTCTGAGTGAATGAAGGATAGTTAGACATCTCTCCATAGCTTTTATCTCTTCTCTCCCACTTTGCAAATTCCAGATCTCCTTTACAAAGTAATAGTGGGAATAGAAAAGGAGATATTCATTGAAAGACTTTTAAAACACATTGAGCTACTTTTAATTGCCATCATCACACACCCTTTTTCTTTTCAGCCTATTCAGGAATTGCCTGCTGCCAGAATGAGCAAAAACATAGGACAGCTTGTATTGTAGATGGCAAGTAGTGTGAAAGCTGTGTAAAAGACACTTCATTTATTAAAACTTTACAAGTCCATTCCCCAGAGGGAACCCTTACCTCCATGATGCTCTTCACTAGCACCTCCATCAACCTCAAATCAGCAGCTGTTCACACCTGTCTGATTTTTACAAATGTGCTGTTCCTTTACCTTTCACTCTCCTGCAGGCCACAGGAGTTAGGTTCAATCTTCAACATTGAACTTCATGTGCAGCAGATTTTCTGCTGGAAAATAAGAGCAAATCTATGCTCGAGTCCACAATCAATGGCACTACTAAGATAGCCAGCTTAGATCCTCCTTCTGTAGAGGTCTACCACCTGTCATACAGTCAGAAATGGAGAATAGGTTTCCACTGAAATCATTCCCCAAATTATATTCCAAAAATGTTAATCTTTCTGAATTAATTGCAATGAAATTGCAAAATGAAACAGAGTTAGTGATTGGGAACAGTCCCCAAATAGAGGAAAACTGAAATTTCCTGCCAGATTTTCAGAGCATGATTATGAGACAGTGTTTATGAAATGGAATAATGGGATCATTTACACACACATACACATACACACACACACACACAGCATACACAGAAACAGAGAGACAGAGTTTGAACTGATCAATCACAATAATTAGTTTTTTTGAAAATGGAAATCGAAGAGTTAAGGATAGCCCTGAATTTGCCAAACTAGACGACTGGGAATGTAAAGGTACCTTTAGATATTTAGAAAAGATGTTTAGAAAAAGAAAAGGGTGTACGATGAGATCACTGAACTAGAACACTTGGTTGACAGACCATTACCTAACTTCTTGAAAAAAGCAGCAGAATGCATGGAAAAGACAATATCATGGTGGTCTGAATTGGGAGTTACATTCTGATACAATGAACTCAAAGAAAGACAAGCTAAACAGGCATTAGCAAAGAGAAGGTCTGGATGTGGCCTTGGGGAGCAAGGCATGCCCTGATTCTCTCTCCAGGCCTCCGGTGAGAGATATGACAGAGATACCAGGACTGGAAGATGCAGTCACCTCCGATAAGCATCTTTCTCTGAAAAAGCCATCAAGATGAAAGAAGCCTAAAGAGTTTGTGTGTTATGGAATGATTGCTCCAGAAGGCCCAATAGGCAGAGTTTAGGGAGTGAAGAGGATAAACTGGAGATTAAAAATAGAGATTGAGGAAGGAGGTGCTTTATTCAATTAATTACACAGAGGTTGGGAGGGGAGCAGGTTGTGGTCATTTGTTCCTAACCGGGATAGCAGGCAGTGGGAGTGGCTCAGCTGAAGATGAAAATTGCTTCAGGGGGATTTTCCTGCCATTTTAGAGGTGAAAGTAAAAGGACCCAGCCAATGTTACCAGGGCCAGTGAGTAAGTGGAAAGGGGGCTGAAACACAAGGCCTGTCTCATTCTACCAATCCTGGCTGTTTCTATTATCTGATACACACCTATATTCACTGACTTTCCTAAAAAGGACAGTAATTTCTTTACTATGTTAACTCTGCTCTGCCGTATCTCAGTCATATTCAAACTTTATTTTTAAAAAAATTCAATGTGAATGTAATCATTTTAAGTGTGTCTGATTAGCATTTGGCATAAGTAGGCATAAACTGGGTCTCTGTCAGAGTTTCCAGATGATTTTGTTGTTGGGCTGTTTTTTCAGTTGAGTTTGACTCTTCATGATTCTATTTGGGGTTTTCTTGGTAAAGATAATGAGTAGTTTGTCTTTTCTTTCTCTAGTACATTTTATAGATAAGGAAACTGAGACAAACGGGATAAATGGCATGACATATGCCAATATGAATAAAAAGATAAGACGGCATATAGATGGGAAATAGCATGAGAGTTGTTTAAAGCAGGGCTTCCTAAACTTTTTCCACTCATTATTCCCTTTCCCCTAAAAAATTTTCATGTGACCCTGGGCATATAAACATAATCCCTATATTGTAAAATAGATATGCAAATCAAACAATTATTGAAAATAAGTCATAATTGTGTGACCCTCACATTCTGTTGCAAAACTCATATGGAGCTGTAAGCCACAGTTTAATAAGTTGGTGTATACAGGATATTTCATTTATTAAAACTGCATACTTCCCTGAGAAAATTACTCATTTCCCAGTATTCTAGGAGCTTTGGGATGTGAAGTCATGAGTTCGAATGAGTTCAAATGAGTTCAAATCCAGCCTTAGACATTTACTAGCTACGTGACCCTAAGCAAGTCACTTAATGTCTAAGTGCATCAATTTTCTTATCTGTGAAATGGTGATAATAGTACCACCTCCCAGTGTTGTTATATGAATAAGATGAGATACTTGTAAAGCTATTTTGCAAGCCATAAAATGCTATGTAAGTGCTTACTATTATTAGCTAAGACTATAAATTTCTGAGGTGCTAACTTGTATGGATTGATAGGGAGATAGCTCTGTAGAGTTTTTTATACTGATGAAATCACAGAACTAGATTCTACCCCTCACCCCCAAAAACATCCCACCATATGTTAAAAAGATGTTATAACCCTTTTAGTTTTGCCCTTTCCAAGCCACAAGAATGACAAGGAATTTGCTTATCCAAACTGTATTCTTTTGGGAAGATATTACTTTTATTTTATATCAATGACTATGACAGATCCTTATGACCTAGAGGAGATAGAATCATGGATAAAACAGTTAACCAAAATGTTCATTTTTCATGCTTTAGTGTTATGCTGTTACCATCATTTGTGGGTAATGAGATTGCTGCTGTAAAAACTTTTCTAAGATCTGGCTGCTGAAGCACCTCTCTCTTCCCCAGTTGACCCTGTAGAGAGGGCTTAATCTGACAAAAAAGATTTTGTCCAATGGAAATCCCTATTTAGTAAAATGTTCTCAGTTAAGTCAGGTAAAGGTCCAATCTATTACAACTTAGTATAACCAAAGACCATTATTATTCTAAATTCACAAAATATAGAGCTGGAAAGGAACCTTAAGGACTGCTCACTTCAAACCCCCATTTTATAGATAGGGGAAACTGAGACCCAGAAAGAAAAGCTGATTTCTACAAGATCAAACCCAGTTCTTCTGATTTCAAGTCTATGCTAATTCCACACTTCCACAATAACTCCTTTTATATTTTTTCTTTGAACTTTGAAAGGTATCCCTGCTATCATCTCTGGTGATACTTTCTAAACCAAACAGATCACATTCCCCAGGCATACCTTCTTCTTCTCCTGTATAACTGATAGTTATTGGTGCCTTTCCTGAAATAGCTATAGTAAGTCTACCCCATGTACAGAGTGCCTCCTTCTCTTCCTCTTAATATTTTGTGACTACCGGGGAAGCACTTGGGTTGACCATCTATTCATTATCCTTCAGTTTTGCTACACAACCAGCCCACCTCCTTTTATGTAATGAAAATGCCAAATAGGAGATGTTTTTTCCATAAGGTATATAAATCATTAATAGAATCTCTGACTGGCAAGAGAATATCACATCACACCAAGAAGAACCTATTTTCCAGTAAATGGGACTACCAGATGTTGAAATTGGGTTATTAACCACAGATACTGGACTCTGAGAAAGTCAATGGATTAGAGTACATTTTAAATCAAATAATATATGATTTCTCATTTTAGTTCACCATCTAGTTTCATAATAACTTGGCCTTACTCTTATATGAACAGAGGAACTGAATTTTTTTTCTTTTTTGTTGCAAAAAGAGGACAAGAATGAGGGAAAGCTCAGTTATGTTAAACTGGTCATTTTCTAACCACTTTGCTGAATACAATCTAGATGATCAGGAACCATTTTAAATGCCAAAGTATTTTTTTTTAATAATAACTAACTGAATTTGCTTGGATATTTTTTTAGAGATCTGTGTGTTGAGTGGAGATACAACTCACATATCCTAAACTATTTCCCTTCACAACCACAAGTAGTTTGGTTAGCACATTCTTTTATATTAAGGCTCTAGAAGGCCTCTTTTAAAATGTAAATATAATTTTAGTGGACCTAAAAACAACCATTAGTTAAGAAAACATTAAAACTCAAATTTCCTTATAACTTAATCTCAATAATTAATCTCTGAAAAGACAACACATTAAAGCTATGACTGGACATGAAAACTTTAGCTTAAGTTATTTTAATTGAGTTTAGTAAACCAGACTACAAGGCCCCCTTGGGAATGAGGCACCAGAGATGAGTTCTGTTAGAGGGAGAAGGGAAAAGATAAGGACTGTTTAATAGGGCAGGCTGGCTGGGGAAGCTCAGGGGTGGGGGGAGGCGCAGGTTTGAGTTGTCTGATGACAGGATGAGGGTATGGAACCTAAAGGGACCCCCCTCTAAAAGTATAAAGAAGCAGTAAAAAGAGATGGAGGAAAGGCTATTGAAAACTCATGTCAATAATTTCATAATTTTAATAGGATCACTCTTAGAACCAACTGTTCACAAGTCTTTTTATACTTCTCTTTTTTCATCACAATATCTTCATATTCCAATCATCCCTAAAAAAAATTCCAAGAAGTAAATAGCTTGTTATACCTTGTACCAAGAAATGGTCAACAGAAAACGTGAAATGTGATAAATATTGAGCATATATATTTGTGATTATTTACATGTTTATACACAAGGTTGTTGTTCCTCCTTTGTTCTCAAAAAGGACCCATATTGTCTCTGAGTGTATGTATTGATTCATTCTGACTACTCCAGCATCACTGAGATCTGGTGGTCAAACTAACTGCCCAGGATGATGTGTGTGTGTGTGTGTACACATGCATGTATATATGTGTGCATGTATATATACACACATTTGTGTGAAGGTAGTGCGGTATGTTACACATATGTGGGTTATTACACATATGCCTATCTGAAGACAGAAAAAAATCTTAAAGGTCATCTGATCAAAATCCCTCATTTTTCAGATGAAGAAAGTGAAGATACAACAGCCTCAGGTTTAAACACCCTGGTATAAGTGGCAAAGCTAGAATTTGAACCAGGTCTCTCAAGGCTCACTCCATCACTTTTTCTACTTTTATCCCATATTTTCTTCTTCAGTTGAATTAAAGCCAGGATGTCTCATCTATAAATTTTGCCTCTCATCGTATACAACTCCACAATGTTGCTGTCCATGTGACATTTTGCAGAGCAGCGGCTTCCTCAAATTGCAGGTTAGAGCTTGAAAATTGGATTTTCTGGGACAGTTGTTCTGTAGGCTTTGCCGTTATCTTCTGTGGTATTGCACCGGCCATCTGGAAGTCAGGAGAAACCTTTCAAGTTAGAGATAGGTTCATCTCCAACTGGAGGAATGCTACTCTGGCCTCCTAAGAAGGGGTCTGCACCTAATCACAGGCCACTTTCAGCCGTTCATAATGTCAGAGTGCTGACCTGAGACCAGGGTCACTTTGCGGTCTCCTTCCCAGCTCCAGAGAACAAATAGAACAACCTTTTTTCCAGTCAAGTTCAAGAGAGAAATTGAGAGGAACAGTTGTTTAACTTGTTCCCTGTTGAAAGAGTGATACCTGGCTGGCAGTTGCCTGACTGGGATGTGGGATGTAAGCTATCAGATATCAGATTTGTTTTATGTGAATCACACTCAGCAAGCGAGGTTCACAGCCCATGGAAACCTGATCCCAATCCCAGTACTCGTGGAATAGTATTCTAGGCTGGCTGCTTTGGGTGGACATTAGGCAGTTCATTTAGAAAACACTTATTTGGTGCCTACTGAGCAAAGCAACTGTCTCAGGAGCTGGGAACTCAAAAGCTACGTGAGGTACAGACCTTGCTTCCAAGGGATTTCTGAGAGGGAAGAACGGCATACACACAAATACCCATGACTTGAGAAAGAATGAGATAAAAGTGAAAGAAAGGTGACCAAAAAATCCCATGAGAAATTGAGAAGGGAAAGATCATTTTCACTTGGGTGGGAAATTAAAAAGTATTTTTAAGACAGAGGAGAAAAGATTAAAATAAGCAACATTTACAAAATGCATATGTTCTATGTATATATACCTGTACATTGTATTCATACACATATATATTCATATACATACTTTTTTATTAGGTCATTTTCAGTCACGTTTAACTCCTCATGACCCCATTTGGGATTTTCTTTACAAAGATCCTATAGCAGTTTGCCATTTTCTTCTCTAGCTCATTTAATAGATGAGGAAAATAGAATTAAGGGACTTTCCCAGGATCACATAGCTAGTAAGTGTTTGTAGCTATTTGATGCGTGTGCATCCATGTATGTATGTGTATTTTGAACTTTGTTGTTTAGGATTTCACTAAACTGATTTATGATTATTTGATTAGGCTAATTTTCAGTGAATTTTCCTAATACTTATGATGGATGAATAGATGGATGAATGGATAGATGGATAAAAAATTATTTAGGCTTACTCTGTACCAACTGTTGTACTAACTACAAATGTATGAATATTTAGACAAAAAAACTAGTCAGTACTTACTCTCGAGGAACTCACACTCTAATTAGAGAAGACAGCACATAAAAGAAAATTCAGCTTCAGGACACATGAAAAGTCCCAAATTCTAACGATGCAGTTTTGTGATGAATAGTAAGATCGGGGGTCCCTGGATTACAATAGTAGGTCAGTGCTAGTGATCTGAAGAACATACAGGAAGGACAGATGATGCGGCCTGGAAGACTTTAGGAGGCTGTGAATGGCAAGGCCGGGTCCTGTATGTGATCAGAAGCAATAAAGTTGACTCATTTTATCCAAAAGCCTGTGAAAGCATCAAGCAGCCCAGGCAAGGGCGAGAGGCAGGGAATGTCGTACCTTCAATAGCGTGAGCTGCAGCCAGAAAGATGGGGTCCTTTGGGACCTTTGAGCTGCATTCTGTGCTCTGTCATGGAGTGTTTCTCTCTGTTTTGTCATCATAGAAATGGGAAGAATAAATGCCTCAAAAGATTACTCATAGGATTTAGAGCTACATAAAAAAAAGAGTCTGAGATCTTCAATTCCAATCCTTGATTTTGTAGAGGGAGAAATGGCTTAATGGTTAAATGATTGGCCTAAGAGGCAAGATTTATAACAACAAGGTAGTTAGAACTCAGCCTTTCTCATCCCAAATTTCTGTGATCTTTCTACTCCTCTAATGTGCTGAGCAAGGTCTGAAGAATGATTTTCAGGAAGTTACTAGGTAGAACATCCAGGAAGGAGATAGGATCTATAGGTATATGTCTAAACAATAATAATACTATCACCTTACAACCGTTAAGTGTTTTGTAGTTTTCCAAACTTTTATTATGTTGTTTCGTGTGATTCTCACAACTTCTTTGTGAGATATAAAATGCAGATGTTATTATTCCCATTTTAAGGATAAAGAAACTGAGCCTTAGAGGAATTAAGTAATCCATCCGAGGCCATGGGCTAGTAAGTGCTAAGACCAGGACTAGACAGATCCTAAGTCTCGTCTTCTCCAAACTATCAAATTTCACCCAGTTACCATGGTATTCTCCTAACCAAATATTTGGACGTGTTAGATCATGCTTACAACATAATAGATCTAGTTAACTCTAAATTGTTTGTGGTGCTGTCATTGTAATTCCCTAGGACAACAGTAATTATTTATCCTCACTGACAGTGTTAGATGTTCTTATCTCCATTTTTAAATTGAAGAAAGTGGGACTCAGAACAGCAAAATTTCTTACCTAAGGTCACACAACTAAAAGTTAGTGGAAAATCCAAGACTAGAACTGAGTACTTCTGACTTAGTATCAAGCTAGCTCTCTTCTAACTCTCTATTGTCCCAAGACGGCTGTGTTACATAAAAGTATAAATCATAAAGTAAATTACCTTTTGAGGCAATTGATCAATAGATGGAAGATTTCCCCAGTGGTACCTGAGATAACAATAGCAGCAATAACCATAATGGTTTGCATTTGTATAGCATTTTAAGATTTGCAAAATATTTTATTTGTGCAATTTCATTTGATCATCAAAATATCCTTGTAGGGTTATTTCCCCCATTTTACAGATGAGATGACTGAGGCTGACAAAGATCAGGTAATTTATACAGGGTAACAAAGCTAGTAAATATCTAAGGAAAGATTTGAACTCTTTCCTCTCTCAAAGTTCAGTACTTTCTCTGCTATCATACCTTTGTTGCCTCCACTGTATTTTCTGCTTCTTCTCCATCATTTTTTGCCCCTCTTCTTGTTTCTCTTTCCTTTCTCTTCCTTTGCTTTCTCCTCTTCCTTCTTCTTTGTCTTCTTCTTCTCCTTCTCCTTTCTTCTTCTTCGCTCTTTCCTTTCCTATTTTCCTCTCTCTTTTCCTTCCTGTCTTCCTTCTTTCCTTGTACTCTTTCTTCTTTTTCATATGAAGACACACCAGTAACATACCTGGTAGCCC
This sequence comes from Sminthopsis crassicaudata, assembly GCF_048593235.1. Classification (NCBI taxonomy): domain Eukaryota; kingdom Metazoa; phylum Chordata; class Mammalia; order Dasyuromorphia; family Dasyuridae; genus Sminthopsis; species Sminthopsis crassicaudata. The sequence continues at coordinate 129,082,742 of NC_133621.1, forward strand.
TCAAAGCAGAGGGATGTGTGAAACAAGATCATTGGTTTAGGATTCTTATCCCCTTATTTAACAGATGAGGAAACTGAGAACCTAAGAGACTTAAGTGATTCTCAGGATGATAAAGTTAGTCAATAAGATTTTATTAAGTGTCTACTCTGTGCCAAGCACTCTTCTAAGTAATGAGGTTACAAAAAAAGGCAAGAGTCCCTACCATCAAAGAGATCTCTATCTAATGGAGGAGACAACAAGCAAACAAATAAGTACAGATAAGTCACATAAGGGATGAAAAGGAAATAATTAGGAGGAAAGGCATGGGAATTAAGAGGAGTTGGGAAAGGCTTCCTTTAGGAGGTGAATTTTCCATTGGTTCTTGAAGAAAGCCAGGAGATGAAAATAAGGAGCGAGAGCATTCCAGGCACAGATGACAGCCAGAGAAAATGCCCACAGACAAGGAATAGGATGTGGAACAGCAAGGAGACAGAAGAATAAAGTATAAGAAGACTAGAAAGGGAGGATAGTATTAGGTTTTGAACAGGTGATTTTTTATTTGATCCTGCAGATGATAGGGAGTGATCGAAATTTATTGAGTGGTGGGAAATTGGGGGGGCGGAATAACATAGGCTTTCATTTTAGGAAAATCTCTTTGGTGGCTGAGTGGATGACATATTGGAGTAGATTTGAGGCAGGCAGGTTATTGTAGTGAGTCAGGTGTGAGATGATGAGGGTCTGCACCAGGATGGTGGCAATGTCCAAGGAGAAAAGAGGTGTTATAAAGGTAAAATTGGATATGGGAGGGATGGGGAGGTGGGGCTGAGAAAGTGAGGAGAAGAGGGGACAGCTAGGCTGAAAACCTGGGGACGGGGAGGGTGGTGGTGCCTTCAACAACAAGAGGGACATTTGGAAGGGGGATAGTATTAGATATGTTGAACTTAAGATGTCTCCTGGGCAACCAGTTCAAGATATTGGAAGGGTAGTTGAAGTGTGAGACTGGGCATCAGCAGAGACATTAGGGTTGGATAAGTAAATTGGAGAATGATCAGCATCGTGATAATAATGAAATCCATGGGAGCTGGTGAGATCACTAAGTGAAAGAGTATATAGAGAGAAGAGAAATGCCCCAGAACAGATGTGTGAAACACCTAGGATGAGCAGCCATGGTATGGATAAGGACCCAATAAAGGAAAGAAAGAAGAAACAATCTGATACCTAAGGAGAGAACCAGGGACAAGTGGCATTCCAAAAACCTAGAGAGAAGAAAGCTTCAGGAAGATAATGTGATCAGCAGAATCAAAGGCTGCACAAAGGTCAAGGAGAATGAGATCACTGGCTTTGGCAATTATGAGATCATTAGTAACTTTGGAGAGAGGAGTTTCAGTGAAATGAAGCTCTGTATGGGAGCTGAATGAGATAAACATGAAACAAGAGCAAGAGCAGGGAGAGATTCAGTACCGCATCATGAAAATTTCATGGTTCATAGATTTTGCCTGAAATGAAATCATAGAATCTTGAGTTGGCAGGGATTGGAGAGATCATTTAGTTTAACCTGATCTGAAATATATATCTTTTTGTAAAGAACTAAAATAATGAGTTTATTACTTTTAAAAGTAGTCACTTCTTTATTTTGGGTAGCTGTTAAATGTTAGGAAATTCATATATACATGTATACATATCTATATATGTATGAAAATTTTTATTAAAAATATTTTTTTAATATTGATCCACTCCTAGGCTGGAAGTTTTGCTACCATTCAATATCCTGATCAGCAAGGAGCTTTGACACGCTCTGTTTCTGACTTTGGCTTCTAGGTGGCCTTTGGATAAAGCCTTGGAGTCAGGAAGATCTGAGTTTGATTTGATCTGATTTGAGTCCTGCTTCAGACACTTACTACCTATGCTACCCTGGGTTAATCACTTAACTTCTTTGAACCTCAATTTCTTCTAATATAATAGGGAGATAAGAAGAGCATTTACCTAATTCAAAAGAGTCACATGTGAAGCATTTAGAAAACCTTAAAGCTCCACATACATTTTAGTTATTGTTATTATTATTCCTCCTTAAGCAGCCTTGAGGCTTCTTAGTCTCAGGGAATCACCATATTGGTACTGAACTTAGTGCAAAAACCTGATTGACTTTAGCCCCACTGAATCTCAGAAATCCTGAAATAAAAACATCCACCACCCTCATAGGTGTGTACCCCCATGCTCAGCAATTTCTCCTTAAGTTGAACCTATAACTTCCTTCCTTTGGACCTGGTTCTCTCATCTAAACTTAATCAGAATAAGTCTAATCCTTTTTCCCATGACCACCTTAAAAGTTTCCCATGTGCCCTGTAGGACTTCTCCTATCCAGATTTGACATCCCTATTTCCCTCAACTTGATCTTTCAGGAGAGAGGAGGAGAGGAAGCATCAATTATAGACATTGTGGAAGAAGTGGGACTTGAAGTCTTGAAGAGCATATATAAATAGAATTTGAATAGAAGAGGAGAAGGCAGGGCATTCCAGTCAAGACTAAGAATAGAAGGCTCAGTGGATAGAGAACTGGCCCTGAAGTCAGGGGGAACTGAGTTCAAATCTAGCCTCAGACACTTAACACTTCCTAGCTGTGTGACCCTGGGCAAGTCACTTAATCCCAATTGCCTCAGGGAAAAAAGAATACAAAGAGACATGAAAGCAAGAATGAGCATAATGAATTCATGCAACAACAAAAAGATCAACTTGACTAGTAGAGAGACTATTGGGAAGTAGTGTGGGGGGGTGGGGAGGAAGGATAGGTAAATTGGGTGGAGCCAGACTATGGAGAAACTTGAAATCCAAGAGAATTGAGACTTCTATCATCTCTCACCTTGACTGTTGGAATAGCTTTCTAATCTGACTTACTAGAAGTGATTTCGCCCTTCTATTCATCCTTTAAACGCTGCAAAATTAATATTCTTGTAAAAATAACTCAGACCATATCATTCTCTGGCCCAAAAACCAAAAATCTCCAGCTTTGCATTGCCTCTAGGATAAAATACAAAGTTTCCACTTAAAATCCTCCTCAACCTAATGTCACCATATTGTTTCTGTTTACAAATAAAAACTGAACTATTGACTGTTCCTCAAACTCTCCCATCTAGATACCTTCCCCCCCCAGTTCTGGAATGTTTTCCCTCCCCACTTTCACCTCTAGAAATTCTTTCAAAGGTCAGCTCAGGTGCTCCCTCTAATAAAAAAGCCTTTCTTGAGCTCCATCCCCAACCTCATCACTGCAACACATTCTTTCTCAGAGAATCTTGTATTTTATCTGCTTATATGCTTCTTTCTCACCACCCAATTCCCCCAAAATAGAAGTGCCCTGAGGCAACAATAATTTTATTTTTTTTGTCTTTATATCCTTCCCTAATGATTGTTTCCCTACAAAACTACTTAGTTTCAACAGTTCTGAGATGGAAACAAGGTATGACTCCTTGCTTATTTGTAGTATTTTTTAATGGAATTGGCATTATAGGAAATCAAATAAGATCTTTTGAATTCTTCATAAGATTGGTCAATTTGACATACTGTGTTTCCCCTACATTCTAAAATATGAATATGTAAAATGAAAATGTTTTCTGTTAAGCTGAAACTTTGGCTTTTCTAGTTGGTTTGAGTTTTGAAGTTCATGTTGTGCACTGGAAAGGAAGTATGAGAATGTGAGATCTCTATTCATTTATCTTTGGCATTCTCCCATTCAATTAATAAGCTTTTGTCATTAGTAACAATATTTAAGTCACTTGTAAATATCACTGATAAACTACTTAAAGAGACTTGACAATTAGGTGCCCTTTGGATGATTGGCTTAAATGGTTCGAGATCAAGAAGCACAACCTAAAAGGTCACTATAAGGGTCTCTGTCAGGGTAGTGGCAAGAATTTCCAAAGACATGGACCTTTCCAGGGGGAGAGCCCTAACACTACTTCTCTGAGGCTTGAATCTGGGAACTGTTAGCTGAAGCCCTCTGGTCCTTCTCTGCTGTCAGAAACATGCATAGTAGTGGAGAGAAAACTGCTTTACTTGGGGAAACCTGACTATATTCTTTTATCACTTGGAGAGGGGGAGGGAAGATTATCTCCTCGTCCTTTTTTCCTTCCCTGTAAGCTTCCCTCTTCATTTTTATTACCAAAGAAAGGACAGATGGTTGGACTAATTGGATCCTAATAAAAATTGAATAACTTTGATTTCTTTTCACTTTGTGGATGTGTGATCTGTAGTATGTGTCAGAATGGGGGACTATTCATCTGTCAAAATAAGTGGCTAGAGTGAGTCTCGACTAAATATAATATGGTATTGTGTAAGTTATAATTTATAACAAAGTAACTTTTTATTAAACCCTCTTAATCTTATATGAGATAATGAAAAGAGATTTAGCTAATTGGATCAAAGATTTATGGTTCACTCATCAAGTCCCACCCCCTCTTTTATTTCATTTTATGTTTATTTTGCTTTTCTAACTTTTAAACTAGTCTGGTATAAATCAATAAACTTGTGGCTTATAAAATTAGTTTATGTTGGGAAGAGCATCATTTTATAAGGATTAAGATTACTTAGTTTCAACAGTCCTTGAGATGTGATCAAATGCTTTGGTCTTTCACACTCATTATTTTAATAAGGATATAGCATCACAGAATTTTGGAATTGAAAAGATTCTTAGTGATCATCTATTTGAATGGGTATTTGAACAGTACCCAAAGTAGTGATCCAGCCATTGCTTGAAGTCCTTAAGTGGGGGAGAAGCAGATCTTTTGAATGACTCTAACTATTAGGAAATTTTTCCTTCTAAACAATTCCAATAGATTTGGGATGGAAAATTCAATCCACATCCAAAGAAAGAACTATGGAAACTAAATGTGGGTCAAAGCATAGTATTTTCACTCTTTTTGTTTGTTTGCTTTTCCCCCCTTTGGCCTGATTTTTCTTGAACAATATGACAAATATGGAAAAAAAAGAGAAAACATTTTTTCTTCTATCAAACTTACCTATCACATCAACTTGTACCTACTGCTCCTAATTCTGCTCTCTGGGACCAAAGAGGACAATGCAGAATCCATCTTCCATATGACAGCCCTTCAAATACTGAAAGCTAGAGAGTATGTCTCCATAAGCTTTTCCCAAAAGACAGTGTGCTGTAGTGGATAGTGCACTGGGCTTAAAATTAAGAAGACCTGGTTTTCGCCTCTTGGACAATTCATTCAATCTCTCCCAGTGTCTCAGGAAACTTTATAAGACTATAAACTGCAATAAAAGAACTGATCTTTATCAATAAAGGATATTCATTACCAGGACCTCCTCTTTGCATTTTGAAATTACAAGCCCAATAGTTTTTTAAAGATTTCTCCAAACTAAATCCATTCCCACCCAATACTTTCAGCTAATATTGGCTGAAACCCCTCAAAGTCCCTGAGGCCATTTTAAGGTGACTATGAGGTGAAAATTATTTTTATAATAACACAAAACATTTTAATTTCTAATATGTTAAATATTGAAAATATAATCGTATAAATAAAAACATTTTATGAGGTCCTCAAGAGCATAAAAAGTCTGGAGACCAAAATGTCTGAGAACTGCTATTCTAACTTAACAATGTCCTTCCTTAAAGGTGATATTCAGAGCTGAACTGTATTCCATTTGTGGTTTGACCAGAACAGAGTACTGAGGAAATCTCATCTTCTTGTTCCTGCTTATTTATTTTTCAGATTTTTTTTTTTTGTAAAAATGAAGCCAAAGATAGTAAAGTATGTTGCCAAGGTCACATACATAGTCAAGAGCAGACTAGTGTTTGATCTTGTTCTCTGTACCGCCATATTTAGCATTTTTTCCACTACATAGTTTTTCCCTGGCCCACAATTTATCCCTTCCTTAACACAGTGGCTCCCACCAGATCCGTTCTTTCCTTGACCCTGAGGGAGACAAAGCTTAAGAAGAAAAATATAAAAAAGAGAATATACTGCCTTTTCCACACTTACCTTATTCCCACATATAAATAGACCTCTGACTTCCACCTCTGTGTGAAAGCAAAAGAAAATCTTAGATTATTGACTTCCATTCATTTCATTTATCTATTTATTCTGTCAGTTATGTAGCCCCCCCCCCAAAAAAAAAAGATAACCCAAAGATTCCAGTAGATGAAAAAAAGCCAAAATGAGACTACAAAGTATTAAGGTTGATTTTTTACAAAATCTCTCAGAATGTCTATCTTTAGAAGGCATTGCCACCCAGAGAGGCCATTTTAGTAAACATATTCTAATGCTGCTGTAGCTGCTCAAAATATTTTGCCAATTTTTCAAACATGTGGAATATTATTTTCCTTGTGCCCAGCATTGGCAAACCTTCATTTTCTGAAGCAATTTGAGTTTAGGCAATAGCCCAAAAATATAGAATCACAGAATCCCATTTGGAAAATATTTCAGAGACCATTCTCTTGCCAAACCTGTGCCTGAGCAGAAAATCCCTTCTATAAAATCTCTAACAAGTGGTCCTCCAGGCTGTCCGGTAGAGCCTCTTAATCTTTTTTGTGGTCATGCAACCTATTTTACAGTTTGGTGAAGCATCAGCACCTTCGAGGAATTAATTTTAAATGCATAAAACAAAATACACAGGGTTACAAACCATTTATATTGAAATAGAATTATCAGAATATAAAGTTTGTGTTCTCCAGCTAAAGAACCCTTCTATTTACTTGAAAGCTCTCTAGTAAGAAGGAAACTACTACCTTCCAAAATAGCCCATATGCTATATATATTGTATCAACAATTAGAATTTGAAATGTTTGAAAGTAGGGACTTTGTCTTGCTTTTCTATTTGTATTCCTAAAACTTAGCACAGCGCATGGCACATAGTAAATACTTAATAAATGATTTTCATTACATTCTATTACATTTTGCTCTTTTGGATAGCATTAATTATTAAGAAGGGTTTCCTCATGTAAAACCAGTTTGAAAAGTTACTATGAGTTCTGACCTCTGGGTCTAAATAGAGCAAGATCGAATCCTTTTTCCACATGATAGCCCTTAAAATATTTGAAGCTAACTTTTCTCTTTTTTTGCTGCCTACTCCCAATATTCTGCTAATTAAATATCCTCCTACCCTTAACTGACTCTCTTAGAAAATGGTTCTCAGATTCCTTACCATTCTGTTCACCTTCTTCTTATACAATGCCGTGTTTTTGTTTCTTTTTTTTTATTTTGCTTTTAAATATAGCATTGAACATAACATACTCTGTGTGTGGTCTGACCAAGACCAAATATAGTAGGATGTTCACCTGTCTCATTCTGGACATCATACCATTAAATGTAAGTTATTTAGCTTTTTTTGGCTTTTGAGTCACATTCCACTTAAGTAAATCCAACCCATCATATTTAAGCACCTATTATTAGCCAGATATTATATTATAGAACCTGAAGTCCATTAAATCCTCTGGATCACTTCTTTATGTATTGCCTAACTATTATTGCTCATTCTTGTATTTTGTCATTGATTCTTTGAGTTTGCTAGATGGTACAGTAAATTGAGCTCTGGTCCTGAACTCAGAAAGGCTCATTTTTCTAAGTTCAAATCTGGCTTCAGACCTGTACTAACTGTGTGACCCTAGAAAAGTCATCTACCCTGTGTGCCCTAGTTTCCTCATCTGTAAAATGAACTAGAAAAGCAAATGGCAAACCACTCCAGTATCCTGACTAAGAAAACCCCAAATGGGATCATGAAGAGTTGGACGTGACTGAAAAATGACTCAACCACCACATCAAAAATGGGCTTTTCAGTTTATTCTGTTAAATTTCATCTTATTAGATCCAGCCTATTCTAGCCAGTCAAGATATTTTTCATCATAACCGTCATTTACCAAATTAGCTATTTCTCTCCCCTGCAGCTTTGTGTCATCTTGAAATCTGACATCTTGTCCAAAAGAATAGTATGAGAGATTTTTTTTTCACATGCCTTCGTGAAATCCAGAAATATTATTCATGCTCCTTGTCTACCAGTTTAGTAACTGTCAAAAAAGAGATGAATCTGGCAGGACTTGTTTTTGATATAAGCAGGCTGACTTTTAGCTTGCCTTTCTAAGGTTCACAAACAATTCTTTAATATTGTGTATGAGGTAGGTCGAGGAGTCCCTCAATCAGTCTGATGAGATTACAGAGCATGAGCTGTTGTTTGAAGGCAACTGAAAGGCATTTTTTAATAGGCATGCCCACTAGTGCCTTGCTGGTAAAACATATAGAGCCCTAAATGATTGATTGACTGCCTTCTTCATAGTCTATAAAAACAATCTGACCAAATCCTCTCAGATATTTGCTCTCTGGAACTTACTTTTAGCCTTTTCCCCATGTAACTTCTTCTTTTTGGAGTGCAGCCAGGAGTGAACAGCCAGGGGGGAGAAATTATCTCTGAATAGTAATGGTGATTTACAGCAGAAGCTCATGGTAATGGTCAGTATGTGCTTGTACACAGCCTGAGCAAGGAGTTCAAGGACACTGTTCCTGAAACATAACCACCTGTATTGAGGTGGTAAGAAAGGATTTTTAATTTTCTAGACAGCACAATTGAGGAATCTAGCATTCTAGTCAGAGAACAAAAAACACAAGATGTTGGGCCTTGGGAGCAGCATCTTTAGCTCTTAGTCCCTGCTTTCCTCAAAACAACCCTGTAAATATAGGTAGTACAAGCATTATTTATCCATATTTTACAGAAGATGAATCTGATGCTCAGAGAAATTAAACTATTTGTTCATGATCAAGCAGCTAATGAGACATAAATCAGTTCTAAACAGTCAATATTTTTTTGTGAAACGTGCAATTCTTCTATACATATTTCCACAATGATCATGCTCCACAAGCAAAATCAGATTAAAAAGGAAAAAAAATGAGAAAAAACAAAATGCAAGCAAATAAGAATGAAAGTGCTATGTTATGATCCACAGTCAGTTCCCACAGTCCTCTCTCTGGGTGCAACTTCATCATAAGTCTATTGGAACTGGCTTGAATCATGTCTCAATAAACATTTATTAAGCACCTATTCTTTTACTACAACCTACTATTTCACCTTTCTGGTGGCTCTTAGATTCCTGGAAGAGCATTGATATACTTGAAATTTAAAGAGGTGGATATAAATAAGAGTTTATAATGAGCATATCTTTAAAAGGAAACAGAAGCAGCTTGCTTGATATGAGAATCATTATTTGTGGAGTCCTATCTCTTGTGTGATGGCACACAGATAACATGACAGCAAATGTCTACACTGACTATCCATCCTGTATTCCGCCATTAGAACAAACTAGGTCTCAATTCCAGGCCTCTTGGACTAAGCCAATTGAAACTTAATCTTTATATTGACTGGGTGAGGAAGATCATTGTGCCTTTTCTCAGACATTTGGTCTCCAGATTTCTTTATGCTCTTGAGGACTTCATGAAAAGTTTTTATCTATATGGATTATATCTATCAATATTTAACATATGAGAAATTAAAATGTTTTTGTGTTATTATGAATATAATTTTCATCTCATGGTCACCTTATAATGGCCCCAGGGCCTTCAAGGGATTTCATCCAATATTTTAGTACTTAAGTATAATACAATACTTTAAGCCCTGTAGAGCTTCTCTCTACTGATTCAGAGACAATTTCATCCTTATCAGCATGACTTATTTGGAGATGAAATTTAAAAGTGTTCCTTCCTGCTACTAATGTCCCAGCTGGCTCAGTAGATGCTCTGATCTGCTTTCCCCTCTGCCTCTGTGTTTAAATAAGGGAATCTCAGTCGTGGAGAAGTCTTATGATTTCTCTTCTGTGCCCTTATGGCATGCTCCATCTGTATTCTGCAGAGAATGAAATGTTCAAACTAGCCATGTTTACCAGCTGGTTGCCCCCACTTTCAGATTGTTGAGAATCCTTTTCTATCTTTACCTCTGAATTAAGATCTCATCAAGTCTTTTTGCATTTATCTATCCTTCTCTTCAACAAAATTCTGATCATTCTGAGGAAGACAATAAGTCTAAGCTTTCTGTATTCAACAGATTCCAGATCTGGAATGTTTGTATTTCTGAGAGAACTATCACCTCACACCTTACTTACTGTCTAAAGAGTTATTCCACATATGCAGAAGAACTGACACAAATCTAAGAACCATTACCCATTAGATTTCAAATCACTCAAACAAGACCATTGAATAAAATGTTACTGGTAAGGCACAAGCTTTTATTTTAGTGAAGAGATGATTTGTTTTATTTTCCCCTTACCAGTTCTGAGGTAATGATGATGATGATGACGACAGTGATAATAATAATGATATTTTGAATTTAGATAGTACATGCCAGTCACTATGTTAAGAACTTCAATAATATTTTCAGAATTGATCCTTACAACAGTTCCTGAGAGGTAGGTACTATTACTTTCCCATTTTTAAGTTTTCTCATCTTAAGATTATATAGCTAATAAGTATTTGAGGATGGATTTGAAATTAGATCTTTTTTACTTAAGATCTAGTAACCTTTTCTCTACTTCTAAATATAAAAATAAACATAGTCTATGAATTTAGAATAACCTTGAAGAAAAAAAAAAACACTTAATTTTTTTTCTTTTTTCATTCATTTTAAAAAAATTGAGTTCAAAATTCTATTCCTTCCTTCCATCCCTCTTCCACCTACTGAGAAGCAAAATGATACTCATTAATATGTGAAGTCATGCAAAATCTATTTCTATATTAGCCATTTTAGAAAAAAAGAAGGAAGAAAAATAAAGAAAGTAGAAAAGAAATCTTCATTCTGCACTGAAAATTTATCAGTTCTCTCTCTGGAAGTGGATTTTCCATCATGAATCCCTAGAAATTGTTATGGATCATTGTATTGATCACAGTAGCTAAGTCTTTTATCATTGATCATAATAATATTACAGTTACTGTGTACACTATTCCATTTCTGTTCAAACGTTAAGTTTCAAGAAACAAATCAACCCTATAGGCTCACTTTTATAATCAGTGTTCCTTACACCCAGAGAAGGCTTTTTTTCTTTTTTTTTTTTTTTATTTGAAAAAACAAAGAAAAAAAGGAAAACAGAAAAGAAATACAAAACAAAATAGAACATTGTCATGTACCCAGCAGAACATCAGGGAGGATTCAAAATATATAACAAATTACTAAATCAAGAAAGTATAGATAAGTAGAAAAAATTATATTCATGGGTGACCATTTTTTTTTACTTCCTTGTAAATTTTTATTTGGTTCTTTGCTGCTCACCTTATTTACTTTATTCTTCTTTCTCCCTTTCACCTCCCTCCACCACTCCCTAGCAAGCTACATTTATATATATAGATATATATATATATATATATATATATATATATAGATATATATATATAGATATATATAGATATATATATATATATAGATATATGTATAAATATATAGATATATAGATACATACACACTCATATCCACTCCACATACATACTCATTTTTTTAATGCTTGCTGAAAGACTTTCATCTGGGAGGAGTGCTCACCTCCAAAATCCAAAAAGTCAAGTGTCCACACTTGCCTGAATATTCTGCTGTTCTAGTATTGACACATCCTGAAACATCACTTCCTAGATTTCCCAGGAAGTCACAAACAAATAGATTAGGTTGATTGAAGGGAACAGCACAGTGATCGGATATGGAGATCTTTTCCCTAATTCCTGTTCCTTATCTCCTGCTGGCAAACATTAAAAAAAAAAATAAGCAATTTTTTTGAGGAGCAAAGTTTTGTGGAAAGGCAGCATAGTCTTACAGAAGAACAGAGATTTGGAGTTGGAGTCCCAGGGACTCCAAGCAAGGCTCTGCCACTTACTGGCTGTATGACCCTGAATCTTCTCTTTAGATTTCAGTCTCCTCATCTAGAAAATGAGAGTATTGAATAATATGGTCTTAAAAGTCCCTTTCAGCTCATATCTGTGATTTTAAGATTTAACTGACATTTTTCTAGGTATATGACTGGAGAGAGTGAAGATACTCAAATGCAATTCTTCACTGAAGAATTCCCTTAATCATTGCTGAAGAGATTTTTTTTAAAAATGAAAAGGAGAATGGTGTGATTCATTGACCTTTAATCTTAAAAAATAGTTCTTTGAGATGATAAAAAAAACAGGAAATTATCATCTCTCTTCATTATGCCAAATGTAGATAATTGAAAAGCTTTAAATGTTTAACCCTTTTCATCCAGATGTTTGACAGGCTATAGACATACACCAATACCAAGACATATCTAGAGAAAAGGACATCTTTCACCTTTGACCAGGGGGAACTTATCCCTTTTGTAGGAAAGACAGAGGACCTGAAAACAAACTGATTTTTCTTTTTTTTTTTCCTGAATGTGATATGAGTCCTAAGAGCATAGATTTAGAGTTGAAAAATACTTTAGAAGTCTTTAAATTAAACTCAATAGGACCACAGGAAGGTTACACAAGCTGTCCTGTAAAGATTATGAACTCATTTGTTTCTGACTCTTCTATGCCATAATGCTTTTCCTTAAATAAAAAAAAAAACTTGCCTCTTCTAAAGTTGCCTTTCTTTTCTTTTAATATCCCTGTACAAGAATGACTACCTATAGAGAAACTTTTTCAAAGGGAAGTCAAATGGATTTTCCCTCTTTTTTGAGAATCCTTCTTCAGGACAAACTTCCTCCTAAAAATTTTAACATCCTTCTTGATAAAAATGGATGAATTTGTCAGGAGTGTAAATTTTATATTCTAAATTGCTAATGTGATTAAAATACTTATGCAAGCTTTACTCACTTATAATGAATATCCCCTTGGATATATAACAAATGTCCCCTAAATGTGCAGGTAACATCTGTGATGTCTGTGGATTGTCCATGAATCTCCAAGTTCCAATGTAGAAAAAAGGAGTGTATACATGTGCTCTCCTTTTAAACCAATCAAAGGCATTCTTGTGTGATGGCCTCAGAGAAACACTGTCTTTGCTTCTATTTCTCAAATCTCTCTCATTCACATTAACTTTTCCCTTGGGATTAATCAGATCTAGAAAGAAAGAGAAGAATCTTCAGGGGAGGAATTTGAAGTTTCTGTACCATGACTGATTCATAGGGAACTCTAACCATCATTTAAAAGAATTGAAGGTGGAGGGAACAAAGAATAAAGATGTTTCCCTCCTCTACTTTGATCAGGCTTCTTGTCTATTGTTTTTTAATTTGAGAGAGATGGAATAAGAGGAAGAGAAAAAGCGATCAGATGGGGCACTGGGAGGAGAAAGAAGAAAGATGTTTTTGGTTTGTTAACTCTGAAGTAATGGGACAGTATATACATTTTAAAAAATTGAAGTGTTTCTTCCTTTTTCCTGTTTGCTCAGGTCTTCATGTTTTTTGTCAACATTTTATTATAGTCAATACTAAACTCTTTTGTAGGGGTAAATGTTCCTAGAAAATGGCATGAAAGTCAAAAACAAATGTTATTACATTGAACCTGTCTATGGGAAATAGGGGATTTGGTTCCCACAATCACCAAAAACTATTCTCAAGCAAAATAGAATGTGTTTTGGCATGTAATTCTTTGGGAGTTTTTTATTTGTTTTTATTTTTATGTTAAACATGGTAAAATATATGTAAATCAAATATAGGCATACATATTTATACAATTATCTTGCCATCAGCATGTAATTCTTAATAACAAAGCATTAACTTTGATGATGTGTACTTTTTCTAATACAATAACAGTGAAATAACCCACAAAATTAAGCACATTGAATAAAATTAGTCAACATGAAAAACATTTTTTCTCACTAAAAATTCCCTAGAACTCTGCTACCTTTTGTGCTGACATCTCAATAAAAAAATTTGATTTCAGATGATATTCACTTTTCATAGCACATGAAATCTGTAGAACCATTACTGTACAGCAAATAAAATTGTTAAAACAAAAACTTTTTAATTTTGATTTAATATTAATTTTTATTAAAATTTTAAATACTAATATTGCCTTCCACTGTAAAAATTGTTGCTTCATTAACACCAAACCTACCCCACCAGCAGCTACAAACACTCCAGCACGAAGTTTATCCAGCACCTCACTAAGCCACATCACTGACTGCATCCTTGAATTGAAAGTATAAAGGGTATGCACAATGCTTGGGTGCATAATCGGCACACAGAACTCGAGTTTTAAAGACAAACAGTGAAAATATGCAATAAATGCTCACAGAACTCTGAGGATGGCAGGGTAACCGGCCCAGGGAAGCTCCTAAGAGGATCTCAGCCACTCCACAAACTCATGCGCTTCATGTCACCATGCCTTTCATTTTTTTCTCTATTATGCACAGCCAGGAATGTGCATGGTTGCCAATATGAAAGTGAAAATAGGGATCCTTGTAAAATCGCACAAATGATTTAAATCATGAAAGTTAAATGCATGAAGGTTGTAGAATGGCTATATGTTTGTTTTATCACTTTTTCTCCCTTCCTTTCCATTTCTAATGAGGAATAAAATCTTAGAATTTCATATATATAATGTAAATATATGTAATATACATATATGTATAAATATATGAAATTGCATGTATAAAATAGATAATAGATAATATATATAAGCATTATAAGCTTCCTTATAAGCACTGGCAATCCTAATCTTGGGGTCCTCCTGTCATTTTGCAAATTCCATCTCCCCTTTATAACTAAGCTTCTGTGACTTTTTTCTAGGTTCTCTGGGTACTGCGGGTCGTGTGTGCAACCTGACTTCCCGTGGCATGGACAGCTGTGAAGTCATGTGCTGTGGAAGGGGCTATGATACCTCCCGGGTCACCAGAATGACCAAATGCGAGTGTAAGTTCCACTGGTGCTGTGCCGTGCGCTGCCAGGACTGCTTGGAGGTGGTGGATGTGCACACGTGCAAAGCCCCCAAGAGCCCCGACTGGGTGGCGCCCACATGACCCATGCATCAGCCAGCTGCCTTTTCTCCCCTGGGACTCAATCACATCTGCAGAGACACTGGACTATGGGGTTCCCCTCCAGGGGGGCATGTTTCTTAAAGTGTACGGCAGGCACTTTGACTCACCAGAAGCCACCTCTCCCTTCCTGGGTGCCTCCAGGACTGTGTAGTGCATATAAGTTATATCCTATTCTATTTACATTACTGGGTTGTTACACTTCCCTGTGACATAGCTATGGAACATCATGAGGTCTTTTGTACTTGGGAGGGTTTTTTATGGGAGGGTGGGAGAGAAGACAGAGAGCTTCTCTGTGTTCTCCTCAAACTCCCCCCAAAAGTTGACCAGGAAACAAAGAAGTTCAAATGATATTTCTCTGTTTTTCAACTGAATATTCACAGCTAAGTGATCTCATGAAAATTTCATAAAACTTCCACTAAATTATCTCATAGTTCCTAGAAGGACCATGACAAGCTTTTTCACTTTGTTGTTTTTGGTCTGATCAAGAGATTTTAAGAGACGCCAGCATTATCTGGTAATTGGTAACTAACAAGATTTAAATACACCACAGATTTGAAATGTGTGTTTTTCCAAGGCCATTTGAAATTCAGCATTTATATCCAGGGTAATAAGATGGGGAAAAGCTCATGCTGAGTAGTATTTTAATTCCCTAATATAGAATACCTTAGGTGGAGAAAATGAACATTTTATTTTCTATGGAAAGATGCTGAAATTTCTGGGACATGAAAAACTCATTTGGAGAGGGGCTTCCTTCTTTCCCAATAAACATATATATATAAGACCTGAAAACAATTAAGAGCAATATTTTCTGCTTCTCAGGTAAGGTAATTACAGAAGATAAGAATTTCTTGATTGAATACCTGATAATGCTTCTGTACAGATGAGCCAGAAAATAGGAATTGAATTCCTATTTGGTGTTTGCCATGTGAATCACAGAGTCTTATAACTGGAACACTTTGATAAAGATTGCTCTTGGGATGACAGGGCCAGGAATGAAAATGCTGATGACAAGGTTTCCATAGCTAACCTAATAACTGCAGAAGCCTTGAGTATAAACAGATTGCAAAAGGGTGGCCCAAATGGTGTAGGGAGTGCCTCTGAGGACCAACAGTACTAAAAGTACAATTTTAACACCCATTGCATTTAATTTTAATCATGCTTTTTTTTTTTTTTTTTTGATGATTAGAAGATGATGTGGTCCTGATCTAAGGCAAATGACACATAGCCTTGCTTACAAACTCCATAACCAAAATGTATTATATTGCTAAAAATATGAGCTTTGAGAACTATATTAAAGTGGCTCAGCTGTAATTATGGAATACTAATATGCAATTTGTGATCTCCTTCTGCTTTGAGTTAAAAAATAGCATTTGCAAAAAAATCACAAAGCTGAATGTTAAGCTAAATGAATGAGAAGTGAAATGAGTGGAAATATTCCTTGCTACCTCTGGCTATTAGATTCTTGTTTTAAGTTTAATTTCCAGTATAGAAAATTAATTTTAGCAGTATATTATCAATATGCACACTGAAATAATTTTAAGAAATCATTTATTTAATCAGAATAGATTTTGCAGTCTTCTTTGTAAGGTTGTGTTCTATGTCCCACTCCCTAAGTGGATGAACTCAAAGTTTCTATTCTGGGGCTCTCTTCTCTCTATACTCTCTCTTGGGGGAATTCTTCATCTCTCATGCGTTCAGGTCTCTACTCTGTGCAGATGATTCTTCTATCTATATTATTAGGCCTCGTCTCTCTCCTGAGCTCCATTATTTCATCAATTGTCTACTGGATATTTCAAACTGTAAGGATTAAATTCAACTTTTCTAAAGTAGAATCTATTATCTTTCTCAAAAAATCCATCCCTCTTTTTAACATCCCTTTTTCTGTTGAGAGCAACAGCATCCTTCTAAGTCACTCAGGTTCACACTCTGGTATCATCCTTGACTCTTTACCTTCTCCCTCATCCCCTATACTCAGTCAGTCTTGATATTGATATCTTATTGATATTCCCTCCACAATATTTGTTATGCTAATTTTCTTCTCATCTGAACTATTCTGGCCTTTCTGCCTCCAATTTCCACTTTTCCTACTAATCTATCCTCTATACTCCTGTCAAATTGTTCTACCTAAAACACAGGACTCCCATGAGCAAGAAAATGCACTAATTCCCTTTTACTTTGGAGTTATAACACAAACTCCTTTATTTGGCATGCAAAGCACTTCACAATCTGGCTACCTTTCTAGAGTTGCTGCATATTACTATACTTCACATACTTGATATTCCACCCAAACTGTTCTCCTTACTCTTTCCCCCATAGGGCATTCCATCTTCCATCTCATGTTTTTGCACAGTTGGTCCTTCATAGCTAAAATATACTTTCTTCTCAGTTCTTCTTAGAATCCCTAGCTTCCTTCAAGTCTCAGCTCAAGTACAACCTTCCTTCATGGAGTTTATCCTGAATGCTGGGTTTGCTAGTGTTCTTTCCCCCAAGAAATTATTTATATTTTGTTTGCATTTATTTTATATTTTCTTACCTATATCCATGTTGTTGGGGTTGTTAACTCCTTGAAAGCAGCAACCATTTTTTTCTTTGCATCCCCAGCACCTAGTACAGTGTCTGACACACCGTCAATTCTTGTTGAATGCTTGTTGAATAAATGAATTGATGAAGGAAACAATTCCTCCACACTATTGGTCTTTATGAGTTTCTGTGGACAAAAGCAATTAACCACTTGGTAACTATCTTTCCAAGGATAAGCCTGGCCAAATTTGTTAGGCTAGACCTTTAATGACAGCCTTATCATTATATCCATACTTAAAACCTTTCAAGCTTGGTAGGACCTTGCAAAACTTGTGCATCACTGACACAGTCTTAGGTAGTCTATGTTCATCTTTGTGTCATGATAAAGCATTAGGATGGAGCTTTAAGATAAGGAGCTATAAATGCATTGCTTCTTTATTACCCTGCTGCCAATCACTGACATTTTTTAATAATAGATTTTTATTTTCAAAATACATACAAAAATAGTTTCAACATTCACCCTTGCAAAACCTTGTGTTCCAAATTTTCCTCTCCCTTCCTCATCAATCTCTCCTAGTCAACAAGTAATCCAATATATGTTAAACATGTATGATTCTTCTATATGCATTTCCACATTTATCCTGCTGCACAAGAAAAATCAGATCAAGAAGGAAAAAAATTGAGAAAGAAAAAGCAAGCAAACAACAACAAAAAGGTGAAAATGTTATGTTGTGATCCACATTCAATCCCCACAGTCCTTCTCTCTGGGTGTAGATAACTCTCTCCATCACAAGTCTATTGGAATTTCCCCAATCATCCCATGGTTGAAAAGAGTCACTTCCATTAGAGTTGATCAGAACATAATTTTGCTCTTTCCATGTACAATGATCTCTTGGTTCTGCTCATTTCACTCAGCATCAGTTCATGTAAGTCTCTCCAGGCCTTTCTGAAATCATCCTGCTGGTCATTTCTTACAGAGCAATAGTATTCCATAACATTCATAGACCATAACTTCTTCAGCCATTCTCCTACTGATGGGCATCTGCTCAGGTTCCAGTTTCTGGCCACTACAAAGAGGGCTGCCACAAACATTTTGGCACATACAGGTCCCTTTCCTTTCTTTAAGATCTCTTTGGGATATAAGCCCAGTAGTAGCACTGCTGGGTCAAAGGGTATGCACAGTTTGATTGCCTTTTGGGCATAATTCCAGATTGCTCTCCAGAATGGTTGGATTCGTTCACAACTCCACCAACAATGCATCAGTGTCCCAGTTTTTCCACATTCCTCCCAACATTTATAATTATCTTTTTCTCTCATCTTAGCAATCTGAGAGGTATGTAGTAGTACTTCAGTATTGTCTCAATTTGCTTTTCTCTAATCAATAGTGATTGAGAGCAGTTTTTCATATGACTAGAAATGGCTTTAATTTTTTCAAATGACACTTTCTTCCTTATTTTTTTAGCACTCTGGTATTTGCCTTCTCTTCCCTACTTTACAGCAATTTTAGATCATCACTGAAAATAAGCAATTCCAGGAGCTTAGTAAACTCATCCTTGAGGACCTTGCCGTTACTGTGTTTAGTTGGCATTTTCTTACATTCTTAGAAATGGCAAGATTGAGTTCTGGGTGTGCTGGTCATATATACCTGTCATTCCTGTTGCCAAGGAAACTGAAATAATCAGATCTTTTGAGCTATAGGAGTTTTGAGCTACAGTGGGCTAAGCTGATTAGGTACCCTCATTAAACTTGTCATTAATATGGCAAGTTCCTGGGAGCAGGGAAGCATCAGATTACCTAAGGAAGGTTGAAATAGTCCCAGTTCAAAATGGAAGAAATCAAAGCTTTTTTTCAGTAAGAGTAGGATCAGATGGATGAGGATGATGTGAGATCTTAAACTTCCAATCTGGATGAAAGAGAAGAAAAGGATGAAGGAGAAGAAGAGGAAGAGGAAAAATAATAATGGCACCAGGATTAAAGCAAATCCAGGTTGACTACTTCAGAAAAATGTTAGTTATTACTTGAAGTAAACAGAAAATGGGCATATTTTCTTGAAATACTCTGAGCTAACCATGGGCACAGAGACAGTCCAAGTGGAGTGTAAGTGGGCCAAAAAACAGTTATCACTTAGTCTCTGTAGAATTACATAAGATTTGGCAGATAGGTGAACCATCACTAATGCATTAATATATTAACAATTGATTTCAGAATCAAGGATTTCATTGAATTGAAAGTTCATTGCATTCTAGAACTTTATAGCTGAAAAAGGCCTTGTGTAGCCTAAATCTTTTATCTTTTTAAAAATAATAGCACCAGCAGCAACAGCGACAAAATCCCTCAAGGTCCTGAAAGACTATGTTTTATCTCTCTAAGACTTGGTTTCTTCCCTGGTGAAATTTCCCAGTCATCTTCCTTCATTCTATGAAGCAGTAGACTCTAGGAATGACTCATTGTTGAGGATAATCACTAATGTCTTCCCCTTTTTAGAAAATTCCTTTCTTTAAGATATGACCCTATTAGAGGCCACATAATTTTATAATCTAGTAAGAATCTATTGGAATTAGTGTTTTCAATTTTACAAATCTTCATCCCAAAGGATTTCACAGAAATCCCCCAGCTTCTTAAGGATTGACTTTCATTTCCACTAATATGTTTCATTCTTGGGCGAAGGGCCCCGATCTTCTGATCCATAATGTCATCCAAAATACTGGTAGATAAGTAAGAACATGATCACTCATGACCTAAATAACAAGGAGATGTAGAAACAGAATAAAATTTACTAAAATTAAAAACTTTAAGGCAACAGCCATCTCTTAAAGCTCTCTCTATGAAATCTGAGTTATAGACATCCAAAATGATAAAACTTAGAGTGGAAATCAATCAATCAAAAATCATTTTTGAAATGCTAATTACGTGATAGACAATGTATTGGAAGGAATACTGGTGGCCATTTAACCCAACCCTTAAAAGTAATCATCCAGCCCCTCCATGCCAACAAGGGAGAATATAATACCTCTTAAAGCAGTCTATTCCTCTTCTGGAGACTCTTATTGTTAATTCAACCTTCTTTATATAAACCCTAAAGTTAACCCTTTGAAACTTCCCACCCATTATTCCAAAATCTGC
Source organism: Sminthopsis crassicaudata (assembly GCF_048593235.1). Lineage (NCBI taxonomy): Eukaryota > Metazoa > Chordata > Mammalia > Dasyuromorphia > Dasyuridae > Sminthopsis > Sminthopsis crassicaudata. The sequence goes on from NC_133621.1 coordinate 129,103,315, forward strand.
CATTGGGTAGAACCTCTTTTCCACATGACTTCCCTTCAGATGCTTTAATGCCAGTCTCTCTTCCCAAATTCTCTCTCTTTTTTGAGTTAAACATCCACAGTCTCCACAGCAACTTTGTTGCTCCTCTCTAAATATTCTCCACCTCACCAATATTCTTCTTAAAGGATGATATCCAGCATTAAACACAGAACTTCAGATGTGGTCTAACTAGACAGAATTTAGAAGGACTCTGACTTCTCTTCATTGTTGAATTCATCCTCTCTGAATGTAGCCCAAGGTCACAGTAACCTTTTTGGGTGCTATATCATGCTACCCATTAAGCTCCTTGATATGTCCTAACAGTCTCCCCCATTCTGGACTTGTGAAGTTGATTTTTTGAACTCATGTATGACTTTACATTTATCCCTAATTAATTTCATCATATAACATCCAGATCAATACTCTGGGGGAAGAGCTCTTTGGATCCTGGCTCTCTGATCCAATACTGGCTCTGGTTGCTGACTTATCTTCATCTCATCAAGTCTATCCAACCATTCTATCTTTTTTATTCCTCTTTTTTCTCTTTATATAGTTTAAAAAATTATTGTCCATGGCTTCTCTTGCCAGTCTCAATTCATGCTAAGATTTAACACTTTGGATCTATTTCTATAAGATCATACCTTGTTCTATTGCCTGTCTTTGCTTCCATCTTTCATATCTCTCCTTTTAAAAATCTAAATGGCCTGGTGAATTCTATGGTTTCCATCCTCATTAGAATTTGTTTTCAGAATTTCATTTTTGAGAGTTTCCCATGCCTCAGAATCCATCTCATATACTTCCTTGGGATCCTTTGAAATCTGCTTTCCCAAAATCTTTGGTACATGTAAGACCATGCCTCTATGTCGAAGAATATTACACTCTTGGACCAAGGAAATTTCATCCGTTTCCCATGATCTCCACCCCATAACCTCATTAATGAAAGTAAGATTCAATATAGAATTTCCTGTTGTTGATTCCTTCACCATTTCAAGGATAAGATCTTTATGAAGACAAATCAAGAAGTCTTTAATTACTTTGCTTTTGGCAGAAAAAGTATATTAGCAGCCGAAGGACCCTGTAACTTCTATATTCAGATTTGTGATCTATTTCCCAAACTCCTCATCAGTTTCCTTTGTCTAGATGGTCTGTAATATATTCTGATGACAAAATCACTTCTGATTTTCCCTCTCCTTCACAAAATGCTTTTCACCTTAGTTTCTTTCTTTGATTCTTTACAAATATGCCATCCTAATACTACAAACCCCCATCCTCAATCTTTTCTCTATTCTATTTCTCTTGAATAAAGTAAACCTATTTAGAGTCATATTCATGGATTTCATCAGAATCAAGTCTCCATGAAATCTATGAAATCAAATTTGCCTTTTTTGCATTAGGATCTATAGTTTTTTCATGTTGCCTAAACTTCGGACATTTGCATATAGATATTAGGATCCTTGGACTTTAATATAGGATCCTTTCTTGGATTTCATCTTCTGTTTAGTTCTTAATATCTTCTCAACTGGTATTCTTTGTTCATTGTAATACCTTCTATGGTATTTAGCTTGCTGAAGAGACATAGACAATTTTATCCCTCCTCATTCTTTTTAATTTAAAGCTCTTTTGGTTAAATTTGCAAGACAGCCAGCAAATACATTCTTATTGGCCTTTGTTAGGTGTACTCCGTCCGTGGCCAAGAATCTGCCATCTCTGTATTTTATGCTATGGTCTCACAATCTCTGAGGTAGCTAGGACAAGAATTATTATCCCCATTTTATACACGGAGAATAACAGACCCTGAGACATCAAGTTACTTGCCTGTGGACGTATAGTAAGTTGATGGAAGCTTTGGAATTATAGCCAGGGTATCAAACCTCATTCTTTTTACTGAGTTAAGAACATCTCTAGGGGGCTTGGGTTTCTAGTTCTTGAATCCTAGAAGGTGTCAGCAGGAAGAAAAATGATATCCTATAAGAAACACCCAGTTTCAATTGTGAATCAGTGAACTTCCAAGTTGGTATCATCTACTTGCTGAGAAAAAGGTTTATGTCCCCAGATCTTTCTGTGTCTGCACAATACTAAAAGAACCAGAGAGTGGAATCTTATTTTTTACTAAATCCTTACACATTGGAGAAGCAGAACATCAGAAAGTCACCTCTATATTGGGAAGCAGGTTGTAGGCCAGGGCAGGCAAGGATTATTTTGAACTTCTGATTTAGAGCCTAGTATATTTGGGATGTGCTTTAGGCAACTCCCTAGGATTTATCTAGTAAGTCAGAGATTTAGTGGAGGGAGTTCCCCACCCATACTGGATGAAATCATAGCTCCTTCCTGTATCCCTGTGATAATAGCTGACATTTCTGTAGTGTGGTTTTAAAGTTTGCAAGTGTACTTTATATGCGTTCTTTCACTTACATTTCACAACAACTCAGTGAAGTAGACGTTGTCATTTTATTTTCACACTTTACACATGAAGAGTGAGAAACTCAGATGACAGGTTAAGTGACTTGCCTTGGAGCTGACCACTCAAAGTTACCCAATTAATGGGCAGGAGAAATAATTCTATTTCTATCATTCCTACAATGCTGCCTTCCATGATTCTGAAATGGAGGGTAGGGAGTGGAATGAGCATTTATACAGTGCCAGGCACTGTGCCAAGTGCTTCCCAGTTACCATCTTATTTGATCCTCACTGAGAGCTGAGTGCTATTATTATCCAGAAGTTAAGTGACTTGCTCAGGTTCACATAGTTAATGATTGAGACCGGATTTGAACTCAGATCTTCTTGACTTCAGACTCCTTTAATTATCTTTTCCTTTGGAAGGGAACAGCTCCATAGATATGATAAAACATTTAAAAGACATAAATTCATTAATCTGGAAGTGCCAAAAAATTCTATCACAAACCTTTGAAAAACAAAAAGAAGATTTAAATGTTTGCTGTATGATATTTAACACAACAAAATTCTGTACTAAAACAAGACCTCTGAGGGTCATCTGGAATGTTCTAGCAAAATATTTTGCTGAGGTTTAGCTCAGACTTTGTGAATTTTCCTTATCTCCCTAATGATATTTTTCTCATGCAAATCATTACTTTATATTTTTCTGCAGCCTGAGCGGGCAAAGTGATAAGCAGCAATTAGAAGCCAACCAGGGATTCCACATTAGCCGTGGATGATCCCACCAACTGTGGAGAATTCAGAGCTAATTATTGTAATAATAATAATGATGTTGATGTTGAATTTCAGTTCAATTCATTCTCTGTTTGCGTCAGGCGGCAGTGGAGGTACATTATCTCTCTTAAGGCACTAAATTTCCACATATATGCTCCACTGGTCTTAATTCCTTTTTCACCTAAAGTTACCTTTGTGACCCAAAGTCCCAGACACACTCTCCAGAAGTGTAGTAAGGAAAAGACTCTTTGCATATTATCTCCTATTTCAGTAAGGACCAGAATCTTCAAAAACATTTCTTCATGGGGATTGTGGGATTCTACAGACACTGGCCTGCTGCTCTAGCTTGGGATCCATGTACATTTTGGAAGGAGTACAGGCCTCCTAAAGATTTGGGTTCAGAGTCAGAGTTCCCATTCAGGTATTTTCTCATCACCTCCTTTGCGACTTAGTACCTAACCTTTCATCTCTAAAAGCAGAAATAAAGCATAGCATGATGGACTCACTGACTGAAACTCCATCTTTGGTAAATTGCCATAGACATCTCAGAAAAGTGCTTAGAAAGACCCATCCGCTCACAAGTGAGACAGGCTCGTTTTTGACTTTCCACCTACCTGGATAGAGAAAAATTCCATTCATCAGTGTTAATAATTGCTCAACGTAGCATGTGGGGATTCTCAAGAAGTCTACGATTTTCACATCTAATTTTCTTGCTTCCTCATACGAACACGGATTCCTGGTTCCTGACGCCTCCAGCTCTTACCCCATGGATATTTAATGTCATCATGATGGATATAGAGAGTATGATTGTTGTCTACAAGATCATATTTTTCTGTGAAACTGAAATGTAATAAAAAGGAGATAGATTTTCAGTGTTAACTCTGTATTTTCAAATAGTATCCCTGAATTTTAAGTTTGAGAGGGAAGGGAAACTTTGAAGTCATGCGGTTTGTATTTCTGACCCCTTAAAGTGCTTTAGACAAAGTTGTACTGAGGTTGTTTGTAAAGATTTCCAGAAATGGCAAGTGATCACTTTTCTTGATCATGTTTTTTCTTCGATATGTGTGTGTAAGAGACAGTTACAGACAGAAGGACAAACAGACAGACACAAGAAAAAAAAAAAAAGAGGGAAAAAGAGACACAGAGAGCATGCTCCTAATCTCATCCCTAGTCACATAATAAGCAGCAGAGCAAGGATTCTGACTTCCAGTTCAGGGCTGGATCACATTGGGCCCCTTTATGGCACACAGGTATGGGGCCTGCCTTATTGCAAATTTGTCTCAAGTTTATAAAGCCCTAGAATGTCAGTGGAGCAGTGGCCTCACTCAGTTGTCAATATGTATTAAGTGCCTACTAATGTGCAAGGAATCGTGCTAGATATTGGGAATATAGGGGAAAAAATAGAAAAGCTATCTGCCTTTAAAGACTCACATTCTAGTAGGGGAGGGATAGAGGAACACAGAGAAATAAATAAAAAGTAATTTGAGAAAGGAAGGAGAGAGAGATAAAGGAAGGGAAAAGGAAGGAGAAGAAAGAAAAAGAGAGATTGAAAGAAAAAGAGAGAGATGAAGATTTTTTTTAGGGGGGGAGATGGTTCATCAGCTAGGATGAGGAAAAAATACCTCCTTATTTTTAGTAAAATTTAGCTTTTTCTTCAATTACTTAAAAATATGATTCTGAGGAAAGCTTGGTAGACTTCACCAAGCAGCTAAAGGGATCCATGAGACTTTTTAAAAAAGATTAAAAACCTCTGAACCTAGGTCCAGTCCAACTCAGTTTCTAATGATCTATTCAAAAATTTGATGCATTTTTTAAAAATAAAATTCTGTATTTCTTATGTCAGAATTTTGATGAAGGGTGGAAGTCCCCCTAGTCTTTGGTTTTCCCCCGGTGGTCCTTGGATTCCCATTTCTGATAGAATTGCAGAATTTTAGCTAAGTTTCATAAATGAGGGGAGTTACATGATTAAGCACACAGTTTAAATAATTAAACAACACCTCTAGAGCTCATCTCAGGCAAAACATCTCAGACTGATGAATATGACTGGAGGCAGGGAACTTCGGAAACCCATCTGTGGATGCTGAGGGGCTTCATGTTACAGGTGGAGGTCAAAACTTACAGGAGAAATAACAGGAAATAGAGAAAAGCTAATCAGAATTAGAGGGTCCCAAAGTCAAAATGCCTATGTCAAGTTTGGCATCCATTCCTTGATCATTATTTTCTGTTAGTAATGGAGCCTTTGTTAATGGCTCCAAAGCCAAGCTTTTTAAATCCTTGTATAATCAAGACAAATATTCCTAGCCTAAAAGCAAGTCATTTCCAGGAAAATCATGGCTTTTTTTCACTCTTTTCTTTTTTACAACTCAAATGAGAAAGGAAATGGGAGTGCCATTTTCCTATACATTGCTGTAACTATAAACAATGCCTTATCTTCTTAGCAACTATCATAAAACATTAAGTATTTAAAATATTTACACCAGTCCTTGGAGATTTTCCTCACAGGATTTTTGGGAGGCTCAAAGGAGATAATGTATACAAAGTGCTTTTGCCAACTTGAAAAGCACTCTAGAAATGTCAGTTATCATTATTAGACATAAAACTCTCATATGGACAATAGTAATAGGCCCTGATTGGTCTCCTTACGTTCAGGGCCTCCCTTCTTCAATCCTTTCTCTATACAAAACGGCAAAAAAATCTTTTTAGAACAGTGCAGGTCTGACAATGAACCTTCCCTGCTGGGACACCTTCTGTGTTACTAGTCTATTTTCTGTGGGTTACTGTACAAACTCCTAGCTGTCATTTAAGTCCCTAGTTGCAGGGGAACCTACTTTTCCAGCCTTAGTTTATATTATTCCTTTTCATACACTTTAAATTCCAGTCAAAGTAGACTGCTTCCCAACCTCTGTCTCCATCTCTGGGTCATTTAAGTGACGCCATAGTTCAAAGCCTAGAGTTAAAAGGGTTCATCTTCCTGAGTTCAAATCTGGCCTCAAACACTTGCTAGCTATGTGACCCTGACCAAGTCATTTAATCTCGTCTGCCTCAGTTTCCTCATCTGCAAAATAAGCTGGAGAAGGAAATGGCAAACTACCCCAGTGTCTTTCTTCCAAAAAAACAAAAACAAAACAGAACCTAAATGGGGTCAAAAAGAGTTGGACAGCAGTAAAACAACTGAACAACACAGCCCTGTCTCCCATTTTTTTTTTTTGATTTGCATAAGGCATCGCCTCTCTCTGAAGTGGGCTCATTCCTTAACTCATCTTTTCAGAATCTTGAGCTTCCTTAACTCACATCCCATCTTCTCAGTGGAGACCTCCCTGCTCCCTCCAGTAGCATCTCTCTTTCCTAGGATTTGCATCTTTGGGTACAGCTTTATGTCCTCTCTCAAGAGATTCCCTGGGAGTACGAATTGTTGAACTGTTTCCATTTTGTTCTTTATATTCTAGATTTATTACAGTGCCCTGTGTGTATGTTTAGGTATATGTGCATGTATATTTGTACATGTGTGTATAGATGTGTATATACATGTATATATATAACATATCCATACAAATATCTAAGTTCATATTTGTTGTACTAAAATGTGTATATACATATATGTGTGTATATATAACATGTACGTATATATAAAAATATATAGTAAGTTTATAACAAATGTTTGTTGTACTAAAGTGTGTATATACATATATGTGTGTATATATAACATATACATGTATATATAAATATATAGTAAGTTCATAATAAATGTTTGTTATACTAAAATGTATATCTATAGCATGTGTATATATAACATATACATGTATATATAAATTTATAGTAAGTACATAATAAATGTTTGTTGTACTAAAATGTGTATATATACATATGTATATACATATATATGCACATATACATATAAATGCATAGTAAGTTCATGATTCATGCTTGTTGTACTAAATTGAAAAAAATCATCTGTGATAAATAGTGGAGATGTTCTTTGCACAAAAGGGCTTCTGTTCTTGGACTCATAGGAGCCAAGTTTTGTACTAAGTGAACTGCCCAAAAGAGATCAGATTTTCCTCACACCTTTTGCTTTATTGCATTTCTACTCCAGAGATCTGGGGGAAATTTCCATAGTAAATTGTGGATAAAATTCACAAAAGGGTCCCTTCTAGAAGAATATTCTAGATATCGGTTGGAGCAGCTTGATGGTGCATTGGATAGAGCATTGACCCACAGTCAGTAACACTCATATTCTTGAGTCCAAATCTGGCCTCAGACACTGGCTGTGTAACTCCAGGAAGATCATTTAAATCCTGCTTGCCTCAGTTTCCTCACATGTAAAATAACTTGGAGAAGAAAACTCCAGTATCTTTGCCAAGAAAACTCCAAATGGGCTCACAAAGAGTTGGACATGGCTGCAAACATGGGTTAGCTATTTACAAAAGACTCATTAATATACATATTTCTTAAATGCCCATCACACCTATTATTCTCTTCAGGGAGGTCACGACAGCTTTGCATGACTATGAAACAGAAGTTTCCCTTTATCTTAGACCTAACCTTGGCAGCTCCCTTGGTCTGTAGGTCAGCCCGGACATGGCTTTTTGTGGATTCTCTTGCCAGTGGGGCTGCTGAGCAGCCACAACCAAGTCAGGGGACACGGACCTCTTGGGCTCATCAAGTTGTTGCCCAAACTCATTCAGGAGGGGCTCAGAGAAAGAATCACGCAACTGAAGAGGTAGCCAGGGATTTGGGATGCAGGCTCAGCCTGTGTATTGCTCTATTTTTTTTTCAAGTTTTCTATTCAATGCATGGGATTCTCCAGTTTAAATTCATAACATGAATATTTAAGAAGGTTTTGGAGCAGAGATATCAAACACATGCAGGAGTGGGTCTGAACCAGATTAAATTTAATTGGAAGTATTTAACAAAATAAAAATTTAATAGAACATAATGATAGCATGTAGTTTTCCAAGTCAATATGCAGCCTTCAAATGTGGCTTAATGAACTTATTTCTGTTTGAGCCTTCCAGTGCCACTAGGAAATCCAAAGAAGAAGCAGAGAAAAAAGAACTATTATTTATTTAGTACTTTAAGGTTTGCAAAGCCCTCAACATGTATTAATTTGTTAAGATGATGGGAGGAGTTTCATCATCAGGAAGTTCCCATGCTACTAGCATCATAAGTCCATTCCTAGACATGACTCTAAAGGTGGATAATAATAAAAACTAACTTACATAGCACTGATTATGTACCAGGTTCTGTGCTAAGCACTTTATAAGAATTTAATTTGATCCACAACCCTTGGAAGGTAGATCCTATAATAATCCTAATTTTATAGATAGGGAAACTGAGGCAAAGGTTAAGTAAGTGATCACCTAGCCATTAAGTGTCTGAGATTGGATTGGAACTCAGCTCTTCTTGACTCCAGGCCTAGCACTCTACCCATTGTACCAATTTGCTGCCCCACAGATGACTTTCACAAAAGAATTGGGAAAATTTGCAAAATGTGATGTTACCAACTATCTTTTTCAGGGGGAACTTGCCTGTCTCCTCTCTCCTGTTTTCCTGCTTGAAAAAGACCCAGGGGTGTAGGCTACCAAATAGGCCCCATTACATTTTGGAATAGCGTATTCTAGCCAGCAAAAGTATTGTTCCTGACTTGGCAGAGTCTGGTTTGGAAGCAGAGGAAAAGCTTTATCTGCTCATGCTGATTCATGAAGGAAGAAGATGAGAGAGAAGAAAGAAGGACTGTGCAATGAAATCCTAGGAAGTGAGGGAGGTTATACCAGAATCTTTCTGAGAGGATATGGAACAGATTTATACTCATGTTTATTCATGATAATGAAATAGCTGTCCCTAGATAGGCATTTTAATTTGGGAGAAAACTACGAGGAAATATGTACAATCATGGAGAAGGTAGATAGTTTTAAAAAAATTTAAATCAGTTTAATCCTGCCTGGAACATGATTCATTCTTTTGGAGCATGAAGTGGTATGAGATAGTGTCCAAAGGCAATTTTTTCTTTTTTTTTTTTTTTTCTTGGACATGAAAAAACTTTTTTCTTAATCAGAATTACAAGCAGGCTTAGTGAACTATGGAAACACCTATGTGCTGTTGAGAAATTTTATCTGCCCCCAACACTCTCCTCCCCCTACAGACCTACCACTAGGCTTGACATTTCAACCATTAGTACAGTAACTCCTTTGGGTTAAGGCGTTGTCTTCAGAAAGCTTCCACCACCATGCATTTCTGCTTGCTGGGAGGGGCAGGCCAGGAGAAAGTGAGACTGTCCAGGCTATTTGGCTATCTAGCAAAGGGTAAGGTTTTGAACGGGACAGATTTTTAATAAAGGAAAGGGACCGGACTTACTGGGAAGGCAGAACTCCATAGGGAACCCCTGAGTCAAAGATCCAGGGTGCAACAGGAGGGTTACCTTTGCGACCCCCTGATGACATCAAAGGAATATGACACAGGCCTGTATCCTTCATCTTGCTCCTTAAATTTTACCCACTTTACACATTGGCTAAGGGATGTCCCTGAAGGACGCTATGATTTCAATTAGAATTTTTTGTCCTTTTTAGATTTTGCAGGAACTTGATTTTTCTTCTGTAATTTTACAGTGACCTCAAAAACAGGCAAAGGTAAACATTTGTGAACCTGGTTACTCAATAGTAGGAGTGATGACAAAGCTAAATCATCTCCCCCAGCCTATTTTACTCACCTTCAGTTTTCCAAAGCTCAATTAGCATCCCCCCCAAGGAAATATTTAGAGATACACACATATCAATGACCATAGTTTCCAGTACAACATGGGTACCAGGCTACATTAAAATGCAAGAAAAATTGGCATCCTTTCTGAAAGAAGGGAATTCGAGTTTGTCAAATTAATCACACCATCTCCTACAACATTTCCTGCTTTTGGTTGTTATTCAGTTGCATTTGGTTCTTCATGAGCTCTTTTGGGGTTTTCTTAGCAAAGATACTGGAGTGTTTTGCCATTTCCTTCTCCAGCTCATTTTACAGATAAGGAAACTGAGGCAAACAGGATTAAATGGCCTGGTCAGGATCACACAGCTAGTAAATGTCTGAGGTCAGACACTCAGCCAGAAGATGAATTTTTCTGACTTCACGCCTGGTGCCTTTCCACCAGCTGCCCACATTTCTTGTCAGAGCATAGGTTATTAGATATTTTTTAAGATGGCCTCCTTCATTGTACATCCCATGCTTTTTTTTAATCCAGATTATTCACATTAGTTTTGTTGGCTGCCTTGTCATTCTATTCATAAGATTATGGAATTTACAGGTCATCCAATATTACACCTTCACTTTTTACATGGGAAACCTGAAAGTATGAGAAATGAAATTATTTGGCTCAAGTCATGCAAGTATTCAAGTAGGATTCAACTTTGGTTCCTATGACTGTAAATTCAGTGCTTCCAATAAATTCAGAACTTCCAATCCACTGAAATCCTCAAATACCTTTCACTTGTACCATTGCTTTTATTACTCTCATGCAGTTGATTTTTAAATATCAACTGTAGGATTTGACATTTATTCCTCCTAACTTTCACTTTATTAGATTCAGTCCATCACTGAAATTGGGGGGGAGGGTCTCAAACCTGTCACTCAATATTTGCCATCCCTTTTGGCTTAATGTCATCTCTAACTGTTTTATACACACCATTGTGCGTTCCTGAATGTTACTGATAAAAATCATTAACAGCAGCTTAGAACTAAAGATAGTTATCTGTAGTATACTACTAAAGCCCTTTTTTTTTTTTCAATTTAACATTGACATTGGATCCAATCATTCAACAATTCCAAATTCACTTCCTACATTTTGAAAGTTTTTAAGGGATAGAAATAGATGACAGATACTGATTTTTTCCTCCAGCACTGAATTGGTGATCCATAACCTAGAATAAAGAAGCTACAGAAATGTTACTTTTAGACCATCCTAATCCAGTATTTAAAAATTTTTTTTTTAGTTCATAGGATCATAGATTCAGGCCTGGAAGGAATCTTAGAAGTTATTTTACTCATCCCCTTCATTTTATAGGTGAGGAATCTCAGATATAGAGAAAGCAAAATGGTTTAGTCCTACAGTACATGCATCTCAGAACTGAGCTTTGAATCTACTACTTCGAATGCAGTATTCTTTCTGCTCTCCCATTCTACCATGACTATAAATACAAAGGCCAATTACTCATCATGGCCTCCCATTCTCCATGAATCATTTAGAATTTGTGATTCTCACAAAATATCTGAAATTCCCAAGGGTCTTCAATTAAACATTGTGATGGTCTAATTATAAAAAGTCTATACCTGTAGATCACCAAAAAATAAATATTTATAGTGCAATATAATGAAGAAGTCTTTTAATTAAGAACACTTTTAAGTGTTAGTCTTTTAAGAACATTAACACATTAGTGTTCTTGACCTCAAAGTATGTAAAAGTTATATATTGGTTAGATAAAAGATGCCCAGTGGTCCCCATTTCTTTCATATCAGATATTTTGAGGTTTATATCTTTTTTCCCCCCAAATCCAAGCTGAGCTTACTCAGTCCCGCAGGAAGATGATATGATCTCATCTAAGCTTTTGGGGTGGGGGAGCAGCTAGGTAACAGTGCACAGAGGGCCAGGTGTGGTCAGGAGGATTATTCATCTTCCTGAGTTCAAATCTGGCCTCAGAGATTTCCTACTTGTTTGCCTCAGTTTCCTTATCTGTAAAATGATCTGAAGAATGAAAGGGCAAACTACTCCAGTATCTTTGGCAAGAAAACCTCAAATGGAGCCACAAAGAATTAAATAAACTTGAAAAGAACAAAACAACCTACCAAAAGCCTTTCGTTGCTATGGATTACAATGGGAGCTTCCATGATGGAAGAATGTGGAAATGGAAATTCTAGAGTTCATTTGTAATTATTTGTGGAATGGGCCCAACATGATGTCTTTTTACTTGAACAAAGAACAGAGATAAGTGATCTATGATCTAGATCAGAACTTCTTAAACTTTTCCCACTTATTATTCCTTTTTATCCAAGACATTTTTATGTGATCCCAGGTGTATATACACATACACACATATAAATAGGTATATAAATCAAGCATTTATTTATAATAAATCATATTTTGCAACCCCTATTCAGTTATAAGAGCCCATATGGAACCATAAGCCACAGTTTAAGAAGCTGGAATCAAGATGATTGACTTCTGAGACATGGTCATATTGGTTACCATATCTAAAATAAATCAGGATCTTGATGTTCTCTATAATTCTTGGATTACCAGACATCATTCTTTTCATCCTTTCATTAATTATTGTTATATGCCTTGCCTAGTCTCTTTGAAAAGCTCCATGGTGTTATTTATGTTCAATAAAATCTTACTAATGATGGTGAAATTCATATAAAGATTTAGTAGATGACCTTGGAAATTCTTTCTAGCTTTAAGATTCTTTAATCCTATGATTTTTCTTTCAAAGTCTCTCTCATATTTCTCCATTATTTTCTTTTTTTGATGTAATTTATAGGTTAACAAGTATTTTCTCTACTATCCTAGTCCCTTTTGTTGAAAACGTAAAAAAAGAAAAATAAATTAAAAAATGAATGAATAAATAAATAATAAATATAAAACAATGCTATCATTAAAAAAATTACAGTTAAGAGGGATTTCCAGGAGCCAAGTTGGAAGAGTATACAGAAAATCTCTAACTCTCTCACATTTATCTCCAAATAACCACAAAATAGCACCCCCAAAACAAATCTTAGAACACAAAAACTAGCACACACATAAAAAATACCCAGGATGAAACAATCTTTGAGCCCAAGAAACTAGGAAGATCAGCAGGAAAGCTGGAAAGACTCGGTTGGGTAAAGGGGAAAAGCAGTCCAGGACAGGAAGCATCCATTTTAGCAAATCAGTGGAAAAAGAATGAATAGGAGGAAAAGTAGAAAGGAGGTAAGTACATAGTTAGAAATCATAACTGTGAATGTGAATGGGATGAACTCTCCCATAAAACAGAAGCATATAGCAGAATAGATTTAAAAAATCAGAACCCTACAAGAGAAACACATTGGGACTAAGGTAAGGAGACTAGAGACTAGGGAGGTAGCCTAACAATACCAGTTCTAAAACTATATTGCAAAGCAATAATCATCAAAAATTATTTGGTACTAGATAGAGTGATGAATGAGTGGAATACAGGGCTCACTAGTCAGGACAATAGGAAGCCTAGTGTTTGATAAATGCAAAAGCTCCAGCGTTGGGATAAGATCTCACTCTGGTTAAAAAACTTGTGGGAAAACTGGAAACCAATAGAACACAAATTAGGTATGGACCAATATCTCATATCATATACCAAGATAAGAGCAAAATGGGTACAGACATAAAGGGTTACACCGTAAGAAAATTAAAAGAGCAAAGTATAGTCTACCTGTCAGATCTACGAGGAAAGGAAAAATTCATAGACAAACAAGAGATTAAGAGCATTACAAAATAGAAAATGAAAGATTTTTGTACAAATAAGATAAATGCAACCAAGATTAGAAGAAAAGCAGAAAGCTGGGAAATGATCTTTATAACAAGTATTTCTGATAAAGGTCTCATTTCTCAAGCATACAGAGAACTGTGTCAAATGCATGAGAATATAAGTCATTCCCCAATTAATAAATGTTCAAAGGATATAAGCAGTTTTCAGATGAAAAATCATAAGCATATGAAGAAGTGCTCCAAATCACTTTTGATCAGAGAAATGCAAATTGAAACAACTCTGAGATGTCACCTTACACCTATAAATATTAGACAATATGACAAAAAGAGGAAAATGATGAATGTTGGGAAAAGACTGATAATGCTAATACATTGTAGGTGGAGTCGTGAACTGATCTAAACATTCTGGAAAGGAATTTGGAACTTTGACCAAAGGGCAACCAAACTGTGAATACCTTTTGATCCAGTAATAATACTACTAGGTCTGTATTCCAAAGTGATTATAAAAAAGGGGAAAGGATGTACATGTGCAAAAATATTTGTAGCAGTCCTTTTTGTGGTGGCAAAATATTGGAAATTGAAGGGATACACATCAGTTGGAGAATGGCTATGACAAGCTGTAATATATGAATGTCATGGAAAAGTATTGTGCAGTTCACAGGTGATGAACAGGCAGAATTCAGATAAACTTGGAAAGACTTGTATGAACTGATGCAAAGTGAAATGATAACTAGGGAAACATTGTACAGAATCTGCAATATTGTATGATAACCAACTGTGAATGATTTAGCTCTTTTTAGCCCAGTGATCCAAAACAAATACTCATGAAGGAAAATGCTATCCATAATCAGGTAAAGAACTTATGACTCTGAATACAGATTGAAGCATATTTTCTTTTTTATTCTTTTTCATGGTTTTTTCTTTTGATTTGTTTCTTCTTTCAGAACTGTGATGAATATGGAAATGATTTACATAATAACACACACACATATATAATCTATATCAAATTGCCTACTATCTTTACACACATACATATACCTATATATGCATACACATATGTATATATATATATATATATACAGACACACATATATATTATACGTATATACACACATATACAAACCTATGTTCACATATACACATATAAACATACACACATACATATATATACAACCCATACAATACATATATATATATACATACAGACACACATACATATATATATTATATATATATATGTTTTGATTAGATCCTAAGCTCCTTGAGGACAGCAAGTATGTATTTTTTTTCATTGCCCTCCCCATACCTAGCACATAGAGTAGGGATTTCATGAATATCTGCCATGTGAGGAGAGGACCATTCTTTATAAACTTTCTAGATTGTGCTTTGGGGTAGCCTACCATTTCAACATCTGGATCCAATAACATCTGGAAAATGTAGTTTTATGGCCTTCAAAATAGATGCTGAAAAAGGACTGGTGGGTTGTTTGCTTTTTAAAGGCAGCAAAACAGAAGCCTTAATAGAATTTTATATGAATATATATTCAACTTATTAGAGGGAAAGCATTCCTGTAGGTTCATAATTCAGTTTTATCGGGTGATGTTTCCTCATCGACAGAATTCAATATTAAAAGTTATAAATAAAGTCTTTAGAGAACAAAACATCTTAAGGAATCATTCTTATTTTTGAATTTCCTTACAAGGGGAAGATGGAAGGTAACAAAGGGGAATGATTGGTCAATGAGAGTGGGCCTTGGGCAGCGTGCAGAGCCGGGGAGTTAGCCAAGGAGCCTTTTCCAGGCAGGTTTTCAGCATAAATGACCTGATTACCATTGCTGTCCTCGCCTTACACACACCCCCTGTCCCTGGAGAGTCTCCGCTTCTTTTCCCAAGAAGGTGGGCTCTGGCCTTTTGAGTCCTTCAGTAGTAATAAGTAACGTCCAATTGCAGCTGCAGGAGTGATGACGGAGAGATGGGAGCTGAAGGAAACAGAGGAGCCAGGTTTCCTGAGTTAAAGAAAACAGAAAATCGAGGTCATTAACAGGGGGTGCAGTCAGAAAGGGGATTGGGCTTCCATGACCTCATTTGATCTTGCTGGGGGCAGTGCGGATTGAAGTGGCCTAAATTGCCCAACAGGGACTTCCATTCTTCAGATACTCACCTTGGTTTTCCAGTTATTTTAGACTGGGCCAGAGTGATTAACAAAACTGGAGAACTAGGAGCGTCCTCTGGCTCAAGAGAAGCAACCAGTGGTTCTGCAAAAAAGCAGGAGCCAATTCCTTCTGGAAGAATTCAAACCCCTGAGAGAAATGAAAACTCAAGTTTCCAGGTTGGGGGGGGGGGGTGAGAAACACAGAATATCCTTTCTCCACCCACAGCAGGAAAGAGGATGGGAAATCAACCTGAAAAGAAGCTTCTCTGAAATGAAACAAGGAATCGGCTATTCTGATGAGAAATTGTGATTCAACGTTATGGCCCAGTGGTTAGAGAAAGGGGCTTGGAGCCTGGCCAGGCCTGAGTTTGGTTCCAGTCTTGATAAATTGTCCACTCTATGACTCTGAGCTATCACTGAATCTCTTGGTCTAAATATCTTCACCCATAAATAGCAGGTTGGGAGGGAATTGAATCAAATGATCTCTGAGGTCTCTGACAGCCCTAAAACTATGATCACCTTTGGGTCTGGAACTCCTGGATCCTTACCTTAGGAGCAAAGGCTCCAACTTATAGGTTTGTGAAGTCAATGATACATCCAGGATTTTTTGAGTCAGATCTTCCCTGTGTGTACGCTGCTCTTTTCCTGGGGCTCTTTGGCACTTGAGAGAGATTTTTATTTTCTGCTTTCTCTAGGCCCCAGGGGTTCCATTTTGTAAATTGTTGCACCAATCCACGGGATGAATGATTCAAAAGTTTTTCATGCTTTAAGACACTTAAGGATTCTGTAAATGTTTTACAATACATGGTGGGCTAAGAAGGGGAGAGCCCAGGGACCTGAGGTGGTTAAAAATTGGTATCCGGGTAGGAGAAAGAAATGAAAGAGGAGATACCAGAAGAAATAAACAGTGGGCTATTGGCAATTTGTATATACTGGGCTGGTAGGACTCGGTGATTGCCCTAATGAAGAAAGAGTTAATGCAATCTATTACCAGGAATAGTCCTAGGTCCTGAGGCACATGGGAGCTAAGAGTTTGACTTGAGTAAATTATATCAAAGTTTGTAGGTGGTCCAGAAGGACATCCAAATATATTGGAAGGATGCAAGCAGGCCATTACATTAGCAAGGAGTCATCAATATGAATAACTCACAATGTGTAATTGCCTCCTTAGACTTATACCCCAGGAGTGAGGCTATAAATCATTTCCTCTGGAAACTCCTGACTCTATTCCCCTTAAGTGCCTGGATGCTGGAAGGGGCGGGTAATACAAAGTCATATTCCTTTATGACTCCCAGTAACTCCTGCCCCAATTTCCCTAAGTGTTTAACCACGTTGAACATAATCTGCAACCCACAAGGGGCCTGGAGTTGGCACATCGTTTCCTGAGCTGAAGTTCTTTCAGTGGCAAGACAGTTGGCTATTTCCTCAAGAATGGATCATCTGGGTCTTCATGGCATCACTGAGATTTCTTTGTGGCTGTTTTCATGCACCCCTGGATCACAGGATTTAAAAGTGGAAGGAAATTCAGAATTTAGATGACAATTTTCTCATTTTACAGATGAAGAAATTGAAGTTTAGAGTATTTACCCCAAGACACAGATAGTAAAAAGCACAACCAGGATTTAAAGCCAAATCTGTGCTTTTTTCTGAAATAAATTATGGGTAAGGGCAGGAATCAAATGGAGGGCTGGCTGTTCTTTCTCTTAGGTACAAAGATGGCAGCATCCATCCTTCTTTAAGTGACCATAATACACTTAGGAAGAAATGAATAGAATCACAGGAATCAGACCTAGAAGACAACCTGGATTTCCCTCCCCCTCAATTTATACATGAGGCTATTAAGGCCCTGAGTGGTGAATCAGCTCATCCAGGATTATACAGGTAAGCAAGTCACTAGCTTGTATTTGTCACTCACAGTCAGTCTTATTGATGTTCCTTTGCTATCTGCTACCTGAGGCCTCACCTTTTTGGTAGTTTCCTTCCTTGTCTTTATAAAACCAATTTTTATCATTGTTTTTTGTTGTTTGGCGTCTTTGTAGTTTTCCCCAGTATCCCTTCCCCTCTCTAGCACAGAACCACCATTTATAACAGTATTTTTTAAAGACAAAAAGTGGGAGAAATCAGTAAAACTAATCAATACATTGAAAAAGTCTGAAATTATGTGCAATATACAATATCTGTGGACATCTTATTTGCATTAGAAAGTAAGTTGAGAGTGTCTTCTCATATCTTGAGTCATGTTTGACTTTATAATTTTGCAACATTTCATTATGATTTTTTGATGTATGGTTCTTTTTATTTTTTGTCATAGTCATTGTGTATATTGTTTTCTTGCCTCTACTTACTTCATTCTGAATCAATTCATGTAGATCTTTCCCTATTTCTTTGTATATATTACATACTTTATTTCTTACAGCATGGTAATATTCCATTGTATTTATGTATCACAATTTATTTAACCATTCTCCAATCAATGAGGATTGATGTAGATTGTAGATCAATACTTTGTTTCTAGTTTTTTGCTATCAAAAATTCAAGATCTGTATTGTGTATATATACATACATATGTGTGTATTTGTTAATTTTCTATATAGTTTGGATACCAAATCCTTAACAAAGAAATTTGATACAAACAATTTTGCCTATTTGGTTGCTTCTTGTGTTAGCCTCAGTGTATTCATATCATCTGTGCAGATTTTCAGTTTCATGGATTCATGGTATCTGTTATCTTTGGTATATTTGACTAGGAAAACTTTCCCACAACAACTTGGGAGAGGTAGCTTAAGCTGATATTATCATTTCCAATCTATAGGTGAGGAAGCTGAGGCTCATAGAAAGCTGTACTGAGTTACATAGCCAGGAAGTATTTGATCTAGGATTTGAACTTAGGCTGACTGACTACTGAAAATCCATCCCTCTGTCCTAGAGGACTTTCCTTGTTTTGAGAGAGTGATTGCTGAGGAGAGTTGGGCAATTTCATATTCTCAGTGAGATAGGTTTAAACTCTATCTCAGTGGTCCTCAAACTTTTTAAATATGAGGCCAGTTCTCTGTCCCTCAGACTGTGGGAGGGCTGGACTAGAGTAAAAACAAAAGCTCACACTCTGTCTCCGCCCCTCGGCCCATTTGCCATAACCCAGCGGGCCGAATAAATGTCCTCAGCAGTGGCATCTGGCCCACGGGCCCTAGTAGTTTGAAAACCCCTGTTCTAGACCCTGTTTCTGGTGTTCTTATGTAGTGAACTCTCTGACTTTACCTTTCCAGAGCCAAGCCTAGGATTGTCGGGGATCCCTGGAAGGTTGACAGTCCCTCATTCTGGTGTGTTTCCCTTCCTCTGTTACCCCTATAACTTCTCCCCTGTTTGATGTAACCAATGTAATCAATAAGTTTTTATAAAAAAAATTTACTTTGAAGACATTGCAAGAATAGAAGTACAAACATTTCCTGTTTCCTTCAGCACTTTGGAAGCACATTCTGCCTTTGCCAGCCTAAGCTTAGGGAGAAGCTCAGACTCCATACAGTTCCAACGTAGCATTGGTACTGGCTCCCCCATGTTCTGTCTAAATGCAGCGTTGCTGCCCTATGAATCTCATTCTCGGCGACTGTTAATTGTGTTGCCTTGGGCCTCAAGGCTGAACTAGCTGGATGCAAAATTCATCATGGACTTGTCTTCTGGGCTTTTTGAGTTGAAAAGGTCATAGATTCCCATCTCCTTTACCTAAAACAAAAGAGCATATTCAAAAGCAAAGATCATTAAAAAAAAATGGGGGCCCATGTTCATGGCAGAATTAGATGAGGAAGTTCAAGACTTTTTTTACAGCATCATCTCTCTTCTCTGAGTAGAGGACCATCCGCTAGAAGAAGTCCCTCAGTGCCATTCAACAGGTGTCTTCTGAATGTACAAACAATTCCAGCTCTATAGCTAATCAGAAAGGTTCTCCTTCATCTTATGGTTAGCAAATCAGAAACGATCACAGAATATCTATGCATTTGCCAAGGTGTCTTCAAAGTATTTCTACTTTCTACATTATGACTGTCTGGAAGAAGATTCCCCAGGCTTTTCCACACGCACGCTCATAAAGACTAG
The DNA here is from genome assembly GCF_048593235.1 of Sminthopsis crassicaudata. Lineage (NCBI taxonomy): Eukaryota > Metazoa > Chordata > Mammalia > Dasyuromorphia > Dasyuridae > Sminthopsis > Sminthopsis crassicaudata. Next base: position 129,123,215 of record NC_133621.1, read on the forward strand.
GCTCACTGACCAGTGACCTAATACATTATTACCTTCTCAATTCATGAAAAATTTTCATTATTCACCTCAGGCACTTTCTCCTTTGTTTTATCCCTACACTTACTGACTGCAGAGGATCCTTGACCGAAAGAAACAGTATTCAAATTCTATTTCTGATGATTACTGCCTAAATTATCTTAAATAAATTGTTTATTCTCTCTAAGACTTAATTTCTTCATCACCAAAGTGGTGGGTTGTACTGGATGGCCTCGTAGGCCATTTCTAGCTGTAGAACTTTGGGTACCATCCACTGTAATTCTCCATTGAGCCTATATTCTCATCATTGTGCACATTCCTTCTGATGCAAAACACAATTTGTACATTCCTGTGTCTCTTGTATTATTCTTGTTCATGCTCTATGTTCTTTTTTTCTAAGCTTTTTATTTTTTAAAACATATGCATGGATAATTTTTCAAGATTATCCCTTTTAAAACCTTGTGTTCCAATTTTCCTTCCCCTTCCCCTCCCCCTCCCCAGTAATGTAATAATATATGTTAAACATGGTAGAAATATATGTAAATCCAATATATGCATACATATGTATACAATTATCTTTCTGCTCAAGAAAAATCAGATCAAACAGGAAAAAATGAGAAAGAAAATAAAATCATGCTCTATGTTCTTTACAAAAGATCCATGCTGGGAGCCTCCTTTCAGTTCTATCCCTAATCACAGGGATAGCTAAAGAACTTGTGGGTTGTCCATTGGTTCTCCATTCCTCTTACCACATGACCAACCTATCTTTTTTTGTAGATCCTAAAATTCTTTGGCTGCATCCTTCACATTACTTCTTCTTTGAAATTCCTTGATAAAAAAAAAGTAATTACAGACTTGGAATCTGACTACAAAGAGGAAGCTCTTGGCACATAGTAAACATTTAATACATGCTTTTTCAACTGGGAAACAATTTTTATAGCAAGTATCTCTGATAAAGGCCTCAGTTCCTAAGTATATAAAGAACTGAGTTAAATGTATAAGAATACAAATAATTCTCCAATTGAGAAGTGGTCAAAGAATATAAACAGACAGTTTTCAGATAAAGAAATCCAAGATATCTATAGTCATGTGAAAAAATGCTCTCAATAAATGTTAATTAAAGAAATGGAAATTAAAACAAGTCTGAGTTACCACTTCACACTTATCAGATTCACTAATGATGAGGAAAAGGAAAATGATAAATGTCAGAAGGAAGGTAGTTGAAGTTGTAAATTGTTCCATCATTCTGGAAACAATTGGGAACTGTATCCTAAGGACCAAATTGTATCTACCCTTTGAGCCAGCAATATCACTACTAGGTCTGTATCCCAAAGAGATTAAAAACAAAAGGGGAAATGACATATTTTGTACAAAAATATTTATAGGAGCTCTTTTTGGGATGGAAAACAATTGGAAAATGAGAGGCTGCCTATAAATTAGAGAATAGATGAACAAGTAGTAGTATAAAATAGCAATGGAATACTATGGTGCAATAAGAAATGATGAGTTGATAGATTTCAGAAAAAAACCTGGAAAGACTTTACTAACTGATACAAAGGGAAGTGAGCAGAATCAAGAGAATGTTGTACATAGTAACATTATTTGTACTATTTATCAACTGTGAATAACTTAGTTATTCAAAGGACTCACGATGAAAAATACTATCTGCCTGCAGAGAAAGCTGAAGGAGTCTGAATGCAGATCAAAACTTACTACTTTTCACTTTCTTCATTTTTTTTCATGGCTTTCTTCCCTTTTTTGGTTTGTATCTTCTTTCACAACATAATTAATATGGAAAAATGTTAAACATATATAATCTTTATAAAATTGCTTACTCTCTCAAGGAGGAGAGAGAGGAAAGAAGGAGAAAATATTGGAAATCAAAATTTTCAAAAAGTGAATGTTAAAAATTGTCTTTACATATAATTGGGACAAAGTCTAATTTTCATAGAGTACACTATATCCTTGCATATCCTTGACACATTAGGGTAAAATATAAACCTCCTTTGTTAAAGTTTTTCTTTTAAATGTTATGTCATTGATTTTTTTTAATATGACAAAGGGAAACTCATTCCCAGAATTGCAAGAGATTGATATCAAGGTTGACTTAGGAGAATTGAAAAGAGAGACTAGGTAGGAAATATCCTAGATTTGGGGGCAGGCAAGATGGTGTGCAATGCACAGAGCATTGGGTCTAGTATTAGGAAGACTTGAGATGAAACATGTCCTTCAACCCTTTCTAGCTGTGTGACCTTGTGCAAATGACTCAATTTCTGTCTGCCTCAGGTTCCTTAACTGTAAGATGGGGATAATAATAGCACCTACCTCTGGGGTTATTTTGAGGCTCAAATGAAATGATAATTGTAAAGTGCTTAGGATAGTGCCTGGTACTTCATAATAGTACTTCATAAGTACTTTTTTCTGTTGCAGTTGGAAGCCATAGCAAAGATTGTCTGACAACCCCGATTTAAAGCATGATTTACTTCAACATGTGCCATTCAGCCTCTGCTAGAAAATCTCTGATCATAGGGCCCAAAGAAAGAATTGTTTCTGAGGCTCCTTGTCCTGTCCTTGCACCTCGCTCCCTGATAATCTGGTTACTGGATCCCCTTAATCTGTACAGACCCAACGCTGTTCCTCTCCAGGAAGTAGACAACTTCAGGCACAAAGGCAGTCATGAAAGTAAACATAGTCAGCTGTATAATGTGGCCCAGAATTGTTCATGTTCTTCACATATATTCATTTTTCAGGCATCTTATCTCAAAAGCATCAAGAAGGGCAGTGAGACTATAAAAATTAGTTTACTCTGATTAAAAGACATAGTTGTCCAGAGACCGATTACTTTCAGACATAATCTTGGATCCTTTGTCCATCAGTGTGTCCAGTTGTTCAGAAGAAAGTTCTTTTGCAGCCCTATCAGGTGAACTATGAATGAAGCAGCGTCTAAGTAGCCAAGAGGCTCTCCTCTGATGACAGCCGTAATGACCTCAGAGCCAGACATTGCTTAGAGAATTAAAGTGGCTTATAGGTTTTCCTCGCTCTTAAGAGCCTTTCTGATAAATGGCACTTGACCTGTTCCTTGTATGGTTGTAGGCAGCCCTGGATGAGCTGACTTATTTTGGACAGGATCTGGTTCCCATTTCTCAAGAGCCTTTGACATCTTGCTCTTCAGAAGGTAAATTTCAGGGGGTCCAAGGTTCCCTCGAGTTCTGGTCCTTTGGAGTCAAATGTCAAATAGATTTCTCCTATTATCTCAAAGAGCTGAAGGGCCTGGGGCTTGTCATGCTGCCCAGATCAATGACTGTCTTGTGGCTTGAAAGCAGCTTTCCTTTGCAGAGACATTCAAAAGGGCAGCAAGAGACCTTGGTAATGGTTGTGGAGGAGAGAAGCCGTAGTCTTCCTTTCTGTTAGATAGAATCGCAGAATCTTGGAGGAGTCCTCAGCCTTCAGGTCCTAGCCAGCACCTGAACAAGAATCTCCACCACAAAACACCACTCGTGGAGCCTCTGTTTGTTGTAATGAATAATCGCCATCTCCTCTTCCCTTCCACTAACATCATTAGCAAGTTTTCCTTTACATCAAGCCAAAATATCTCTCTTTTCACAACTCCCACCCATTATGACTCCCAGTTCTGCTTCCTAGGGCCAAGTACAACAAGTCTAATCTTTCTTTCAATTCATCAAGTCGCGTCTGAAAGCATTTATTAAGTGCCAACTATATCCTAGTTACGGTACTAAGGGCTGGGGAATATCACTTCAAATACCTGAAACCTTTAGACTTTAGACTAAATACCTCCAGAATGTGTCTTCTCTTTCTCAGACTAAAATGCCCAGTTTTTTTAGGATTCAGATCTTCCTATGTATGATCCTAAGATCCTTCACCATTTTGATCACCCCACCCTGGACATTCTCTAGCTAATCAGTGTGCTGTCTAAAATATGGCGCCCACAGTGGAACACAATATTCCAGATGCAGTCTGTCCGGGCCAGAGTTCAGTGGGCCAATCATCTCCCTCGTTCTGGATACAATCTTTCTTAACATAGCATAAAATTACATTAACTTTTTTGGCTGCCATATTATACTATTGATTTACATTGAAATTTTTGTGCACTAAAACGCCCAGATTTTTTTCAAACTGCTATATATGTGTATATGTGTGTATTTATAATGTGAGTGTATTTATATTTCTATATATGTATGTGTGTGTATATATATATATATATATGTATGTGTGTGTATATATATATATATATATATATATATATATATATATGAGTGTATGTGTCTTTCTGAAGCATGAAATGTTGTCCAACTCTTGTTTCTCAATCTTGTATTTTTGTTGTTGATTCTTTGAGGAAGCTGGATGGTATAGTGGATGGCGAGCTGGGCCTGGAGTCAAGAAGACCTGAGGTGAATTCTGGGCTCAGATACTTATCAGCTGTATTTAACTGTTTGCCTCAGTTTCCCCATCTATAAAATGAGCTAGAGGGAGAAATGGCAAAGAATGCTATTATCTTTGCCAAGAAAACCCAAATAGGGTCACAGAGTTGAACACAACTGAAAAACAACTGAATAAAAATAATATCTAGCTGCATTTCCCACCTCTTATACTTTCAAAATTGGTTTATTAAATCCAAGTCTAAAACGTTATACTTATTTCTACCAAATTCCATTTTATTCAATTTGACTCAACATGTCTTTTTCTGATCCTATCATCTGATTGACTCAAATCCACGATTTGAGAAATGTGCCAGATATGCATTTATCCAAGTTACTGACTAAAATATTAAACTTCCTGAGGTCTACCAGTTGCCATGCCATTTGAGACCTTCCTAGCTCACAACAAGCCATTAATTATTATTCTTTGATTCTAGTCATTAGATCAAGTCAGAATTCATCTAACTGAAATACTATTTAATCCTATTTCTTCCTTGAGAAACTATAAAGTGTTTTGCTGAAATGTAAGTAAACTATACAAAATGTAATTACATGATGTGTCCATAGCTAGTAACTCTGACAAGAGAAATAAGATTGGTCTCAACCCCAGATTTCTATTCCAAAGAAAACATAGATTCTGGGTGAAAATCCTGGCTGCACTAGATAGTAATTCTCAAATGGTCATTTATCTCACAATCTTCCCGTCATTTCTACTTCTGCAACTAATTCCCCCTGGTTGATCAGAATTGAGGAGTTTCCTTCATTGTTTTCTTGCCTTTTGAATAATGAAATAATCAGTTAAGTCAAGTCAAGAAGTGGTCAAAAGCTTTGTTTTTGGTAGGGAGAGAATCTTTCAAGATAGTTCTAGTAGATAGTAGTAGTTCTAGTAGATGTCTTGATAATTGAAGTCCTCTGTCACTCCTATGCCAGACTTCTAATGTAATCTGTATTAAAATTCAATGACAATATTGTTTCTGTGATGATAATAATAACTAGCACTTCTATAAAACTTAAAAGTTTACCAAACACCTGACAAATATCTTGACTGATCTTCACAACAACTTTGGACATAATCATGTCCATTAGATAGAAAGATTGAGGCAAATAAGGTTAAATGATTTGCCCATGGTCTAGAGTTAATAAGTCTCTGAGGCAGGACTTAAACATGAGATTTCTTGAATCCAAGTCCAATATTTTATCCCCTCTATACCTACCTTCCTTGATGATGTTCATCCAAATATCCTCTCTAACAAACTACAACTCTTTCCCAAAGTGATCCCAAAGGGAGAACATTCCCTGATGTCCTTATGATTATGTGTTGCTGTTCAGAGTTATTTCAGTTGTGTCCAACTCTTCACAACCTCATTGAGGTTTTCTTGGCAAAGATACTGGAGAGGTTTGCCATTTCCTTCTACATCTCATTTTACAGTTGAGGAAACTGACTTAAGTTAAGTGACTTGCCTAGGTTCACACAGCTGTCTGAGGTCAGATTTGAATTTGGGAAGATCATTCTTCCTGACTCTATGCCCAGTGCTTCATTCACTGTGCTCCCTAACTATCCCCCACAAGTCTTTAGTATTTCCTATTTGCAAGAGACTATCGTAGGTCTTGAGAATACAAAGAAAAATAATGAAAACTGTCAAAATTATTATTATTTATTACACTGAAAAATATTGGTGAATATGATCTATTTGTTGTTGAGTCATTTTAGTCATGCTCTATCCATTGGGCCATCTAGCTGCCCCATATGAGCACATCTTTTTAATATATTATGCTGCTTTTCTTCCTCCTCCTTTTAATTTTTCTCTTCCTATTTCATGAATCATATTGTGATACCAACTCAGTGATGCTCATAAAAGTCAGATTTGCCTTCTATGGCCAGGATCACGTTGCTTGTTATCAAGACTTTGTGGAAATATATCTGAGGTCATGGGTTTTTATTGATAGCTCCTTTTTTGGATTTTAGCTCCTGTTAATTTCTGGCTATCTTTATTACTTTTTTCTATAATATAGTTACGATTTGTTATTTAGCTTGATAGATATATGGACCCAATTTTTTTTCTCCCTCCCTCTTCCTCCTTCCCTTTCTTCCTCCTTCTCCTTTCCCCTCTGCTCTTCTTCCCTTTCCCTGCCATCTCCCCTCTCCCTCTCTCATCCCATTTTATGATTTTTAAAAATAGTTTATTTTTAACATAATGTTTTATTTTTAAAATGTATTATCTAATTTTTACACATTTTAAAAATCCTTTTTCTATTGCTGACTAATATATTCTTATACATTGTAATATTTTAAGGTTCTAAAAGGATATAATATTAATTTTTGTTAAACTTGTTTTGGTTCTTATAGCAAATGGGAGTACATCCACACCACCTGTTTGTTTGCTACTACTGCATAAGGAAATCTACAAAAAATGAATTCAAAATGTTGTTGCTTTTGATGAGGTCCCATTGAGAGGTATAATAGTTTCCTTCTTAATGAAATGAGTATTAGTTAGTCCCTGAAGTCTATTCTATCTCTAAAATCCTATTATTCTAATTCTTGAAATAGACCTGTTGAGTTTGTGTTGTTAAACCACGAGCTTCATCAGTAATCAGTCTCCAAAACTCCTGGAGATGTCCAATGGTTATTAGGTCATACTCTTAGAACTACTGCTGTATCCTCATGGGAGATCAACTGAAAAACCTGGGGGCCACATGAACAGCTTAAATATTTAATGGGTAATGGCTGAAACCACTAGAAATTATATTGTTGCTCTGATCAAAATAGTATGGTCTTTTTAGACTCTAGAGCCTTAAAATTTTAGTGTTTTAATGTAACAGCAGTGGAGAAATGACAATATTTAATAACAATTGTTAACATTTGTAAAGTGCTTTAAGGTTTACAAAATCCTTTATATGTTATTTTGTTTTATTCATGTGACCTAGTGAGGTAGGGAATATGATTATCTCCTTTATATAAATGAAGAAGCTGAGGTTAATTGAGGTTAAATAACATGTCTAGGATCTCACAGCTTTCATTGTGAGAGGGAGGATTTGAAATTGGGTCTTCCTAATTCCAAATTCAGCATTCTATCCATTATACTACCTAGCTGCCCTCTTTTAAAAAATTATAAAAGAATTAGATGTTAACATTTTGAAAACAAATATAATGGACTTTTTGGCTCCAACGTACTTTTCCAGCGTTGCTTCACATTACCCTTTAAGGTCCTTAATATTCCTGACAAACTGGATTTTTTTTGATACTTCTCTCCTTCTTGCACATACACATACTTCTCCTTCCTTTCTTTATACTCCTCTGTCCTTGTGATGGATCCCCTTCTCCTCTTTGCCTTTCAAATTGTTCCTTTTTCTTCAAGGTCTGAGATGTCACCTCCAGATTGAAACTTTCCATGATTTCCAGGTAATGCCATCTTAGCTGTGTATCTATTATGTCTCTTCCACTTTCCTTGATAGATTATAAGCAACTTGAGAGCAAATATTTTTTGATTTTTATGTTCAGCAGGCAGCCAATGTAATAAAGTTTGTGTTGAATTATCAGTAACACCGGTAGTTCTCATATATAGCTTTGGCTGGACCATCCTCCCCTTTCTTTATGCTTACCTGTATTCACATCTTTCCAGATAGTTACTGATTTTTAACTCTCTTCAGTACTCCCCTCTTCCAATACCCAATTTAAAGTTTTACTAGATAATAGAGTTTATTTACAAATTATGCAAATCTTCTCCCCAACTCTCCACAGTCAAAGTAGGGAAATAATGTCATACAAAGTGATAGGTGGAATCTTTCAGGGAGCATGAGGAGCCATGAAAGAAACTGAGCCAGTTCTCTCAGGTTAGGCTTATGACAGTCCATATTTAATGGTAAATTGTAACTGTGGAGTCAGTGTTATTCATAAATGTATGCCCAGGAGTGTAAAGAGCCATAATATATGAACTGACTTTGGAGTAATATGTAATATGCTTAATGTAACATTGCAACCAGGGGAGCTATTTTTTAAGACTAAAACAACTGGGGAGTGTAAATATCATTAATATAGAATGAGTGACGTGGAAGTTCTCAATGAACAGGGGATTTTCTCACTCTGACAGACTCCAATTGCATGGGGACTTTGCTGCTAGTCACTCATGTTTTTAAAAATTCATTTAAGATGGAATTTATTTGAAAAAAGGCCCACTGGGACAGGGGGTGGTGGAGGTTCTTGAAATATGGCTCTCACTTTGGTTGGAACCCCTAGAGAGGAGCAGCCACTGGTCACCAAGGCAAACTGGAGGAAGTAAAGCGAATCCAATGGCTCTTTCAGATGATGCCATTGGCTTTTGCAAGAATTCTTCAGATACTTCAAATGAAACAAGTGTTGAACTGCTTGTTGTTTAATTTGACAATTACTCCATTTTCCTTGATTTCTCTACAGTCCTTGGGAGTGGGAGTCTAGTAGAAGTCTTGGGTTTAGTCTGTTATTACCACTGGGACAACCAAAGTCCAGAACCTTAGAAGATACAGAACTAGCATCTCTTTTTAGCATTTGGGTCTGTCTGCACTTTCTAGACCCTGGTCATCTCAGTGGGGACCCTTGAGATCCAGTACTTCTACTGGACACCCATAGTCAAAGATCATAGCAGATTCAGGGAACGGAGTGGTTATCTTAATTCTACTCCAGAATAGCTCAAATTGGGTAAACCACATATTTTGTGCCATAATGAACAACTTGAGTTATGGTACATGCAATTATTATTCTATTTCTCCTAGACTTAGGAAGTGAGAGGAGCAGTCAGACTCCTTAAAGGGATTCTTTGACTTAGCTGGTTTCGTGATATTAGCCCCTACTGGGTTAGAGAATCCAGTGTCGAAAAAACCTCATCATCTCAAGTAATCTCTTCATCTTTAAGCATGACCGTGTCTTTCTCTCCAAGAGTTTAAGTTCAAGATTTCTTTGAGTCATAATGGTGTAGCATTTAAAACATCCTCCATAGTCAGAACCCTTCTGTTCTATGTAGATAACACTTGCCATGTTTCTGGTTTACAAGCTCATAGAGCTACAGCAAAAGGCAGACCTTCAGATCATCTAGTCCAACTCTCTCATTTATTTAGTGAGAGAACTGAAGCCTAGAGAGGTCACACTGATGGTAAATGGTGGAGCTAGGATTTACATCTAAGGAAGCTAGATGGTGAAATGAATAGAGGGCCAGCCTCAAATCTGGAAGACTCAATCTTCTGAGTTCAAATCTGGCCTGTCTGTCTCAGTTTCCTCATCTGTAAAATGAGCTGGAGAAAAAAGAAATGGCAAATCACTCCAATATCTTTGCCAGTGGATTGTACAGTACCTGAAAAAGGAGGTCATAAAATGGAATATTAGGTGTAGGAAGACTTGAAAGGGAGGGAGAAGCTGATTATGGAGAGCTTTGTTCTTAAGTGCTCCCAACTGCCAATGACTCCCCATCCATGGGAGATGTCCACTATGTTCTGTTTCTTTTTCCACCTCAAGGATGTGGTGCAGTACCATAGAAAAGAGCACTCGATTTCAAGTGGCAGGACCCATGCTTAAATTCTATCTTTATATCTCTATTATTTGTAGCTTGTATGATCTTAAGCAAACCACAGAGCTTCTTTGGCCTTCAGCTGGCCTTTCTCCAAAATGAAAGGAGTTGGACTAGATGATCTCTGCAATCTGTACCTTCTAGCTCTAAACCTTGGATCCTATAGATTTCACTTAGTTCTTAATATTTTTTTTTCACTTTTTCGTCTCAGTATCTCTCCTATGGCTGGTTTTTTATTCATTTCTTAGCTACTTCTGGTAAGGGTCACTCTAGTCTTTGTTGTTGTTTTTAGGTCATTCAGTTGTATCCAACTCTTTGACTCCATGTGGGGTTTTCCTAGCAAAGATTTTGGACTGGTTTGCCATTTCCTTCTCTAGCAGGTTAAGATAAACAGAGATTAAGTGATTTACCCAGAATTTACCCAGCGAGGTCATATTTGAATTCAGATTTTCCTAACTCCAAACCCAAAGCTCTATCATTGAGCTACCTAGCTGCCTCCCATTCTAATCTATCAATTCCAAATATTTCTGCCTAAAAGATCTTTTCCTCTTCCTTATCACTTGCTAAGTTTTATCTTGACACTGAATAATAATCATGGCTGAGAAAGCCATTAGATTGAGGTATATCAAGAAACAGCTATTAAAAAAAAAAAAAAAAAAAGGCAAAGGACGTAAGAAAAAGGAGCATCCTTTTTTTGGGCTCTGCTGGCCCCAGAACCATGAGATCTTATCTTTGGGCTTACTTTACCAGTCATTCCACCTTCCTGCCTTTTCTGAATGTCCCTGACAGACTCGGTTCTCTCCCTTCCAGGGATAAGGGGCTGTTTTCCAGTTCATCTTCATATATACTTATCCCTCCTGAGTAAGGCTGAAGAGCCTAACTCTTAGCAAAAATTCTTCATCCAGAGCTATCAACATCTCCTTTTTATTTCAAATCCCAATAGAATCCAAGTTGTTCACTCATGAGCAGAAGCCAAACATATGTATGTAATGGTCTTTAAGGCCCTTTGATTCTTCCTCTTCTTAGCCTTAGCAAAGAGATCCAAGAGGTATGGAACTCACTTGAAATACTGTAGTCCCAAACTCCCTTAGCGATTCAGTACTTAAGTATAGATTTTATTTTATTTTTGTATTGTTTTTACACTTTTAACAAGGAAGAACTCTAGAGAGGAAAAGGATGCAGGGACATGGAAATCATTTAATTTTACAAGCTGTTCCTGAATCTTCATATTCAAACCAAGAGATTATTTTTCCCTAATAGAATGAATCTGGGGAATAGCTGCTAGTACTTATACAATATTTTAAGAAGTGCAAAGCACTTTACAAGTATCTCATTTGATCTTCACAACTATTCTATGAAGGTGTTGCTATTCTGCCCATTAAAACCGAGGCAAACAGAGATTAAATAACTTTCTCAGAATCCCACATCAAATAAGTATAGGAAACTGGATTTGAATTTGTATCCTTCTGACTCCAGAACTACCAGGGTGTTTTCAAGCACCTTCCCCATCCCCTTGCTCCAGTGCTTATGTTATATGAAGAATAATAAAAGGCAGCATCAATACAAGGCAGAATCCAGTTGCTTGATATTTTCATTAGCACTGTCTTCAGAAGTATATTAAAAAGGAACCTGTCAAGAAATACTTGTCAACCAGCAATTATCCATATATTTATCAGACAACTTGAGGCTGCTAGGTAGTATTAGGTATAAAGTACTGGACCTGGATTCAGAACTGAGTTCAAATTCTGCTTTGGATATTTTCTAGCTTTGTGACTCTGGGCAAGTCATATAACTTCTTTGTATCTCAGTTTCCTCATATGTAAAATGGGAATAATAGCTGTAGTCCCTTCTTCTTTGGGTTGTTATAAGTATTAAAGAGATAATAAGCATCCCTTCTCTTCTCCAAGGCAAACCATCCTTTCACCCATGCTCTTAATTTCACCTCCTTCGATCTCTACTATTATGGTCTCATGGACTTCACCCATACACACTCTGATTCCTTCTCATCTAATTCCTTTTAATTACTACCAAAATTGCTCTCTCAAAGGTTACCAGAGTCCTCTTAATTAGTAAATATGACAACTTCTACTTGCTTTTTATCTTTCTTGGCTCTTCTTCAGCATCTGACAAGGTTTAATAAACCCTTATTGAAAGTCCTCAATTGATTTTCAATTCATTTTATTATCCTTATTCTCTTGCTTTTAGGAGGGCTTTTTAATTTCTTCCTCCTGCCCCCTAAGTATAGCCATTTCTTAATGTTCTGTCCTAAGTTTTGCTTCTACCTCTCTACATCTTCCTCAATTTACATCTCCCAGCACTTAACACTCACTCAATCCTAAATCCATACCTACTACGTCCCCCAGTGCACTCCTCCTCCCCAAATCCTCATTTTTTGCCAATGGTACCATCATCATCAACATCCAGGCTTGAAAGTTGGAACTCAGATTTCTCCTTTTCCCATACCTCACCTCTCCACTCTTCTCATTACAAAGCCTTATTGATTCTTACTCATGTCTCTCAAATTTAGCTCTTTTCTTTCATTTTTGAGTGCCAAAATCTCAAATGAGGTATTCATTCTTAGAATAACTTTCTGATCAATCAACCTGCTTTTAATTCTCCTACTAATCTAATATATATTCTAGTGAAAGATTCATTTAGCAAATTCAGGGTTCTGATCGTAGACTATCAGTGCAAAGATCTTTTAAGGTCATATGGAGAAGAATCCATTCTACACATTCTTAAAAACACTTAAGTTTTGTTTAAAAACTCCAACACTAAGAAACTGCCTACCACCAGAGGCACTCCATTCTACCTTTGGATAGCTCTGATTGGTAGAACTCTTCTTACTTTGGGCTGAAATATTCCTTTCTACAACTTCCTTCTATTGCTCCCAGCTCTACTCTGTGGATCTGAGCAAAATGTCTAATTGCTCTTCCCTACAAAAGATCTTTAGCTTTTTGTTTTCATTCAGTTATTTCAGACTCTTTATGATCCCATTTGTTTTCTTGACTAGGCTACTTAAGAGTTTGCCATTTCCTTCTCTGACTCATTTTACAGATGAGGAAACCGAGGCAAATAAGGTTTAATGAGTTACCCAGGCCACAGCTATTAAAGTATCTGAGGCTGGATTTGAACTCAGAAAGATGAGTCTTCCTGACTTTTTCTAGTTTGGCACTCTACCCACTGCAAACCTAGATGCCCAATCTTTAGCTACTTGAAGACAAATGTTTTATTCCCTTCATTCCAAGTCTTTTTTCTCCAAAATAAATATCCCTGGTTTCTTCAATCAATCATCACATAGCATGATTTTTTAAAATTATTTTTAATTTATGGAGTAGGAAAAAATACATTTACATGATTTTTTTAAAAAGTGATTTTATTGGTGCTAAGAAATTCACATTTTAAACTAAGTTCATGAAATATATGAACCTGTTGCCTAAATGAAATTTTGCTGTGGAATGTATTTCATGATTATTGTCTCTCATCTCTGCTCCTGGTTACTTGTTCAATAGCTGACTTTCCTTCTCTGTAAATTCACTTTACAAAAGCAGTTTGGTATCTTCTCTGAAAGAGATAGCTAGATGGCTCAGTGGAAAGAATGTCAAGGCTAGAATTGGGAAGGCTTGAATTCAAATATAGTCTCAAATACAAGTTGTGTGATTATGAGCAAATCAATATCCTCTAGTTTGCCTTAATCCATTGGAGAAGGAAATGGCAAACTCAAATATCTGCTAAAAAAACAAAACAAAAAAGCCCCCCATGGACAGTGTAGTCTATGGGGTCTTGAAGAGTGAGACGGGACTGAATAACAGAAAAACAAATCTTTGAAACTTAAGACAGCTACCTTTTCATTGAAAGGTTAAATGATTTCCCCAGAAAGTTTTGGGTTTGAGGTCAGATTTCTCTTCCCTAAACTGTACTGCCATTATCTACCTTATTTACATACATATTCTAAGCCTTTTAAAATCCAAATCCAACTATTAATTTCCTGCATTTTCATCCTAATTATTTGTAGTTGCATTGTAAAAATTTTACTCAGGATCATTCCATTTCTCTTGAGTCAATATTCTCTGTGGAATATCTCCTTTTAAAAATCTTGGTGGCTCTCCACTATCTACTATAAATTAGGTGTAAATTGTTCAGTTTAGGATTTAAGTCCCTCCAATCACCTTGTTCCAGTGTTACTGACTGCCCCTCCCAGGTCTACTTCATGACTTGCTGTAGCCCACATTCTCTTGACTTCATGATGATATCTTCCTCTATTCACAATCCTTTCCTGATCTCTCCAGCAGGAAGAAATCTCACCGTCCTCTGAAGTCACCTGGCTTTTTTTGTTTTCCATAGTACTTATTACATTCTGCAGGGTACTGTGCACTACGTACAGGTTAGACCGTAGGTTTTATGAGTGAGAAACTGCATCCTATTTATCTCTGTATATGCCAAATTACATTACATAGTATCTCCCACATAGGAGATACTAATTTGTGTTGATAAAATGAATATAGCCATCTCCATTGTTGATCTTACCTGTTGAAGTGACTGTTTCCCTTGGATGCAAGCATACCCTGAATAACCAGGGAAAATAGTGAATAGAAGTCAAAAAGAAAGATTGGATACTTTCTCCTATTTCAACTGATTTCCAGGCAAATATTAGCAGTGAAATTGTGAGTAGGGGGGGGAAAGACATGAAAGAATGATTTCTTAACAACCACTTTTCACTAAGTAATTAAAAGCAGGTGTTTTCCTTAAATGATGATTGTAGGTTGTCTCCTTCTTCCACAAAGTGAAATCCTTGAATGGTCACATGTAACTCCTGCAATATTCTATACTGGGCTTTTTAATCGGCACTTTGTCAACTAGAATGTGAGATGAACCATTTCCATTGAAATACTCAGACTTTTCTCATCCATGTGTCATCAAACAATCATGATAATTTTAAAATTCAACTATTAGTTAAAATGATTAAATGAATAAAAGTATTGGTATTGGTAAAATGTCCATGTTTTAAACACAAGCCATGATGATACCCAACTCGCGTGTAAAAAACAGTACACAGATTATCAGTCAGAGGCTTTGCTTCTGTAACTCAATACCTGTATTGTTCTGAGCAAGTAGCAAATCATTTAATTTCTCTAGACGTCATTACCTTTCCTTGGAAAAGGAGGGGGGAGGAATGAAATGTTAGACTATTTGGCTTCTAAGATCCCTTCCAGTTGCAAAACTGTAGATTTTATAACTCATTTCTGTGTCACAAACACTTTTCAAATGAGTCAATAAATGAATTAGTCCTGAAACAACTACCCTGGATACCCACAAAAGCACATTCTCAGTTGATTAACTGTATTGCTATTTCCTTTTAGCTTTCTGGCACACACTCATTGGTTCATGAGGACAATCAATTTCCAAGTGGGAAAATTTCTAAATTTTTAAGTAACTCCTAGTTTTTTTTAAAACACTTTGATAATTGTATTTCAATGGAATTAGTTTCCTTTGCAATAGTGTTGTTTTTATTCATTTAAAAAATATTATTCAGAGAAGAGAAGCATTAGCCTTAGCAGATTGCCAAATCTATGACACAAAAAGCTACGTGTTCCTGACTTAGGCGGTAGCCTGATTTTCTAGGCCACAAATTGTGAGTTCTGACTTCATCATTGCTGACAGAAGTCAGAATTTGAAGATACAAAGATTCTTTTCCCACCAATGCACCAAAGTTCTTCAGGGACACCAAAAGCTACAAGACATTTGAAGACTTAGTAAGAAACGACTGATTGCTGCAATACACAAAAGTTTATTTTTGAGATTTTTTTTCTTTTCTGAAGGCAAAATATAATAGAACTGAACATCAATGTATTTTGTACAACAAAAACTTTTTTTTTTTTTTTTTTTTTTTTTTTTTTTAATATGAGAACAGACAATCCATGAAGATTTTTTTTAAAGTCTTAGAACGGCTTCCCTTTAAAAAAAAAAAAAAAGTCATGCTTTCTCGCGGTCAACAAGGAGTCGGCATGGAAGGTATCATGGCAGTCGGGTCGATGCTGGGGACGGGGGACAGAGAGTGGGGGAGGCAGGGGGGGTGTTTCCCTTAGATCCTTGTCAGCTGGTGCCACAGACTGGATGGCAGGATACCTTCTACTTTCTCCATGACGAAATTTAAAGGGGCAAACAAAGTGCTGAGGAACTGCAAAGAAACCAGAGAGACATGAGAGTCAGAACCTCATCCAAGAGCGACGACACACATCTGCACCTGCCCTGCACACGTGCGCTGGAGACGCGCGTTAGTTATTTAGAAAAGGACCGCAGGCTGGGGAGCCTGGGGAAGGAGCCTCCGGGAAGGAGCCCCGGGGAAGGAGCCCCGGGGAAGGAGCCCCGGGGAAGGAGCCTCAGAGGCCGGCTCAGCGCTGTACTGTGGGGAGAACGGGAGCGCAATCAGGCTACGAGACTTTCCCAGAGTCACAAAGACAGTCCGTATTGGAAGCAAGATTTAAACCCAGGTATTCTAAGCGCTCCTTGGATTGGGGTACACAAAGGGCCTCTTCCGGCACAAGTCTGGGGGATGGAGCCCGCGCTCCAGCCCCACGACTTGGAAGGGCAAAGGCCGAGACCTCCAAAGGGCCCCGCTACCGCTTGGACTGGGGTTACCCCAAAAAGGACGGGAATCCGATGGATGAAGTGAAGGCCCTGGGATGGAAACACGGGTCTTCCGCATCCGGCTCGCTCAGGCGGTTCTATGAGCACCTCCAGGTTTGGGGCGCTCCTGGAGGTGGATGTTCCCTGCTCTGACGCGGAGGGCAAGCCCGCCCCGGCTTAGGTGAGAACAAGGTTCGTCCTACTCAGGGCAATCTGGTCATAAGCCATCCTAAACGGTGAGGCAAGTCCTCGGACAACAGGAACTGGGCTCCCGGCCGGACCTGGCCAGTCCCCACAGCGTACGCTCCCCCCGCACAGTCCTGAGGAGCTAAGGCCCACGAGGCTCCGTGACGGGGTTCTGGGGAGCTCAGTCTGGTATGGGCCTGAAAAAACAGAACAAACCCGACCCCTGCCTGGTTCAGAGCATCCGTGCCCTCTTCAACCTTACTATTTAAACTCAGTGTCCCCTTTAAAAACACACACACACACACTATAAAATTTTTTGTCTCCATTTTGTTATAAAACCAAGAATTTATGTCTAAATGACATATTATATTTTATATCAGATTATATTTTATATCAGATTTGATCTACCCACTCTATTTTTAACTGTTTCTAATCTGCCAAACTGACCAGCTCCTGCCAGAAAAATCAGAGCTAATCTATACAGTGAAAATAACGGTATTTGGCGCTGTCTGAGCCATAGCCTAAGTCTCTTGGGAGGCGCCCTCCCATCGTTTGCCAAGTCATTCATTTATACCACAATTGCCTCAATCTCCTCACTTTTATCCATCACTTGACATTAAGGTCTCATAACTATATGTAGCAGAGTGAATCAGGACAGAGTTACATTATAGCAATAAAGAAAACATTTGATACTCTGGCTAAATATATTTGGCTCATTTCTCTTTAGTTTTTGACGTTTTTAGGATTTAACAGAAAAGCATTGTGTGTGTGCATATATATATGTGTGTGTGTGTGTGTACAGTGTGTATGTAGATGTGTGTATATGTACTGTGTTTATATATATACATATCTGTGTGTTGATATATATACTCATACATGTTTATAGATACATACATACACACATATATATAAAGTTACTGATAACTACATGTATTAGTCTCTGCTTAGATCAATTCAACATGTTAAGTGCTTACTTTGTTCAAGATACCATGCTGTGTAGTACGAAGACAAACACATTGAAAGGAGCTGGTCGTAGCCCGTTTGTGTTCAGTAACTTGGATTCCCAAGTGTTGTAGAGGCTGCTTCACCCTCAAAATTCTGAGACCCCACATCATGTGTCCTTTTAAGAAAAGTGCTTTTGGGGGCAGCTAGGTGGCGCAGTGGATAGAGCACAGCCTTGAATTCAGGAGGACCCAAGTTCAAATTTGATCTCAGACATTTAACACTTCCTAGCTGTGTGACCCTGGGCAAGTCACTTAACCCAGCCTCAGGGAAAAACCAAAAAAAAAAGAAAAAGAAAAAGAAAAGAAAAAAAAGAAAAGAAAAGTGCTTTAAAACTTAGAGAACAGTGAACACAGGGATGACCCCACCCAATGAATCTGACAAGTCACAGCAGTAATAGTATATCCTAAGGGACAATCCCTCTATTGCCATAAATACAATAAGGAAAAATTTGGACAGCCAAATTACTAATGATCTTTATAAAATTCTACTTTTGCCCACAGAACAATACTGGTTGCTGCTATTGGAGAAATGGTTGAAAGAGCAGGGGTATTTAATTAAAGAAAATATAAGGTGGAAATGATGTTCTTTGGCATCAACAGGGCTGCCCCTTGAAAGCACAACAGGTTGCCTGTAATATATGACTAATGATGACTTAACTGTGATGTGCCAGAAAAGATGCCTTGAGTGATCATGACATCAATGACATGCAGTATGGCAAAGGGTAAGTTGGCTGGCCATGTAGCAGAGAGAGAGGTGAAGACTCCAAGCGTTGTACTGATTTTTAATGAAATTTTAAAAGACTGAGGAAGGCCAGTAGTAATCATTTTGAAGCCCAAGATAAATGATGAGCTGATGACAGGAGAATATCTGGCTGTTTTGCATGAGTTGAAGTCACCAAGCTCAAATGAAGAACATCCTAGAGCACTAAAATATCTGATAGATTTAAGTGTTCCATTGCTTCTATTGGTCTTTAAAATATCCTAGGGAACAAGAAAGGTGATATCCTGAGTTGTTGGGGTTTCCCCCCCCCAAGGTGAAAGAGCAGACTAGACACACTATAGCCAAATCTGTTTTCCTTAGATTCCTACAAAACAATAACGGTATAATTTATAACATTTATTTTAAAAAATTAAAAGCCAACATGACTTCATTAAAAATAGCCAGTCAGACCAAGGGCCACAATACTCAATTCTTTTTTTCTACCACCACTGGATTACTGGATGTGTAAATCAGAGGGATGTTGTAGAATTTTTAAAACCTAAATTCAAGGAAACATTTGACAAAAAATTAGAAGCTCTCTTTGGGGACAAGATGAAAAGATGGCAATACAGATATGTAGATTTGGAACTGGTTGGATGACTAACTGGATTGGTGACAGTTTGGAACATTCAAATACCCTGGAGGTTTGTCCTTGGTCCTGTGATGTTGAACATTTTTTATAATGATATAGATGAAGACACAGATGGCATGCTTAATGAATTTGCACAAAGTTGAGAGAGGACAGAGAAAATGATGGATCTCAGAATCTCCCCCAAAATAAACAATTGAAATATAATAGGGGTAAACGTAAAGTTGCAAGTAGGGTGTCCATTGACAGAATAATATTGGTCAAATATACTGGTATTTGGATGTCATGGAATATCAAGCTATAAAAAATGATTATGAATAATTCTGAGAAACTTGGGAATGCTAGGATGTACTAATACAGAGCAAACTATGTTGAACCTGGCCAACAACTTATATTATGTCCAGAATAATGTAAATAACAAATTGAAGGCTTTGAAACTTTAATCTATGCAATGATAAATGGCGACTTTGCACTTCTTAGCATAGAGGCAGACTTACAGTATGGAATAATGCTCACATTTTCAGACTAGGTCAACATCTTGATTTGACTACACATACTAGTTCCAAGGGAATGTTCCATTCAAAATGGAAGAGAGTCAAAGGAAGTGATAATGACAAAACAAAAACATGCCAAAAAAGGCATTTTAAAAAAATAAGCAAATAAAAGTAAACCTTTAACTTAAATCTAACTCAAATAAGGATGGGAGAGAAATAAATGAGATCATGTGAAACAGACCTGGAAGTTTTAGTGGACTATGAATTCAGAGTGAATTAGCAGCATAGTAAAACAACCAAGCTAATTCTATTCTAAACTACCCTGAGACTGCAGTGTCTAGAATGAAATAGATGGTATTCCAACTTGGCTCTGAGTTCCAGTCCGGCCAAATGAGGAATGTCATATTCTGCTCTGGGCACCACATTTTAGAAAGGGCACTGGCAAGCTGGAGTGTTTTTTTAGCAGGGAAACCATGATGATAAATTGAAGAATGTGCCATATGCAGAAGAATGAAGACGGTTGAATTGGGGTAGACAGGATAGTAATCTTCAGAGATCTGATGGGATGGCATATGGAAGGAGAATTGTATTTGATCCGTTTGGGCCTTTGCTCTTTGACAAATCTAGGAGCAATGGGTAGTGTTGCAGAGACACAGATTTATGACTAGTTGGAAGAATAAGCTTTCCAATTATTTAAATTGTCCCAAAATGGAATGAATCGTTTTGGAAAACTGATTTCTTCAATAAACTTCTTTTTTGACAGAGGCTGATTACACACTTAGTAGAAATATTAAGGGATTTTTAAAAATCAAATTATAAATTGGACAAGATGGCCTCTGCAGATTTTGCTTCTGAAATTTTCTGTATTAGGTATATATTCCTATACCTAGACATAGATGGAAAGAGATGAAGAAAAACCCTGCAGGAAGAGAAGTTACAGACAGTTTGCAATCTGTATTACTGAATACTAATCACTATGAAATCACAGACATCCTGAAGTATTATAGTCATTTGGAGACATATTAATTTGCTTCTTTTTTTGTTAATGTGTCTAAAATAGAGTCAGGAACAATGAATGGAAGTTTCAGAGAAAGTGGATTTTAACTCATTGTTAAGGGAAAAGCTTAACTAGAAGTTCAAAAGTAAAATGGGAAATAGTGGGTTCCCTCTTCATGGGTACTTTTTAATTACAGAATAGATATTGTTGATTGGATTCTTCTTTAGGTACAGATTTAGTTCTCAGAGGTTCTTTTTAATGGACTATAAATCACTATATGAAGAGGCTGGCTGTACAGCAACTGGTTCAGAAAATTCAATAGGTAGGGCTTGGGTAAATGTGGTGGTTCTCAGCTTATGAAGGTCTCTCTTCAGTCCAGAGGCTTACTGAGAATGACTAAATTTTCAACTCAGTAATGTAATGAACTGCTAGACCAATGGTATCACAATATTTATGCTCACTAAAATATAATTTCTGGAGCCACAAATGAAGTGACAAACAGCACAGAAGACGAGACTAAAAGAAATGCCTTTCTAAAAGAAAGAAATTATTTTCCCTATCCTTAAAATATGAACGAGTATGCCATGTAATATTTGGAATCCAGAGGTAGAGGGCATCTAGAAAATATCACCCAGTCTATCATACAGATAGGACTAAGTGTAGCTCAGAGAGGTTCTTTGCCCCAAAGTCATGTAATTAGGGAAGACGGGAATCAAACCAGGGCTTTCTGTCTCCAAATGCTATTCTATGATGCTATTTTACATGTTTTACAATCAACTAATGTTTCTGGAGACAATTATCAATGGGAAAAAAAAAGAAGCAGCTTCATTTATAGTCTTAGAAAGAAAAATTAGCTACAAAGTTAAGTCTGTATTAAGCACAACAGATAACCCTAGGCCTGGGGAATAGGTCATCTATGTCAACATGCAAAATTTCTGTTCAGATAGATGGCAGAGAGGGATTTGTGGAGTCTCAAACTGAAATTCACAACAATTAAATCAGTGTTTCATGGTGAGAAAAAGCAACTGAAATAATAATAATTAAAAAAAAAAAAAAAAAAAAAAAAAGGATGAGCGACACTTCAATTGCCTGAGTCTCATTTCCCTGAAATTCCATTATCTCTAGGAAGGTCATGGCTCCCAATGTGCATCATTAACATTTGAAACGTTCTCACTTATCTGAAGAAGTTCCAGGTGCCCTATAGCAATCCGACAATGGACATTTCTCTGTAATCAATATCTGACTTCAAAGAGACTCTGGCCCATAACTGAAGGAGAGGGGCTGGAGTTGGGGGTGGGAAGCAGAGCTCAGTCTCCGGACAGAGAGCAGAAGAACTGAGACAGGAGGGCACTTGAAAGCAAAGAGGGTCAGAATGCTGACCTTCCCACGTTCTGTGTGAGACTGGGCCTGGAAGGAGAACTTATTTATATGAAGACCCTTATCTCGGTAACCAAACACAAAGAGCGAGCTTTAAGTCTCAGTGGCAGAACACTTCTTCCCCTTCCCCCCTTTTAAAAACAACTAAATGCCTTTAATTCCACTATTTCACATTAACAATACACCTCTTTGGGTTTTTCTAATGTAAATAGATCGACAAGTTTGTGGACAGAAAAACACATAAACACACTGGACATTTCTTAAGTTCAACAGAACTTGCAGGGTGACGTCTAGGCAGTTTTTCAATCTGGTTTACACTTACAAAATGACATTATCCCAACGGCATTATCTATGTCCAAACTGAGAAAATCATTTTCACAATCTGAAAATGCTTGCAAACAGCCCCCAGGGCAGCAGTGATAACCTAGGGGCAGTGTCTGAGAAGCTTGAGGAGGTGACGGGGGTGATGGATGGGAAGAAGACTTTGGGGGTGGGGCGGGACCAAAGGGAGCTTGTGCTGGTCTCATCCAGGCAATCCATCTTCAGCTTCCATGAAGTCCCTTCTTACATTCAGGAATCTGATAAACCTTAATGAAGGGTAAGATGAATGTGACCCTCAGGATTTAGTGTTAGGGCTAACATAAAGCAACAAATAACAATAATTTCCAATCCTAAGTAGTTGAACCATCTAATCCATGCACGAAATATCAGCACAGAACCCTAAATTCAACTCAACCCAATTAAATCCATTTATTAAGCACCTACTATGCACAAGGAACTATGCTAGGTACTGAGGATACAATGATGAAAGAAGACACAAATCCCTGCTGTCAAAAAGCTTACAATCTAATATTTCATAAAATTGATTATTTCATTTATCTCCACATAAAATCAAGGCTCCTGAAAATTTAAAAAGGAGAGCTGTAGTTGGTATGAGTCTAGAATGGCTACAGCACTCCAAAACACTGGAGGGATAGCTGTGTATTCAAGCTACGGCGGCATCCTCTCGGCAAGCATGCTATTGTCTCCAGCTTTTCCTCTTGTCCCCCTTTACCTCGCCACCGAGTCTGCAGTTAAGCACATTTATGGGTCACAGGATGAAGGTCGGCAGCTCTGAACAGGAGAGCCAATGCTCACATAACCAGGCATTTACCACAAGCTGGATGTTACTCAAGTTGCAAGTCACACTAAATCAGTCTTCGTGAACCGTGTTATCTTAATGGAGAGCACAGATTCAAAGGCCAGCCCTTTTAGAATGCTGTCTGATTTGTGGGAGCCAGTCTGCAGGGGAAGGGGGGGTCTGAAAATGGGACCCCAGGCCGGTGTGGGTTTGGAGCCAGAGGTCCTGGGTTGGAGCCCCAGCTTTGGGCTTTCTGCTCACGGAGGAGTCTTTCACTTTTCTGGGTTAAAATGAGTGTGGTGGACTAGACCATCTATGGCGAGGCAAAGACGCCCTGATTTTTACTTTTACTACCTGGGTTTTACTCTCCCTAGAGTGTGAAGGACCTGTTAGCTACATGTTTGGTGACTAGGGCTGAAAAATGGAAGTAGGATTGATAGGTAATTGGACTAAAACTGAAGAGTGTCTGGAGGATGTGAAGGGTTTATAAACTACGTCTCCTAAGAAGCAGTCAAAGGCTTTGGGGACCTGTTGGTTTGGAGGAGAGAAGGGAAGGGAATGATAGCTGTGATCAGCATCTGAAGGGGTATCTGAAGAGAGAAAAGACTTCAGTGTTCCTTCCTGGGGCAGAAGAAGGACTAACAGGTGAAAATAACGGGAATGGATTTAAAACACTTGTAGGCATTAGAGCTATTCAACAGCAGATCAGGCAGTCTTGTAGAGAATTCCCTTACTGGAAAAGGTCAAGCTGAGACTTGGACACCATGTCCGAGCTACAGAAAGGACTCTCATCTTGGTGAAGGGATTGTATCAAATGACCCCTAAGGTTCATTCTGGCTTCAAGATTTTATGATTTCAATTATCAATAGAAGCAGGGGCATTTGATTTGAATACTGATTTTTATAAGAACCAACACAAATGCCGCTAAAATGAGCCATACCACGCCCACACCTTCCCACCTCCAGCCAGCCCCTATTTGTTGCTAACCAGGCTGATTAAAAAATCAGCCCAGTAAAGTCAGAAATCTTCCCCCCTCCCCCAACTTTTTTCTTCACACCCTGTCTAGCCTGAAATTTAAAGGGAGAGCCAGAGAAACCCAAACTCTTGGTAATGTGTCTTCTTATATTTTCTTTTGTTTGATATTCATCTGTGTACAAATTGGCAAACTGCTCCTTCCAGCCCATGTTGGCTAAGATGGCCTAACGAAAAGTCCTTTTTCCATAAGGACAGCCACTGATGTGGTTTTGTGCTGTCACTAGAGATCGCCTTTGTCACTAAGTGACTTATTGGCAGTGCCTTTCCCCTTTGAATGGCCCTACCAGCCTAATAAAAGTCTGGGTTGCATGTGAGCCCATGAGTGGATGATACAAACTCTGCACTTCCCTTCAATTCATTTCCTCAAACGAGCCAAGGATTGATAGCTTTTTATTTTTAATTTGTCTTCATTAGATTAACTTCAAAAATACAGATTCCATTTACTGAATGGGAGAAGCTACAATATCCTAAGCTTAGAAATATGCCATATAATTCAAATGAGATAAACAAAATGGAAATATCAATTGCAGATTCCCTAAGCTTTTGCACAAGTGACATTCAATGCTTAGACTTCTCTGCTACTAAGGAAAATCCAGGCGCTCAACAGTCGGCAGTGGCTAGTTCAGGGCCATCTCCATTTCTAAAATGCAGGGTCTTGCTGGCTTCCCCTCGGGGTCACTTTGGCTTTGCTCTCGCTCTCCCTGAGGGCTCCATACTGAAGAGTACTCACAGCTTTTGCGAAGACCCCCATAAGCTCTGGGAACTGATGTGTCAGGAGGGCCAGCATGGCTGTGAAGGAACATAATCCAGCAGTGAAGAGAATAAAGAAAGGAAGCTCCTTCTTTGGGTAAACTGAGACTTCATGGAAAGCTGCAGAGAAGACATTGAATGAAAAAATTAGTACTGCCATGGGATGACTTTGTACAGAGCTTCTAACACACTGGCCTGGCAGGGAAAGGGCTGCAACCTTCAGCTTTCTCCCTTTGGGGCCTGGGCAAGATCATTTAATTTGGGGCCTTAGTTTCCTTGTCCTTAAAATGGGAAAACTGAATGAGATGGCAAACCTTAAGCAAATAAACCGTTAATCACATCTTACTTAACTCAAGTCCTGGCTTCAGTCTCCCATTAGGCTCTTTCATTCCCCTTCGCATGGCCCTGGCTGCTCCCAGTGCCTTCTTACTCTCCTGTCTCTGTGCTTCCTGGCATAGGCAGGCCATGGCCACCCTTCTGTGTCTGGAAACATCCAGCTTCAGCCCGGGAGAACCCCCGTTCAATGCAGCTCAGATGCGCCAAAAGGCTCCTCCTTTGAGCCAAGAAGATAATACTGGCCTCCACAAGGGAGTTTATATTATGGTACCCACAAGTCCTGCTTTTTTCTTTCTGAGGTGAGTAAAGAGGAGGATGAGGACCACCATTTCAGTGTCAATGATGAAGCATTACCAGAAGTGGAAACACAATTTTGATTATAATTTATTAGGTCATTGGACAAGGAAACTAAAGACGTAAAGCTAATGAATAACAAAGCAGTAAATTATACATATACACTAGAGTGAAGGGGAGGCCTAATTCATATATTATAGTTTTTCTATAGAGATAAATGTGTTGAATTTTTAACAGACAATATGATGGTCTTTATTAAAACTAAAACCCAACACACGTATGCTTCCAAAAAAAAAAAAAAAAAAAAGCCCTGTCCCCCAGGTTAAGATTCACTTATACAATGTGGGCAATGACTTTTTTTTTGAAGTTTATAAATTATCATCCTTTTAGAGGTTATTTTCAGAAATGTTAGCCAAGGGCAATTGTAAAACTTAATTGAGGTACTAATAAACTATTTTCTTGTAACTTTTCTAAAAATTTGTCCTCCCAACTCTCAAACTCTAGGGAAAGGAGAATGTTAGGTTTAAAGTCTTAGGCCATTATATGCATTCTTTAGTAATGAGCATTAAATTCTATATAATCATAAAGACTATTTTTGTAGTGAAAAGAAAAAGAAAAGGTAATGTCTACTAATTTCTTTTTAAAAGAATAAAGAATTTCACAGTAGGCCTGGTTAGTAAGGTATTGAGTAAAGAACCTCCTGCTACTTCAATATACAATGATAGCAATCAGTTCTGTATCTAAAATCCACAACTTAATGACTTTATGATTGGTTCAATCATCTGAAAATCTGCTATATACTCCACCCTCCAATGTTATAGTATTCTTTAATATGAAGTATTTTGTGAATTCCATCTATAAGATAATGCTTTAATCGGGGGATTATAAAGGGTGGGAGAGGGAGAACTTAGCCAAAGTTTGAAGCTTATTATCTGAGACACAAAAAATGTCTTAAAACAAACCACATAAAAAGCCTGGAAGTGATATTTGTACACAGTTTACCCCAAACTGATTTGATAACAATTATTTAGCCCAAATTGTCAAAACAATGTTGTAATACACTAAATTCATAAATAATACTTTCCACATGTGGTATGGGTCACTAGATTGTTTGCCTGTAACGTCTTTAAGGGCATTATCTGTCTTGTTTGTGTTTCTCTACATTGATGAGGCTGTAAAGGTTCTCAATAAATATTAAAACAATTAGTCAATCAATTTGGTGTATATGGGAAGTCCCTCCAACCAAGAGGATTGCGTCACCAAAGAAAGCTTACCCTACCTCAATCTTCCTTCTTTGGCAATGATGTCAAGGCATTTAGAGCCCACTCTCTCACATTACTCATCCATATCCAGATCTCTTCTCTAGAGTCAATGCTTTCTCTTCAAATTAAAAATTCTTACAAAAATGCCATTGTACAGGAAGGAATTTACTTATTAGCTTACTGCTGTTTCCCACTATTTTTTCCCTTTTGAGTCTGACCTGCAGTTTATCCCAAATCAGAGGTACCTAACATACCCTGGGCATCCAATAAATGGCAATTTTATAATTTTCTTGGGTTTTTATTCCCTGAAGAATTTGGAGAGATCTGGTGCAACCAATAATTATGAGCAAACCCATCCACTCACTTAAGCCTTTTAAATATAATTGAGTTACAAGAACAAGAATGGCTAATGGAAAGAAATACTAAATTTCTATCATCCCACTTTCCCCATACACCTTGGCCTGGGTGCAAAGCCATGGTGGTTAAAACCATTCACTTATTATAGAATTCAATTAAAACTTACATGGAAGCAGCTCCCTGTCTGCTGTTTCTGTACAGATTGGATAAGGGTAAAAAAGATGCCCTTTTTCCAAGGGATAAGGGATCATCCTAAAAGCTGAAAAGAAACAAAACAACTTATTATAGGCTCAACATTCACTTTATTGCTTCACGATTTCAAGAAAGACTTTG
The DNA here is from genome assembly GCF_048593235.1 of Sminthopsis crassicaudata. Lineage (NCBI taxonomy): Eukaryota > Metazoa > Chordata > Mammalia > Dasyuromorphia > Dasyuridae > Sminthopsis > Sminthopsis crassicaudata. Next base: position 129,150,721 of record NC_133621.1, read on the forward strand.
GGGCATTTTTAGACTTTGGAGAACTGCTGCAAACGATTTTGAACCTCTGTGAACTCTGATCCCTAGAGCAGATAAGTGGGCAATGATGATTATGATCTATTACTCACACATTAATCTCACAGTTCATGTTGTGGGCGTATCTCACAAACTGGGGGAGGGGAGGAGGGAAAACCATCAATAATAATGACCTGGACCCATCATCTGCGAAATATTCAAAAAATGTTATGAGCGCTGACCCAAGAATTCAATTGGTAGTAAAGCGCTACAAGAACATAAATCTGAATTGATTCATTTGGAACATGTTACAAATATAAAAATATGAAAGGCATTTTAACATAACTTTTTCTAAATGTGTCCAAGTGGAATAAATTTTCAACCAGGATAGATTTTAAAGAAAAAAAAAAAACCTTCAAAAAATGCAGGAATGGGGGGGCATTTTTTGAGCTTATGAAACTTTTAAATCTTCAAAATCATGTGAAAAATAATGGACCTAGAAAGAGAGAGATTGATTAGCTGCATTTTGATGATGTCAGGCCACCTGAATTATGCTCTTGTGGCTTATGATAACATTAGACCCTGAGACTGAATTATGGCTTTCCAATCAATCCATCCTTTCCCATTATCATGGATGTTATTCTCACTGTTGCGATGTCATCGGCATGTTAGTCTCACTGTTGCTATGAACAGCATTCATTGAGGTGATTTTTCCCCAACAGATGTCTTTTAACTACAATACCCTGTCGATGTAGAACCTAAGACACAGAATACAGCCTAACAACAATTCTCCCCTCCACACGCTCTCTTCTATGTGGCAGCACAATTTTTAGTTTCAAAGACTACATTTAAAGTAATTGAAGTTACATCCTAAGCTATGTAATTACCTAACCCATCTCAAAATGCTGTCAATGTACATATTTATCTTTTGCATACTTATTTCAAACAGGACTAAGAAACGCAGAATGTTCTCCCTCATAAGAAATGACAAGGTTCCATTGTAACCAGCTTTAGTGCACATATGGTATTTATTCTGGTGTCTGAATATTATTTAAAAGTAAAAACATTATGTATGTGATTCCAGCATTTGGAATGCAGTCAATCTACACCACAGTGGTATCACTCTGAGGTTACAGCACATTGCCACAGAGAATATAAATCACAATAAACTCGGGATTAGAACAGAGCCAGTTTGCTGGCAGTTTTCTGGGGTAAAAATGTTATCAATTTTCTTCAAGTAACAGAAACCTCTTAAACAGAGATTAAAACATTAAAAAACACAGCAGGCCTCAGTGCTTTTTAAATGAAAGGCTCACCCCAGTTCAATCAAATAAAAAAAAAAATTCACACAAGCAAAGATGATTTTTGCTGGAATGAATATGAAAGAAGTCTTAGATGTCTCTTTAAGCAGGTTGTTAGCACAGATCACTAGAAAGAACCAAACTTTCTAAATAGAACTAACTCTTGGGGGGGGGGGGAAGTAAAAGATACAGGGTGGGATAGGGATAGGATTTTTATTACTCTTTTATAAGATCCACTAAAATCTATTCCAGGAAGCAATGAATTGAAAATTAAACTATAATATGGTACGGTTTTAATACCATTTCCCATAAATGATGAATGCTGAGATAACATCCAAAAAATGTGGAAAAACCTACGTGGAGAATGTGCTTGAAATCCAGATTCTATATGTGCATTAAAAAAAATGATGTTGCTATAATTAAGCACTTATCATAGTTCACATGATGTAAACCTTCTGCATTCAAAGTAGTTATAAATGTGAATTTAAATTTCATCTGTAGTTGAAATTAGATTTCTACCTCAGGGAGCCATTTTAAAAATGAAGTATTAAACGGCAAGGACTTGAGAGTGTTAAACCCTAAAAGTCCAGTGGTTTGTTGGTGCCTTTTCAACGCTCTGTGCCAAACATCTTTTCTTTTGGTATTTGGCGTAAATATTGAACTTGCATATCAAGTTGGTCTTTTTTGTTGTTGTCCTAAACTGTTTTGGTTGGGGAGGGGGCAGAGAGGAATAGGGAAGAGGTCAGAAACTTTTCTAATACATAGCTATGTATGCAAAGTGTGGATGTTTATATGTATGGGGGTATTTTTCCATGACTATAAATGCTTTTGTGGAGCTCTTACGGCCTCTTGTCAGTTGTCATCTGCTTTAAGTCCATTAAATAACATTAAGACTTTTGGCTTCACTAAACAAAAACAAATACAAAAAAATATTTTTCGGACTGGAATTCTATCCCTTATCCACCCTGTTGTGCTTAGGTTTAAAAATGTGTGAGATAAGTCCTGGAGATCTCTGAGACAGTTGGATAATAGGTACTGCATGAACTATTTCAGCCTTAACTCTACATCTCCTAGTTTCTTTTCATTTCAGACATAATACTTCTGCATGTTGGATAGAAAGTGTCCTTTCCCAAATGGCCTTCAGCCAAACCTCCAGTCAGAGTTTGGGCTATAAGCAGCTCTGGACACGCAGAAAAAAAGTCATCTGTGCAATTCTTTGTTGGTAGTTGGTGCTGTGGCCCACTGCCCTAGGAAACAGCTTCGCTCTCAGGGAGGGCATTAGAACCTACCCATTTTCTAGTCTGGATACCAACCTCCCTCCCTCCCACCTGGGCTCCTTAGGAGGTCAGAGCTCACCACCGGGGCAAGTCCCCCCCACCCCCAAGTGATGTCTACCTGAAAATATCCACAAGGCATTGGGGGCCCCAGACAGACTGCCCACAAGCCAGCCCATTTCTGGACATTCTCACAACCTCCCCAATCCTAAGGCCTGTGTAGGTTTGGGCACATCCCAGCTTCAGCTTGCTCATCTATAAAACTGGGGGGGGGGAGGGGGGGGAAAGGTGAGACGGATGGCGCTCTCTTCCAGCCCACCTTCCCTCACGCTACACTCTGTCACATCAGTCATTCAGATCATCAGATTGGCTCATTCTCAGTGCATTCCCCGTCTCCCCCCCGCCACACACACACATACACACTTCGGCCAGACATCCTCTGCATGTTCCTCACAGTGGCAAACTCACCATCATAAGCAATGAGGCCTTTTTCAGTTGGACACAAAGCTACCAACTAGCTAGAGTTTATCAGTTGGATGGATCTGGGATAACTCTCCCGTAACAATCGTAAGAAAATACATTTCTGATGAACCTCAAGTGACGCCTCCTCCTGAGGTCAAGCTCATAGTATGGCGGGGAAGAAAACATGCAAACAATTATATGCAAACTAGTGAATACTGACTAAATGCTCCTCCATTTAAAAATATTTTTGTAAGGAAATGATGCAGATACAACTTACAGGGAGGGAAATTAAAATTACTTTTTCAGATTATTCAACTATTGCAGAACAAGGATTTATAGACGATGCATCCTTTTAAAAAGTTATCCATCTGGTGCTAAATGAGTTTCTTCTAGTATGAATGGGTAATGGGGATTCCTTAAAAGAAAAAAAAAAGAGCTCTATAAATAAGTGAACATATAAATAAATGAAACATGCAGCGACTGTCTCTTGGTGTAAGGAGACTATTGTCAATGAATCAGATTAATAAATGATGTTTGTTTTTTTTAAATAAAGTTACAAAATTGGAAGAAAGACTTATTTTATAAGCTTTTCATGTTTCAGTTTTAATGTTCAGTTGGAGTTAACAATCTTAAGACTTTATTTATCACTGAGTGTTATTTGCCATCAAATTTACAAACAGAATAAATGAAAATTAGAATCTCATACTATCAAAACTGGATCATTTCCCCCCATTCAAAGGAAAATCATTTTTTTTAAAAGAAATTAATGTCTGGTCTTTTCATTGAATCTTTTCTCTCCTGTTAAGAAACCCCAAACAAAAATCTCAAGACAGATATATTTAATGACATCTCAGAATTTCCTGAAAGGAAAATAAGACTGTCCCTCTTGATCAAATGGAAAGGCAGAAAGGAGGGCTAAATGAATTGACACAAGATCAAATACTGGCCTTTAGAGAATAAGGGCCTAGAAAGCATCTTTCCAAAATCCTACTTCAGTTTTCTGGCCACCAGACCACACAGTGCCATTAAATAAATAAAGTAAATGCTTTGAACAGATGAAATATTAGGGAGATACTGTTCTATCAGCATTGGAACCTGGCACATTGAGCACTGAGGATGGCACATATGAAGGAGGGCTTAATAAAGTACAATGCCGCTTTAAATGGAAGTCCCCACAAATGGGATTGTTCCTTTGTGTCTATACTTTACAGACCATGTAGTCTGGTCACACTTGCAATGGTGTGTGTGTGAGGATAACCAGAGCCTAGAGTGTTTAAAATGAGTATAATTCAGATAAGGTGGCAGCTGCTTAATGAACTAAGTTACATTGTAAAAACACAGTATAAAATTTTTATAAATAAAACATTTCTTTCCTTAGTGATTATCCAGACTTTTGAGGAACATATTGTGTAATTTCAGAGGCTGGGGCAGTGATGAATCAAACATTTCTGGAAACCTCTGAAATGTTGATATATTTGTGGTGGAGAACTGAGATTTAAAAAGGGAAAAAAAAACATGCTTCAAACCCATGCAATTTCAGTCATGCATCAGCTGGATCTTGAAATTTTATTAAAAATAGAAGTTAATCTTCTATCTGATTAATAGGAAATCATTTAATTCCATGGAATAACATGTAATTCCATGTAATTATTCATTAAGACAGAAAACCCCAAAACAAAAAACCTAACCAAAATTTGTGGCTAGAATATGAAATCCCCTTCTGGATAATCAATATCTCACCAAAATTAACTGTTACATAAGAATTTTGGGAAATTTGGTGTGGTTAAAAAAATATTCCCCTCTTCTCCTTCCATCTAAATAACCCTTTGCCACTTACTGACAACCTCCAAAATAAAAGCAGTAAAAGGGCATTATTGCTTCTAAAGGAGCAGTGAATTACTTGGGCTAAAATCCAGGGTTTTTTTTTTGCCTTGGAAGCAAGAGATGTCAAAATACACCACCAAGTGGCTCGTTGGATGAACTGCAGCTTCCTTCAGTTCCCTCAAAAGAAAGACCATCTGCAAACTCGGGCAGCCGCCAGCAAGGCCCCAGCATCAAAGGCTCTTGACGCTGTGCTTTCACTGATCTTAGGACAAACATGGAATCTTCTGGCTTCACAGAATGGTGTGGATTACTGGAGGGAACTTAGGTATAAGCTAGATATTAAGTATCTAGGTTTTAACTATGGCAAGTCTAAAGAAAGTGATCCATGTACTTGTCTGGTAGATGGACAGCTTTTTTTTTTTTTTTTTTTTTTAAGTTGCTTTTGGGCCTTTTATTTGAGAATATTCAACATCACATTTATTTATTCAACAAACATTTAAGTAAGTATGATGTATGATGTACCATTCTAGATATTACTGAAAACACAAAAAATAAATAAGACATGATTACTAGCATAAGAAAGCTTACAATCTAGGTGAAGTCATTTCATGTTGAATACATTTTTAAATAAATATTTTTAAACAGCTCACATTTAATGCTTTATCTGCAGTATCTCACCTGAAAGTAGTATGACACTTTTTTTTTTACACTATATTACCATTTTATCATTTACCATTTTACAAATAAGGAAACTAAATTTAAGAGAGAAATGAAATGGCTTGCCAGCAATTATAAAGTTTTTAAGTGGCAACACTGAAATATGAACTTACTCTATTCTCACCAAACCCATGGTCATCTGCCTCTGTCAAGTCACGCAATGGCATGTAAACTACGATGTAATTTCTAGAGTTGAATTCTGCAAATAAAGGTGAATACCCTGTGTGCTATGTAAAGCTCAAATACAGAAGGCCATAAGATCATATATTTAGCAGAGGTTCTTAATTTTGGGTCCCTCAATTTGTTTTTAAGATGTTTAGATAATTATTGATATCGTTTCCTTTGTTATTCTACTTATTTCATGTATTTTCAAACAGTCTGAGTCTTAAAACTTTACCAAAGGAGTTTAAAACATAAAAAGCTTGAGAATTCCAGATTTAAAGTTAGTATTACACCAAATGACATTGTTGAATGATATTTTAAATTACAAATTGTTATCTAACTATAATTTTAAAAATTTCTAAGCTAGTGAAAATTTCTCAGTTCTCAAAAAATGTATTTCCTAAAATCAGAGTCCTCAGGTTTCTGGTGTAAGAGCAAAATATGGGAAAATAGGATTAAAAACATAAAGATTTTTCATGGTAGGTCTGAGTTATGTTGTCAAACTAGCCAAAAATACCATGTAAAGGGAGGGCATGGTTATTACCTCATCTTACAACGGTCTTAAAGCTTATATACATCCTACCTTCTTTTAAGTAGCTATTTATAGGTTTATTATTCATAAAATTACCCAATCCCTTGTTAACACAGGATTGTGAAGGTACTGATTTCCAGAAATGAATAGTTGATTCATTTGTCTTAACACATTTCAATTTCAAATTTCTAAATGTTATATGATTTAGTGGACAAACAGATGTTAACCTAATCCACTCATTTATTTGTTTTCTTTATTTTTTTTATTATTAAAGCTTTTTATTTACAAAGCTTATGCATGGGTAATTTTTCCAACATTGACCCTTGCATAACCTTTTGTTACAAATTTCCCCCTTCTTCCCTCCACCCCCTCCCCTAGCTGGCAGGTAATCCAATAGATGTTAAATATGTTGAAATACATGTTAGATCCAATCATTTATTTGTTTATAGGTCTTGATCGCATCCCCTTCTCAGTTTTTGCCTTTTCATACACACAGTCGTACTCTTTCATGCTCTATACTCTATTTAGTTCCTTTCCTTCCAGTATCTATCTCTTCAGTCATTTTAAGTTCCACCATAATTTTTTCTAGAGATTCAGTTGTCAGGACAGCATCCAGTGTTTAAGAAAGGGACTAGAAATATACATATTATAGGAAAAATGCTTTATGAAAAGTAGTTTCTAATACTCCTTCTTGAAGAGGGCCAGGATTTATAGGTCTTTTTGCCTGCACTTGCACCCTGAGACAGCATCATCAATGAAGAACTGACAAGGGCTCCCAGACTTCTCTTCAGTCATAAATCACTTCAGTTGTCTATGTGTCCTTGAGGACACTATCTCAATATGCAGATATGATCAGAAAACCCGACCAACTGGTGGTTAGGGAGATGGCACAAAGGTTAGAGACAGGTGCTCTGAGTCAAGAAGTTCAGGCAGACATTTATAGATGTGTGAGCTCACTCTGATCAGCCTCACCTTAAAAAGGAGACAATAATTGCTCTACCTCCCAGGGTTTTTGTGAGAATAAAATTGGGTAATAATATAAAGCACTTAGCGCAGTGTCTGCTATAGAGTGGGAACTTAATAAAAGCCTGCCTTCCTTTCCACACTTACCACTTTCAGACTCACTTGCCACTTCCTTGCCTACATATAAATAACCTGCCTGAAGGTTTACTGGAGAGCTGAAAGGGTGGGCTGCGTGTGGGAATCAAGTCTGCCTTGCCCATCTTTGTATCCTTGAATTCCTTCAAAACTTTTAGGTAAATGCTGTAGGGCCCAATGATTTAACAACATCATTCTTGTCAATTTGACTAAGAAAACTTTGAAAAATGACCATTTTATCTAGTAGCCACTCACCCAATTTACATGAATGGCAAATCCTCCTACTACTCTTCTCATTAAAAACCAAGGAAAAGAGTTCATTCAGTGTGTCAGCATTATTATCAATCCCTCACAATTCTTTTTGATGGCTTAATTTTTCATTTATACTTCACTGGCCAGGCCTTCTTTGTGGACTTCTTTGATCTCATTTGGGATGCTCTTCCAATTTTTGGAAATTCCTTCCTCCAACAATCCTATAAAATTCTCTTTAACTTTGCCAGCTGGGCTTGCACCTGAAATTTCTGTTCCTTGCTCATCTTTTTAAAAATTTATTTTCAAGCTTCTTATAGGCTACTAACTTTTATATTTTTATCTTTTTTTAAAAAAATCCAAACTATTCAAATATTTTTATTTGATTGCTCATATGATAGATTTCTAGGCTTTGCCAGTACCAAGCACAAATACTTTATGTATAACAGGCTCTTAATAAATGTTTGTTGAATTCTACTCTTGCATTAAGATATTGAAGCAATAACTATAATGATAACGAACTCACCTAGATTGCTTGCTGCCCAGTAATCAGAGGATTTAGATATGTCTGGATCCTTAGAGATCTCTTGGTCCAATTCCATCATTTTACAAATGAGGCATTTGAGAACTGAGATGACTTTTTCAAAGTCTCATAGTTACTAAGTAGCAGAATCATAATCTAAACTTAAGTTTTCTCATTCTAAATTCATTACTCTTTCCATTATACCTTATTGCCTCTTAAACTAAGTCCAAAGTATTTCCCGTCCTCATGGGTTCTTGAACTATCTGTTCTAGAAAACATTCCTTTGCCCCATCTATAAAACTCAGCTGCACCTTTCCTCCCAATAATACATTTAATTACATTTTTTAAAAATAAGACTGGAAAAGAGGGAGGAAGCCAGGTTATGAAGGGGTTTAAAAGTCAAAAAGAGGTTTTTATATTTGATCCTGGAAGTAATAGAGTCAATAGAGTCTAATGAATAAGGTAATGATGTGGTCAGGAAACGCACTGTGACAGCTGAGGGGGGAGAATGGAATGGAACAGGGAAAGACCTAAAGCAAGCAAACCAACCATGAGACTATTGGAATATTCCAAGCATAAGGTAAGGAGTTTGTGGCAGGGTGGGTGTCAAAGGACAGAAGCTGATATCCGAAGAACCTGCTCTCTGAGAGAAGATGAGAGGCAGAGAGAAGGCAGAGTGAGGGGCCACACTGGGGTGGTGAGCCTGGGTGCCTAGGAGGATGACCTGTCTGCTCCGATTATGGAAAGCTAAGAAGAAAGAGGATTTTGGTGGAAAGATAATGGATCCATTAAGATTTCCACATCGGGGTGAAGATGTCCAACTGAACAAGTTGGAGGTAAAAGACTAGTTATCCAGAAAAGCTGGGGCTGGACTAACAGATTTTAGTCATCTGCATAGAGATGATAACTGAATCTTGGTTTGGTGGTCTTTTGTTATCTTTTTATTTTGGAACTATGTTGTATCAACCTTTTACTACAGTATTTAAATTTTATTCCTATTTAAATCATCCCTAATTACACAATCCTTCCCACATCTCTCTCTACTTTTCTGTAGTTTGTAATATCAGATCATTGTATCTCACTGTCCTACCACCATCAAAGTTCCAAGATTCCCTAAAGCAAGGCCACTATTTGGCACTATGTACTTTAATTATTTATTTAGGTTTCTAGAATTTATATGCTGTATCTGGCTTTTTTTTTTTTTGTTCCTTCTATAATCTGTCTGATATATGGTTTGATGGGTCAGAATTCCTTTTTTTCCCCCCTTTTTCCTCATATAACTTCTTGTCTGTATTTTTCTTTCTCAAATATATACAATAATAGATCTACAACCAGATGGAAACATTTATACACTCACACATGTCATAAGACCAGGTGTACTTTCTGGGATTGAATAACACACCTGGAATATATTATGGGGGGGAGGGGAACCAACAATAAAATCAACAACCCTCAAATCCTGGAAGTAAATTATGTAACTAGATAATATTAGCTCTCCAAGGGAAGTCTTTTCTTACTAGTCTATTCTAATATCTGATGGAAAGAAAAAGAAGACTTAAGTTGCTTGTGCCCTAGGCCTGCCAATTTACCCTCTAATACCCTTTCAAAAATGTTTTCTTAATTTTGATTCAACAAACATTTGTTTAGCAACTATTAGGGGCATGGAAACACATCTCTCTCCCTCCCTCTCTCTCTCTCTCTCTCTTTCTCTCTCTCTCTCTCTCTTTCTCTCTCTCCCTCTCTCTCTCTCTGTCCCTCTCTGTCTCTCTCTCTGTCCCTCTCTGTCTCTCTCTCTGTCTCTCTGTCCCTCTCTGTCTCTCTCTCTCTCACACACACAGCGAATGCAAAGACAAAAAACAAAACAGTTTTAGCCCTTTAGGACCTTATGTTTTCCTTCTTTCCTTCCATTATTGGAGCACGAGGAGAGGACAAGAAAGGGGAAGAACCAAAGAAGACTGAGCACACATGTGCGCATGCACACACACACAACCCAGAGGGAAAAAAACCACACTGAAAGAATATTTAAATTTCATTAAAGAACACAACATTTTTCCAATGAAAACAATGAAATAACAATGATTCAATAATTGTATCACATGACTTTTCCCAGATTATTTTGAATAGCACACTTGTGACTTCTGTGTATTGAAATCTACTTGGTATGTTTATATGTATTTAATAAATGCACCACTTCAATAGCAATTCACATATCAAAACCATTTAAAGGTTACAACACCATTTTTTTATAAGAACACTATAAGTTAGGGATAGCTAGGTGGTGCAGGGGATAGAGCCCTGAAGTCAGGAGAACCTGAGTTCAAATCTAATCTCAAACACTTAACACTTCCTAGCTGTGTGAGCCTGGGCAAGTCACTTAACCCCAATTGCCTCAGAAAAAAAAAAAAAAAGGAACCCCATAAATTCTTATGAGCTTTTATTATCATTTTACAGATGAAGTAACTTATTTTAGTCACACAGCTAATAAGCAGAGTTTGGACAGAAATACAGACTTTCAGACTCTCCACTCCTTTGCTCAAAATCCTGACTCTGTTGCTTATTTGGTAATGTAAAAACCTTCCCACCCTGCCATACGAGACTCTGTAAAGTGGCCTTCACTTACCTTTCTAATCTAATCTCCCATTAAAACATGTACTACTTGTTTCCCTGACACCATTATAGATTCTCATTTCAGGCTACAGAGCACATTCACTTTTCCATCCTCTTGGTGCCCTAAGGACTTACTGCCTGTCCATGAATACTTGGCTGGATCTGTGATAAATCCCTTGATGTGGTAATTTAACAGTGGAACCTTCCCAACTTATTCATGTCTTCTCATCCTATAAAGCTCTTAGCCATATCCACTCCATGTTATGGGGGGGAGGGTATTATTTATAAGACACTTAAGCAGTCTTTTATTTAATTTTCATATGTGTATGCCTTTCCTTACCCAGTGAGATTACAAAAGTCAAGGATTAAGGACCTTCTTTCTGCATCCCCATTTTCAGTCTCTTAGAACAGTTCAATAAAAATTTACTGAATGGAGGAAATGTATACTGCTTGTGTATGAGTACCTCTTCTGCTTTTTGGAACTCGCTAGCCTAGCTGTGAGAAAGGAAAACTGGTGGTGTTTGGTGTATTACCTAGGAAAACCTGTATACAAAGAGAGTGTACATGTACACACCCACACCACCCCTCTCTAACACATATTACTGTGTAGAGACAAAAGCTTCTTAGGCTTCAAATGTATGTTTGCAAAGAAATGGTGATAAAAGCTTTCATCTTCATGATTGTATGAACTTCTCTTCTCTCTTTAAAGATTGCATTATCACAATAATATTCATCCCAGTTGGGGAACTGTGAGTCTAATTAATTAAATGTCTATAAAGTGATTGGAGATCATAGATGAAAGGAGTTATATAAATGCAAATTTTCAACATTCATCATAAGCACTTTGGGCAAAACAGGTTTAATATCTTTTCATGTTCTTTTTTAAGGAAAATGTTTCAAAGAAAGAATATTACTTACTGCCTTCCCACGTACAATGTAAAAGATTCAAAGCCCCCTCCACCCTCTTCCAGTGCTGAAGATGAAAGAAAGCATAGGCTATTGCTTCGCTGTCTCCTCTCTTCAGAATATGTTCTGGGGGTAGAATTAAGCTTTTCATTTCTAGTAGGTACTGAAAAAAAAAAAAGGCAAGAGACAGATGTGTTAATATACAGTAATTTGGAATTCAACAATGTACACAGAAAGATCAATTTCCCCAAAGTACTATTCATGAGATTTCATTAAACCTGAAATCTCATTAGGACATTTGAAGGCAATTATTGAAATATTCAGCCCTTCCAAAGCTTACTGGCAGATGGTTAATGTTGTAGAAGTCTCCCATAGCGGGGGCTACAGAGAATTTCAGGCAGATTCTCTGATCAAAAGAATAATTGGATTCTGTCACTATAAAAAGAGAGATTAAGTTTGGTGCAATTATAGGTACACATTTAATTCTGTAACCAGGACAAAACCATGTAAAATGGCCATATATAAACTTAAGTGTCTTATGATAAAACAAACCACTTTAAAGAGACTTATACTAAAACAAGACGGCAATTGATTTGAACCACATGGGTCTGCCAAAGAGAAGGATCCTGAGCGGTCATTATACTGCTGGTGATTCCATCTTGCTTCTTTGTCTCATATCCTACTTTACAGGAAAAACTGAGACCATAAAAAAAGCCTATTACCATTTTGATTCATTCTCTCATCCTGAGAAAAGACATGGACCTTCAAATTATCAGAGTAGTTCCTTTACTTGTGCTCCTGCTCATTTCTTCTCTGAGGTTTTACCTTTTGATTAATCAGCCCTTCTTTCATCATTAATATGTTCCCATTCACTGGTTCCTTCTCTGCTGCCTACAAATATACTTGGGCTCTACTTAAGAATTCACCTCCCCCCCTCTACTTTTCTCTTGATTTTATTTCCTTTAGCTCTCATTCTATATCTCCCCTATCTTTCATTGCCAAACTCATGGTTATCAATAATCACTCCATAATTACCTCCAGCTAGACTTTCAAGCCTTAATTATTAGACTTTTAATTGCTGAACCTTCTTTTGTCAAGGTTATCAATATTCTTTTAGCAGTCAAATCCAAAGGACTTTTTAGTTCTTCTTAATCCTTCTGTTTTGAAAACAGGCAAAAGAATTTCACTGAAGGGAATGCAATGCTATGTAATGGTTGGAATTCAATTAAGAATTTGATTCTAACATTAAGACCAACTTAACTCCCCCCAATTCCAGTTTTTATCACTGTACCCACAGTGATTTAATCAATTAGTGATTGATTGACAAATTAGTGATAAAATTGACCAAAAAAAATTCCTTTATTTACACACATCACAACTCTGGAAGTTATGTAAGATAACGGATAAAGGGCTGGGCATGACCCCAGTAGCCTGAATTCAAATTTGACCTAAAACCTACTAGCTGTGTAGTCTTTTTTCTTTAGGATTAGTTATTTAGTAATTAGTTAATTAACTAATTACAGTATAATAATATGTATATAACTAGTTAACTATTTATATATGTATGTAATTATATATTTTATTATATTCCACAACTTAGGTTTCCTTGTCTGCCTTCGTTTCCACAACTGTAAAATGGAAAATAACAGTACCTTAAAGGATCACTGTAAGAATCAAATGAGAGAATATTGTAAAGCACCTAGCACAGTTCTAGGAATATAGGAGGTATTCAATAAATCCCTCCTTTCTTCCTTTTCTCTCCCTCTTTTATCCCTCATTTTCTCTCTTTATATCTTCTCTTCCTTCCTTTTTTCTCTTTCATTCCTTCTTCCTTTCCTTTCCCCCTTTCTCCCAAACTTCACCCTTCCTTTCCTTCCCTCTCCCCTATGCCTTAATAAAGAGTCTTTTCGAGTGGTTTTAACCAAAAACAATGATCATGTTTGGGCCATACCTTCATATGGGGTCCCAAATACTTAGCTGGGCTGTTCCTCAAACGACTGTCCATCTGAGAGCCCAAGAAGGCCTCTGCTGTAGACAGCAGGACTTGTGGCCGATGAGGTGTGGTAGTCTGTAGGATATCTAGCCATAGCTCTAGAATTCCCTGGTAGAAAGGTTGAGTACAAGGACTATTTTTCCTTTGGATCACCAGTACCTAGCACAGTGCTTTGCATGTAGCTTAATCAGTGTTTACTAATTCAGATTGGATTGGTAGGAAATGCTGGAGAATGTAGTATGCTGGCCCTGCTTAGGAGAAGCCAGAGTCAGCTCTATACTGGGATAAACATTAGAGTAAAAGTAAAGACCAAACATAAAAATAAAAACTAGCTCATTTGTTCAAATTTAAAAAAAAAATTAGATCTGAAATTTATAAGCTAAATTAAAAATAAACTATGCCTTGCTTCTTTCTAGTCTCATTTGGTTTGGGAAATAGTTTTTTTTTTTTTTTTTTTTTTTTATGATTCCATAAGAATCTGTATGTAAAGCAACTGTTCTTTTAGCCCAGTGAACTGGAGAGCACTAAAGGAAGGGGACATATGGGGGAAGAGGGCTATGTAAATTTGGAAGCCAAACAGAATTTGGGAAGGCCTACTTATTTAAGAAAATTGCTTGAAAAATAATGCTTTTGAGTCTCTAATAACACCCCTTCTCACAAATTACCCTGTACCCCAAATTTTAGGATCTATGCCCAAAAAACTGATGTTATAAAACTAACCAAAGCAAGTTCACACTATGGAAACCTAACTTCCTTCTCATCATATGGATTTTATGTCTAAACTAGGCTATGTCTATAAATTAGATTTATATTCCTGTGTAGTTCCAAACACAGTGTTGGCCCTAACCAGATAATGAAGACTAATAACAACAATGTGCTATTTTTTGGCTAAAGTTAAAATGCCTGGCACGATCAGTTCTCAACATGTGCAACACAAATTAGAAAAGCATGGAACAACATTTCACATCTTACATGTCAAGAGAAAAATAAATGGAAGAGGGCAGATCTCTATCCACAACTATGCAGAAATCAATTAGAGGAACTGAGGCTTGAAAATCAGAGAATTATATCTGCCTGTCTATAACTATTTGGCTTCTACCAGCTAGACTTACAGACTTGCATACCAACTTATTTGGTCCACCATTTTTCTTCTCATTTTCTTCCCAGATTCCCAAACAGCTTTTTTTTTTAAAGCTTTTAATTTTCAAAATATATGCATAGACAGTTATCAATGTTCACCTTTGTAAAATCTTAAGTTCCAAAATTTTTCTCCCTCCCTTCCCCTAATTCCCTCCCCTAGACAGCAAGTAACACAATATATGTTAAACATGTAAAATTCTTATATATATATATATATATATATATATATATATATATATATATATATATATCCACAATTATCATGCTGCACAAGAAAAGTCAGATCAAAAAGGAAAAATATGAGAATGAAAACAAAATGCAAGCAAACAACAACAAAAAGTGAAGATACTGTGTTGTGATCTACATTCAGTCCCCACATTCAATTTCTGGGTTCAGATGGCTCTCTTCATCATAAGACCATTGGAACTGACTTCAATCATCTCATTGTTGAAAAACTTATTCAGCCATTCTCCAATTGATGGGCATTCACTCAGTTTCAAGGTTCTTGCCACTACAAAAAGGGCTGCCACAAACATTTTTGCACATGTGGGACCTTTTCCCCTTTAAGATCTCTTTGGGATATAAACCCAGTAGAGACACTGCTGGATCAAAGAATATGCACAGTTTGATAACTTTTTGAGTATAGTTTCAAATTGCTCTCCAGAATGGATGGATCAGTTTACAATTCTACCAACAATGTATTAGTGTCTGAGTTTCCCACATCTCCTCAAACATTCATCATTATTTGTTCCTGTCATCTTAGCCAATCTGAGAGGTGTGTAGTGGTATCTCAGAATTGTCTTAATTCACATTTCTCTGATCAATAGTGATTTAGAACATTTTTTTCGTATGATTAGAAATGGTTATAATTTCTTCATCTGAAAATTGTCTATTCATATCCTTTGACCATTTATCAATTGCAGAATGGCTTGAATTCTTATAAATTTGAGTTAATTCTCTATATATTTTGGAAATGAGGCCTTTATCAGAACCTTTGAATGTAAAAATGTTTTCCCAGTTTACTGCTTATCTTCTAATCTTGTCTGCATTGGTTTTGTTTCTACATAAACTTTTTAACTTAATATAATCAAAATTATTCATTTTGCATTCCAAATATACTCTAGTATATACTCTTTTTATATATATGCATATATAGATATAGATATATAGATATACATGTATATAACTATATATCTATGCATACATACATATATAATGTATATATATGCATACTCTAGTTCTTCTTTGGCCATAAATTCCTTACTTTACAGATCTGAGAGGTAGACTATCCTTTGTTCTTTTGATTTGCTCCTAATATCACTCTTTATGTCTAAATCATGAACTCATTTCAACCTTATCTTGGTATATAAGGTGTTAGAGGTGAGTCAATGCCTAGTTTCTGCCATACTAATTTCCAATTTTCCAGCAATTTTCATCAAATAGTGAGTTTCTTATTCTGGAAGCTGGTCTTTGGGTTTATCAAACACTAGATTACTATAGACGTTGACTACCGTAACACTGCTCTTAAAGTACAGTATTTTTAAAGGATTAAAAAGCAACTTTTCAAAACCTATTTTTAGCTTTTTCAATGAAAACCTACAGCTAAGATGATTTCTAAGAGTTATGAAATGGAATATTCTTCACAACTATCAGGGACACAGAAGAAAGGACTGCTTCATTGGGTTGGAGGCTGGACTAGGTTGCCTCTAAGCTGTCTTCCTATTCTAAGATCTGATGATTCAATAATAATAAGTTAAAAGAAAATTATATTAACTTCACCCTCGATGTAACTAATGTTAAAAAATTAATTTCAAATTCTCATCGGTTTTCACAATAACAGCAGCAAATTAAGTCAAGTTCAAGCAAGATGCAATGATGAGGGGTGGGAGTAGGGGTGTGAACTCAAAAGACATCTGAAAAACGTTATTCTTCTAAAAAGCAAAATATGATTCTTAGATCTCTCTTCACTGAAGAATTTTATTTCTCCAAAAGTAAACCGTAGAATCAAGACAATAGCAGTCAAAGTGGAATTGCTAGCAATCTTCAATGATGAATAATCAAGTTATCTTTCAACTCATTATCACTAAGGAAAGAAATAGTGGGTATGGTCAAATCTGTATCTTAGACTAGAAGTGTGATATATGCAGCCCACAACACTTCCAAGTACCACTTGGATCAGATTAAAATGTATTTGGGATATTTTACAGAATAAAAGAAATAATCTTGATATGCGGTTTGCTAAATTAATCCACGGCCCACAAGGTTTTTTATATAGGACTTAGAAGCGCCCATTTCTAGCTGTCTCAGATATCAGAAAAGTGAATCCTTAGAGAGAAAGATGACAGAACCACAGGAGTTAAAGCTGGGAGGGATTTAAGGGGAGCATCTCAAGGTGACAGAGCAGCAGTGTGATGTAACAGAAAGAAGACCTGATTGAGCTCACAGTATCAACTTCCTAGTGAATATCAATTAGATGTCTTCTAGAAATTTCAATACATATATCCAAAATGTAACTCATCATCTGCCTCACCAACTACTTTTTATTAAGGGTAGCACATCCTTCCAGGCATTAAGGTCTGCAAATCTTGTCTCTTATCACCATAATATCTCTTCATCTGTCCCTGTCTCCTCACCCCTACAGCTAATTTTTTAGAGTTGCATTTCTTTCTTTTCCAAAACAGTAATAAGAACACCAAAGTAATGAATTCACAGGATTGTTATAATCAAATCATAAAATTATATCAAATTATTTTTAAACCTTAAAAGGAGGGACTTCCGGCCAAGATGGCGGCGGGGAGGCAGACATCTGCTTGAGCTCCGTTTTTCTCTCAGGACTTACTTCATGACAAGCCTCTGAATTAATGCTTGACCGAGAAAGAAACCCACAAATAATCACCAAGAGAAGACATCCTTGAAATTCACCAGAGAAGGTCTGTGTTTGCTCGGGGGAGGGTCGAACAGACTGGGCGCAGACTGAGGGCAGGCAGCAAGAGCGAGACAGGCAGCTCACACAGCTCAGACCGGAGGGGGAGGGGTGTGATCTCTGCAGTTTCTGCGAAAGGGCTTTTGCCCCAGTGTGGATGCTCCGTCTTGGCAGCAAGCCAGGAGCAGCAGTGAGGGTGTAAACACCGGAGGTGAAGAATAAAACCCCGGAAAGCTAGAGTCTCTCGGGACCGGCCACCCCCAACCTCCACCTGGACTGACTCGGTGCGTTCTCGAAGCCTCAGAGGGCAGACTCAGTACAGTCATTGCTGTTCTGTTAGTGCCTCGCTGCTGTCTCCTTCAGTCTGTAGAGAAAGCTCGTTAACACCATCCAGCCTCATTGCCCCCCAGAAACAGACCAATTGTTTCTCTTGTCAATTTGTTTTCTTCGATTCCCACTCTGACAAAATGAACAAAAAATTCAAAAGGGCTCTAACCATTAACAGCTTCTGCATGGATAGAGAGCAGACTTCAAACCCTGGGAAGACTAAAAGCAGACTGTCTCCAGAGGAACCCTCTAAGGGGGATGTGATCTGCTCTTCAATACAAAAAAACCTCATAGAGGAAATCAAAAAGGCTCTCACACAAGAGAGCTAGAAGAGAAGTGGGAAAAGGAAAGGGAAGCTTGGCAAGAGAGCCTGGAGAAGTTATCCCATGCATTCAAAGACAGAGTGGATAAAGAAATCAAATCATTGAGAAACAGGATTAGTGAGCTGAAAAAGGTAAACAACTCCAAGGAAAACAGGATTAGAGAGCTGGAGAAAGAAAACAGCTCTCTAAAAAATAAAATGGATAAAATGGAAAAAAAATTCCATAGAAGAAAAAAACTCACTTAAAAACACAATTGGACAATTACAAAAAGATATAAAAAAATGAGTGAAGAAAATACATCATTGAAAATTAGACTCGAACAAGTAGAAATGAATGACTCAAGGAGAAACCAAGAGGTAGTCAAGCAAAACCAGAAAAATGAAACAATTGAAAAGACTGTCAAGTACCTTACCAGAAAGACAACAGACCTGGAAAACAGATCCAGGAGAGACAATTTGAGAATAATCGGACTCCCTGAAAAATGGGAGGAAAAAAAGAGCTTGGACACCATTTTTGAGGAAATTATCAAAGAGAACTGCCCAGACGTTTTGGAAACAGAGGGTAAAATAGACATTGAAAAAATTCATCGATCACCTACTGAAAGGGACGCTAACATCAAAACGCCAAGAAATATAGTGGCCAAGTTCAAGAACCATCAGACAAAGGAAAAAATACTGGAAGCTGCTAAAAAAAAGCCATTCAGATATGGAGGAGCCACAATAAGGATAACCCAGGATCTAGCAGCGTCCACATTAAAAGAACGAAGGGCCTGGAACATGATATTCCGAAAGGCTAAGGAACTTGGTATGCAGCCAAGAATAACTTACCCAGCAAGAATGAGCATCGTTTTCTAGGGAAGAAGATGGACATTTAACGAAATAAATGAATTCCATCTATTTTTGATGAAAAAACCAGATCTACACAAAATGTTTGATCTTCAAATACAGAACTCAAAAGATTTCTAAAAAGGTGAAAAGAAATCTTGAGAACTATATTTCTGCCATAAAGATATATAAAGAACACATATATAATTTGCCCTAGAAACCAGAGGTGGAAAGGAAATTATATCATAAAAAAGGGTAAAGTGATGGTACTACATCTCATGAAGAGGCAAAGGTAACCTATTATATCTGAGATAAAGAAAGGAGGGAGATGAACATAGTGTGTATCAATAGACATTCGATTTATGGTGAAACTTCTTCCACTTCACTGAAAAGTGAGAGGGAAGGAGAAAGCTAAGGGGAAGGAAATACAGAAATTGTGAGGAAAAGGGGTAAAATAAGGGGAGGAACTTTAAGGTAGGAGAGGGATATTAAAAAGGGAGGGCTGTGAAAAGCAAGTGGTGTTCACAAGTTTAATACTGGGTAGGGAGGTAAGAGGGAAAGAAAGGGGAAAAGCATAAGCAGGGGTTAACAGGATGGCAAGCAATAAGTCATTCTAACCATAAATGTGAATGGGATAAACTCCCTCATAAAGAGGAAGCAGTTAGCAGACTGGATTAAAAGCCAGAATCCTACTATATGTTGTTTACAGGAAACACACCTGAAACAGGGTGATACATTCAAACTAAAAATAAAAGGGTGGAACAGAATCTACTATGCTTCAGATGAAGCCAAAAAAGCAAGGGTAGCCATCCTCATCTCAGATCAAGCAAAAACAAAAATTGATCTAATTAAAAGAGATAAGGAAGGGAATTATATCCTGCTAAAGGGTAGCATAGATAATGAAGCAGTATCAATATTAAACATATATGCACCAAGTGGTGCAGCATCTAAATTCTTAAAAGAGAAATTAAGAGAGCTGCAAGAGGAAATAGATAGCAAAACTATAATAGTGGGAGATCTCAACCTTGCACTCTCAGAATTAGATAAATCAAACCACAAAACAAATAAGAAAGAAGTCAAAGAGGTAAATAGAATACTAGAAAAGTTTGATATGATAGATCTTTGGCGAAAGCTAAATAGAGACAGAAAGGAGTACACTTTCTTCTCAGCAGTTCATGGAACCTATACAAAAATTGATCATATACTAGAACATAAAAACCTCAAAATCAAATAGAGTAAGGCAGAAATAGTAAATGCATCCTTTTCAGACCACAATGTAATGAAAATTACATTCAATAAAAAGCCAGGGGAAAATAGACCAAAAAATCATTGGAAACTAAATAATCTCATACTAAAGAATGATTGGGTAAAACAGTAAATCATAGACATAATTAATAACTTCACCCAAGAAAATGACAATAATGAGACATCATACCAAAATGTGTGGGATACAGCCAAAGCAGTAATAAGGGGAAATTTTGTATCTCTAGAGGCCTACTTGTATAAAATAGAGAAAGAGAACGTCAATGGATTGGGCTTACTACTAAAAATGCTAGAAAAGGAGCAAATTAAAAACCCCCAGACAAATACGAAACTTGAAATTCAAAAAATAAAAGGTGAGATTAATAAAATTGAAAGTAAAAAAAACTATTGAATTAATTAATAAAACCAAGAGTTGGTTCTATGAAAAAACCAACAAAACAGACAAACCCTTAGTAAATCTGATTTTAAAAAGGAAAGAGGAAAAGCAAATTAATAGTCTTAAAAATGAAAAGGGAGAACTTACCACTAATGAAGAGGAAATTAGAACAATAGTTAGGAGCTCCTTTGCCCAACTTTATGCCAATAAATTCAATAATTTAAGTGAAATGGAAGAATACCTTCAAAAAATATAGCTTGCCCAGATTAAGAGAGGAAGAAATAGTCCCATTTCAGAAAAAGAAATAGAACAAGCTATTAACCAATTCCCTAAGAAAAAATCCCCAGGACCAGATGGATTTACATGTGAATTCTACCAAACATTTAAAGAACAACTCACTCCAATACTATATAAACTATTTGAAAAAATAGGGATTGAAGGAGTCCTACCAAATTCCTTTTATGACACAGACATGGTACTGATACCTAAACCAGGTAGGTTGAAAACAGAGAAAGAAAATTATAGACCAATCTCCCTAATGAATATTGATGCTAAAATCTTAAATAAGATATTAGCAAATAGACTTCAGAAAATCATCCCCAGGATAATACACTATGACCAAGTGGGATTTATACCAGGATTGCAGTGCTGGTTCAATAATAGGAAAACTATTAGCATAATCGACCATATCAATAACCAAATTAACAAAAGCCATATGATCATCTCAATAGATGCAGGAAAAGCATTTGATAAAATCCAACATCCATTCCTACTAAAAACGCTTGAGAGTATAGGAAAAAAAATGGACTATTCCTTAAAATAATAAGGAGCATATATTTAAAACCATCAGTAAACACCAAATGTAATGGCGATAAACTGGAACCTTTCCCTGTAAGATCAGGAGTGAAACAAGGTTGCCCACTATCACCATTACTATTCAATATTGTACTAGAAACGCTAGCCTCAGCAATAAGAGCCAAGAAAGAGATTCAAGGAATTAGAGTAGGAAATGAGAAAATCAAACTATCGCTCTTTGCAGATGACATCATGGTATACTTAGAGAACCCCAAACACTCTGCTAAAAAGCTAATAGAAATAATTCAGAACTTTAGCAAAGTTGCAGGATCCAAAATAAATCCACATAAATCCTCAGCATTTTTATACATTACCAACATAATCCAACAGCAAGAGATACAAAGAGAAATTCCATTCGAAATAACTCTCGATAGTATAAAATATTTGGGAATATATCTAATCTACCAAAGGAAAGTCAGGAATTATATGAGCAAAATTACAAAACACTTACCATAAAAATAAAGTCAGATTTAAATAACTGGAAAGACATTAAGTGCTCTTGGATAGGGCGAGCGAATAAAAACAAGATGACAATACTCCCTAAACTAATTTATTTATTTAGTGCTATACCAATCAGACTCCCAAGAAACTATTTTAATGACCTAGAAAAATAACAACAAAATTCATATGGAAGAACAAAAGATCGAGAATTTCAAGGGAAGTAATAAAAAAAATTTAAATGAAGGTGGCCTAGCTGTACCTGATCTAGAACTATATTATAAAGAAACAGTCACCAAAACCATTTGGTATTGGCTAAGAAATAGACTAGTTGATCAGTGGAATAGGTTAGGTTCACAGGACAAGATAATGAATAAAAATAGCAATCTAGTGTTTGACAAACCCAAAGATCCCAACTTTTGGGATAAGAATTCATTATTTGACAAAAACTGCTGGGAAAACTGGAAATTAGTATGGCAGAAACTAGGCATGGACCCATACTTAACACCACATACTAAGATAAGATCAAAATGGGTCCATGATTTAGGCATAAAGAACAAGATCATAAATAAATTAGAGGAACACAGGATAGTTTACCTTTCAGACTTGTGGAGGAGGAAGGAATTTGTGACCAAAGGAGAACTAGAGATTGTTATTGATCACAAAATAGAAAATTTTGATTACATCAAATTAAGAAGCTTTTGTACAAACAAAACTAATGCAAACAAGATTAGAAGGGAAGTAACAAATTGGGAAAAGATTTTTATAGTTAAAGGTTCTGATAAAGGCCTCATCTCCAAAATATACAGAGAATTGACTCTAATTTATAAGAAATCAAGCCATTCTCCAATTGATAAATGGTCAAAGGATATGAACAGACAATTTTCAGATGATGAAATTGAAACCATTTCCACTCATATGAAAGAATGTTCCAAATCACTATTGATCAGAGAAATGCAAATTAAGACAACTCTGAGATACCACTATACACCTGTCAGATTCGCTAAGATGACAGGAACAAATAATTATGAATGTTGGAGGGGACATGGGAAAACTGGGACACTGATGCATTGTTGGTGGAGTTGTGAAAGAATCCAACCATTCTGGAGAGCAATCTGGAATTATGCCCCAAAAATTATCAAACTGTGCATACCCTTTGATCCAGCAGTGCTACTACTGGGCTTATATCCCAAGGAAATTATAAAGAAGGGAACGGGACCTGTATGTGCCAAATGTTTGTGGCAGCTCTTTTTGTAGTGGCTAGAAACTGGAAAATGAATGGATGTCCATCAATTGGAGAATGATTGGGTAAATTATGGTATATGAATGTTATGGAATATTATTGTTCTATAAGAAATGACCAACAGGATGAATACAGAGAGGTTTGGAGAGACTTACATCAACTGATGCTGAGTGAAATGAGTAGGAGATCATTATACACTTCAACAACAATACTATATGAAGATGTAGTCTGATGGAAGTGGATATCTTCAACATAGAGAAGAGCTAATCCAATTCCAAATGATCAATGATGGACAGAATCAGCTACACCCAGAGACAAAACACTGGGAAATGAGCGTAAACTGTGAGCATTTTTTTGTTTTTCTCCCCAGGTTATTTTTACCTTCTGAATCCAATTCTTCCTTTGCAACAATAACAACAACAAAATTTGGTTCTGCACATATATATATTGTACCAAGGATATACTATAAGATATTTAATATGTATGGGAATGCCTGCCATCTAGGGGAGAGGTGGAGGGAAGGAGGGGAAACATTCAGAACAGAAGGGAGTACAAGGGATACTGTTGTAAAAAAATTACTTATGCTCATGTACTGTCAAAAAATGTTATAATTATAAAATTAATAAAAAACCTTAAAAGGAAATATTGTTATCATTATCTAGATCAATAATTAATGTTACAGAATTCAGAAATGTGATAACCTTCTGTTCTTGAATATTCTGAGTTTCTGTGACATTATTGTTTTTTAGTTCTTCCATCTTCTTGACCTCTCTTTTCCAGTCTGCTTTAGTCCTTGTTTTCTTTTCCTCCCCCAATAAATGTATTCCTTCTCCTAAGGTCCTCTTTTCTTCTATACTCTATCCTATGGTAATTTTTTCTATATTCTCACGAGCTTAATTACCTATTATCTTAATACAGATACTTCCCAAATCCACATCTGGAAATTCTAAATTATCCTCCCTGAACCTCAGACCCATATCTTCAACTGCCTTCTATGTATCTGATATTCCCCAGCAGGTCAAACTCAATTATGTCCGAGGCTGAATTCATCATCTTCCCTGCTAAGTAGGTACTTCTTAACTGCATCATTTCTATGATACCATTACTGTTTCAGCTACTTGGACTCTACTTCAGCCATTTTAGGCTTTTTCACCTCTCCCCTCTCACTTCTTATTGGTTTCTAATATCCTGTTGATCCTACTTGCATGTTTCTCTGACCCATCCACCTTCTTTCCATCACTACCCTAGGGTATAAAGGCCCTCAACTCTTCTGACTTTGACAACTGTAATAGCTTCCTGACTCATCTCCTTGTCTTTAGACTCCTTATCTTTTAATCTAATCATCACATAGCTAATAAAATAATTTCCCCAAGCCTGCCCTTGTCATGCTCCTACTCAAAACATTTATGTAGTTTTTAATGTGTCTAGAATAAATGCAAATTCCTTAAGCTGGCATTTAAATACCTCTAAATTTGGCCCCAATCTACCTTTCCTAACACATTTCATTCTACTCCTCTTCAAAACTTCAAGCCAAATTGTAGTTTCTATTTTTTTCCCTGAAGTTAACAAACTATATATAACCTTGATGCATTCATGCTGACTTTATTCCATGAATCGTTTTCTCTCCTCTATGAGAATTTAAATTTAATATAAAGTTTAGCTCAGGTGCTACTTACTACATATAATTTTCCTATTAAGAAAAGTGTTCCTTCCTTAAAATTTCCCAAAACACTGGCTTGAATTCTTTTTTCTTCTTTCTTAAGTGTGGTATCACTGAATTTTCTTAGTGATCATTCCCCATGTTTCTATGCATGAATAACAAGGCATCTAAGTTGAAGTTCACCATTGTCTTGTAAAGATCAGTAGCTATACTCCACTCCTTTTTTTTTCTTCTTCAGGTTTTTGATAAAAGTTTACTTATTTTCAACAATATTTTATCTTCCCAAATACTTGTAAAGATAGTTTTCAACATTCATTTTTGCAAGATTTTATGTTCCAAATTTATTCTCTTTCCCTCCTCCCTAATTCCCCATTCCCTAAGATAGCAAACAATTCAATTCACATTATACATTATACTCCACTCTAAAATAATTTTCCCATTTTCTTTGGTTTTATCCCATTTTATGATACTGAGCAGAGATATAGTAGTTAAAGTTTAGGTGTTTGTTTATGAAAAAGTACCTAAATATTTTATTTTCAGAATTGCTATGTTGCCAGCTACCAAACAGACATCTATATCAAAAATCTCTTTAATAGCGGTAAGTCAAACATTTATTAAATGTCTACTATATTTTGACATTGCTCTATAGAGCACTGTATTAAATGTTGGCCAAGTTGTATAAATCCTGGAATAAATTTTTCTTCAGAGGTCTAGAATTAGGTTTTTTGTTGGTGTTGCAACTAACAACTTGATAGTCTTTCATAGACACTAATTTTGAAAGGTATCCTTGTGTTTACATTAGAGTGCTATAAGCATGTGGAAAGAATACTGAATTTAGAGCTAGTTGGGCTCACTTTGTGTCCTTGCTGGGCATTTACCTTTTTTTCCCTCATCTTTAAAATGGAAATAAAATGGCCCAGTGATAAGACTACTGAGGCTGAAATCAAGAAGACCTGAGTTGAAGTTTGGTCTTAGACAAGTACTAACTGTGTGAACCTGAGCAAATAACTTCTCACTGCCTCAGTTTCCTCAACTATAAAAACAGGATAAGCATCTATGTTAGGGTTGTCGTGAGGATGAAATAAGGTATTTGTTAAGGATTTAGAACAATACCTACCTTAATAAATACTTATTCCTTTCCCTTCCCTTCCCTTCCCTTCCCTTCCCTTCCCTTCCCTTCCCTTCCCTTCCCTTCCCTTCCCTTCCCTTCCCTTCCCTTCCCTTCCCTTCCCTTCCCTTCCCCTTGCCTCCATCTTGCTCTCAAGAAATACATTTGAGTGATATCATCATGTATGCACCTAATTGGGAAAGGGAAAATTTTCAAAAGAAGGCTCCACAGGAAGATCTGATTCTAAAAGGGCAAAAACAAAAATTAAACAAAGGAATGTACAACCAAAGATACATGTGAAAGACTGTTGAACTCTTAGAATGTTAGACTAACTCAGAATGTGTAGAGGACATTAAATAACCAAAACTACTTTTGTACCAAATTATGGAAAAGACCTTTTGTCTGGAAACAGCTCCCCCCACCACCTTACTTCCTAAAATCTTATATTATATATATTTGATCAAAAGATCAAATCTTTTTTTTTTTTCCCCCCTGAGGCTGGGGTTAAGTGACTTGCCCAGGGTCACACAGCTAGAAAGTGTTAAGTGTCTGAGACCAAATTTGAACTCGGGTCCTCCTGAATTCAGGGCTGGTGCTCTATCTACTGCGCCACCTAGCTGCCCCCAAAAGATCAAATCTTGTAAGATATACCAGGGACCTAAAAAGTTGTTGAGTTCAACTTCTTTATTTAAGATATGAGGAAAAGTGAAGGCGAGAGAAGGGTCACACTCTTAGTGAATCTGTTTTAGAGCCCAGGTCTATCTAATTACAAGTGCAGTGTCCTGGCCACTCCAACATAACTCCTCTCACTAGCACAGACCTAGAGCTAGAAGGGAGACAGAAGAGCTTACTTAGTCCAACCCTCTTGTTTTACTGATGAGGGAATAGGCTAGGAGAAAATAACTTGTTTAATATCATACAGATCAAGAGCTTCCAAGGCAGTATGTGAAGGAAGGGTCTTTAGCTACAAGTTTTGCATTCTTTCTATTGCATCATGCTTCCACTGTGCATGTGCAGAATATTAATACTACAATGTGTGCCTCTGGGAGGCAAGGAATAATGTCACTCTTTTTTATTTATATATTCATTGTAGCAAGAACAGAGTAGACAGTTACATCCCTGAAATGTACTCCTTCCTCATTCTGCCTCTTGTAATACCCAGTCCCCATCAATGAAACCTTTGCTGACCTAATAGCTGTCCCCCAAATACTCTGTGGATACTTTACATTTAGTTATCTCTATACCACCTATGTCACAGATAAAATGTAAGGTCCTTAAGGACAGGGTCTATTTTGGTTTTGTCTTTATACTTCCAGTGATAAGGCAATGAATGATTGTTGATCAGTTTTCTTCTACGCTTTCTATTGTGTCTTTTTCTTTTTAACAAAGTATATGCTTCCTTTTCTGCATTAGAACCATGTGATGTCTACTGAATTGTATTTAGGAATCTGTTAAAATTTCAGGTTCATACATATATTGTATCTAAGATATATTTTAACATGTTTAACATGCCTACCATCTAGGGGAGGGAGTGCAGGGAGGGAAGGGAAAAGTTGAAACAGAAGTGAGTGCAAGGGACAATGTTGTAAAAATTACTCATGCACATGTTCTGTCAATAAAAAGCTATTTAAAAAATTTCAGGTTCATGTCCATCTATTATACTTACTTTATATACCTCACTTGTAGAAATCTGAGATTAGAAGTTTCCTTCTCAGTTTTGTTACAAGGCACCAAATCTGCTATTGTTCTCCTTTCTGTCTAATAGCCAGAATTTATCTCATGCCGGTTGCCTAGCTCAGTCTGTCTGTGTGTCTTCCCTCCCCACCCCCACTACCACCTGCCCAAACAAAAGCTTTTCTGTTAGGATGAGAAATCATCCCACCCTATATGCTCTTTTTATTATTAAATTTTATTTTTAATTTATAAAACAAGCATTTCTATAATGTACTACAATAAAAAGATGACTACATATGAAACTGCAAATCTACTATGCACAACTTGTCATTCCCTTCAAATATACAACTAAATGATCAATATTTTTCTTCTCTCTCTGCTACCCTAGAGAGAGTTACAATTAGACTCTCTGACACACTCTCTCTCTCTCATTGGAACTATACATATTCTATATGCTGCAGAACAGATTTTGTTAATTATGAGTTTTGCTATCTAACATGCTTGTGCTCGCTCTCTGTATAAATTTATATAATGTATATTTATATATGCACATAATTATGTGTGAACATATTTGTTCAACCTGTATATTCTTGCTAGAAGGGATCATAGAGTAAATATACTCCAACTCTCTTAGGTTTACAAGAAAGATAGTAGATAGAGAAAATGGATTTCAAATTAGGAAATCTAGGATTAAATCCCACCATCATTGGCTTTGTAAAGCCGAAAACTCAAAAGAAACGTGAACCACTGAGAAAAGTGTGAGACCAAGCGAGGTCATGTGATTTGGCTAAATTCACATAAGTAATAAACAGTGAAGGTCCTTGGTGTGAAATCCAATATTTCTTTACTATACCCCACTAGCTTCCTATTTGTTCTTTGTGAAGAACCAGTCTAGCTTTCTCAGCAGTAAATGGGACCTACACAAAAATTGAACATATATCAGGATATAAAAATCTCAAATTCAAAGGCAGAAATAGTCAATGAATCTTTTTGAGATCATGATGCAAACATATTACATCTAATAAAGGGCCAGGGAAAAATAGACTAAAATTTATTTGGAAACGAAATAATCTAATCCTAAAGAATGAGTGGGTATGGGGCAGCTAGTTGGTGTAGTGGATAGAGCCCCAGCCCTGAAGTCAGAAGGACCTGAGTTCAAATTTGGCCTCAGACACTTAACACTTCCTGGCTGGGTGAGCCTGAGCAAGTCACTTAACTCCAATTGCCTCAGGGGAAAAAAAGGGTGGATGAAAAAATAAATCATAGATACAATTCATTATTTTATCCAAAAGAAAAACACTAATGAGACAACATACCAAAATTTATGGGATGTAGCCAAAGCAATTCTTTGGGGAAATTTTATATCTCTAGATGCTGACTTGCATAAAACAGGAAAGAAAAAAAAATCAATGAATTAGGCATAAAACTAAAAAAGCTAGAAAAAGAACAAATTAACCCCCCCAATTAAATATCAAATTTGAAATTCTGAAAATAAAAGGGGAGATCAATAGTTTTCTTTCAATTTCATTAAACTAATAAACAAAAAAATAAGTTTGTTTTAGGAAAAAAATTAACAAAATAGATAAAATTTTAGTTTAATTGATTAGAAATAGGAAAGAAGAGAAAATCAAATTGTTAGTATCAAAAATGAAAAGGCAGAATTTTCTACTAATGAAGGGGGAATCAGAGTAATAAGTAGGAGCTATTTTGCCCAACTATATGCAAATAAATCTGATAATCTAAGTGAAATGGTTGAAAAACTTACAAAAATGTAGATTGTCCAGATTAACATTGGAGGATATAAATTCCTTAAATAGTCCCATTTTAGGGAAAAAAAGTTGAATAAGCTATTAATCAGCTTCCTTAAAAAAAATCCCCAGGCTAGATGGATTAACATGTGAATTCTACCAAACATTTAAAGAACAATTAATTCCAATATTATACAAACTATTTGGAAAAATAGGGAAAGAAGGACCCCTACCAAATTCCTTTTATGACATAGATATGGTGCTGATACCTAAACCAGGTAAGATCACGACAAAGAGAGAAAATTATGGGCCAATTTCCCTAATAAATATTTATGCAAAAATCTTATGTAAATTTTAGCAAAAAGATTACAGCAAATTATCCCCAGTTCAATATACCATAACCAAGTAAGATTCATGCCAGGAATGCAAGACTAGTTCAATACTGGGAAAACTATTAGCATTACTTACTATATCAATAACCAAACTAACAGAAATCATGATTATCTCAATATGCACAGAAAAAGCATTTGACAAAATCCAATACCCATTCCTATTAAAAACACTAGAGGAGTTGTGTGACCCTGGGCAAGTCATTTAACATCAATTGCCTCAGCAAAACAAACAACAAAAATAACAACCAAAAAAAAAAAAAAAGAAAAGAAAAGGAAAAAAAAATGAAAAAAAAATGAAAAAAAATGAAAAAAAAAATACTAGAGAGAATAGAAACAAATGGAGTTTTCCTTAAAATGATGAGTAGCATCTACTTAAAGCCATCAAGCATCATATGTAATGGGACAAATTAGAACCATTCCCAATGACATATGGGGTGAAACAAGGTTGCCCATTATCACCATTACTATTCAATACTGTATTAGAAATATTAGCTTTAGCAATAAGAGAAGAAAAAAAAATTAAAGGAATTAGAGTAGGGGATGAGGAAATCAAATTATTACTCTTTGCAAATAATATGATGGTATACTTGGAGAAATCTAGAGAATCAACAAAAAACCTACTAGAAATAATTCACAACTTTAGCAAAGTTGCAGGATACAAAATAAATCCATATAAATCATTAACATTTCTATGTTACCAACAAAGTCCAGCAGCAAAAGATACCAAGAGAAATTCCATTTAAAATTATGTAGATAATATAAAATATATGGGAGTCTACCGGCTAAGAGAGTCAGGAATTATATGAATACAATTATAAAACACTTTCCACACAAAGTCAGATATAATCAACTGGAATATCAAGTGTTCATGGGTAGGCTGAGCTAATATAATAAAAATAATAATTCTACCTAAATTAACCTACTTGTTCAGTGTCATACCAATCAAGCTTTCAAGAAATTATTTTACAGAGCTAGAAAAAAAATTAAAGTTCATCTGGAAGAAGAAAAGATCAAGAATTTCTAGGAAAATAATGAAAAAATGCAAATGAAGGTGGCTCAACTCTACCAGACATAAAACTACATTATAAAGCAGTGGTCATCAAAACTGTTTGGCACTGGCTAAGAAATAGAGTAACTCATTAGTGGAATAGCTTAGGTTCACAAGACACAATAATCAATGACTTTGGTAATCTAATGTCTGATAAATGCAAAGAGCTCAGCTTCTGGGATGAGAACTCACTATTTAATAAAAAATTGCTGGGAAAATTAAAAATTAATATGGCAGAAACTAGGCATTGATCCATACCTAATATCCTATACCAAGACAAGGTTGAAATGGGTTCATGATTTAAACATAAAGAGTGATACTATAAGCAAATAAGAAAAACAAAGTATAGTTTACTTTTCAGATTTGTAGAGAAGGAAGGAATTTGTGGAAGGAACTAGAGTACATTATGGAATGCAAAATGGATAATTTTGATAAATTAAAAAGTGTACAAAAAAAACCAATGCAGACAAGATTAGAAAGGAAGCAGTAAACTGGGGGAAATTTTTTTTTGTTTTTTAACAATCAAGGGTTCTGATAAAGACCTCATTTCTAAAATTGTATATTGAGAACTGATTCAAATTTATAAGAATATTAGTCATTCTCCATGATCAAAGGATATAAACAGACAATTTTCAGATGAAGAAGTAAAAACCATTTCTAATGCTCTTAAACACTATTGATCAGAGAAATGCAAATTAAGACAACTCTGAGATACCACTACATACTCTTGATTGGTTAAGATGACAGGAAAAGATAATGATGAATATTGGAGGGAATGTGGGGAAAACTGGGATACTAATACATTGTTGGTAGAGTTGTGAACTGATTCTGAAGAGCAATTTGGAAGTATATCCAAAAGACTATCAAAATATACATATCCTTTAATCTAGCAGTGTTTCTACTGGGCTTGTATCCCAAAAAATATCTTAAAGGAGGGAAAGAGACCCACATGTGCAAAAATTAAAGTGGACACAAACTGGAAACTGAGTGGATGCCAATCAATTGGAGAATGGCTAAATGAGTTGTGGTATTTGAATATTATGGAATATTATTGTTCTGTAAGAAGTGACCAGCAGAATGATTTCAGAGAGCCCTGGAGAGATTACAGGAACTGATACTAAATGAAGCGAGTGGAACCAAGAGAATCAAGAACCAAAAGAACACTGTACAATAACAGCAATTATATGATGATCAATTCTGATGGATGTGGCTCTTTTAACAATGAAAAGATTCAGTCCAGTTCCAATAGTCTTGTGATGAAGAGAGCATTCTAAACCCAGAAAGAAACTGTGGAGACTGAGTGTGGATCACAATATAATATTTAAATTTTTGTTGTTATTTGCTTGAATTTTCTTTCTTATTTCTTTCTTCCTTTTTGATCTGATTGCATGTATTTAACACATTGGATTACTTGCCATCTAGGAGAGACGGTTGGGGGGAAGAGTGGGAGAAAAAAAATTCCAAACACAAGGTTTTACAAGGGCAAATGTTGAAAACTATACATATGCTTTGAAAATAAAAAGATTTTTTTAAAAAATCTAGTCTTCTGTTATATGCTATATGGTCATGAAATCAACTTCTGTTCTCTGACATCACCAACATGAATTAACTTCTCATTTCCCATATTGTTCTTTCTCCTCTGAATATTAATGATGACCTATCCAGAAGACATGAAAACACATCATCTGCCATCAAGTCTTTACTTTTCTAACCAGGACTTCAAAGTCATTAGAGACATAGTCTAAATTTCTTTTCAAAGTATAATTAATTTCCATGGATATAGGCAAAAGTGAGTGAGTCTGGAAAGAGCATTCTTTATGATAAAAGGTGTATTAGTCTAGAAGACAATATTAATTACAACAAAATCTGCTCTACATTCTTTGTGTATACTATTTGTGTAGAGTCATCAACCAGAATTATTGTCACACAAATTCAAATGATAACATTCATATTAGAACAATTTTTTGAATGCTGACTTTTGAATTAAAAGACCTATCTTGTTTTAGTTTTTCAAAAGAATAGAGAATATATAATTCCATATTATATACACATGTTATTAGGGGCTTCAATAAATTATTTGCTTATTCTGAAAATGATTCTGATGGAACCAAAGGTGATGTTAAGTTACCCAGATTCTCCTCAAATGTTTGCATCTAATTGATACATATTTGGAGAGGAATTGGCATCTTCCATACAAAAACGATTTGGTATTCTTTATTTCCTCAAGAAAAAATCCAATTCAGTCCAATTCAACTCAATGTATTCAATAAATAATTATTAAGCATTTGTTATTCATTAAATTCTATTTTATAATGAGAATATAAATATGTAGAGATGACACAGATCCAGAGCTTAAGAAATTTATAAACTACACATACATTCATAACAAAGCAATTAAGTTTTCTAAAAGTTTTATATTTTTCTCATTTGATCTGCTAATTAGTGTATGCTAAATATTTCTGATTATATACAACTACTAGTTAAAAAGGAGGGCTTGTATTATCATGCCAATAATTATGGTTGCAATTTTTAGAAAAAATAATACATTAGAAAAGGACAAAATAAAGATTAAGTAATATTTGATCCAAGTGTCTATAAGGAGTCACTGGGCTTTGTTTTTTAGGAGAGTTATAAGGTTAGATTTATCCTTTAAGAAAATCAGTTTGACTTTTGCTAGAAATGTCATCCACATCTAGAGAAAGAAAAATGAAATCTGAATGCAGATTGAGGCATGCTATTTTTCACTTTTTGTTTTGTTTTCTTCCTTTCTTGTGGTTTCCTTTCATTCAGATTCTTCTTTTAACATCACTAATATGGAAATGTTGTTTGTCCTTTGTTTTTGAAGAGAGTCATGACATCAGGGAGGTGATGATATAATGTGCAAGTGAATTGGATTTAAGTGAGGGAGGGGCTGGACAAGGTCACCTGCCTCACTTTCCTCTCCCTGAACAGAGATCAGGATGACTGGAGATGAAATGGAAGACTGTGGCCTTTTTAAGCTAAGGTCTCCAACAAGAACAATTTGACCCACTCAGTGATTAAGGCTAGTTAGCTTTTGAGGCAAAGAATCTCCTCTTTCATCTAGTCCAAAAAAAATCTAAATAAATAAATGAGCAGATGAATCTGGGAGGGGAAGAGTCTCAGAGTTTCTGGCCAAAGCAAAAATGACATTATTTACATTCAATGTGAATCAATCAGGAGTCAAACAATGATCAAATGGGGTTTGCCCTGGTATCTATAGGTGGCCAATTAATAGCCTATATTGGGTTGCTTGCTGTCTTGCAAAGTGGGGGAGGAAGAGTGGGAGGGGAAAAACATTTGGAATTCATTCAAAATGAATGTTGAAGACTATCTTTACTTGTATTTAAATAAAAAGAAAATGACTTTGATAACTGTGTATGAATAGGATAATTGAAGGAAACTTGAGGCCAGGAAACCGATAGGAAGCTACTGAAATGGTCCTGAACTAGGGTGGTGGTTATGTGAATAGAGAAAGAAGGACAGATGCCACAGGTTTTATGGAAGGAGATATGAAAAGCTTTGGCAACTGACTGGATAGAAAACCAAGTATCATAATGATTCAGTGACTTGCCACTTGGCTAGTAAGCATCCAAGACACGTATTCCCAGTTCAGCTCTCTCTCTCATACCTCAAGGCCTCAAACAAATATATTTAGCTGCAAAGAAGAAGTCTGAGTAAGTATGGTGAGAAAATGAGGAGAGATCACTTTTATTTGGTGTGGAAAGTAAGTGTGGAGGACACAGACAAGTAAGTCTTCTAGTAGGAATTAGGCACATAAACTAGACTTTGTAGGAAAAGATAAGTGGACTGAATTGAAGGACAATGTATTCCAAGAAGAGGGAAAAGCATGAATAACTGCTTAGTAGGAAAAGGCAATTATAAGAAACTGGAACAAATTGTTCGTATCATTTTAAGAACAAACAGATGAAATCTAATAAGTTTTGTTAATTATTGGCAAACCTTGCTTCTGTGTGACTGATTTTTTAAAAGAATTTTCTCTTTTCTGCAAATAATAATAATTTCCTTCAATAATAACAGAAATGCATTGCTTGCTGTTTTCTATTACTGGTGAAACTTTGAAGTTACTCTATATCCAATAGATCTAGTGATCTAGATAAAGAAATGTACCAAATATTTTTTAACTGTTCATGATTCTCATAAATAAGTACCTTCACAGTTTTCTTAAATAGATTATTAAGGATATGCTTGGTGAATGTCTAGAAAGGAAATTTATGATTATAAAGAGACAGTATGGCTTCAAGGATAGGCCATCCCAGACGAATTACATTTGCTTTTTTTTTTTTTTTTTAATAGGATTACTGAATTAGTAGATGTAGTGAAGATGGACATAATTTACATAGATCTTAGCAAAACTTTTTATAAAAGCATCTCATACCATCCATGTGCAAAAGATGAGAGATGGATGGCCAAACTTGAGGAAAAACTGTTAATGATTCAGTGTCAACTTGGCAGATCTCTAGTGGAATACCTCAGAGATTTGTGTTTCCTCTAATCTATTTAACATTTTTATCAGTGACTTGAATAATAGCACATTATGTTATTTAAGATTATTATTCTATTTAAGACTTGCTTTTAAGATTTTTAGATCTCTTTCTCTCTCACAAATATACACACACACATACACATGCACACACACAACACATCTTTCTTAAGAATCAGAATAAGCTAAAAGGAATAATGGGCTTCCTCAAAGGTGGCAAGTTTTCTCTTAGAGGTCTTTATAAGGCTGGTCAACTGCTTTTGAAGCCATTTTCTCTCTGTGTATGGGTTGGACTAGATGTCTTCTTTGGTTCTTCTGAACTCTCTGATTTTGCAATTCTTTGATTCTACCATGTCTGTCAGAGCATTCAAAAATAGAATTTTTAAAAGGATAGAAAAAAACTTTAATATTGTCTAAATTACATACAGATGATCAGTCTTTCTTTTTTTCCCTCTATGAAAAAATAGGAAAAAAATCATGTTTAGCTTTTATAGTGATTTCATTATAGTTTTTTTGATTTGTGATATTATTTTTCATCAATCCAATGACTATATTTTCACCTGTTTGTACCCTTTGTTAGCTAACACAGACATGCTAAGTAAACAACAGGGAGCCAATCAGAAGCTTTAAATGGATTATTAATAAGCTTGTTTCTAAGGCATGTAAAATAGAAATTGAAAGAATCTATTTTTCCTGAAAAGAAATCACAAAATGAAAACTTTCAAGAATATTATAGCCAAATCCTTCAGCTCCCAGCCAGAAAGGCAATTCAAATATCAAGGAACCATAGTCAGGATCAAACAAGATTCAGCAGCTTCCAAGTTAAAGGAGTAGAAGGCTTGGGATATTCTGGAGGGCAAAAGAGCTAGGATTACAACCAAGAATCACATACCCAGCAAAACTGTGGATAATCCTTAAGGGAGGGGGAATGGACATTTAATGAAATAAAGAACTTCCAAATATTCCTGATGAAAAGACGAAAGCTGAATAGAAAATCAGACATTCAAAAATGGAAGAATAAAAAGGGACTCAATGGAAATTAAACTGTATTCCTATGTGAAAGATGATATATAAAATGTGTGTGTGTGTGTATAAAATTCCTGTGGACTTAGGTTTATTATGACAGAAGGAGTCTGCATAGACAGAGGGAACAGTTGTAAGTTGGTTATGTTGGAATGATCTGAAAATTAAAAAAAAAAAAAAGACTATGGGGTAAGAAAGAAGGATGAAGAGAGGTAAAATGGGATACATTTTCTCACACAAAAGAGGTATTCAAGGAAAAGCTTTTATTGTAGAGGAGAAAATGTGGATGGGGGTGGTGGCGAGTGCGCGCGCGCGTGTGCTCTCTCTCTCTCTCTCTCTCTCTCTCTCTCTCTCTCTCTCTCTCTCTCTCTCTCTCTCTCTCTCTATATCTTTGCTGGGTACAGAAATGTATCTTATCCAATATGAAGATAAGAGGGAAACTGGATAAGAGATATGGGGCAGGAGATAATAAGGAAAGAACAGATTAGGGATGGCAGTGGTCAGAAATAAGACAGACTCTTGAAGGATAAGAAAAAAAAGAGAGAGACAAATAAACAGGAAAATTTCATGGATGGAATGCAGAGTCGGTGATCATAAATGTGAATATAAAATGGATAAGCTAACTCATACAATAGCAACAGAGAGCATAATGGACTGGAAACCAGAATCCAACCATACATTATGTACAAGACATGCACTTGGGACAGAAAGACAGAGCTGAAATGAAAGGTTGGAGCAGAATCTATTATGCTTCAGCTGAAGTGAAGAGGACAGAAGTGGCAATCATCAGCTCAGACAAAGAAAAAACAAAATTAGACCTAATTGAAAGAGATAATCAGGGAAACTACATTTTGCTTAAAGGTATCATAGATAATGAAATAATATCAAAAAGTTTACAGCAAGCTTTTCTGATAAAAGCTTTAGTTCTCAAATATATAGGGAACTGGGCCAAATTTATAAAAATAAAAAAAAAGTCATTCCCCCAATTGAATGGTCAAATTATATGAACACGTAATTTTTCAGAAAAAAAGAAATCAAAGCTATCTATAGCCACATAAAAAAACTCTAAATTACTATTTATTAGAGAAAGTCAAGTTAAAACAACTCTGAAGTACCACCTCATACCTATCAAAAATGACAAATGCTGAAGAGGATAAAAGAAAAATGATACCCTAATGAAGTATTGAAAGATTAGTGAACTGGCTCAATCATTTTGGAGAACAATTTGGAACTACATCCAAAGGGCTATAAAATTGTGTATAACTTTGATCCGGTAATAATGTTATTAGATCTAGATCCCAAACAGTAGACATTGGGAGAGGGACACTCTGAAATGAGTGAAGTTCCAAGAAACATTTATTATAACACTGTGACTAACAAGATGAATAATGTCAGGAGAAGAAAAAAACAGATAATGCAAATCACCTAGTTGCTTCCTTAGGAAGCTCCTTTTTCTCTTTAAAAAATAAAATTTGGAACAATATATTCAATTTTTAAAAATTTATTTAAAATAATATTTTTCAAATGTGCCGCTGATGTGTAATATTATCAAAAAACCTAGCAAAGACATTTCAGTTCTGTTTTCATGCGTCAAGCATTTTAAAATGTCAAGAACCACTACACGCTGTGTTTCCTAAATTGGATTTAAGAAACAATTTCATACTCTGTCAATCAGCCTTATGGAGATGCAAAGGTAGAACTGCCACAGTTCGCATGAAATAAAGCTTTCATCCTTATAACAATGCCTTACAGATACTTCATCACCATACACAATTACCATGACGACTTCTTTGACAAGCCTTCTGAAATCCTCATAAAATTGGAGTCTATACACTTATAAGATTCTTTTTACCCCTTGCATAATTTTTTAGGAAAGAAATTTGTGTCATAAAACTTTTCTTGTTCTTTCTTCATTTCAAAAGTCTTTTGCATACTTCATTGCTAAAATCTGTCATGAATAACACCTAGTTAGAATCCAGTTAAAACTTGTTATAATTTCAATTCAATCTGAACCAATTGAGTCAACGAAGTAGGACTGTCCTGGGCCAACCCTTTAGGAAGGCAGTTTATTTGGGGAGTCTCTTCATCCTCCTTTTCTTAACAACTCCCCATATATGTAGTATCCACATGCTATCCCACTAATCCCTGAGATGGCATCTCATTCAGTGTACATCCTAGTGATGATGTCTGAGTCTCAAGATATGGTAGAAAGTTAAGACTAGTTAGCTGTCTACTTCTGGACTTTAGAGCATGTATAAAACTTTTTTTTTACACACTTAGTAATTGTAACCCTACCAATGGCTCTTCTCAGCAGTTTTGTCCTGGCTATCTGTCCTCTTAGAAGCTGATTATTACTAAGATGCTGTGGGCAGCCTAGGAGAAAGGCACACAATACACATCCCAGGAAACTTAGGAATCCAGAATGTTGTCTATATGAAAACAAAACCCATTTTCTTATTCCCAAATGACTCACTCTATTAGTGGCTCAATTTTTCTCACATATTTTTAGGGCAAGTAGGAGTTATTTCAGGATATAACTACCTTCTCTTTGTCACTGCTAATATCTGTGTTTCTATCTTCTTTTTATTCTGATGTCCATCCATGAAGTTTACAAGAACTATCAAAGGCAGCACTTCATGATAAATATTTAGGGTAGAGCATCCTTTCAGAAGGACATTGCTGATGACCCTGGTATGGGTGAAATGATCAACTAGTTTCCCATGTCCAGGGATTAATTAATGATACCTACGGGGTCTTTCCCATTTCCATGATTAAATTTTACTGATTAAAAAGCAGCACACTATCTAGTGTCTATTACATGTCACCAATGTTAGGAAAAGGTTTATTTTGCTTGAACAAGTCTTAAAGAAATTAAAAGGGCTGCTCTTATTTAATGCAAATAACAAATATTAAGATGTCCATACATCACTAATTTTATTATCTGACTAGACAGAATTTACTCATTTTTCCTATCATATATTTTTCTATTAATGATATTGTAATAATTAACATTTCTATAACATTTACTATGTGCCAGGCACTATGCTAAGCACTTGATAATTTCATATCTCATTTTATCCTCACAACAATTCTGGTAGGTAGATGCTATTATCTTCCTCATTTCAAAGACAAGGAAACTGAGGCAAACAGAGGTCAAATGAATTGCTCAGACTCATACAGTTACTAAGTATCTTGAGGCCACATTCAAATCCAGATTTTTCTGACTTTAGGACCAGTGATGAAATGAGGGAAAGAAGAAGGAGCATATTTTTAAAAAGGAACCTATTATCTATTGAAGTATACTCCAGAT
Source organism: Sminthopsis crassicaudata (assembly GCF_048593235.1). Classification (NCBI taxonomy): domain Eukaryota; kingdom Metazoa; phylum Chordata; class Mammalia; order Dasyuromorphia; family Dasyuridae; genus Sminthopsis; species Sminthopsis crassicaudata. The sequence goes on from NC_133621.1 coordinate 129,190,560, forward strand.
AGAAATAAAAAGAATTTAGGACTGGGAACAAAGGAAGGAAAACACATAAATAGGCGTTTTGCTATGGCTCTCCTACTATGGCTATGGCTTCTCCTAAAGGGAAGCAATGAGTTCATTCAAAGTTACTATTACATTGAAATATCTCAGTGGCACATGTGAAATGAATAAATTATGATTAAAAGTCAATACAATTTATGTATTTTTAGCACTAATAAGAAATACTCAATATCATACACCTGATGAGTTATTTATTTTAGAGACATTACTTCTTTGTAGATCTCTGGGGTACTATTTAGTTCATAGGAAGTGTGAGTTTACTAACTGGACCTTAGTGGCCAGAGAGAATTCAGTGTAACCTCCTCCCATTCTACCCTGAAATGAGTGATTTAATTGTCTTCTTCCCACAGCTTAAGTCACATAATAAGAAGTGCAAAACTTAGGTTAAAACAAACAAACAAACAAACAAAAACAAACCATTTTGAATGGAAATTAAAAAAATTTTTATTACATCTTCCTTACTTTCATAAATAGGGTATCCTGAACCTTTTATTGATGGCACAATGTCACTGTTATGACCTTCAGTTACTATATTAAGTTTAATTTAATTTTCTTTTCCCTGTCTTCCTGTTGGCCTATCAGCTGCCTCTTACAGCTCTTTCTCTTTTTGCTATCAGAAATCAGATTATCAAGGAGTCAGAACTCTGTCTAAATTAAGAGGCAATAAACTCTGATCTATGGCCTAAATCACGTCATCTTCCCCTAATAAAGTGTATCTCTCTAAGGCTTCATAATGGTAATTTCAATAATTCAAAAGTCTTTCTGGAGAGAATGAGAGGGGACAGGAAAGACAATTCCCTCCTCAACCCCAACCCCCAATTTCAGATTCTGCTTTTTATAGTCAAGGTTGTCAGAAATCATAGTAAAGTTGAAAAAGACTAATAGTGCTGGGGGGGTTATATTTCTATTAAAAATTAACAAAATCAAACAGTTACTACTTGTCTGCTTTGAAAGGATATGTTGGCATTATTTTTAAAGAGTATTTTGCATGTCTTGGATGACAATCCTACCTAAATATATGATGATGGCTTTAAAAATATGTGTGTACATACATATACAAGTATATGTTTATGTATTTTATATGTATATGCATGTGTATTGTTTTTCATAAGTAAAAATAACCCCAGAAAGTCTACTTATTCAAGGCAATGGGGAAAGTTTTTTTTTTTTTTAAAGGTGAAAATGATTCACCCTGTATATCTTAAAGTAATCTTATGTCTTATAAAGTAGATTCAAAGCTTACCAACGGGTTCAATACAGTCTTCACCCTAGAAAAAAACTCACCTCTGTGAATGGAATACATTTTTTCAGCAAGTCCCAATCATTGCTACTCTACTCTTACTTATTCTCATCTCTGTTTGTTTGTTTTTTTCTTTTTAAGGTTTATGAATTTCTACACTAAATGACTTGTGTGTATACTCAATCTTTTAAAAGTTTCTGTTCCAGATAAGAGTAAGGTTCATTTGATGTCTATTTCACTCACTCCTTCCTCTATGTTTACATATCCCAATTATGAGAGAGAATAAGCCCCAACCTCTTCTTCCTTCTGTTATATTCTTTTACTCTTCTTTCTCTTTCCTCTACTAAAAATCCTGAGAGCAAAAACAATCCACCCCCAGGTCCTGTTTTTCTTAATATACTTTTCCCTTAATACCATTTGAAAACTTTGAAAACAAAAAAGTTCTGAAGAGAGACTTGTTTCTTCTCTTTAGCCCCTAGTTATTCATATAAATTTACTTCCCCAAGTTCCTATAAACTGTTGTATTTGCATTTCAAAGTTCATACTCAGCTCTGTTTACCAGAGGTTTAAGTTTACCAGGAATGCTAGAAAGATTTCTCTTCCATTACAACATCTATTTCTTTTCATTTAAATTTATACTCAACTTGCAGGGCCCATTACTTTTTATCATAAACCTTACTGTTTGCCTTTTGGAATACTGTATTCCAAGATCTTTGGCTTTTAGTAAACCCTATCAACTCTTGTGTCATCCTTCCTGACTGTGCTACTTGCACCAATTCTTTTTGGATGACTAAATTATTTATTCTTTGATGCAGAGGCTCTGAATGTTGGCTGTGACATTCCTGGGATGTTTCCCTTACAGTTCCTTTTAGTAGGTGATTTGTGGGTTTTTTTTCCTAAATTTGTTCTTTTATTCTAATAGATCTGGGAAGGTTTCTTTGATTTCTTAAAATAAAGTGTTCAGGTATTTTTTAAAAATTGGTTTTCACAGAGTCCAATGATTCTTAAACTATCTCTCCATTATTAATCATCTCAATTAATTTATCTATTTTCTAAATCAGTCTTTTTAAATATTAAAGCTCAGTTTTTAATTTTAAAATTTTGCTCTAACATTTCTTAATGTCTCATGGTCACTAATTTCTGTCTGGTTTGTTCTAGTTCTCAGGTATTTTATTTCTTAGATAAATTTTACTACTTTCTTTTTAAAGCTAATTATTCTTTTCCTATTTTTTTTCCTTTTGTGCTATTATTTCTTTCCTTTTTTTGGGGGGGGAATACTTCAATTCTTTTGAAATTCATGCACTCTTAGTGGAAAATCTACTTTTCCCCTTGAGACTCTGTGGTCATCACAGGATTAGATATGCAATAAATTTTTATGCTAAATGCTATTGTTTTTAATTTTCTCATCTCTTTAAATTTAGTTCCCAAACTGGGACTTTGTGCCAGGAGCAGTCTTTGCCTCTGCTATACTTTAGGGTGGAATGGTCAGTCTTGCTTGGTCTCACCATGCCTCCAGCACCCACGGTTTGCCCCATGGCGGATCTTTGAGATTCACTGGATCTTCATGGCATTTTGAGACAGTGTGTTAACAGGGAGCTCAGAGCACCTGAATTTGATTTGTCTCACTCTAAGTGCTATCTTTATAGAATCACAACCACATACTGTCTGCTTCATCTTCCTGGATTTGGTGGAACCAACTAGAATGTCTTTAGTCCTTCTTTGTATGACAGTACTTAGAACGCCAGGAAAATTACCTTTATTTTACATTCATGATTCTCTTACTGCTTCCTAGAATAGCATTAGTTTTTTTTATTGTGTGTATAATAGCCATATTGTGCTATTGAATCGTAGTGACTTCCTACATTTTTTTAAAAGAAAAACTACTATAATGCTTCCTCCATTATGTATCTATAAAATTCAAATTTAAAAACTAATTAGAAAAATGTATATTTATGGCTAAAAATTTCATCAATCATTTAAGATTTAGTTTGTTCTAATATATCAAGGTCTTTTTGGAAGATGGTTCTGTGATTCAATGCATTAGCTGATTTGCAAGCTTTTGTCTACAAATTTAATATGTTTCCTATACCTTCATCCAAGTCATTAATAAAAATATTGAAACAGTAAGGACTGAGGACAAATTTCTAGGGGCACTCCATTAGAAGCTATACTCCAAACTGACATCAATGTATTATGATTACTCCTTGGGTCCAGCCTTCCAAACAGTGCTCATTCCATACAATTGTACTATTATCTAGCTCACATTTCTCCATTTAGGACATAAAACTGATCCACCAGTGTGAGACTAATCTGCTATAACCTAACCTTAACAAAGTCAAACTGGTTTTCACTGAACCAAGTTTGCCTTCTGGAATGTTCATGACAAAAATCAAGCTCATTAGCATACAGCTTTCAGATTCATCTTCATCCACAGTTTCAAACTAGAACAACATTTACTTTCTTCTAATCCTATGTTATTTTTCTTGTCCTTTCAAAGCTCAGTGAAACATCATTTTAAGTTCAGCAGTTACCTCTACATTTTCTTTCAATATTGTTGGATATGGTTCTTTTAGGCCTAATTCCCTCAATTCATTGAGAATAACTAGTTGTTCCTTTAGCATTTTCTCCTTCTGCAAATTTAATACCTCTCCACTCAACTCAATTTGATTCAATAAACATTTATGAAGCATCCATGATTCTATAAATCATTACAGAAAAATTAGCCATATTAGAAATACAAATCTATTTTGTTACTCACTAATAAAATCCACATTCACAGACATTAGATATTACAGCTGAAAGAAAAGTTCAAGAGTGTTGTTTATCCCTGTCATTTTGTTAGTGAGAAAACTAGGTTATGTCACTAAGAAAGTTATGCCTATTGTTCCCTATTGGAATATTAGATAATACACATGCATTTAAATTATGTATCTGCTTCTAGCAAAGTACTCTGCCAAAAGAAATGCTTAATAGATGATTGCTAAATCAATGAATTTACTGAATAGAAACTGTAGGGAATTACCAGGGGAAAACCAAACAAACAAACAAAACAAAATCCCCACTACATGGTGGTCATAAATTTACCCAATATCTATATGTTGTAACATAGAGATTTTGTTACAAAACACGTAATGGAACTTTTAAAATTTACTAAGTCATGCAATTCACATTTGGGGACTAAGCACAACTTTAAAATACTCTGAGGACCATTGTATCAGAGTTGAAAAGGGCCTGGACTTCAGCAGTTATCCAGTCCAACCATTTCATTTTACAGAAAAGAAAAATGAAGCCCAGGAAAGGGCTAAGTGTTTTGCTGAGGACTGTGTGGGTAGTTAAGACTCAGAGGCAACATTTGAATCCAGATCCTCTGGTTCCAGAACTGTTATTCTTTCCATCATTTTATACTTCAAACATTTTTTTTTTTTTTTTAGTGTTTTACCAAAACACTTTGTTTTTATAGTTCTTTGAGTTACTTTTTCCTAGAATGTTCTTGACACAAAATGACTCAATGAAATTTGTTTATAAATACTGAAAGGACCTTATTCAGGATTGCTTCTGAATCTGTTCATGTCAAGATTTATTTCCTGAGGCTATGACATGGTACTCTATTACTAAAAAGCCTAAAACTACAACCATGATGACTGTCATTTGGACAGAATTTCAAACCAAAGGTTACGCTGTGTAGTGTTACCCCCACACTACAAAATCCATAAATTGGCTCCAGAAGTTTTTTTGAATGTCTAGCATGAAATTATACAGGTTCAGATTAAGTTTCTGCTCTAAAGGAAAAACAAGTTAATGACCACATAAGAGTCGTGTTGGCAGTAGTACTTTTTGTATATACTGAGCTTATTACAGGCATGAAACTGTGGTCAGTGAACATTTCCTCCGCTCTCCTAACAAGCTCCAACAGGAGACTTCTCAGACTTACTTTTGGCACATGAGGATTGAACTCTACGGCTCTGTGAATGGCCTCGACTGCATTCATCTCTGCCGTGCTCAGGCCTCGCCGCGACGCAGCCTCTGGGGAGAACCTGAAAGGCAGAGGGACAGACAGACACAATTCACTCGGGGCTGTCTAGAAAAACACGCAGAAAGATATATTTAGATACAGATATACAATCAAGGGCCCATGTAATCAAGCTGAGCCAATCACATATGCTCTCCAAACCTCCACAACAAATGGAACCTCTGAGTGATCCCTTAGATCAAGGCCAATGAAAACCCCAGCAGAAGCAGAAAGCGTGCTTGCATCTAATTAAGGCAGAAAGTAATTTCAAGCTGTCAATTTTCTCTCTCTAAATAACTAATCTAAATTTCCTACAAGGTACCTGCTTAGGTGGGGGATAGGGAGACTTACAGGGGCAGACGATGTAGGAAAAAGAGAAAATCATGTTACATTAGAGTGAGGATGTTAAAAACAGAACTGGGGAAAATTTGATGGTGGTCCCCAACCCAATGTCAGTGGCTGTGTTGGGAGTTAAGGTTGTTGCAGCATCAGCAGCAAGCGGGTCTGCTTTCAGCTGTACCGGCAGGGGGTGTGCATGCCCAAACTGTGGGCAAGTCATCTGCCCCAGTGAAGGAAAAAAAAACCAGACCATGCAATCTCTTTCTCACCTCACACCCCACGGCTAACTCCAGAGCTGTACTTGGCAGGCAGACACCACAGGGAAAGCTGTGACAACCCTAGCCCTGCCCTCCCAAGCTGGAGTCGCTGTGTAGGGAGAAAAGATGTTGCAGTAGGTACTGGCGATCTACAGGATAAAAAAAAAGAATGAAAGAAAATTACTTCGATCTTGAAGTGCACACACACTGAACAGCAAACCTTTCTGAGAGCAGGAAAAGAAAACAGCCTCTGCCCTATCTGCTTCCCCACTCTAGAGAGGACTGACTGAATCAGGAAAAGTGCAAGCCTCAGTGAACTGAAAAACAAGGATGCTGCTTTCTGGCACCTGCCAGTCATCCCTGAGTAGGTCACAGAAAGCCTGCCACACCCCCCTGCCTAAGAAACGTGAACGCACACCAGCAGGGACCCTAACGACCAAAAGGTAGGGCACTGGGTGGGAGGAGAGCAGGGTGCTGGTGCTTTGTGGGTCTGCACTGAAGAGGCCAAGAACGGGTGGCCCCGGGCCCTCTGCCGTACTCACTCAGGGTTTTCATCCAAACACTCTATATCTTGGACTGGTGCAAAAAATGAAATAAAGGAAGGCGTCTCATCCAAGTCCCAAGCAGGCCTTTTGGTGTCTACTGTCTGGCAGCCATCACTTGGGAGCTACTGACTTTGCTAAGTGTATATAAAGCCCACTTTAGGGACTCACACACACTTACAGCTCCCAAAGGAGACGGGTTCTGCTCAGCTAACAGTGAAAGAAAAGATCAGCAGACTTTGGAAAATGCATGCTCAGAAGCAGCAATCTCACAGACTAAGAGAAGCCTCTGGTGAAAAGGGCTCAGAGCAACCCCTCTTTGTAAGTCCAGTCAGGCACTTTGCTTAGCAGAAGTTATGATTCACTTACTTGTCAGAGACAGCTCTTGCTTTGAGCAATGCGGCTGTGTAGCATATTGTTGCCGATTTGGGTAAGCTTATATCTGTTGGGGAAAAAAGAAAGCAGGAACTCTTGTAAATTTTTGGAAACAGAGCAATTCTTTTTTAATTCACTGTTATTTTAATCATGCTACTCAAATATTAAATTATGATTAAATTCTATTTTAAGTTTAAAGATAGATTTAGACTGCTTTATGCAATGAACATATTCCTGAAATCAATCTTTTGCAAATTTGATATTTGAAAGGGAACTTGGTAGGAAACCTATTTTTGACTCTCTCTGCAAGAAAATCATCATCTAACTTATCTTTTGGAAATCTGGACTCTTCTGCATTTTTTTTAAAATAGTCTACACCTACAAATGAATTTAGATATTAAAGAAATAGAGAGAGGAAGTTATTCTCCCATTATTTTGAAAGACAAAAGTTCCTCAAAGCTTAAAGAAACATTTCACAAACAGCATTCTATTTGGAATTTAACATGAAAGATGTTGACCTGGAAAGCAGAATATTTTTTACTGTTCTTTTTTTTTTCTTTCAATATACATTGCTCAAAAAGGTTTTCCTTTGAATTTGTTTTTAATTAGTACAATAGAATCTCTGACTAGAAAGGACCTTATGGGTCTAGACTAAGTCAATCAATCAACATGTCTTTATTAAGAACTTATTATTCAAGCACAAAGAATAAAGTGATCCCTTGCTGCAATGAGTTTATGTTCTAATTGGGAAGACAAGAAATACATATAAATATATTCAGTATAATGTGTGTACATGAAACACACATATATGTATATATGTGTATATACAGGATAGAAATAAAAAGGTAACAATACAACTGGAGCATCAAACTCCAGCTGACAGAGTGCTAGGCTTAGAGTTAAGAAGGCTTGTGTTAAAATCCAGCCTTACACACTAACTTTGTGACTCTAGATGAATAGTCACTTAACCTTGTTTGTCTTAATGCACTGGAGAATAGCAAACCTTTCCAATATGCTTGTCAAGAAAACTTCAAACAGGGTACAAAGAAACAGATGTAACTGAAAAAAATTATCTTAACAACTACAAATCTATATAACTGGCATACCTGATTAAGAATTACCTTTATGTAATATTTGACAAATAATCAACTAGCTTCGCTAGACCTTAAAATGAGAAGGAATCTAGAATCTATTCAGATAGACCATCCCTCTTTGGAAGAATTCTGTTAGGAAGTTTTTACTTCTATATATCTTAAATTTCCTGCTTTTGAAACATCTATCTACTGAACCTAATTCTACTTTCCATTATGCACCCAAGAATACTCATTGTTCAGAAAATGGAAGGCATCTCTAAATATAATTTCTTTCTTCTACTTTTCTTTTGTTCATTTCTAACAAATATGATTTCCCCTCTTTGTCCAGAAAGTTCCCTTCAATTTCTACACAAAGACCTAGAGTGGGGGAAAAAAAAGGTAAAAGCCAATCTACATTCAGCTTAAACCAAAGTATTTAGGAAATGATGAAGGAATATTAGATGTTGGGGGACTGTTTTGTCTTTCTTAACTTGCACAATTACCCTGTGCAAAGCAACAAACTATTGAATTTCCTGGTTTCTGATCACAAATTGTTAACAACTTGAGGCATACAGTTTATTTTGAAATTTGGGGTTTGATAAGAAATAATGCTAAATAGTAAAATTCTATCCTTGTCAATTTTCAGCAATTCAGTTACAATTGAGTACTCACCATATAAGGCTCTGTGCTTATCCTCTGGTTACTAAGGGAATAAGGACAACTTGCTAGGAAGTTGTCAATAAAATATTAATAACAATTCATTTATACAGCCCTTTCAAATTTGGAAAGCATTTTTCTCCAAATGTCTCTGAGGTAGTGAATGCCCAAGTGATGAACAAATAAGACTTGAGAAGTTAACGAACTTGAACTTTTAAAAATAGAGCTAGCCATTGCTTATACCACATGGCCTCTCATTCAGCTAAACTGGAAAAATTTGTCTCCATGGCTTTTTTCCCCTTGTCTTCTCACCCCCTTCTCCATTTTGCCTTAGTCCTCTTTCCAAAGATACGATGATCTCTAATTGCCAAAGCTGATGGCCTGTTCTCCATCCTCCTCCTTGACTTATCAACAGCATTTCTCACAATTGACTATTTACCCTTGATTGATCTTTCTGAGATAGTATTTTCTGCTGGTTTTTCTCTTACTTATTAGTTTCTTCTTTTTGAGTCTTTTTAAGTGATCCATGTCTTCTCCTCTGTAAGGGACCATTAGAAAGGTCAGGCATCGCAATTGAGATGTAAGTAGGCCAATGGTCTCTGAGGTCCCCGGAAGTGATTGGAGTTGAGTACAAAGGGACTTCCTTCATGGGTGGGACCTCCAGCCATGGCGGGAATCCTAAAATTTCACTCAGAAATTGAGTTAGGTTCAGGATGTAATTTCCATCATCGATTGGCTTGTGCCTGTGACCTCACAGACCCTATATAAGCTCAGAGGAGGAAGGATTCTCTTTTCCACGCTCTTTGACTGTGGGGAGCAATACTAAGAGGTCATAAAGTGAGGTGTAAACCATGTGAATAAAGTCTAAGCTTGTGTGCCAAAACTCTCGGGTGCTCTGCTGTGCTCAAACTGCGTCCGTATGAGATAGCAGCTGGAGGACTTCTGAGGACCCCCAAACAGAGGTAAGACTGATATTTACCAGAGTTTCTCTGATCAAGTCTAGGAATAAGGATTGATTAGCATTAGTTGAGTATGAGAATGGCATTTAACACTCCTCTAAGTGTGGATAGGCCCCAATAAGTTTTCCAGCATTCTCTTTTCTCTTTACTGTCTTGCGTTTGATTACCTCATCAGTTCCTCAGGATTTAATGATTACCTTCAAATGCTGACGTCTTCTTATCTATACAACCAACCTTAGTCTCTCCCTTAATCAGTTACCTACTGGACACTTCAATATGAATTACTTTTATTGATCTCAAAGGCAACGTGCCCAAAACAAACTTATTGCCCATCCCCCTCAGGACCTACTCTTCTGAAATTCACTATTTTTATGTTGAGATATCATTATTGAGCCAATCTTGTAGGCCGAAAACTTTGCTGTCATCCTCAAAGCCTACACCATCGCTCACCTCCTAATCTAACCAAATGCTATTTCTTGGCATTTCTACCTCCACCATGCCTCTCGCATCTGTCTCTTTCTCTTGAGTTACACATCCCTTATACGACTTCAGGCCTTCATAATCCTTCACTGTAGTTATTTTTGGAAACTTCTCACTGATCTCCCTTAACAAAAATCTTTTTAGTCTCCAGTCCACGACTGCTAAAGAGACTCTAGATGCAGGTACCTAATAGATGCTTGCTTATTTGATTAACTTACATGTGTGAAAAGTGAATGAGACAGATAAGCCAAGAACTATAGTGTGAAGCAGGAAAACTTTATGAAAGAGATGGTATTTAACCTAGACCTTGAAGGAAAGATAGGCAGAATTTCAATAGGTGGCTTAGAGAAGCATGGGCTGGAGTGGGGAATAGGACCAATTTAGCATATTGAAGGGATGATTACAACCAAACAACAACAAATAGAATCTTTGGTCTTTATTTTTTTCTGTTCCCTACAACTCTAATGTTTTTCGCTCTCTAAGGCTACACTTAATCTACTCTAATATGTCTTGTATATATCCATTTATGGACACACTGCCTCCCCCATTAGAATGTAAGATCCCTGTGGGCAGGGACTAGATTTTTGCTTTTTCTTTGTTTCCTCAACATTTAGCCCAGAACTTGGCATCTATTAAGAAATGCTAGCTAATTAGCTGAATGAATGTAGGGCACAGGAGACAAACCTGGAAAGGGAAGCTGGATTGGTTAAAGTAGGGCTTGAATCTAGGCTAAGGACATTATTCTATACTCAAAGAGAAGTGATAAAAATTGTGAAGTACAAGAGAGCCTGGGGTAGTAATAAACACAATACTGCAACCCCAAGTTTAGCAGGGTGAGACCAATGGTAATTGAAACTAAGCAAAAGCTTATGTAGCAGCATTTTGAGAAACAGAGCATTCCAAGTGATATTAGGAGCTGGGCCTTGTCTTTATAATGGTCAGTTAAGGTAGCCCGGCCCTGGTAGATTTGGGTTGGTCTGGGTTTGCTAAGTCACAGGTAATTCCTTAAGAAAAGGAATTCTTTCCTTCTTTTTTTCCCTCCCTTTGTGTTTCTAGTACTTAGCATAATATTTGGCTCATAGTAAGTGCTTAATAAGTTTAAATGAATTCATATAAGTTCTTGATAACTGTAAGGATTCTGATCATTTTGAGCAAATGCTTATACTAATAAGCTATATCTTATGTTTGGGTTCGATTAAATACAAGAATTTATTAACTACATATTGAATGCTGAAGATAATGGAATATGTACTAGCTTGTAAGTCAGAGGACCTGAGTTTCAATCTCTTTTATGATGTTTATTATCTTGTGACCTTTGAGTACTTCAAGGACATTATACTAGTTTTCTGAGATCCTTTCCAGTTCCCATATCTATGATCCTGTTATCTTAAAATGGGCAGAAGACCACACAACACCAGTTAATGTGGTCATCAAATCATGGGTAAAATGTGAAGGAGGTATGTGGTTCACTTGGTAAGCTCAGACTAAAAGAGTTGAAGAGTGAGTGTGGGATGAAGAAGCAGGGACACTTTTTTTCTTTCAGAAAGTCAGAAAGTTAAAGGGAAGAAATATGAGATGGTATCTTGATAAGATGCCAGGGTCATGGGAAGCGATTTATAATTGTTATTTTTAAAGAATAAGTGCAAAGTGGAGATGGAGAGACTTTAGAATGAGTCTGGGTCAAGAAGTACACCCAGTAAAGGATGTTGAAAGGTGAGTGAAAGAAAGGGTACCAGATGGAGAAAGATCCTGTGGGAGAGATGATCAAGTACACGGGTGAATCAGAAACAATGCTAACAATCATATAAAAGTCAGGCATGGGAATTAATTTAGTAACTGGGAAATGTAGATAAGATAATGTGTTTTCTTCTAGCTTGAAGACTTATTTTCATAGTCATCTTATTAACATTTTAAAAGCACAATTAAAAATTCTCTTTTAAATGTAAGGATTTCTGTTAAACAGCATTTTATTTTGCTTTTATTTTCTAATGAGAGGTTAATGGAAAGAAGGGCAAAGTCAAAACTATGTTAAAAATTAGTTTAAAAGATTCATTTGTATTTTAGAAGGAAAATGGCAAAAGCAGAAACTATGCATGCTGTGTGCTGATTCAAGTGCCAAACTATGTTAACAACTACTAAATTAAACTTTTTAAAGCTCCATTAAGACAACCAACGTGTCACAGTGGGCAGAGAACTTGTATCAGGGCCTGAAAGATCTAATTTCCAGTCTGCCTCTGATATATATACCTTTCAAGTATTAAAAACAGTGGAATGTAGGCTACAAGTGGACAAATCACTTTACTTCTGTCCCTAAGTGACTCTAAAACTGTAACTAACTTACAGATGAGTTGCTGGTATGGATTGAGGAAGGAGGTTTTCTTAAAAACAATCTCCTAAAGCAATGTAATCACAAGTCTATTCATCCCCCCCATCCTTCAACAAAATATTTCATGTTACTTTTACTCTACTAATAATCCTGTATTTTATAAAAATGGAATGGAAAATATGGACTTTGTATCAAAAACTATATGATGTTTAAATTTTTCAAAGTTGCAAACATTTGGCAAAGTATGTGTGTACCTATATTTGTATTCAATTATATTTAATGGAGAAAAAGTGATTTGCAAAAAATAAAAGTACAAAACTTTTGTAATTATAAAATATTTATTTTTGGCTTTACAATGTATCAGTAATTTCTCATAAAATTAAGATAACACATTCCAAACTCATATAATTGTAATTAAAAAGGGAGGTATTTATAAATTTGTAAGGGAAGATGAAAAACAGACAGTTGTAACAGTTAATGTTGTCCCTGTTGGAGTCTGTGCCTGCCACAGAACTGTCAAATCAGTAAGTTTGTTTTTGCCTAGTAATACCTGCCATATGAATCTGAAAAAATATCTGTGTGTTTTGGCTCATATTTCTAGAATCTGAAAGAACATTAAGAATTAAGTCATTCCTATTTAGAGGAAAGTTAGTAATTATGAGCTGGTTGCCCCTTATGGAATAGCTTATTACCTTATTAAAAAAAAAAAGTTCCAAATGTGCATACTGATGTTTTTTCTCTTTATGTCATCTACCAAGAAAATGCACAGAATTGGATACAATGTAGATACTATCATTCCTGGTGATGGTAAATTCAGTTAATCTGATGAATCTAATCAAAACTTCAGAGCATGTAGTACTCATAAATGTAATTTGTTTTCCTGTTTCACTGGTTATTAACCCACAGAGTTAAAGGAAAATTTTAAAAGCTTCTAAGCTAGTTTGTCTAGAAGATCAGTGTTCAGGAACAGCTCTTTTAATTATGCAATGTCTCCCAAATTGACAAGCTCAGTATCATTCTTTATTTCCCTCATCCCATATTTCTAATGAGTGGTTCCAAGTTCTGTTTTTAACCTCCACAAAATCTCATATTCTTCCTCTTCTCAATTCACAGAGATACTATTTTAATTCAGACTCTCTTTAGTCTTAGATGGACAATTGCAATGGCCTTCTATTTGGTCTATAAATCTTCCTCAATCCCTCTTAATCCTACTGCCTTCCCTCCCTCAGTTATTTCTTATTTATCCTGTACATAGCTTACTTTGTATGTTTATTTGCATGTTGTCTCACTCTACCTGAACTTCATGAGGACAGGGACTGCCTTCTTTGGCCTTAATGTCTACTAATTAGCCTCCCTGCCCCAAAAGTCTCTTCTCTAAGCCATCCTCCTCAAGTGATTTTCCTAAAGTGCAAGGTATTATTCTTACTTAATTCCATGGGTTCTCTCTTAAGGATAAAAGAAAAACTGTTTGTGACTTTTAAGGCCCTTTACAACTTGGTTACAACTTACCTTTCTACCCTTATTAAATATTACTCCCCTTTTACATTAATCCATACCACCTTTAATTGGAACCCTTTTCTGATTCCCTCCCTCCCTAAACTTTTTATTTATTTTGAATTTATTCTTATATAGGTACATGTTTTCTAGGAGAATTAGAAGTTCCTTGAGGGCAGAACTTGTTTTATTTTCATCTTTATATCACCACCATTAAGCATAAGCAAGTCCCTGGCACAAAGTAAGCACTTTAAAGTGCTTCTGATTGGTTGAAATTCCCTATTAAGTTTTTTATATGAGTTTCAACTGTCATTAACACCAAAAACAAACAAAAAAAAGAGACCAAAAAAAAAAAAAAAAAAAAAGAATCATCCTTATGAATTTTGATGCCAAGGAGACTGAGGATGGAAATTATTGTATGTCTCCTAAGTCTGTGAATCATAGCAATGACAAAAGATACCAAATGCATTTTCCTCACTTAAAAAGTAGAAATGATTTCCTTAGGGGCATGAAAACTCAGTATTAGCTCTAATATTCCACTTGGCATCCATTTATTCGTTCTCTCATAACAAGTGTTTTTCTGGAGAGACCAAAGATTTCCCCCCCAAATGTCTTCAATATGAGCATGTGAAATATGTAAGTTATTTCATAATAAAGTATAATCTTGTGGTCAATTCACAGAACTAATCCTTCTCTCCTTAACTCCCCTAAAAACTACATTTCAACAACCATTTGCTTCCCTTGTATCTTTCTGATCTAACTCCATTTTTCTGCATCTTTATGTTCTCTTTTAACACACTAAGAATTTCATAGTTTGTTTATATAGCTAAACTCATCCATACTATGGATTTGAACCTTGTCACCATCAAATCAATCTCTTCCTATTCCACAACCCTATTTAACTTTGTCAGTCCTGTTTATTCTAACACATATATAGGAAGAAAGGTATACCCATCTCACCAGCCAGAAGAAACCAACACAATAACTGGGATTAGTGCAGTAATACTAACATTGAGATGCGATGTGATGAATATTGGCTCTGAAGTTACAGGTCTTAAGCCAATATGTCATTCGTACTTTGCACACTCCAAATATCTACCAAAGACTCATTTCAATCATAGAAGTACTTTAGGATTTCAAAACACAATAAGATGTCTCAATTTATGTGAACATAGTTCACAAATTACTCTCATCTACTTAACTGTGCTGGTGGTATTTCAGGAAACTAAATTTAGAGCAGAACCCAAAGACTATTTCAAATTTTAAGTTTAGTATTTCAAGTTAGCACTAAATAAATCACAGATTTGGTTTATCTGTCATTGTCATCTTTTGTAGCCATATTCAGACAATTACAATACAAAGATATCTTTGAGGCTTCTAAAAATGGTTGATGAAATATTCTGTACCACATGTAACAATCACAAACCCTTAAAAGTTGAAAAGTGAACTCAGATATGATCTCATCTAATTCTCTTCTCAATGCAGGAATTTTTTCTATTATATCTCTAACGAATAATTATCCATCTTCTGCTTGAATCCTTCCACAAGAGTTAAGGCAGCTTGTGCAATGATAAACAACTCAAATCAATAAAAAGCTAGTTCTTTCTTATTTGGAGATGAAATCTGCCTCCCTGTACCTGTTTATTAAATGGAGTAACACAGATTAAGGCTGTAAAACAGCCTTCAAATTATTTTTTGGGAGCTATCTGTCCTAAATCTTCCTTAGTTTTCTTGCTTTTTTTAGATCATGTGTTTTTATGCCACTTCTCATCTTGGTTACTCTTATCTAGCACTATATTTTAATCTGTGTCACTCTTTAAAATGTATACCCTCCAGAGGAGGTCTTTTCCAATATAAATGTTCATTAAATAGTAGAAAATAGTTTCATACTATTAGTTCACACTGAACTTATCAAATAAAATCCAATCCTCTTCTCTTTGTATCAATTACCATTTTAATAAACATTTCCTCAATATCTTTTAAGAATTTCTTATTTAAATGTTGATTTAATATAGAGCCCTATACTAACACTAGCAAGCTCTTTCTAAGCTGACCTTTGTCCGTTAATTATCATTCTTAGAAGTTAGCTGCCTAAGCTCTCTTTGTAGTGGCTAGAAACTGGAAACTGAGTGGATGCCCATCAATTGGAGAATGGCTGAAAAATTGTGGTATATGAATGGAATATTATTGTTCTGTAAGAAATGACCAGCAGGATGATTTCAGAAAGGCCTGGAGAGAGTTACATGAACTGATGCTGAGTGAAATGAGCAGAATCAGGAGATCATCATAACTTCAACAACAATACTATTTGATGATCAATTCTGATGGACATGGCCCTCTTCAACAATGAGATGAACCAAATCAATTCCAATAGAGAAGTAATAAACTGAACCAGCTACACCCAGTGAAAGAACTCTGTGAGATGACTATGAGCCACTACATAGAATTCCCAATCCCTCTATTTTTGTCCACCTGCATTTTTTATTTCCTTCACAGGCTAATTGTACACTATTTCAAAGTTCTATTCTTTTTGTACAGCAAAATAACTATATGGACATGCATACATATATTGTATTTAACTTACACTTTAACATATTTAACATGTATTGGTCAACCTGCTATCTGGGGGAAGAGGTGAGAGAAAGGAGGAGAAAAGTTGAAACAAAAGGTTTGGCAATTGTCAATGCTGAAAAATTACCCATATCTTGTAAATAAAAAGCTATAATTTAAAAAAAGAAGTTAGCTGCCTATAAATTAATCTTATTAAACCATCACTTAGACTACATTTTTTTTTATCTCTTTGTCGATGACTTGATGAAATCAAGAGAAAATATTTCTATAGCATTTTCCTAATCTATTAGTGCAATAATCCTTAAAAAAGATTAGTTTGATATGACTTGCCTTTAGTGAACTCATGAAGACTCCTAGTTGCTACCTCTTGCTTTATTAAGCAAACAAAAGATATTTAATAATCTTTCCTAAAAGTCTGTTAATATCAAGTTTGCAAGGCTTATTTTTCCAAACAATAATCTTTAGCTATATTTTAGAAAGAGTAAGACTTCTGGCATCTATTTGAATATTCTATTCTCTCAACATTGCTTCTTCTGTGATTGTTGTATAACCTGCATTAGCAAAAGACTGTCTATGAAGTGGCCTCAAGAGGCAAAAGACTTATTTGAGTCCTCATTCCATGACTTAGTATTACTGGGCAAATCACTAAATCTATCTGGGTCTCAGCTATTTCTTCTTTTGTTCTGGTTTTTTTTTATTTGTTTGTTTTGTTTGACAGCTTATTTAATATCTCCAAATTTCTTCATCAATAAGATAAGCATCAGGGGCAGCTAGGTGGTGCAGTGGATAAAGCACCAGCCCTGAAGTCAGGAGGACCTGAGTTCAAATGTGATCACAAACACTTAACACTTCCTAGCTGTGTGATTCTGGTAAGTCACTTAACTCAAATTGCCTCAGCAAAATAATAATAATAATAAACATAAAGACCACAGACATAGGTGGAAGAGACTTTGGAGGTGATTTTGTTCAATTCCCACATTTTATGGATGAGGAAAATGAGGCTCAAAGTCAGCCATGTAAGTGAGTGGCAGAGAAAAGATTCAAAAAGGACTTTGAAGGCCATTTATTCCAGTAGTGTAAAATTCAAACAGAAACATATCCCTGCTGGCCCATGTATTAACTTGAAAAACCAAATTAACATTTTCTATGTTATATTGTATTTTATTTTATTAAACACTTCCAATTGTAATCTGGTTCCTTCTCACATTACTGAAGGATTCTTCAGGTCTCTGGTTTCACACCTCTGATCTAATCCAATTATCTTATTTTGCAAATAGGAAACTAAGGCTCAAAGATTCAAAGGGTATTATCTGAAGTTAATACATATAACAAAAGCCATGCTTTGGACACTGGCCCTCTGATTATAAAACCCAAGTCCTTTACTACTACATCATGCTCCCTTGCTCAATTATTTCATAAATCTATAGGATGGCTCATTATTAAATTCTTCATAATATGGGCTATTTAATGTCCATCTGGAATAATGAGAGGAAAAACAAAAACCACAGGAGATCAGCTTGATCGGTTTAATTCCAAATCATGATCCATTACCCAAAATGAGCTTTTATAGTTCAAACACAATTCAAGGCCAATGTGACATCAACTGGAGGGGAAAATCTAGGGAATGACCTTTCCTCTAGAAATAGAGAGGTGCTTCCTAATAACTTCAAAGGTATAAAAAACCTAGAAATCCTGATAGTTTCATCACTTGTGATAAACTCCATGGGACTTAGTAGTCAGAAAAAAATATATGTTTATTCCAACGATGCTCAGAAAATTTCAACTTTTATTCAAAGGCAGTGACCAGGCCACTATGATCCAGATGTTACTTGCTTTGTTTAAGTTTTGGATTGTCACCACCTCTGAGAATGTCTCTGAGGACCCCACAGAAGCTGGACCTGGGGCAAAACTAGCAATTCAGCAACTCATTTAATGGTGGCAACTGGCCAATGAGGCCACCTTATCTCGATAAGTTACGACTCTAGATGAAGATTAGAACAGAGCCAACAGTTTATATTAAATAAAACCCAGGTGAATTTGGGCAATCTGAACATATGCATTATATATATATATATATATATATATATATATATATATATATATATATATATATATATATATATATATATCTCATATCTAATATAACTATAGCTCTATACACATGGCCTAAAGTATATTTTTAGAAGTACCGGTTTTCTACCTAAAAATTGTTGAAATGGCAAACTACCAATAGTTAAGACTTTTTATGCTAATGGATCATTCTACCATATATGAATAAGACTATGGTCTTCATTTTATAAAAATCTGTAGGGACTGTCGGTAGGTTTTCTTTTGGTTCTCAAAATCAACTTGGTATCTGGTCAAACTATGCCATTTCTGGTAACCTTGGACCTTTAAGTCTTTTTATGCATCAATAAATGAACCCCATGGTTTTCTTAGGGCTATTCTCCTTTCCTGTCCCTGCAGATATTCAAATGAAATGTAAATGGCCACTTGCTGGGGGTGTTCTAGAAGATTTTCATACTTTTAGCAAATTGTGGACTAGAGAAACTCAAAAGTTTCTATGAGTTCATTATTCTTTCCATACTTCCTTGGTTTGTCACAGTCATCAATCTTCAACCATGTAGCTCAAGGAATTGAGCCCCATTAAGCTCGGTCTCTCTTCATTGGAGGTTAAAAACTTCTACTGGTTTACCTTGCTATAAATGCCAAGGATTAAACTAATCTGAAAACTAAATCTAACAGTAGTACCAAGTCTCCTATTTTTGTAATAGGCTGAAAAGCTATATGGTGTTTGGTATAGCTTTAGATAATTCTGAAGTTCATTCTTCTTAGCTCAACACTCTTCAGCTTGGCTTTGAGAAGGACCCCCTCTCCTGGGCTATGAGGGAAGGAAAATCATCTGGATGGCTACCCCCTTATAGATTTGGCATCATATCCCCCTCAGTCCACTGTCTTCAGCACTCCCAGTTTCTCTCAAAAGTTACTAAAGGGCTTCTGAGAATTCTCTCCAGCTCTCATCAGCAAAATAACTCACAGAATATTCTCTATCACAATGATCTCTGCTTCTGATGCTCTGGTTAATTACTCAAATTAGAAGGTAGAATAGGAAAATGATTTCCCATTAATATAGATATTTTCCTGATGTTTCAAAGTTTCCTACTATCCAGGCTTCATCAGGAGAAACACTTGAAGCTCATGAAGATAGCCATATGGCATGGTCGACCGAGTTGGAGTTTAGAAAATATTAATTAAAGTCTTGCCTCAGGCACTCAGTGATCCTTACCAAGTTGCGGAATCTCTCTCAGCTTAGGTTTTTCATCTATCAGATAAGGATAACTGCACTTACCTTATAGGATTGTTTTGAGAAAAAATATGATATATGTGAAGTGTTTCACAAACCTTTAAATACTATGTAAATGATAACTATTATTATGAAAAGGACAGTCAGAAAAAGTTTTCAAAATACAATCAGGGCCCTAAACCTTTAATGGCATGGGGTAGGGGTGGGGTTTAGAGAACAAGAATCTGGCTTTCAATCTCATCTGTGCCACAAATGCACTCTTACTGCCAGTTAATGCTTTGTGAAACTTTTGATTACTTGGCTTCAAACGAGTCACATTATTTCACTGCACATCACTAACTGATTTTTAAATTCCATGATTGCAAACTAGTCTATATGAAGACACTATTTCCTGAACACTGTCACACTATCAAGCACAAGTTAAAAACATGACATCCAAACAGAGTTTTTGCTTTGTACAAGTGATGAATTCTGAGTGAAGACTGGGTGTCCTTATTATGTGACCACAATAAAACTTCCCCTAAAAGTTTGTTAGCTAGTCTCTGCTTATCTTTACAAGATAGTAATTCATAGATTTTCTTAAGAATAATAGCTAGTGGGGCAGCTAGGTGGTGCAGTGAATATAGAGAGCACCAGCCCTGAAGTCAGGAGGCTTAAGATTCAAATCTGGTCTCAGACACTTAACACTTCCTAGGTGTGTGACCCTGGGCAAGTCACTTAACCCCAACTGCCTAAGCAAAAATAAAATAAAAATAATAGCTAACACTGATATAGCACTTTAAGTTTTGAACATTATGTTCATTGGATGTTATTTTCCTAGGACTTATGGTTTTCACCTATTTGAAGTGGAAAAAAGCTTTACTGAATGTCAGAAATATGTCTTAAAATGGTACTTATAAAACAGAATTCGGATATAATTATTGACATGAGCTGGCTCGATAAAAGTCAATTAAAATGGTATAGAAATCTAGATGCAATTGTTGTATGTTTTTTACATCCTGGACTATTTAACAACAAACAAAAATAAATCCTAGTTCTTCCTTGTAGCAGATAGCTTTTACTCTGAGAATTTGGGACCTCTGACTAAAACTGATCCAAAAGAACTTAAGCCAAATTTTATTACCATTGGTGGAAATAACCACAGTGCTGAGGTAGCTGTGATATCCAGATGTGTCACTTCTTTTTTGTCCACAGTAACAACAGTGGCCTCTTGAAAAAAAAAAAAAATCATCACTACCTGCCATCTAGGGGAGGGAGTAGAGGGAAGGAGAGGTTAATTTGGAACAAAAAGCTTTGCAAGAGTCAATGTTGGAAAATTATCCATGTATATGTTTTATAAATAAAAGGCTTTAATAAAAAATTTTTAAAAGAAAAGAAAAGAAAAAATATGTGGCACTTTTCAATGCTTCAAATGTTAAATTAAGATAGACCTCAAGGGAAAATGGAAACTACTTATGTAACTATGTAGCTGTATCTATATCAATACACATGCATATTTACTATCAGATCCAATATTGCTTTTATAATATTTAGAAAATATTAATTCTGCCCTTTTCAAAAATATTTACTCCTTATCATGCATGCTGTGATCATAGTTAACAGAAAGCCTTAAAATAGAAAATGGAAGATGTATTAAGAACACTAGAAAAATTCAAGTCTAAAAATCAGGGTCTTTTATATTTGAATTGAAGAATTAGCTTAAAGTTAATGCTTAAAAAAGAAAAATATTCATATAATTATGATCAAAACAGGTAGAGAGCTAGCCTTAGAGATAAGAAAATGTGGATATGAGTTTAGCATTAGTAGAGGAAATTGCTCCTTGGGTGATTTTTACAATGATAAAATCATGGATCTAGTTTTACAAAAAAGTGGG
The DNA here is from genome assembly GCF_048593235.1 of Sminthopsis crassicaudata. NCBI lineage: Eukaryota > Metazoa > Chordata > Mammalia > Dasyuromorphia > Dasyuridae > Sminthopsis > Sminthopsis crassicaudata. The sequence continues at coordinate 129,212,116 of NC_133621.1, forward strand.
GAAAAACCTGTCATAGTAAAAATCCTAATCTTTAGACTAAAATTGTAATTTTATCTAGCCTTTGAATTTTTAAAGAAAAATCTAAAGCTTGTGTCAAATTTTTCCATAAGCTTCTTTCAAAAGAAAGTTATGATGACTTAGTGGTCTTAAATGTTCTGCATGTCTATGAAAGAAGCTAAATGAAGATAGAGAGGCCAAAATCCAAATGAAATGAATAGCATAGTTCAGTTTCCAAAAAGTAATAAACACATTAGGTAAGGCCTGAAGAGGAATCTACTGCTTAATGATGCTTCCAAAAAGAGGAAAACAAATCTGGACATCCTTTTCCATTCCTTACTTGTGACTTGACTAGTATGGCACAATGGATACTACCGTCAGTATAATTTAGATACAAAATGTTAAAATTCAACTGAATACATACTCTTTAGCATAAGCTAATGTATAAGGAAAACAAGAACATCTTGACAAGCTCACTATATAAGGTCTTTCATGTAAGAAATATTAAAGAAATATAAACAGTAGAGTTAACCGTCTATTACAGAGGCTACTAAACAAGAACTACAGAAACACTAGAAAAGACCTTGAAATGCAGCAGCAAGTGATCAGAAAACTGAATGTGGGGATGGTAAGTAAAAAGCAACCTTTGAAAGAGGTATCTAGATTTGAAAAAAGTGGGAATATACTAGAAACAAAAATAAAATTGGATGGACAAAGCTTTCCAAAGGGATGATTTGGGGAATGTCAAATTTAACTTAGTCACAGGGGCCACATGTAAATATTCACTACAGGGAGAATTTATCCTTTTTACTAGCCTGGATCAAAAATGCAAGGCTGAAATACAACTGAAGAAAAAGAGAATGGAAGGAAAACATACTTTACCTTGCTCCATTCTTAGAACAGGCTGTTTATTTTTTTTCCCTCTCTTTTAGGAAAAAAAAAAATCATTTTTGGCAAAAGGCAAGAATTGCATTGTGTCATTTCACAACATAATATTCAAAAAATTCAGCCACCTGGCAAATGTTATTTAGAAGGATCACTGTACCCATAAGCCATCCAAAAAACAGCTACCCAATGGGCACATTCCATTTTGCAAAGATAACATACAATCCTGCTGCTTGGGTGTGGTTCTATGGGGAGGTGCTGAGCCTGGGATTCAAAATGCTGTCTCCAACATCATGTTTTAGGATGATGACATTTGAACCATGATGCATTAGAAAAAGGGTGTCTTTTTAAGATGTCCTTTAAAAGTCCTGCATCCTCAATTTCCACATATAGAATCATCAGAAGTCTACTGTGTGCCTGCAGTTCTATTTAGGCTTTTCAACTTTTCTCTTACATCCACACTGGAAAAACAGTCCTGAAAGAACCCATTTAACAGTGAGGGAACAAAACGAAGAAACTTTTTTTTTTTTTTAAAGTGGAGTCCTCAAAAACAGTAACTTCGGCAGCCTTAATCAATTCCTCTGTAAATAACACAGACCCGTGCCAAGCCCGAGCCAAAAATCCCCTTTAGAATTCAGTAGTGGTTAGGTCATCTGCACTCTATTGACAAATGCTGAACTCTTAAAGCTATAATGAGGTAGCTCAGCAACAGAATGTGTCCTGACACTAATGAGGCTCTTTTTCCATGAATAATGAGCATGGACATCATCTCTGTTGCCAGGTACACAATATAAACAAAACTGAATACAAGGCACTTGGTATGGCGAGTTGTCCACTTACAACAACACAAGTTTTTCAAAATGTGAGCCAAATTTTTAGGAGAGGGTGGGACCACTGTTTAAGAAATAATGTGAACATATGTTATCAGAATCCAATAAATCAGCTTTGGTTATAGCTGAGTGAAGGCTATGGAGTGGGACAGAGAGAAACAGGAGATATAAAGCTATGAATGAGTTCATTTCTTTATATAACAATCAATTTTACCACACATGAAGCTGATGAGTTTTGTAATAAACTGAGACTCTTATGAAAAAGAGCCTTTTGAGATTTGTGAATCCCAAGGCCTATACTAGTAAAATTGTTATTTCTTAAACTTTGATATTAATATAAATACATATACAATTTTGAAACTTTGCTCTAACACTGGTAACGAGTGGAATTGAGCCAAAAGAAGGTCCAATTGATCACACATTTGGGCATGGCTTCGGAGGAAGGGTAGATGAGGGTGGCTAATTATTTATCTGAGGTACATTTTCTCTTTAAGACAATCTTATGAAGACAGAGACTCAGAGGACAGCTTTATAAAAAGATGCCAAAGCATAAATTACTTTTATTATTTAATCCCAGGTAAATGCCAAATATTTGTATGTTTTTGCTTTAAACAATTAATATTTATTTTTCTTTTTGTAATCAATATGTGCTTTATATAGTCAATTAGGGATAATGAGGCAGAATGGGCATGTAGTGTAGGGTTACAGGTTTCTGTCTTTGCTTTTCCAAGTCATTTGGAGGTTTACTTTAAAACACAGTGATAAATAACAATCTTACTGTATCTTATTTTTCCCAATCTTAAAACCAGGATGTAATAAAACCTATTTAATTCATAAGAATCTTCAGAAATGATGGAACAATAACCCCTCATCTTGCCAATTAGATTATACTTTAAAGAATTGCAAATTATATATAGTTTTAAAGAATAGAATATGAACTGTTTAGACAAAGAAGCATAAGATGGGAAGCACAGAAAGAGTTGGTCCAGCTGTATGATTTCACTAAAATTAACTCCTAATATGGAAGCTCAACTAATGCCAATTGGCAATTGTCATCCACAATTTTGGAGAATTTCCTGGGGTGTGAAGAAGTTAGATTGCTTATTCATGGTCACATACCTGAAATGGGTCAGAAAAAAAGACTTGAACCTAGATTTTTCTGACTCCAATACCAATAAACTACCCTATTCTGACTCTCATAATAATATAATAATTGATATGTTCCATGGAAACCCAGCAATTAAAGAAAAAATAGAGTAAGCATTTTGTACAGCAAGTAATTATTTTATAATGCAGATAATCACCCCTCCCCAATTAATCTGTTTGGCAAGCACTGCATTTTAATAATTTAGATTCACATCTAGTTACAATTTTTTATTTGGTAAGGTTCTTTAAAGCAGTATTTTATACAAAAGCTAGTAACCAAGTTTTCTAGATTGATAAATCTTGGTCCAAACTAATCAAATAAAAAAAAAAAAAAGAAAGAATGTAAGAATCACTGGGAAAAAATGCTGGCACGACAGTTTTTACTATACTGTAACTTTCCATTTCATTATTCTGGTTTGTCAAGAAATAAAACATCATGAAAACTGTTCAAGTCACTTAATAGAATTATGAATATCTATATATTTTGGCTCAATGATTAGAGTGATTTTATCAACATAAGAGTTTAAATATACACCAAACACATAAAAAATTCTGAAGGACTTACCATCATATTTTGCTAAAACTGCCTGAACATCAGCATATGCTTGTAGTTCCAGTAAAGCTTCTAAAAGGTTTTCATGTATGTTGAACATACTCAGGAGAGGAAATTCCTTCATTAGCTAAGGGAAAGAGGAGGAGAGGAAAAAAAGTAATTAATATTGAATTTCATGCAATCATTTCATTTTTTCCCCTTTTCCATAAAAATTTCATCTTTGAATTTACAAAAGCCATATAGATTGAAGAACACTATTATAATCATGATATAAAACAATAATTTACACTTTTATAGATCTTCAAAGTTTGCAAAGTCCTTTATAATTTTGTGAAGTAGAAAGCAGAAGTATTAATGGCTACATTTTACAGAAGAAGAAACTGAGGCTTTGGATAGGTAAGTTATTTGAACATGAGCATACTGTTAAGAAATATTAGAGCTAGTACTTGGATATGGGTCTCCTAACTCCCAGTGCATCACTCTTCATTTCAACATGCCCCCAGACTGTCTTTTTAACAAGGATGAAGTGGTTCTATACTACAGTAGAACATTCTATTGTATTCTTTATGAGTGCCTTTTCTTTCTTTTTATTATTATTAATCTTTCACATTAATTTTTAAAATTTTGACTTCCAAACTCTCTCCCTTCCACTAGCCCTTCATCCAACTCACTTAAGGCAAGCAATATGATACATGTGAAGTTATGAAAAACATATTTCCATATTAGGAAAAAAAAACCTTGAAAAATAAAGAAATGGGAAAAAAACTATGCATCAATCTGTGTTTGGAATTTATAAGTTTTCTCTCGTAAAATGGATAGTATTTTTTTATCATGCAACCTTTTGAATTGTCTTAGATCATTGTATTGTGAAGAATAAGTTATTCACAACTGACCATTATTATATTATTGATGTTACTATGCATAATATTCTCCTTCTGCTTACTTCATTTGCATCAGTTCATGTAAATCTTCCCAAGTTTTTCTGAAACCATCCCTTCAGTGATTTCTCATAACACAATAGCATTCCATTATTATCATATACCACAAATTGTTTAATTATTCCCCAATCAAGTTCATCGTTTCATTTCCAATTTTTTGTCATGGAAAAAGAAATGCTAAAACTATTTTTATACAAATTAGTCCTTTTCCCTCTTCTTTCTTATCTCTGGGTTACAGATGTAGTATTGCTGGAACAATGGCTATATACAATTTTATAGCCCTTTGGCTAAAGTTTCCAATTACTCTCCAGAATGTTTGGACTAATTCACAATGCACCAACAACGCATTAATCCCTATTGAGGGACTTCTAAGGAATGTTTTCTAATTTTCCTTGAGAATTCAAGAAATGCTATATAATGGTAAAAACAAAGAGTTCAACTCTTGCACACAGCAAGAATTGGAAAATATGAAAATTTAGCTTTAAAGGTCGAAAATATCCATCTCACAACTAGTAACCCCTGTCTCTTTTCTCTCTTTTCCTTTTGTGGAAATTGATCCTAATTTCTTTATAAAATGTCAAATTAATTTATCCAAGATACAATTCTGTTCTTATCATTCCCCTGCTCAGAAATCTTGAGTGGCATCCCACTCTCTCCACCTCAACTCCCCCTACCCAAGTACAGTTTATCTTCTTTATTTTACCTCTTAGGTCTTCAATTTATATAGCAATACATCTCCTAAGACCCTAAAAAATTGATAGATACAACTGCTGAACTGGTGTAGGCAATCTCTGAAGAGTCTTATACAATGCGATAAGTGCCATGGGACCAGAGAAAGCAAATGACCAAATGTTAAAAAGAGGGAAATGAATTGAGTCTGAACATAAGACACCAAGGATCTTAACAAGGATCTTGTACAAAATTCTAGAATACTATGTCTACATCAAGAAAGAGAAACTTGATCTGAAAGCCAGAATGCACCGATCAGGCAGGTCATGTCAGACTAACCTCTCTTCCTTTTTTTCATTTGTTTTACCTGACCCTGGAAGGCAGGAAGAAACTAGAAATAAACTGAAATTTCAGAGAAGCTGTCTAGATGTAAAGGAAAAAAAATCCCTAATAAGTAAATTGTCTTATCTCAGAAGGTAAAGAGTTCTCTCTTCACTGGAAACTTCTATGGGGAGCTAGATGACCGCTTGGTTAGGTATGTTTGGTCAGGATGCTTGTAAGGGCCAAATCACCTTTGAGACTCTTTGATGATGTGGCCAGCCTACCCCTCAAGTTTACATCTGTAGCTACTTGACTACAGAGAGTATATATTCCAGCCAAAGTGACTTCTCCCAAAAAACTTAGTTGATCACCTTTGCAACTGTGACCACATGGCTCCTCTGAGACATTCCTTTTCCATATCTTCCCATCCATTCCCACTTAGTGTTGCTTCTTGCTGAAGTTCTTGCCTCTCTCAAAGCCTATCTCAAATGCCACTTTACCCATTATTTTATTCCTGTTTTGCCCCAGTGTGATGTGTTTCATTTCATCTGCAAGAAGTGCTATAGAACTTTGTAACTCTTACAATATTTGCCTTTGATTGTCTGATATGACAATTGTTTGTCTCTCTCTCTAAGATGCTCTAATTCAGGAAGCTTCCAGGCTTAAGTTATCTCAAACACACACATGTACATATGCATGTGCATACATATATGTACCTATGTATACAAATATGTGCATATGTATATATTTCTATTTCTATGGGAGGTAGAAAAGAGGATTGTTATGTCCCTTTTGTCTCTATAATTGTGATTCCTCAAGCAAAAATTATCTTACTGGAATAAAAAAGACTGATCAGAAGCTATTTTTAATGTGCAAAGGATTCTGAAACTTATAGAAATTTCAGAAATATTCTTTTTAAAATTTTTTTATTAATTTTATAATTATAACATTTTTGATAGTACATATGTATAGGTCATTTTTTACAACATTATCCCTTGTAATCCTTCTGTTCCGAATTTTTCCCCTCCTCCCTTCCATCCCCTCCCCTAGATGGCAGGCATTCCCATACATATTAAATGTTATAGTATATCCTAGGTACAATATATATGTGCAGAACTGAATTTTGTTGTTGTTGTTGCAAAGGAAGAATTGGATTCAGAAGGTAAAAATAAACTGGGGAGAAAAACAAAAAAAAATACTAACAGTTTACACCATTTCCCAGTGTTCCTTCTCTGGGTGTAGCTGATTCTGTTCATCACTGATCAATTGGAATTGGATTAGCTCTTCTCTATGCTGAAGAAACATTCTTAAAATGTCTCTGAGAGTAGATAATAATACTGTCACACTACTTCAAATTTCACAAAATGCTACTTGTTAACTGAAGGATCTTGGGAAAATCCCTTCCCTTCCAAAACAGTTTCCATATCTTTAAAATGAGAGAGCTAACCTAGATAATTTCTAAATCTTGTGATATTATGTTTCTTATTCCTTCTCCCCTCGTTCTTGAAAACTTGGTCATATTGACTCAAAAAGGTTAGAATTCTATTTTCTGTATGAGCTGATTTTGACTTTCTTTCCTCAAATTCCTATAGAGGGATCATATCACCTTTAGTTCAACTTTCTAAATTATTATTATATTAATGAAAATAACACATTGCAACCAGAAGACAGTAGTGCTACCATTTGAAGGTAACATATCTAATGCATCTTTCCTTGAAGAAACAGACTTGCAAAAAGTCTAATTCATCACCAAGAACTTAGCAAGAATTTGTCGAATGTAATGATCTGTGCTGTGTATTTAACCAATTCTTTCATCTTACACCAGAAATGTTTATAATTTATTTTAAAGAAAGAAAATATAGCATAACCCAACAAAATAAATAAGCTTTGGAGTTTTAGAGAGCACTAAGTTCCAAATCAGCCTTTTGAGAGGATTATAATTTCCATGAGAGTGACCACACTCACTCTCTCCAGAGATCTGCAGTAATTTCTTTGTTAGAAAGAAAACTGAAAGAGTGTGGTACAAATTACTGGTGTTCTGCAATGAATAAAATACTTTTTTTACTCCAGTTTACTTTGATCACAGCTGATGCCACTCTGATTTTTTTTTCTACATAGGCTCATTTTTCAGATAAAGTTCTGTATCACTCAGCACTAGGCAGCAGTTAAACCATTTTCAAACTGCCATAATTAAAACTTGAAAATTTTGAACCAATAAGTGTGCTTAATATTAAGAAACCCAAATGCACACCATAATTTTAAATAAAACTGTAACTCAAAAAGGAAAAAAATTGAAGTTTTAAACTTTAGAATTAAGTTATATTACAAATCAGGCAGATAACATGGACTTGGTTCATGTACTGGAGCTAGGGAACAAGTATATAGAACTCCTGTAAGAATAAGATGCCAATAATTGTACACTATTTCAAAGTCTGATTCTTTTTTGTACAGCAAAATAACTGAATGGACAAGTATGCATATGTTGTATTTAACTTATACTTTAACATATTTAACATGTATTGGTCAACCTGACATCTGGGGGAAAGGGTGGGGGGAAAGAGGGGAAAAGTTGGAACAAAAGGTTTTGCAATTGTCAATGCTGAAAAATTACCCATGTATATATCTTGTAAATAATAAGTTATAATAAAAAAAAAAAGAATAAGATGCCAAAACTACAGGACCTAGGCCCAGAAGGAAACTTAAGGAACAGTGCAGTATAGAATGAAGAGTACTGGATTTGGAGTCAAGAGAACCTGTATTCAAATCTTTCCTCTGATACTTACCAGCTACATCTAGCAGGAGATAAATTAGCATTTATTGAGTACCTGCTGGGTACAAAACAGTGTGCTAAGTCCTTTTATAAGCATCATCTCATTTAAACAATCTGTGAGAGAGGTGCAATAGTTATTTCCATTTTACATGAAGAAAGTGAGGCAGAGTTTAAGTGATTGTCCAGAGTCACATACCTATTATGTGGCAGAATTTGAACTCAGGGTTCATTACCCTAAGCTACTTAACTACCTCTAAATCATTTAACCTCTTTAAGCCTCAGTTTCTTCACCTGTAAAATGAGAGAACTGGACTGGATTGCATTCAGCTCTAATTCTACTATCAAGTTAGTCTAACTGAAATATTATGGCAAGCCTCTCTTTTTTGTGCTTTTCAAAATAATAATTCATTTTCAAAATTCTAACGACTAAGGAGAATACTCACCCTTTAAAACATTCTCTTGTATATTTTTCTCAAAATTCCTTAACAAATTTGAGAAGTATCTCTTGTTCTTTCACTGCCCAGAATTACATCAACCACTAGCATCGATAAATGACCATCCATTACTTCTACATACAATAAATGCCACTAGAATATATCATGAGGCTCCAGAGAATCTGATTGATTAATCATGCTGAATAGAGTACTGACATATTTATACATTTTTAAAGTTCTATCTGGGCTTCTGCAAAGGTTTTGTTTTAGATTCTACAATATAATATTCTAGTTTACTTATAAATAGATGATAAAAATGTATAATTCATATCATGGAGCTATCAGTGAAGCAAAATGAATAGTTTCCATATCAAAACAATCTAAAAGGAAATATGACAAAGGACTTCATAAAAGACAAGCTATTCTGAATATATTTAAATTTTAACATTCTCTGATAGAGTTCTCAGTTTATTTACTGTGAGCCACATGCCCTGCACTGATAATTGCTCTCTCTTAGCAGTAAGAAATTTCTCTCTCCTACTCTATCTAAATATTAAAATTCACAAAGTATGAAAATCTCTCATTCTTCCATGACCCCTACAATACCTACGGGGAGAAGATGAGATGGGCTAAGGATAGAATTTCAATGTCAATTTTACATCATCTGGCTATTGTCAGTTCAAATTTATTTCAATGGAAGAATTTGATGCACTTATGAGGTTAACATTTATAAGTGAAAATGGGGGGGGTGAGAAGGAAAGTTAATTTGATGGATTTGAAATGCTCTCTGGACATCACTTAGGACTGTAGCCTGGATGTGTTCTCTCAGCTGTCTTACAAGATAAAAACAGCTGTTTAAACTCTTCAGGATTGATTTGTATCCACTTAAACATTTTATTAGTTTAGTTGTCCATACATTGTTTCTTGAGTGAGAAAACTAAAGTGAAAACTTTTTACATACTTGGGGGAAAAGGTAATTAAAATAGATACTGGGCCACTTTCCCACTGAGGTCAATACAAGGTTGGCCTAATTAAAGTATATAGAAGTTGGCTGGCTTGTGCTGCATTCAAACAGCAGATTCTACACTGTTAAAGTTGCAAGTTTATCATTACTCAATTACAGCTTCAAATAATGATATGAACAGGAAAACTGAAGGCACCATGTATTCTTAGCTATTCCAACAGTGATTTTTACTGACACTATGGGCCATGAAATGAAAGGATGAATTGTTTACCAGTGCCTTCAGAGCCTTTGGTACTACTGGATTTACTTTGCCACATAAACAAAACATTAGAAAATGCCTTACAGAGAAGCTGAATCATGAACCAAAAAGAAAACAACCCTTTCCAGAGACAATCTGGGGCAAAAGTTTACTCTGTACCTTTTGGACACCAAAAAGAATTGGTTAGAAGAGGAAAAATTGGCTACAATTTGCTCTGCACAAATGTCTTTAACTAACCTATTAGCAACCAGTTTAACAGGTTCTTCCTTGCACTGACAAATGCATAAACTAAACTTACTTGTAACACAAATAGAGACTATAAAAGTAACAATTCAATTGAATGACATAATCATATAGCATCCATTCTGTGAAATATACCATGAATGTGCCAGTCAGATGTACAGGATAACGTCATATGGAGTCATTACAGGAGTCCTTTAAACAATGAATTTCATCAATAAACTTAAAATATGATTTAATTTTCATATAAATTCTGGGGGAAAGAAGAAAGGTAATAAATTTGTTATATAAGACAAGGTATACCTGAACTGATTTGACAGAGCAATCTAGTTGAGCTTTCATTAAGAGATGTGTGCCCAAAACATATCAAAATCTATCAGTCAATAAACATTTATTAAGTACAACTATGTGCCAGGTATTGTGTCAAGCTCTGAGGATACAAAGAAAGGTAAAAGAGAATCTTTGTTCTCAAGGAGCTCAGTCTAATGGGAGAGTCCACATGCAAACAATTATGTAATAACAAATTAATAAAGGATAAGTTGGAGCTAATCAATGGAGGGAAAGCCCTAGAAAGAGGGAATCAGCAAAGGCGTCCTTTAGAAAGTAGGGTTTTGATTTGGGACTTGAAGCAAAGCTGGAAGGTAAAAGGCAATCCTCACTTGGAGATCATCAAAATCAGTCATTTACTATTTCACAAACAAGCTATAACATCTGATTGTACAAGTAGCCTGAAATTACTCAGAGGATCTTCATCCCTCCACACATTCAGTGCTAGCTTGATATGCTCTTATCTGGTCAAGAGAAAATAGAGTGGAGGTGGTTTCGACAAAACCTTTGTACATATAAAATAAAGCACTTTTTCAGCTAAGTCTCATTATTTTCATCATGGTGTATTAGTGGTCTACTTACCTTCAGTTCTCCTTTGCTATTATCATAGCAAATATGATTACACTTTTCCTCACTTTACAATAAATGGATTTTTCAATGACATGTTCAGAGACCTGTGTTGCCTCCAATTAGGCAAGAATACAATTAATCCATGCCTACCTCTCCTAAGAAAGTAATAAAATTCAAAAAAAAGGAGAGAGAAAAAACAAAGAAGCAAACAACAACAAAGATGAAAATATTATGTTGTGATCACATTCAGTCTCTATTGTTCTCTCTCTCTGGGTCCAGATGGATCTTTCCATCATACGGCCACTGGAATTGGCCTGAATCACCTCATTGCTGAAAAGAGTCAAGTCCATCATAGTTGATCACCACACAATCTTTTTCTATATCTACGTCTAACATATAACAGGAACTTCTAGTGCTAAATCAATCCTTAGGATGAGTAGAAAATAAATTTCCACATGAGGATAGGAAAAGACCCAATTCTTCTTTAACAAATCATTGATTTCTTGAAAACAGTTTTGCTTATAGATATGAAGAGATAACTGGTATGGTCCAGAACTCTGAACTTGAAACAAGAATTCAGTGGAATTGATAAAAACAATGGAAAGGACTAGGGGTGGGAGCTCAAGCTCTTGGAACCAAGGAGAGAGATTTCATTTCCATCTTCAGTCAAGCTCCTGGTGGCAGGCTCTCCTGCATTTTCTCCACTGAAACCAAGACTCCAGAAAGCCTCTAAGAAAGTTGCCCAGCCCCAGGCAAGGAGACAATAAAGGATTTGGACTTTAACACCTGGCTGTTCTTGTGGTGATTACTGAACTGAAATGAGAAACCCCCAGGAAAACCAAAACCAAACCAAAGAACATTACAGATAACTAGCATTTTTTAAGCTTGAGGAGCACCACTGGTGTCTTCTATTTTTCTGATGGCATTTTACTATCATGTAAAAGAAAGCAGCCTAGTCTTTGGCTTTAACTCCTAATCTGAATATTTCTGTATACATCAAAGGATGTCATCAAATTTAAAAAATAGAAAACTCTAAATCTCTGTCTCTGTCCTCTCTCTCTCTCCCCTACTTCTCTTCTTCCATACCCCCTGTCTCTCTCTGTATTGGTAACTTTTAAAAGTGGGCAGACATAGGCAGTTACTGGAGATGTTGGGAAATAAAGAAAACTATGATGAGATAACATAAATTGCCATCATGAAAGCATATATCTACTTTCAAATACAGATTCTGGATCTGCTGGCTTCTACCAAAGAACACTATGTCCCCTTTTATAAAAAACAAAAGTCATTATTTTGTCTATGATGGCAGAAATTTTATTTTATAAAAATGATTTTATACCAAAGAGTGGGGAATTAAATTTATTTCCTCTCACAATAAAGTCTGCAATTTAAAAGATGATTATTTCATACCCAATTGAAAAGAATTCTAAAATGGAGCTATTTCAGACACTGTAATGCCTAGATAGAAGAGATATACTGGCAGCAGAGGACTGATCCTAACGTTCCTCAGATCAAACAAGCATACTACATGGGCAATTAAATACTTCCTAAACTGGCATATGGAACTTTTCCTAGGACCAAGAAATCATAATAATTTACCTAAAATTCAGACAAGTACAACTGATTAACTTCAGCATGTGTCAGTTAACTTTGTTTCATAACCATAGACTTTAAGAACTCACTAAGTATTAATATAATTCTCATTTTATTTACTGTCTTAGGTAGAAATTTCTTTGGCACAGTGGAAAGACCACTGGCGCAGTAGTCAGAAGATATATGTTCAAATCTTGTCTTATTATTTATTATTATGAGAACTTAGGGGAGTCACTTACAGATTCTCTGAATCTCAATTATTATCTAAAACCTGAGGAGACTGGACTACATAGACTCTGATAAATCTTTCAAATCCAAATCTATAATCCTGTGATGCTTCTGACAGTTATTAATTACTGAAATGACCTTGGGCAATATCTCTAGACCTCAGTTTTGTCACTTATAAAATCTTTCAATCTATGTTCCTAAAAAAATATAAGTTGTCTATAGTAATAGGAAGTAAATAGCCCATTCTAAGGACCTGAGCCAAATTTTTTTACACTGTCTCCTAAATTTCAATGACTATTATAAACCTTATTTTCTAGAGGACAAAACTGGAACCACCAATGTACACTGATGCTCTATGGCTGAATTAAGACTTAAAACTTAACCTTAACTTAGAAATAAAACTATGTTAATAAAAACAAAGCATTCACTGGGATTCCCTGCTTATATTTCTCTACTACTTTCTTGCCATTGTTCCTACTTCTGTCCTCTTCCACATGAGTGTTCTTCACATATTTGCAGACAATGATCTTGTCTCCTATGACTCTTGTCTTTTCTAAGTCAGAAATCCCTGGTTCCCTCCATCCATTCTTATAAGGCATGGATGTGAAGCCTTTCACCATCCTTATTACACTCTAATTCTCCAACTTACTAAAATGTGATTCACAAAATTAAACACAACACTCTGGGAATGATCCCCAGACTACAAGGGGATCACCACTTTCCTAATCTAAGATACTATGCCTTTCTTAAAATAAATTAAAATTATATCAATTTTCTTGGTTACAGCATCATACTATGAACTCTTGGTAAATTTTAGGTCCATTAAAACCCTCATATCTGGTGGGAAGATAGTTGTGTAAGGATCAAGAGAGTATAATTTCTCCCACAAGCACCATTTTAAAATGTGCAAAGTACACCAGAAGAGTGATAAAGAAAACCAAAGAGATCAACTATTTGTCTACTCTTAAGACACCAAATTCAGGATTGAATAGGGCCTTACTACATTATCAAAAAATATAGAACAGAGCTCAACCCAAGCACAAATCCTCAACAGGCAAGGTAAAACTAGAGATATGAATAAAGAAAAGAAAAAAAATTAGAAGCACAACAAAGAAATATCTTGGACTGAAAGAAATCCAATTTTAAATCCAAGAAAGAGTAAATCCACAACTAGTTCACACAAAGCTTCAGAGAAAAAAAAAATTCCTGGACTACAAGACTGTCTGGAAGATGAAACAAAATATAAAATAGAAGAGCTAAGAGGGAAAAAATGGTACAGAATTGATGGCTAAGCTTAGGTAGTGGTCAACATGAACCTGGAATTGAATTCTTATGAAAATAAAAATGAGCCAAACAGAAAACAAACAAAAAATTCCAAACCATTAAATAACAAGAAATATGAAAATAAGATTATTTTGAACAGAAAAAAAGTGTAAGGCAAAATAAAAAAAACTGACATGGAAAACATGTCCTAAAAACAAAAACAATCTGAATATCAGAAAATCAAAACAAACAAAAATGCTATCACATTTTAAGAACTATAAATAAAAATTATACAAAATCTATGAAAAGCAAAGAGCATTCCTGAAAGAAATATTGGAATAAACACTCTCAGAAATAACATAGGCCAAATTTAGAGATTTCAGACAAAAGATGGCAAAGAGTCAGAAAGAGTTCAATATCAAAGAAATAAAGTCAGAATTGCTCAAGACTTGACATTTTTCATGAGGGAAAAAAAGACCAAAGTCAATTGAGCATGCAACTATAATTTAAAACAAATCAAAAATTCATATCCTAATATAAAAGTAGGAAGCATGAAAATAAAAAAAGATTTACAACTTTTAAAGCAGAAAGTTACTCAGTTGATAAATAAAAGTAGGAATTTTAAAAATTCTATCAAATAATTAGTGAATCTGAGCAAACGATTTAAAGAGACCAAAAACAAATTGTTTATATGAAAATGAAAGAGCACAAGTGAAAAGGAAATAAATCATACTCTTAGAAACTATTTTGACCAGTTATATGCCAACAAAACCTTGAATACTATAAAATATAAAATAATCCTGATTAAAAGGAGGAGGAATCAATTTTCAAATAACTTATCATGAAAAAATTATGAACTCTCAGAGTAAAAAAGACCAGATGGATTTATAAAAGAATTCTACCAAACACTCAAAGAATAATCTATTTCTTTTTTTTTTAAATTGTAGCTTTTTATTTACAAAACATGTGCATGGTATTTTTCAACACTGACCCTTGCAAAACCTTCTGTTCCAAATCTTCCCCTCCTTTCCCTCACCCTCTCCCCTAGATGGCAGGAGAGAAAAAAAAAAACCTGAGAAGGAAAACAAAATAAGCAAACAACAACAGAAAGAGTGAAAATGCTATGTTGTTGTGGTCCACACTAAGTTTCCATAGTCCTCTCTCTGGGTGTATATGGATCTCTTCATTACTGAACAATTGGAACTGGTCTGAATCAATTCATTGTTGAAGAGAGCTATGTCCATCAGAATCGACCATTGTATAATCTTGCAGTTGCCATGTGCAATGATCTCCTGGTTCTGCTCATTTCACTCAGCATCAGTTCATGTAAATCTCTCTGAAATCATCTTGTTGGTCATTTCTTACAGAACAATAATAAGAATAATCTATTTCAATGTTACATAAGCTGCATGTAAATTTTTTAAAAAATATAAATATGATCTAGATATCCAAATCAAAATATACAAAGTAGAAAAAGGAAATAATAAATAAATATACCTAATGAATGAAATTAATGAATAAATGAAATTAAATAAAATAATAGGATATAAACTAAAGAAAAAAATTTAAAAGATGTATATATTATGATTGGATTGGGTTTTCTTAAGAAACATAGCTTTCATTCAATATAAAAAAATTATAAATATAATAGACCATATGAAGAATAAAAATAGCCACATGATAACAATAGATACTAAAAAGGTTTGACAAAATCCAACATCCCATATCAATTAAAACACCATAATGCATAGGAATAAATGGAATTTTTCTCAATAGAATAAATATTGTCTATCAAAACTGATCTTCCCATAGTCATACCTTCTCCATTCCAAAGATTTTGAGCTCCAGCTATCATTATTCAAAACTCCATTCTATTTCTGCTCCCCATCTCCCTCAACTGAACCAAAAAACACCCATGTTCCACTTTAAAGCCATCTTCCTGGAAAACATGCTGTTATGGTAATAAATCTGATAAAATCTTTTCCTTTCCCACTCCTTCAACCTCCTGGCTCTCATTGAAACCTGGTTCCATCCTGATGACATAACTTCCTTGGTCATCCTTTTTAGCACTGTTTGCACTTTCACTCTTTACTTCCTGATCAAGGAAACCTCTCTATGTGCAAGTGATGTCCAGCAGATTTTTACATCTGCCATTTCTACCTTTTTGCTTATCTTGAATCTCTGTCCAGTGTATGCCTAAGTTTCCCCATATTCAAAAAAACCCCACTTGAGCTGATCCTTTCTGTTAGCTATTGCCCCATATCTTTCATTCTTTTTTGGAAAAACTCTGAAAAATCCATCTAACAATTTTTCCCCACTTCCTTTCTCTCACTTTCAACAGTTTGACTTTGATTTCATCATTCAACCAAAATCTTTCTTTCCAAAGTTATTGATGTTCTATTAAATGCCAAACCAAATGGTCTTTTCTTAATCCTCTTCTTTCTGAATCTCTAGTGAACCTTTAACAGTATCATTCACCCTCTTCCTCACACTCCACATTCTTCTTGATATTGTTACCTAAGGTTTTAGAACAGGATTCTATTCTGCTTTTCTTCTACATATCTGATCATTCCTTCTAAGTTTTCTCTGCTAGATCTTCCTCCAGGTAACTCTCATTAACTGTGAAAATGTCCTATACTATGTCCTGATGCCTCTTTTCTTTTTCCCTAAATAATTTTGCTTGGCAATCTCATCAGTTCCCTTGGGCTCAAGGATCATTTCTATACAGATAACAAAATTTTGGGATCAATTTGTTTTTAGCTTCCCTTTCAATCTCCAGTCTCCCATCTGCAAATGTCTATCAGACATAATGAGCTGGATGTAGTACAAACATCTTAAACTCAATACATCCAAAATGAATTCCTCCCCAATCTTCCTTTCTCCCTAACTTTGTTATTTTTGAGGCTACTACCATGCTCTCAGTTATCCAGGCTGGGACTGAAGTGACAATTCATCTCTCATTCTTACTCCCCATGTCCAATCTATTGCTAAGTTCCACTGAACTTATCTTCATAACATCTCCCCAAAATGCCTCCTTCCTCTTCTAACACTACTGCCACTCGGGTCCAAGTGCAAATCTCATGTGTGGATTACTCCAGTGGCCTTTTTGGTGGTCTTCTTACTTCAAGTCTCTTAGAACTCCGTCCATCCCTTGCTCTGCTGTCAAAGTGACCTTCCTAAAATGCAGGTCTACAATCATGCCCCCAACTCTAATGGCTCCTCATCATCTTCACGATCAAATATAAAATCCTTTCTTTGGCCTTCAAAGCCCTCCATACCATAGCTCCTTTCAGCTTTTCAGGCTTCTTACACCTTAAGTGTACTTTGGGATATCACGGGTACCCACACGTACCCTGGGATCCAGGGAGAACAGTCCCCTTACTGATCCTCATATAATTCATTCCTCAACTCTGTTTTCACTAGCTTTCTTCAATTCTTCAAAGCTCTGAATTCTCCCCATCTCATCTCTCCCTCCTAGGTCCTCTGGTTTCCTTCACATCTCAACTGCAATCCTACTCTCTATAAGAAGTCTTTCCTTTTTTCCTCTTAAATTAGTATCTTCCATTTGTTGATTTCATCTCCAATTTACTCTCTATATCCTCTATGTTTGAATACTGTCTCCCCATTATAAGTTCATGAGCAAAGATTTTTTTTTGCTTTTCTTTGTATTCCCAGTGTTAAAAATTATATATTATATATGAAATAAAGAAAAGGTAGAAGTCTTTCCAATAACAACAGGGGTAAAACAAAGATTATAATCACAAACCACACATATATTACATTTTAATAGTCAATGTGCAGCCCACAGGGATCCCTGTCTATAGATTAGTGGCTCCTATTTCCATTTGAGTTTGATGTCACTGATCTAGAGAACTGAAAGAGTCAACTAAAAATTCATTGAAACAGTGATATTAGCAAAATTATAAGACCTCCATCAAAATTACTGCATTTCTATATGTTCCCAACAAAACCCAGTAATAAAGGACAGAAAGGAAAATTACATAATACAGAAGGCATATAGAATACTAGAATCTATCTACCAAGATACACATGGAATCTACATAAAAGTAATTATGAATCATGCTTTTCAGAAATATAAACATAAATAATTTGAAGAATATTAAGTTCTCATGTAGATTAAGTTAATACAATAAAAATCATAATATTACCTAAATTAATTTACTTTTGCAAACCAATCAAATTATCTGATTTTTATTTTCTAGAGTTAGAAAAATAACAATAGAATTCATTTAGAGGAATAAAAGACCAGAAATACCAAGGGAAATAATGAAAAAAAAATGAGAAAGAAGATGACCTAGCAGTAGCAGATATCAAACTACATTACAAAACAGTAATTATCAAAATGATTTTAGTACTAGTTAAATGAGAGGCCAAGATCAATTCCAATGGACATGACTCTTTCCAACAACGAGATGATCCAGGCCAGTTCCAATAATCTTGTGATGAAGAGAGCCATCTACACCCAGAGAGAAGACTGTGGGAACTGAGCATAGATCACAACATAACATTTTTACTCTTTTTTGTTGTTCTTTTGCATTTTGTTTTCTTTTTCTCATTTTTTCCCTTTTTGATATGATTTTTCTTGTGCAACATGTTTGCATATGTTGGATTTAACATGTTTAAACATGTGTAACATATTGGATTACTTGCCATCTAGGGGAAGGAGTGGAAAATTTGGAGCACAAGATTTTGCAAGGGTCAATGACAAAAAATTATCCATGTATATATTTTGAAAATAAAAGGCTTTAATAAAAAAAAATAAGAGAACTCAATTAGTAGAACAGATTAAGTACATAACATACATAAAAGCAAATGAACATAGTTTGGAATAAGCCTGATCACTTAGTTACTAGAATAAGAACTTACTATGAGACAAAATTTTTGGGAAAACTGAAAAACAACATGGCAAAAATTAGGCTTAGATCAACATTTCACGTTATATATTAATATGAGCTCCAAATGGACATAAAACAGACATAAAAAGTGAAAACATAAAGTAAAGGAGCAACAAAGAAATTATTTTCAAATACATGTATAAAGTTAGAGTTCATGTCTAAACATACTACAGAAAATAACACTGGTGATTGTAATTACATAAAATTAAAAATAATTTACACACATAAAAACAAATCCACTTAAAATTAGAAATGAAATATGTAACTGGGATAAAACATTAGGGAAAAAGTTTCTCTCAAAGGTTTTCTATTCAAGATTTATTGAGGAGCTAATTCAAATTCATGAAAATAACTGATAAATGGTCAAGATATGAACAAGAAGTTTGAAGAAGAATTCCAGCATTCTTTGTAAGACATAGTAGCTGATTAGTTACAGGGGACAATTTGTATGAATGGTCCAATTCATTAATAATGGGAGGACTTCAAATTAAATCAACTCTGAAGTCCCAATTTAACCAGCAGCAAAAAAAGAAAAAAAAAAAAAAAGAAAACTAGGGGAGTACTCACCTTTTAAGGAATGGGTAAAAAAATATAGTACATACATTTGCTGAATTATTGTACCATAAGAAATTAATAAGTAGAATTTCAGAGGAAATTTGGAAGACCTCGAAGTTATGCAGAGAGAAGTCAGCAGAATTGGGAAAATAGATTATCTAATGATAACATATTGAGAAAAAATGTTAGAAAAACTTTAAACAATTCTGATCAATAGAAAGATAAATTAGGAGTCCATAGACTGAAGACGAAATATGACACCTATTTTATGCTACAGACGTGATGGATTTAAAATGCAGAGTAAGACATACATCTTTGGAAATTGTCAATATGGGAATTTGTTTTATTAGATGATGCAGATTTGTTATGAGGGTTTTATTTTTGGTTTTTAATTGTTCAATTGGGGAGGAAGAAATAATGATTGCAAAAATATATTTCTAAAAAGCAAATGTAGTGGACAGAAGGCAATTGAAGGAAGAATTCAAGGAATGAGAGAGATTTAAAACTTTAAGGTTTTGCCAGAGTATTTCCTATAATTATGGACTTGAAGTTAAAGTGGAATTAGGACTGAGGAGAAATAGATGAAAAAAAAAAAAAAGAAAAATTTAGGAGAAAAGACCTCCATAGATTCATTTGCTACAACTTCCTATATCTATATCAGAAACCCATTTAGTCACGAAGTTAGGAATAGGAGAGTGCGGAATAAGGGTGGATGAATGATCTTGCTCATACCCCACAATATCTCTACAAATGAAAGAATAAATGAATGTTCAGGTCTACAATATCTATAACCCTCTAATCTATGAATTTGGAAATTCTGGTATTGGCCTCTTGGCCCTTCCACTAACTAGCTATATAAAATTAAGCAGTGCAGCTTCCTAATTTGCAAAATACATGTTGGCTTGGTCTAATGTTCTATGACTAGGGTTATCAAAATTAAAACTTTTTAAAATTAAGCTTCTTTAATAAGACACAATACCATGTTATGTCTCCATTTATTTGCAAATAATCATCCAATCTGGCATACTATTAAGAGTATTGCAAGACAAAAACAACATAGGGCCAATCATAGGTCCTTAAAAGTAGCCTGTTTCGATAACAAAACAATAACTAAGTGGGCCTGAGCCTGCCTGAACTTTCTGCCTCAGCTTAGAAAACATCTGAGCAAAACAGGAATTTAAGGCAGCAAGATGGCGTAGTAGATAAAATACAGGTCCTAGAATCAGAAAAACTCAGTTTTTCTGTGACTTTTTTTTATACATAAGTTATTTAACCTCTCCCTCAATTTTCTCAACTGTAAAATAGAAATAATAACAGCATCTACCCTCCCAGGGCTGCTGTAAATAAGGTAGGGTAATATTTATAAAAATAAGGTAATTTATAAAAGATCTTCTCAGAGTACCTAGAATGTAGTGAGTGGTTATGAAATGTTTGTTCCTCTCCCTTCCTTTGCCCCCCCAAAAATCCTAATCATTACAATATGCCAACTTTTCAACCTATTCAAAATGTTCAGGCAAAACAATAAAAATAAAACAGACTGTTACAAGTACAATGAAGCTAGGTCCAGTTAAAAATTTCCAAACTTATTCTACCTTTTGTAGAACTTTCAAGGATAAGCATTCTGAAAGTTTCACTTATTGGCTTCAGGTTCCTCTCACTTAATACTTCTGCATACTATTTAAAAAACCATAATAGTGCGCAAAGTTCTATATTTCTTTCTGAAGATACAGGGTATTCAAATTGGGGTACTTTCCTTGGATAATAGTTCTACCAAAATAAAGAGAACATGTCTTTGTATAAAAGGTACCATCTTGATATTCTCCCATCTCATATGCCTTCTATTCTCCTAAATAGCAACAATTAAGAGAATTAAGAATTTCATCCTTTCTCCATTCCACTGAAAATGGATTAGCATCCTTCCTTTTTTTTTTTTTTTTACACACTTTTTTTTCAGACCTGGGAACATAAATGACTTTAAAAGTCACACAGACAGTTACTGGGAGAGCTGGGAAATCAGAATCTGCATCTCCGGCCTGATTCTCAGGATGGATTTTCGTGTTGCCCACTACAGTATGTTATTTTTCTATACTTTATCTAGCTATTTACCAAGAATAATTTGGGACTGAAATTGTAGTACAATTCCACTCCTACAAAAGGGGACATTCATACATCATACTAAGCAACCAATCCTCTTCAAATTTATGAAAGATTTCCATAAGTAGTTTTGTACAATCCTGGTCTCTTAACAGACTTTGGACAAGATACTTTTTTTGGTAGTTAAGTGATAACATTGTCACTTACTGAATATTGTATATGAAAGGGTAATTGGAACTGAAATCAGAAGTTGGATCTCCTACATTGAAAGGAAAGATCTTTCCAATAGATTTTTTAAAAAATCCTCAAATAAGGATAAGTATTTTATGTTCACAATTTATATTAGGAAAAAGCTTTTAAGCAAGGAATATTCACAAAGGAAGATCCAGATATTATTATTACATCTGTTCCTTAACATAACATATTTTCTATAGTGATTTAGGAAGCAAAAATTCTTTGTTGATCTTACTTAAAATATTCCAATAGTCCCCCAAATTAAAATTCTAGCTTCTCTTTTTGGTTCCTTAAATTTTATTAACTAGCTTCTTTCTGCAATTCAATGTTTTAAAAAAAAAACTTCTGATATTGGATAGAAACTGGAGAAATATATAAAATAATTTCAGTAGGATAGGGTTATAACACAGTACATTACTACACAGTTGTATATTTAATGTTGTTTAAATTTATCCCAAATTTTAAAACATACATAGAACAAGCCTAAATTAACATAATTTAGCTTATATAGCTGATCCTGGAATAGATTTCTAACATGAGCTTTAAAGCATATCCTACCTATTTATAGCAACTGGTCATCTTCAACTAGAACTTCCCATTAGATATCTTGCCACAAACCCATTAGTACAAATTCACACTCACATCTCTCATCATTTTCACTGCCTCCCTTGTCCTCCCAAGCTTTCTTGCACACATCGCTAGCCTCCTTTTAATGTAGACCAAGACATTGGTGTCTCGTCCTAGAGAGGGAAAGAAGAATGAAAGTTATGAAATCATGATTATTCTGCTGAGCAAAGAAAAAAAAAGAATAATACAAAAAGGTTCATTTACCATCCTCACAGAGAAAAATTGCAAGTGAAGATTTATTGCTCTCCTTCTCTACCTTTGCTATTGTCAAGAACCAGAGCCCTATTAAGGATGAACCACAACCTGAACCCATTAATAGCAGAGTGAACATACCATAGAGCACTAAGATTTTGAATGTGCCTGGTGATCTAGATAATGTTATTAAGTAAAGATGCTGAGTGAACAAATTAATGTCAGATTAATGATCTAGTTCTTGGTAAATATTTAGTAAAGAAATTCATCTGCTAGATTGTGCCTAAGACTATGAATATACCCATCTTGCACGAAGTCTTATGGGCCAAGAATTACACTCAAGTATGCATGGTTTTTTTTTCTAAGGATGCAAAGAGGTGAATCTCAGGTTGCATCCTGATGAAGAACTTTTTTTCCCCTTTTTTTGACATTAAGTCTGGAGAAGCCACATTTTGAACTTCTGTTTTTTATTATTCTTGCCCTAGCACTAGTGACATCATAATCATCTCCAGGTCCCCAAAGCAGTCTATTGTAGATGGCAGCATAACACATTCCAGATATAACAATACAATGTGCAATGGGAAACAAAAATATACTTGTGTTAGAGAAAGCATTGACAAGCTAAATAGTTATAACAATAGTCACCGATATGACTCTTAAAAAATGCATTACCAACTTTTCATCTTAATCTTTTATTTAATTCTATGTCTTTTTAAATATGTTTTTAGACCAGTGAGAATATGCATACACTAAATCCTCTATAAAATTACCATATTTCAGAAAATATGACACACCTGTTATAGATTAAGTGCATGTATAATATGTAGCCATTAAAAGATTTTAAGACCAAAATCCTAACATTTCAAGTCTTAAACAATGAGAACAAGATGTGTGCTGAAAACTTTCCAAGTACCTACAAATTATTTTAAAGATGTGATTATATTTTTGGATAGATTTAGGCAACAGGTTGAAAGGATTGAATTTTGAGGAGAAAAGAACCAAGAGGAAAGAGAAAATTTCTTCAGCTGTATTTCAGATTATGTAATTTTATGTATTAATACCCCAATAGTTCATAAAACACTCATTAACTACATATGTTTTCAAAATCCATTGTGTTGTGCCTAATGTTCATGTTTTCCAAATCAGGGTGGAGAAACAGGTGGTGATTAGAGAATTGCTTAAGCATGTTTGCTCATTGTAAATTAAATCTACATGTAATGAGGTATGTGCACATATCCCTGCATATGTGAATTATGTGCCAAAGATCACTCTGGTGCCTGAATAGTGAAGATTAATGCAATGTGAGTTGTCACACAAAACCAAAATCACCACTAATGCTTAATTTGACACTCCTAGCTATGAGAAGAAAATACCATGTCTCATCTCTTTCTCTACAAATTGCAATTTGGAGAACACTGAAGAAAAAGTCCCATTCTATTCTGAAAATTACCTGTTGATGGGCAATGACACCATTTTCTATAAGGTTGGCTAACTTCAAAATTCAACTAATGAGAAGTAAGGATGCCAAATGTGACCTAATTCTCTAGTTTCTATCTCATACCTCACTACCATAAGCCTAAGATAAATGAACATAGGATTAGAAGACCAGAACATCAGTTGATGTAAAGAAAAACTAAAAAAGGACATTAATTTGAGATAGTCTCTGAAGACAGAAAAATAATGTGTCTTAAAAAGCAAAAGAAAGCCTATTATAACTACCAAGTAACATATAACATTTAGCTTTCTATATTTTTTTAAAAGTTACTTGTCTTCTAATAAATGCTAAATGCTTGAACAATCAAATTATTTTTTCAGGTGGTTCCATTTAATAATTATACTGTCCCCGAGTTATGAGCTATGCTTTCTGTTGACATATGAGTAAGCATTAACTTTCCTGCACCTCAGTTACTTCATCTGTATAATGAGGGACTTAATCTAGATGAGTTCTTAGATATTCTCAAGCTCTAACATTTTATGATTTCTCTGAGTCTTCCAAGACCAATTTAGCTGCTGAAAGCAACTTTAACTCATATTTTGGAATAAGAGACATTTAATAATGGAGAAATATGTAGCAATGCTATAGATATGTTTCTGCATTATTAATGTTCACCTTCATGACTGTGTCTATAGGCAGAAAAGAAATAATAGAAGAATCTGGCTACTTATAGTCTTGAAACTCACTTCCAGATCTGTTGAAAATGAATGTTACTAGTAGTTTTTCTTTGGAGGAAAGCTTAGACACCAATTGTTTCCTGAACCATCTCCTGATTCACCCCCTCAAACACTTCTTCTCAGACATGCTTCATGTCGCCATTCTGCTGAATCTCTCCTGGGCCTCTACTGAATTCTTAACTTATAGGATAGTTACTTCTGGATGTGTATTATCCATCCCCTATGAGACGGCAAGCTCCTAAAGAGAAAAGACTATCTCATTTCCATTTTGTATCCCAAACACTTAGCACAGTGCCCTACACACAGCAGAGTGTTAAGAAAAATTTGCTGAATCACTTTAAATGAAGTCCAAAGGAAGAATTAAAATACACATGCACACACATGTAGTTTAAGAGGTCTATAACTAAAATTCAAAGCCAAATACTGAAGTGACTGGGTAGGAAAGGAATCTCATTTTTTGATCCTTTATTAATCAAAATGTTCACAGAATTAACTCAGAAGAAATCTTACTGTGTTGGGCTTCATACTGAGTTCCATGATGCTGTAGCTGTTGGGAACGCCTGTAACAGCCTTCTCCTGCCTTCAAAGCCTGTTTAAAGAGTTTCTCTGCCTCTACAATAGTGGTGGCTTCCTCCTCAGCCAGGAGGATGTATGCAGTGGCACACCTGTTAATAAGAGGAACAAAAAGCAATTGTCAACAATAAATCTAAGGAAATACTTAAGAAAGAAGGTGGGTACACACCTGTCAGATTGGCTAGAATGACAGGGAAAGATAATGCGCAATGTTGGAGGGGATGTGGGAAAACTGGGACACTATTGGTAGAATTGTGAATACATCCAGCCATTCTGGAGAGCAGTTTGGAACTATGTTTAAAAAGTTATCAAACTGTGAATATCCTTTGATCCAGCAGTGCTACTACTGGGCTTAAAAAAAGAAATACTAAAGAAGGGAAAGGGACCTGTATGTGCAAGAATGTTTGTGGCAGCTCTTTTCGTAGTGGCTAGAAACTGGAAACTACGTGGATGCCCATCGTTTGGAGATTGGCTGAATAAATTGTGGTATATGAATAGTATGGAATATTATTGTTCTGTAAGAAATGACCAACAGGATGATTTCAGAAAGGCCTGTAGAGACTTACAGGAACTGATGCTGAGTGAATTGACTAGGATCAAGAGATCATTATATACTTCAACAACAATCCTATATGATGATCAATTCTCCAACATTGAGATGAACCAAATCAGCTCCAATAGAGCAGTAATGAACTGAACCAGCTACACCCAGCGAAAGAACTCTGGGAGATGATTATGAACCACTACATAGAATTCCCAATCCCTCTAATTTTGTCCGCCTGCATTTTGGATTTCCTTCATAGGCTAATTGTACACTGTTTCAAAGTCCGATTCTTTTTGTTCAGCAAAACAACTGTTTGGACATGTATACATATAATGTATTTAATTTATACTCTAACATATTTAACATGTATTGGTCAACCTGCCATGGGGGGGGGGGGGAGGAGAAGAGGGGAAAAATTATAACAAAGGGTTTGGCAATTGTCAATGTTGTAAAATTACCCATGCATGTATCTGGTAAATAAAAACTATCAATAAAAAAAGAAAAGAAAGAAAGAAGGTGGAAACGCAAGCAGAATTTTGGAGTTACAGAAAGCGGGTCCTGGCTCATTTTCTATGTGTTTATTTTTTTAAAGGAAAAAAAAACAAGTAGTTCAGTTTTAAACTCAAATTAAAAAGCATGGTCAACTTAATACAATAGGGAAAAGGTCCTGATTTTTGTTTATTTGTTACATAGGGATTTTTTTCAAGTTGTGGTCTTTTTGAATGAGAAAAGAATTCATTCCTACTCTATAAAGTTTTTCTTTATGCTGTAGCATGACATGATATGGAGATGATCCCAGATTCTTGAAATCCATGCCATTGTAACACAAGACTTGTAAGGATTTGAGTCTATGACTCGTGGATGGATGGACAGAAAGGAAGGGAACAAGTATTTATTAAGTGCCTACTATGTGCCAGGCATTAAACATTTTACAAATACCATCTCGTGTGAAGCCAACATAATTAATTATGGGAATTCTTTGACCCTGACAATCCATGAACATCCTTCCCCACCCCACCCCAAAAAAAAAGAAATGAAAGAGAAAAATTCTCAAAGCACTATTTTTCACAGCAATGGTGATAGACAGATAGAATGATAAAAGGGCAGAAGGGTATTAAGAATTACACAATTTTTAGATCATCTACAAACAATAGTATAACTATAGTTACACAAAGTGAGAGGTTTTTATCCACTGATCAATGAAGATAAATCATTATATAAATGTTAACAAATGTAACATTTGGTTTACTTGTTTTCTATTCAATCAACAACCCCAGGGATGGTAAGATTCAGTTGAGTCTTACTAAAAAAGTTTCAAATAAGCTATCAATGCTAAAAATATATAAAAATAAAAAACATATTAATCCTGATTATCACTGTTTTCTACAGAAATTTTTAAAAGGATCATGGATTTAGATTTGGAAGTGCCCAGATTCATACAGCTAATAAGAGTTTGAGGAGTCATTGAAAGTTGGGTCTTTCTGATTCAAAGTCCAACATTCTCTCTACTGTGTAATACTGCCTCCTGATTTACTACACCGAGTTGTTGCCCATGGTATTCCTATTTAGGTCAAACAAACCTAGAAATCACTTCAGGCTGTATAAATACCTGCTGCCTTTGCCACGTAGAGACAAAGGCCAGAGGCAACACTAGTTAAGATGATAAATTCATATGGAAAAGGGTGATAGTAGATTATGAGCAGGAAGTATGATGCAGGGGAAGGAGTGATAGATCTGGAATCTGAACACTGAATTTGGAATACTTGTCTGCCCTTTCCTTGAATATCTCGGAGCAAGCCATTTAACCTTGATAGGTCTCAAATTCTTCATCTGTAAAATAAGGTGGCAGGACTAGACCTAGAAGGTCCTCTCCAAATCCAAAACTGTTATCTTGCCATTACACAAAACAAAAAAGGAGAGGAAAGGAGAATGGAAGAGAGAGAGAGAGAAGAGGAAGGAAAGGAAAGGAGGGAAAAGAAGGGAACAAAAGAGTTATGAAGTGCTATGTACTCTACTAAGCTCTAGATATTATTATAAAAGCAAAGACAGTCCCTCCTGACCTCCAGTAGTTTATATATTGTAACAGAGGAAACAAAATATATAGGGAACTAATAGGCAGGGAGGGAAATTTTGGTTTGGCAAAGTGAACAGAAAGCTTGGGGCATATCCCAATTGAGTTTCATCATCTCAGGGATATTCACAGGTGAAAATGGAAACAAGCATGGAATGCATGTGAGAATTTCTATAATGATCTGTCATCATCAGTGACAAAAGAATCCTACTGAACTTAAAAACATGTCAGACTTTGATGTGCTTTTTAAAGTAATTAATAACACATAAGATGGCAACACTGAGAAGAGGGTTGTATCAGATCACATCAACAAAACAAAATCTGTTCTAGTAATTACACAAGTTTTATAAAAAATCTTGAAAACACATCTTGAAATTTTCATTTGAAAACCTTGAGAGATCATTTTATTAAATAAGATGGTAATAATAACTAGCATTTATAAAATACTTATATAAAATACTTTATAAAATATAAAAAGTTCATGAAACACTTTAAATCTTATTTGTGCCTCACTAAAATCTAAAATAGCAGGTACTATTGGCCTTATTACTATTATTTTATGATAGTTGAGAGAAATGGTGATGCTGAATTTGAACTTCTATCTTCCTGACTAGAAGTAACATGAAAGACAATATATTCAAATCACCAGACCCAAATGGACTACAAAAATTGGCATATATGATGTTGAGTGATTGTCAGTGATCTTTAAGAATTCATGAAAGAAACAAGAGTTGTCATGATAATGGGAAAAGAATGTATTTCTCAATTTTGAGAAAGGAGAAAAAAAGGAAAGTTTAAAAACCTTGGTTAAAGAGTTAATTTGAGAAGATACTATTTAAATCAATAGTAAACATCAACCTATCTAAGGAAGAAAGCAGCAATCAAAATGTTTCTATGGTTATTCAACAGACATTTCTTAAAGCATCTAATACAAAACAGATATTATTGTGGGTAACAGAGATACGATGACAAACCTATTCTGGTCTTCAAGAAGCTCAGAGTCTATTGTCAAAATAACTTAATTTCTATTTTTTCCCCCCTGAGGCTGGGGTTAAGTGACTTGCCCAGGGTCACACAGCTAGGAAGTGTTAAGTGTCTGAAACCAGATCCGAACTCGGATCCTCCTGAATTCAGGGCTGATGCTCTATCCACTGCACCACCTCGCTGCCCCCCATTTCTGTTTTTAAAAGAAGGAAATTAAATGGATATATTAAAGTAATGGTGTAGATAGAGTATGACAAGACACATTCAAGAAACTGACAAAGTCTCTCATGCTCCATTGTTGAAAAGATATCAGCTACAAAACAGTTAAGTTAGAATTAAAATTAATTGAATGACTAGATCAAAGAAGTAGCCATTATGAATTGATATCTACTTAAAGAGGTCTAAGACCACAGGATCATAAGTTTAAAGCTATAAGATGCCTTAGAGGTCAATCAATCAATCAATAAACATTTATAAATCATCTATTATGTACCAGAAATTATGCTAAGTACTGGATCATCAAGTACAACCTTCTCATTTCACAAGTTAAGAAACTGAGTTCAAAGAGTTTAAGTGATTTGCCCAAAGTCAAACAGATAGTATCTAATATATGATTTGGACCCAGGCTTTTCCCAGTTCAGTACCACTTATGGAGGTCAACAAGGATATGGGCAAGTCTCTGGACCACTGCTGGATTGCTGGAAAAGAATGGGAAGTAAGATGCATTGGAATACTCTATACTCCCCATTGCTCTAGCAGAGAAATATTCCTTCTTTTCCTTTCCCTTTCATCCTCTAATCCCTACCTTCTCTTTCTCTTTCTCAGCTTTCCCAAAGGTTCCTCACTATCTGGCAGTAGCTCCAATAGCTAAGAACCAAGGTAGTCCTTTGGGCATTGGAGGTAAGGAGAGGAGGTTGCAGGGACTGGGAGAGTGGAACACTTAAAATATTGCATCTTAAGTTATTTCTAAACTCCACCTGCTTGCAGGTCACTCTCCTGGATTCCTAAATTGGTGATTGATAAAGTAGAAAGCAGAATTCCATTTCATTTTTAAACTCTGAGATTATATTCTTTAAATTCCTTGTTATCAACATCATTTTACTGAATTTTTATGGTTTGCAAATGCCTTACTGCATCTCATTCTTTGAGCCTGAATCACTGGTACCTAGTTTAGTTCTGGCCTGGGATACATGGCATGATTTATTAACTTTATCAATGACACAAAGCTGAAAAGGATAGTTAAGACAATTGATGACAAAGTCAGAATCCAAAAAGACCTTAAATAAGCTAGAATACTGAATTAAATTTCAAAAAATTCAATTTAAGAGAGATAAATGAAAATGTCTATTTTGGAGTCCAAAAAATCAAATTTAATAAGTACAATATGGAAGAGAGGTACCAAGATAACAGTTCATGTGAAATAGATTTGTGGGTTTTAATGGACTACAAGTTCAATTTGTGTCAATATTGGTTATAGCAGCCAAAAAAAGCCAATATAATCTTGACTGCACTGAAAAAAGCATAATATGTAGGAGTAGGAAGGTGATATTATTGCTATACTCTGGCCAGACAACATCTAGAATAGTATGTTTAGTTCTGGGCATTTGGTTTTAGGGAAGAACACTGATAAACTGGCAAGCAACTAGGATGGGCAAAAGGTCTTGAAATTATGTCATCCAAGGATTAGATGAAAGAAATGAATTTTTAGTCTAGAGAAAAGAAGATGGGGAATATGATTGTTGTCTCCAAATATCTGAATGGTTGTTTAATGGAAGAAAGATTAGATTTGTCCTTCTTAATTTCAGAAGGCAGATCTAAGAGAATGGAGGAAAGTTTCAGAGGAAAATTCAGGTTCAATATGATGGACACTTCATCATGATGATTAGCACTGTTTTCCTTAATAAAGAACATAATGTACACACCAGATGACCACTGACAGGATTCTTGGGCAAGTATAAGTAAGGGTCCTTAAATCTTTAAAATGTTGTAATGAATATTATTTTTAAAATAATGATAACATCTAGGAATTAGAATTTCTGATGGTTCAGATTGCTTTCCAGCTATAGGATGGTCAACTATCATTCCCTAGAATTAAGATCCAAATCCTTTTAATAATGTTTCTGTAAGTAAGAAAGAAATCAGTAATCAATGAATTCTTAATAGGAGGCTTCAGGGTAATACTGATACTTCCCCATGTCAAAAAACTTTTGAAAAATGAAATGAAAAATAATGAGTATTAGGTACTACTTATACTATGTCAGATGATACAATTTACCTTTCTATCTCATCCATTGCCTAGTCTATGGCCATTTCCTTGTTTATCAACATTTTGATTAGGCTATGGGGAGAAAATAAATACTAAATAAGACCCAAATTTACTGATTAATTTTGTTTCTGATAAACGGCCTTTGTAACTGGCAGAGGGATGAACTGAATCAATCACTTATGGGAGGGTTGGGGTTTAGCTTCTTATTTTCCAAGACTCTTTGCTTTGAGAAGGAACCTTGTGAAAACAGTCAATTTACCTAGCCTTTGAAATCCAAGTAAAATGTTGGCTACTCTATGAAACTCTTTTCTGATCACTACTGAATTTCATATGGCACTTCTTATGTGGTTATATAGGGGGATAAGGAAGAATCTATGGCGTGATGTGGTCTAATGGGTTTGGTTTCAGATTTGGACTCAGAACACTAAGACCAATGCTGTTTATACTACATCAGACCACTCACTTAATTTCACACTTACACATTTAACACACACATCAGTAAAATAGAGATATTTAGTTTGTCTATTTCTAAACCATAAAACACTATGTTAAATATTGGCTATTATTATTCTTTATAGTTACTTGTCCATGTGTCATATATTCCCCCTAATCCCAGTCAGAGTTTTAAACTCTATAAATATATGCAGGAACTATGTCTTATCTATTATTGTATTTCAATTTTTCCAAGCCTATATGAGGATTTCTCCATTTTTTTTTTAGATTTCACTTGTCAATTACAAAGGAGACCATACAACCTTCCTCAGTATCTGGTTCCAATGTTTAACAGCACTTGTAGGGCAACATTTATTTTTGTATATATTTGAAATATATACATATATTTCATTATTTATATCTTGGTATGCTTCATCCATTAGCAGGAATAACATCTAAAAATATGATAGCACTAGAGAGAATTCCGAATCTGTTACAATTTCTCCTGCTTAGAATGCAAATGATTATATAATTTTGAAACTATATGGCACCATGAATTTCAATTAGGTCTCAAAATCTACTATATGTCATCTCTGTGTGTTTATGCTAAAATTTTTTTTGTTAAAATTTCAGTTCCCTATGTAAATTATCTAGTTCAAATTCACAATCTATTACAGTCTGATATTAATAGCAACTCTGCATTCCAGCCCAGTATGGAATTTTCATCACGGAGATTAAGAAAAGACATAATATTCCTCTCACTTACTCATTTAACTCTAAGGCTTCATGTGCTGCAGAAATTCTAGCTTGGGGGTTCCTTTCTCTCCAGGCTTTCTGCATGACTATTAAATTAAAAAAGACAAAAAAAAACCACATCAATCACTATAGAACCATCAGAAAAAATCAGGTATACTGTGACATCTAATTAAGTGCTTGAATTAGAAAATACTGTACATACCAAGAGAATCAGCCTGTCTCCCTAAAGATATACAATTGATCGATTTTTTGCTGTTCTCTTTTATACTCAGATTACATAAAGCTTTTGTTCAATGATGTGTCTACAGAATTTAAATTTGAAGATTCAAGAAAGGAAAGAAGTTTCTAATAGGTTCCTAGTCACCAAATTTAAATATCAGAATCTTCTATGACCTCAGAAGACTGAAGTATTGATAACTTACCTTCCAATTAGTCAATAGCATCATTTATATCTGCCATTTCTCTATTGACAATGCTTGCTGCAAGCCGCAGACATTACAGTATCATGCTATACCATTTTTGAATTAACATGCAGGCAGAGGACTAAATTTTCTATTACATAAACACACAAACACACACAGAGAGCCATCTCCTCTTGTATAAGAGTGAAAAGTTTCCCTTAAAAATGCTTTCTCTTGCAGAGCAAAGCACACAGTTACCCCTTGTAGCCATTACTATATATGCCTTGTGGATTGTTCAGTGGAGCATGATTGATAATGAAACAACTAAAAAGGATGGAATTCTTATCATTTACATTCACTAGTTCTTAACTTTTAACTGGATAAAGTATCTCCTTTCAATCACTCTAGGGGCAGAATCTGAATCTTAAGTGTAATTTTGCTTTAATACAACATCTGTGTTTGAACGAACAATTAAAAAAAAAAAACTAAATGAAAATTTTATTTTTTTGTACATAAACATAAATTTAAAGGCAATTAAAAAGTGTCACTATTTTTGGTCATTATTCATATGGGATTCTATTCTCATGTAGCCATCAATTTAGTTTAGGTCTTCATCTCTTTTCACCTCGAACATACTAATAATCTCCTAATTGGTTTTGTTATGCTCTACTCCATTCTCCACATTGCTGCCAAAGTGATTTTCTTTAAAAACACATCTGATCAGATTGCTCCCCCACTCAATAAAGATTCCAACAGCTCCCAAATTAACATTTGTATAAAATATTAATTCTTTGTTTTAGCATTTAAAACCTTTCACAACCACCTGGTCTTAACTATGTTTCCAATCTCAATGGACATCAGTGGACTGCCCACCACTACACACACTCTGCAATGTAAACAAATTGGGCTTCTCTCCCTCTGTTCCTCACATAATTTGTTCCACCTCCCATCTCCATTTCAGGAATACACTTCCCTGCCTCTTACTTCCAACTCATAGAATCCTTCTCCTTCCTTCAAATAGCAACTTAGGATGTATTCTCTTTCACATGAATGAAGCATTTGCGGATTCTACCCAATTGCTAAAGTTTTCCCTTCTAACTCCCTTGCATATACAACTAATTTTTATTTATTTTTAGCTATTATCTTTATATTTATTCTATACATACTTGTATATACATATGGGTCTCCCCTGTTAAAATTTACTCTTAATAAATATTGCTTCTTTCATTCATATTTGAATCCATAATGCCTGCCTATTAGTCCTATCACATAGGTACCATACTAACAAGTGTTTGCTGACTGAAGGACAAAATTTTAATTTTGTCCCCCAATTTCACAATTTTTTATGTATATGAACCTTTGTATATAAGATTTTTCCCCAAATGGGGTACTATTATTTTTATTTATCATCATTATTATCTCACAACTTTATAACTTCTATGCAAAATATATCTGAAACATTTCTTACTTGCATCTGCAGGCCGCAAATGATCTGTGTCACATGTAAAAAATGTCTGATGATCCTGGGCTGAAAGATTCATGTCATAATAGGTCAAAGGTTCTCGTCCTGTTACCCATGTATACCTATAAAGGAAGATAAGGCAGTCAGATACTTCTGGGAAACAAAAAGACTTATTCGCCATTTATCTACATAGGTGTAAGAACATCAACATCATCTATACTTAAAACATTTGTATAAATAATGACCAAAAGTACGTGGCTCACAATGTGTTTTAATCATATTTTTATTCCCTCCAGAGTTTGTAGTAGAAACAATTAATAATTTTTTCTACACCTTTGGCCTAAATTATGACTTGCCATTGATAAGGTGCTAAAGAAAGTTCTAATAATAATGACTAGGAATATTTTTTCAAAAGCATGGGAATGCTCCAATTTGCCCAATTACTTTGCTAACTTAAATTCAGATCTCATTTGAGTTATCTTTATTAATATGCTTCAAAACATTTTGATTTGGCAATATATCTGTAGTATAAAGCATTGGAGGAAATGTGGGCTCATATAAATTACAGTTCTTATTAAGACTTTTAAATTTCTATCTCTGTTAAAAATGTTTACAGAACAGTCATCAATATTTCCAAATGCTCCACAGAAAGAGTTGGTTGTCATGCGTTGGTTTTTTCCTATGTTCTTTTTTTAGGGAAGCAGAATTTGCCATCCTAGGACAAGGTTTACATGTAGCTTGGCCACATGTGCAATGCCTGGCCTGTTATTTGACTTTTCTGGATCTCTACTTTCTCACATTCAGAAGAAGACTGTCCAGATGACCTTCCAGTTGAAGAGCTGTAGGTCTTGCTGTAACACATGCCACAGCACAAATCACTGAGGCCGAGTTCCCCAAACAGAGAGCTCGGTCCCCAGCAAGGTACGCTGAGGAAACTGCACTAGAAAGCTTTGCTTCATTAAACTTTTGCAACACTTACCGATTATATTCAGCCCCTCTAAAGAGATTTAGTGGATTTCGCCAAACCTTGCATTCTGTGGCAAAGAAAAATATAAAACAATTAACAGAATCAAGGAAAATAACAATTTATTAGTTTAGCAAAATCTTATGTGCCCATATCAAGGCATGCTTTTATTTCCAGCTTCCTGCAAAGGAGATAATTTGACTTAAGGGGAAAAAAATTAGATAAACTATCATGAGACACAGGTTTTGGTCAAATACGTAACCATTTGTCCCTTAATGTCTGTGTGTCTCAGCTTTCTTATTTATTAAATGTGGAAGCTGTACCAGAGGATCCCAAAGGTTTCCTCTGAACTGTGCTTTTGTTCTGGGCTCTTGGACAAGTTACTAAACTCTGCCAGGACTTAGTCTCAGAGTCTCCAAATGGGCATAAGATGTGTGTTCTCTGAATATTTTTTCATATTAGATATTTATTACCTATCTGACTATGGGCAAATCACTTAACCTCTAAACTTCAGTGGTCTTATCTGTAAAGTAGGGCCAATGATATTTGTTGGATAATATTATGATCCAAAGAAGATCATAATAAGGTACTGCTTTGTAAGCTGAAAAATCTATATAAAAATGTCATTTACTATTATTATTGCAAAGATCTGAGAATAGGAAGAAATGAGATTTTATATGCCATTTGCATGATTTCATGGATATTTAAGGAGAGATATTTATATCAAAATAAAAAGATATGAAAAACAATAGGCATAGTCAGTTATGGCTATTAATTTTGTGAACAGAAAATTAATAATTCTTTATTAAGGCATCATGTATGCAGATGACTTTATGGATCAGAGAGAGATAGGATCAGGTTCAATTGGTGTTAGTGCCTCAGGTTTTAAAGTGCAAAAAAAAAAATCAAAATAAAATAACATTGTTTATAAAAATAAAACCAATTATAAAACCAGAGTAGATGCTGACTTAGTATGAGTTCAGACAATTCCAGAACAGAGAATAGAAGCTTAGTGACAGAAGGAAGTTTAAGACAACAGAATTTTAAATGGTTTGCCAACTTTTAAACTGAACAAGTGGCTTATCTTCAAATCAAAACACAAAGCCACAGAATTTTCAAGTTAGGGAGGACCTGGGAGATCATCTAGTACAGATCTATTGTTTTACTGATGAGGACAATGAAACCCAAAGAAACCTTGGGAATACCTTGGATTTTAGAAGGCACTTGCAAATAGGAAGGAAGTAGCAAGTGGGAAGGTCTAAAAATACTTCTTTCAAAGGACTTTGCCCCTCTTCTTCATCACTCCCTATATATTTATTTACAACTCTCAATAATTTAAATCCTAGACTAATTACTTTACCTGAGACTTAGTTTTTTCCATTTGTAAAATGGAAATAATATATATTTTTTAAGTTTCTGAAAGGTAATTGGAGTTAAGTGACTTGTCTAGGGTCACACAGCTATTAAGTATTAAGCATCTGAAGCCAAATTTGAACTCGGGTCTTCCTGACTTCAGGACTGGTGCTCTATTCATTGCACCATCTAGCTGCCCTCAGTAATAATATTTTATAGTCTCTCACAAGGATGTTTCAAAGAAAAGTACTCTATAAGGCTGAAAGTTTGTTGTTATACTATTAGTTGTAATTATTATTATATAATGATATTATACATCTTATACTTTTATTATGCTAACAGTAACAATTACTGTTATTATTATTAATGTTTAATAATGTGTTAAAATTACTATCATTAACTTTCTGTGTACAGATTTTTAGCTAAAGATTCCTGGGGTAGGTGAAAATGCTCCAGCTTGGAGAAGAACTCATTGAAAGAAAACATAGCTGCTCAGGACAGTAAAGCTATATGAAAAAGAGCAAGTAAGCAGAGTAGCTCCACGGGTGGAAAAGCAGAAAATAACAAACCAAAGTAATATCAGAGAAAAGTAGTGAGCAAACCATTCCAGCAGAGGTCAGTGTGTGCCAGACTTAGGAAATCAGTTCATGAGGGGTACCAATATTGGAATTTTTCATTCCAAAAGTCCAAGTCATTTTGAAGTACTATAGTAGGCCACTAAAAATACTACACGATATTACAAAGCTTCAGTATATTGTGATCTGCTGATAGAAAATCTATAACTGATATCTGTTGATTTTTAACTAAAGTCCCCTCTGATGTATTGTGATGTCTAGGAAGAGGTTTTCTCTGGCTTTCAAATTGGGTGATCAGTCAAATTGAAGATCAACACCCTCCATAAACTAAGTTTTTATTTTTGTGTCATAACTATCCAGGACATAAAGATTATAAAATTTATTATGCTTAAAATTACAAACATTCAATAAGGTTTTTATCTGTTGTCAAGTCAACAAGTATTTATTAAGAGCCATCAGGTGCTGTATTAAATCCTGAGAGTACAAATCAAAACAAAAACCAGTTCTTGTATCAAGGAACTGAAGGTCTAATGGGAGAAACAACAAGCAAACAATTATGTACCAACAAGATATGTTATGTACAGAGCAAACTGGAGACAATTTCAAAGAAAAGAGCCTGGCAGTGAGAAGGACCAGGAAAGGACTCCTGCAGAAAGTAGAGTTTTAGCTGAGACTTGAAGGAAACCAGAAGGCAGAGATAAAATAGGAGAAAATTCTAGGCATGGGAGAAAGTTTAGTAAAAATACAGTTAGAAGATAGAAGAGCCAGGAAACCATTATCATTATCACTGGCATACATGAAGGGCAGTAAAGGGGAAGAACACAGGAGGGGGGGGCAGGTGATGATGATCTTTAAGAGCCAAACAGAGGATTTTATATTTAATTCTGAGGGAAACAGGGAGCCATGGGAGTTGTGGAGAAGGGAAGGACTGATAAAATTGAATTGGTGATTTAGGAAGATCACTTTGATAAATGAATCGAGAATGGAACACAGGGGGAAATGAGGCAGGGTGATCAAGCAGAAAAGTATTTCAACAATCTAGGTATAAAGGGATGAGGGCTTGGACCAGAGATGGTGGCAGTGTCCAAAGAGGGAAGGGGGTACATGTAATATAAAATGGCTAGGGGAAGAAGGGAGAATAGCACAATAAGGATATTAATAAAAAGCTATGGATTTGGAATCAGGAAGGACCTCTCCAAATGCTACTTCCAACATATTAGTTTATGTAGGACCATATGCAACTAACAAACTCCATGAGCCTCAGTTTTATAATCTATAAAACCAGGATAATAACTACAGTACTCACTTCACAGAACTATTCTGAAGATCAAATTATCAAAGATAATAAATTAAAGTATTTTACAAACCTTAATGAACTACATTAAAAATTTCAGTTTAGTTTAATATATATTTCCAAGTTCTACTAAGAAATTTCCTCCACAGAATACTATAATAACAACAAGGATGAAAATAGTAAAACTCTGCACTAAGCTTTGAAAGCATCCTAGAGAAAATCTATTACAATTTACAAAGCTAAGGTGAAGACATTATTTCTTTCAATTCTCAAAACAGCCCTATGAGGTAATTAGTAGAGAGTTCAGCTGATTATCACTAACTACCAGGAACCACTGTTCTGTTGGTAAATCATGAAATAAACTCCTTAAAACATTTTATATTCAATTATAGATCTAAAATGAATTTAATTTAAAAACCTCCAAAGAAGTTTAGTTCAGTTTAGCATGGTACAGTATAGTATACAGGGCCAGCATGGTACAAGGTAAAAATTTCCCTTGGGAATCAGTAGTGACAGGTTCACATCCCAGCTCTGCCAATACAACCTAAGTGACTTTGAGCAAAACACTTCAATTCTCAAAGCCTCAGTTTTCTCATCTGTTAAATGAAAGGGTTGGATAAAAAATCTTCAAAGTTTCTCTTCTGGATTCATGAATGTAGTTAAATTGAATTAATGGAAGAGAATAGAGATATTTCTAAGATGCAGTTTTCAATTTTGTACTATTGCTAAATGACCAGCAGGGGGTAGAACAAACATCATTATGAACAAGAGTGACCTGAGTTGCACCTGAAAGAAAACTTGATCTTTAAAAATAGTCATTGAACGCTGTACAATTGTTTTTGTTTTAAAAGCTGTTTTTATATACATAACATTCAACATGTATGTATGTATGCGTGCCATTTTTAACATTCTTTTTTATGCATGTGTAAAAGTTTTGCTTTAAAGATATATTAATAAAGATACTCCCTACCATATTTTATCATTTAAAACACACAAATATGTATATATTATAAATACATAGGTATATACACATATACAAACATTCAAAACCTAGAAGTTCTATAATTCTAGATAACAAATGCTCTAAATGATAAGATGTATCCCTAGTCTTCATTAATCTATCTTTATAGCTGAAAGTTTAGAGATACACAAAAATTCATTGGCAAAGGGTAGCATATATAATATTTTCAAGAATAATTACAGCAAGCATGTGGATGTAATTTAAACGTGCAAAATCTAGTGTAACACAACGTCCTTCGGAACTAGAAAATTAAACTGCTCAGAAGACAATTTTCTCCTTTTGATAAGGAGCAAGTAAAGATCTCTTACCTTCATTGTTTATCTTAAAATTGAATTGAAAAGTGGTCATTTAGGGGCAGCCAGGTGGTGCAGGGGATAGAGCACCAGCTTTGAATTCAGGAGGACCCGAGTCCGGTCTCAGACACTTAACACTTCCTAGCTGTGTGACCCTGGCCAAGTCACTTAACCAAAAAGAAAAGTGGTCATTTGGAAGAAAGACATTTTATAATGTTATGCAGTCTTCTTAAATTGGGTCACAGTTATGTTAATTTCTTCTTTGCTGCTCTCCTCAATCCAATCCTGAGAAATACTATCTTTGGACAGAAGTGCCCGGGGCAACATCAACCAGAAATATTAGGCTGCCTGATGTTTTAGTAATATAGACAAAGGCTGTAACTGCTAAAGTTATTAATTAGGCTGCAAAGTCTAGAGGTGAGAGGTTAAACTCTGGTCTCTGGAGAGTCAAAACATTCTCACATGAGGCCCAATTTCTTATCTTGCTTGTTCCTTTGAGGAACAGACTTCATATTCTAATCAAATTTAAGCATATTTTAACTAGAAGAGGAATTTTCCATCCTCTCAAGACCAGCTACTGCCTTTTGGCTGCCATGAAAAACCTGACACAGATTTCATTAATATCATTATTGCATAATGAAGCAATATATCTAGTCTTTTAAGTCTAAAGATAATTATCTATCCTTTGGAATAGTATGTAAACATTCCAAAGGATAAAAATATGCAACGGTAAGGCCTTTCACAATTAATGAAACAATATTGTACACTATTAAAGTGTACCCTGGTATAATCTACAACCTGACCTGAGTCTACTTTTTCAACCTTATTTTTTCATCATTTCCCTATGTGCCCCAGCCATACAGGTCTACTTACTATCCCTCCAAATATTACAATAACTTTCCCATGGTATTCAATAGTCATATGATAAAATGAAATGGAAAGGACCTTGAGATGTCAAAGGCACAAGCTATGTTAACTAAGCTGTAATGATTCAAGCACAGATTGATAACATGATCAAAACCTAGTATGTAAATGCTATGGATATCAAATGTTCCAAAAGTAAAAAACAAAGCAGGAAGAATTTTTGAAAATTGAAAGCCACTGTAGTTTAATGAAAAGAGCTTTGGGCTTAATTCAAGAGCCTGATTTCTAGTTCTGTTTTTTTGGTCCCATGTTACCTGTATGGCCTTAGGCAAATCACTTATCTTTATCTGAAAAGGAGAAGATTTGAATATAAAGATGATCTCTAATATCTCTGTCTGATATCCCATTATGACTTTTAAGATCCCTTCTAGCACTAAATATATGCTTATATCTTTCCTAACTAGATTATAATTCCATTGATTTATAGGACTCAGATTTTATAGTTTCTTACATGTCCCAAAGAAGACTGTGTTTGTATTTGTATGTGTTTGTATTTCTTGAGAAGGTGAAGCCCTCAAAACTATCT
The DNA here is from genome assembly GCF_048593235.1 of Sminthopsis crassicaudata. Classification (NCBI taxonomy): domain Eukaryota; kingdom Metazoa; phylum Chordata; class Mammalia; order Dasyuromorphia; family Dasyuridae; genus Sminthopsis; species Sminthopsis crassicaudata. The sequence goes on from NC_133621.1 coordinate 129,253,332, forward strand.
AGAGGGATCATATGAAGTGAATGATTACTAAAGTCATGAACTAGATCATTATAACAGTACCTAGATCTCTTGATAATCAGTTTTAATTCTAATCTTTTTTCAAAAGTTTTTATTTAGAAATCCTAATTTAATGTATCCTGGGAGGCCCACTGAATGAATAACTCTGGCTTCTAGGCTTGAAACAAATCAAAATGAGGAAGATGACATTACATATCATTACATATTGATAAGAAAGTCAAAGATACATACATATATATGTATGTATGTATGTGTGTATATATATGTAAACATAAATATATATATATTTAACAGAGCTGTTAAATATTAAGAATTTCCCTATATTAAATATTTTGCAAGGAGAGAATTTATCTACTGTGAAAATCAAAAAATTCTAAGAAGTACTTAAACACAAGGAAGCAGCCGAAGTTATAGAGATCTAAGTCTTAGTTTCTGAATGAAATCTTTATTGAAAAATAGAGAATAAATCTTAACACACCCCCTTCCCAGTGGCTTTAAAAGAATTTATCAAAATAAGGCAGAGCTTCTCCACAGTTACATCTTCAAAGGAGCAGAAATGTGCTCATGGTGATGATAACATTATCATTAACAACAGTTACAGCTGGACCAGTTTGATTTCTAGATATAATTCTTCTAAGGCCTCAAATTCTTTCATATCAACCATCTCATTTCACTTTCAAAAATGCATAACAGTTTAGAAAGGGGCAAAAGATGTTCCTTTTTTGACAAAAAGAGAAATATAGAAAAGGATGATTTTCCCATAGCATTCCCATAAATTAATGAGGTGGAATGGGGAGAGAAGGCTCTAGATTTCAGATCTTTTAATTTTTGGTTTAGAGGTCTGCAAACAGGTCAACAAAATAAGCAAGAGTTCATGTGCTATTAAATACCACATTCAATATTTTGTTCTTTGGATCTTGCCTTTCTTATGCTGTTATCAACTGTGAAAATCAAGAAATTCTAAGAAATACTTAAACACAAAGAAGTAGCTGAGGTTATAGAGATCTAAGTCTTAGGACTTAGGACTAGAAGTGAGGAAAACCCATCCTGCCTCAGACACATAATTCTGGGCAAGTCACTTAATCTAATCTGTCTCGGTGTCCTCATGTATAAAATGGGAATAACAGCATCTACCTCTCAGATTTAGTTATGAGGATCAAATATGATGCTATTTGTAAAGTGCTTTCCAAACTTCCAAACTAGAAATATTCTAGCCTGGTTATGCAAACATGAGCAAGTCACTAAAATCTCCAGAGCCTTAGCTACCTAATTTGTAAAATGTGAATAATAATATTTGCACTACCTTATAATATTTGTACTCACATTATGGGGCTGTTGTAAGGAAAACAGTCTTGTAAACTACAGAATTCTATAACTGTCAACTATTATCATCATGTTCTGGTTGCTTTTACTCTTATGACCTAGACTTTATTTATTAGGATCATAGCTATAGATCTAGAAGAAACCTTAACAAACAGGTCATCTAGTCCAAACCCTTTAGTTTTACATATAAAGTAACTGAGACCCCAGAAGGTTTCAAAAATAAAGTGATAAAGATAGTTTGCAATGGAGGTGGTAATGAAATTCAATTCCTCTAATTCCAGAGACAGTGCACTGTGCTTCTTGTGACTCTTATATGGACTGTGTCTTCACTATATGATAATGGTAATTCTTCTGTCAAAAGAGACCAAAATTCCTCCATAATTTCATTAACAGACTTTATAAATAGTTTCAGCTTAAAAAAAAAAAACATGGACAACTTTTGTCAAGCATTCTGATGATGATGCTTTCTAAATTTGGTCCTTAAACAACAGACAAAATCCACTAGTGAGTTGCCCTAGAATTCTTTTCGGCTTGTTAACATTTGCCAAAACGTGGGCTTTATTGAAAAAAGCACTGGAGGAGCTAGTCACCTCTCCCCCCTCAACTTTTTTCCTACTCCCTCATTCTCAGTCACTCAGACCCAACATACTGAACCTATAGAGAATGGCTTAAGCAGAACTTCAATATGAGTTTGTCCTATAATAGTCATTGCCAATAAACAAATGCTTCATAAAATTCCATTGATGATATGAATCATTTATCTTTAGATAATGACTTTAAAGATAACTGCCAAAATGTGATGGAAAGAAATAGTAGATAGGGAAGTTTCAGGGGATATTTCTGTTCCACTTAATAGGCAGAGAGGCAAATGATTTGTGTAAATCTTGAGTAAATCATCTCACCTCCTGTAACTTCAGTGTCTTCATGAGTAAAAATAAGAGGGTTGTTCTAGTTCTAGGGTTCTTGGCATTTTTATTATGGATACTTTTAGATAGAATAATGAAGCCCACAAATCAATTCTCAGAAAAACATTTTTAAATGCAAAAAATAAAACTCACAGGATTACAATAGAAATCAAAAGCTCATAGATTGCAGGTATTAAACCCAGTACAAGAAATATGTCAGTCAGTTTATCAACATTTATTAAGTATTTACTATATGTCAGCATCTGTACAAAACATTGGGGAATAAAAAAAATAAAAATAAAAAAAAAAATACTTGCTTTCAAAGAGCTCAGAAATGTTTCTCAACTCCAATGATACTATGAAATGGTTAAATATTTAAATGCTCTACTTCAGACCAAGGCACATTCTAATACCTCAGTATAGTTGATCTCAAAGGAAGAGAGTCAAGGAGGAACAAGGAACAAGAAGCTGAGGAGGAGTAGGATATAGGATAAAGTACAAGAGGAAAGAGTTGTTTATTTTTTTATGTTTTTCGTTTTAAAAAAGTAAGAATATTTAGTAGCACATGTTTTCCAAAATAATCACAAAATGTCATCTCCTGGAATTTGAAAAATGTGAAACTGATCATTTAAGATCCATTATATTTCTAAAACATCTGATTCTAGGAAAAGTGGATAATAGCTAGCTAGATAGAGAGAAAGAGGGAAAAAGGAAAAGAGAGTGTTATCATGTCTGAACTATATACGCTATGGAGTTCTGCAATGCACGTATTTCAGAACCTAGTACAATGCTTTTCATAAAGTACAAAGAAAGGCCAGCAAGTTGTTAGGAGCTTTGGAGTTGGAGTCAATCCTGGGGTCCCCTTACTGGATTTATATTTACCAGCTGTGTGACCTAGGACAAAGCACCTTAATGTGCTTCAGGTTCGTGTTATGCAAAATAGGGATAATAATACTTAGCTATTTATCTCACAGAGTTGTTATAAGGAAAGTGCTTAGGCTATATCAACACAACACTAATAATCAACAAATGATTGATGCAGCTGTGGTGAAAAGGACACTAGATATGAAAAGTCCACTTGTCCTATATCTCAGGAAGCAGGGAATTGGAACTCCCAAAGGCAAATAGGATTTGGGGGAGTGGGAGAAAATGAACGTAGGGAGAAGATTCTGAAAGAGGAAAAAGTAATGGAGGGGGGAAATATAAGTGGTGGGCTGCATAATCAGGCATGTGATGGGAGAGGGACCCTATCATGGGGCAATATCGTCTTTGAAACCTGTAATAATTAGTACCATTCTGGGAATGATGTACAACAGAAAAAGGAAAACCACAGAACAAGTTTCTACAAGATAATGGTAGAAACAGAGTAGAAGGAAGTACCTAGAATGGAAACCTTGGAAGTTTTTATTACATGAAAAATGCAGAGAGACTATATAATTAGAGAAGTCATTAATCACAGAGTAATCACCTAGAGAAGACAAAGAAGCTGAATAATGAAGAGAATGAAAGAAATCCATTCTAGAAAGGAGTGCAAAAAAGAAATAAAAAAAAAAAACAAACAAACAGGACTAATTCAAGGAGAGGAAAGGGGAATCTATTTGAGAGGGAAAATGGGGGAGAAGAAAAAATATATAATCAGATAAAAAGAAACTATTATGCAAAACTTTAAAAAAATTCTTTAACATATGAGAAAAGGGGATCAAAAATGAGGGGGAAGCAAGTTAGAGGGAAATGAGGTCCCTCTAAAAATACTGAGTTGAATTAATAGAAGAAAAGAGTGTTCATAGTAGAAAAGGGAAAAAATCATAATTGAAAAAAACAGACAAATGGAGAAAAATAAAATCTAAGTCATAATTTTAAACATAAATGGAATAAACAATACAATAAAACAAAAAAGAGTGTCATATTAGATAAGAAAACAAAATCTACAATTATTTGCTGCTTATAAAAAACACTTTTTTAAAACACACAAAATTTAAAAACTGAATGGGAAAAAAATTTACTATTCATCATGAATCTAGACTTTACTATCTAACAAAGTCAAGACAGTCATGCTATCCAGCAAAGCAAAAACAAACATCCAAAAAAAAGAAGAAAAAGATACATTAACAAAACTAGATTAAGCTGATGGGAACAAGAGACAACGGTTCCAAGATTAGTAATAAACTTCTAAATTCCAAATACCACTGCAATCAAATTCATAAAGGAAATACTTTCTGACACAGAAGTATAATAGTGATGAGACTTCAATAACCCTCTCTGTCTTAGATAAATCTAAAAGAAAAGATGAAAGGGAAAATAAGAAATTCAACAAATTTCTGGAGAAAATAGACTTAATCTCCTAAATGGGACTGCAAGAGTATAACTGTTTCTAAAAATTGCATAGAACTTAAAAATATATATATACCATGTACTAGGGCATAGAGATAAAGCAAATAAAGATGAGATGGCAAAAACAGCTAATGTGTCCTTTACAAACCATGAAACAATAAAACTAGTCATTGATTTAGGAATCACAAACAAAAGATACAGGTCCAAATGGAGATTTAACAATAAAATTCTAAATAATGAGTGGATCAAAGAATAAAGCACAGAAACAAGTCATTAGTATGCAAAAATAAAAAAATAAAAATAAAAATAAAAAATGATGAGACAACACACCGAAATTTATGAGATACAGCTAAAGCAGTTCTCAGAGGAAAAATATATAATCCTACAAATATACATTAATAAAATAGAAAAGAAGAGAATTAATGAACTGAACATATATTTTTAAATCAGAAAGCCAACAAATAAGCAAAACTAAAATAAGCACAAAAAGAAGAGGTTTTTAAAATCAGAGGACAAATAGATAAAAAGGAAAGAAAAACCCAGCAGAATTAATAATTAAAACTAAAGCTTGGTTCTCTGAAAAGACTAATAAAATTGGTAAATCCTTCACTAATCTGATTTTAAAAAGAGCAAAAAATCAGATTCATAAAATGGCAAATGAGCAAGATACTATCACAACCAAACCAAAATAACTTAAAATAATAAAACTATATTATGTATAATTATATGCTAACAAAACTGAGAACAAAAAAGAAATAGAATAACTTCAAACTATCAGAAGACCAGATGGAGATTTTTTTTTTTTTTTTGGTTGATATGCGTGCATCATTTATTTATTTATTTATTTGTTTATTTTTAATTCATTTTTCCAAATTATCCCCTCCCTCCCTCCACTCCCTCCTCCCCATGGCAGGTTATCCCATACATTTTACATGTGTTACAATATAACCTAGATACAATATATGTGTATAAATACCTTTTTCTTGTTGCACATTAAGTATTAGCTTCCGAAGGTATAAGTAACCTGGGTAGATAGACAGTAGTGCTAACAATTTACATTCGCTTCCCAGTGTTTCTTCTCTGGGTATAGTTATTTCTGTCCATCATTGATCAACTGGAAGTGAGTTGGATCTTCTTTATGTTGAAGATTTCCACTTCCATCAGAATAAATCCTCATACAGTATTGTTGTTGAAGTGTTTAGTGATCTTCTGGTTCTGCTCATTTCACTCAGCATCATCAGTTGATTTAAGTCTCTCCAGACCTCTCTGTATTCCTCCTGCTGGTCATTTCTTACAGAGCAATAATATTCCATAACCTTCATATACCACAATTTACCCAACCATTCTCCAATTGATGGACATCCATTCAACTTCCAGTTTCTAGCTACAGCAAAAAGAGCTGCCACAAACATTTTGGCACACACAGGTCCCTTTCCACTCTTTAGTATTTCTTTGGGATATAAGCCCAATAGCAGCAATGCTGGGTCAAAGGGTATGCACAGTTTGACAACTTTTTGGGCATAGTTCCAAATTGCTCTCCAGAATGGCTGGATTCTTTCACAACTCCACCAACAATGCATCAGTGTCCCAGTTTTCCCACAGCCCCTCCAACATTCATCATTATTTGTTCCTGTCATCTTAGCCAATCTGACAGGTGTGTAGTGGTATCTCAGAGTTGTCTTAATTTGCATTTCTCTGATCAGTAGTGATTTGGAACACTCTTTCATATGAGTGGAAATAGTTTCAATTTCATCACCAGATGGAGATCTTAAATAACCCAATCTTAAACGAAACTGATTTCAGTATAAAGGAACTACTAAAAGATAAAAACAACAACAACAACAAAAAAAAAAAAAAAGCAAAAACAAAAAAAAAAACACTGTCCTAGAAGTGATAGATTCATATGCAAATTCCAACAAACTTTTTTTTAAAAACTTTTTTTATTATAGCTTTTTATTTACAAGATATATGCATGGGGAGGGGGCAGCTAGGTGATGCAATGGATAGAGCACTAGCCCTGAATTCAGGAGGACCCGAGTTCAAATCTGATCTCAGACACTTAACACTTCCTGGCTGTGTGACCCTGGGCAAGTCACTTAACCCCAGCCTCAGGGGGAAAAAAAAAAGATATATGCATGGGTAATTTTTCAGCATTTACTCTTACAAAACCTTCTGTTCCAACCTTTCCCCCTCTTTCCCCTCACCCCTTCCCCTACATGGCAGGTAGACCAATACATGTTAAATATGTTAAAGTATATGTTAAACAAAATACATGTATACATATATCCAAACAGTTATTTTGCTGCACAAGAAAAATTGGACTTAGAAATAAGGTAAAAATAACCTGAAAAGGAAAACAAAAATGCAGGCAGACAAAAACAGAAGGAGTTGAAATGCTATGCTGTGGTTCACACTCATTTCCCATAGCTCTTTCACTGGGTGTATAGCGGATTCTCTTCATTATTGAACAATTAGAACTGATTTCCAACAAACTTTTAAAGAAGAGTTAGGACGCATCACTTACAAATTGTTTTCAAAAGCTGAGAAAGAAAGCACTCTACACTCCTTGTATGAGACAATATAGTCCTAATACCTCAGAGTAAGGGAAAGATAAAACACAGAAAGAAAACTAGGGACCTAAACCATGAACTCAAAAATTTTAAACAAAATCCTATCAAACCGACTATAGTGAATTACCTAAGAAATCAAGGATGCAAGAGTAGTTCAACAATGAGGAAAAAAAGTTAGCATGATTAATAATATTAAAAACAAAAACTTACATGATCACATGATCATTTCATTAGATACTAAAAAAAGATGTTAGTAAAGTACAACACACTTTTATATTAAAAGCCCAACAAAATATAGGCATAGAGGAAGCTTTTTAATTTTACATAAAGTATTTATCTGAAACCAAAAGCAAGCATCATATGCAACGGGGATATGCTGGAACCTTTTCCAATAAATAAGGAAATGAAGCAAGGACGTCTATTCTCCCTACTATTGCATGATATAGTTTTGAAATTGCTAGCAACAGCAGGAAGACAAAAGGACAAAAAGAAATGAAAGATATAAAGATAAAGAGAAGATATTAATTAGGTCAATTACTAGCTTGAGCAAGTTTCAAGAAAAAATAAATAAAACCTCAAAAATAAACAGCACTTCTGTATAATTAAAAATAATAACAAAACACAAGAAGCAATAATAGAATCCCATTCCAAATACCTACAAAATACAAAAACTAATTGGGAATCATACTACCAAAGCAACCAAAAGACTTAATAAGTTCAATTACAAAATACTTCTTAAAAAAATAAAGAATAACTTATGTAACTAGAGGAATGTTTAATGCTCATGGGTAGGTAAGGCTAATAATATAATAATGAAAATACTACCAAATCAAATTTATATTTCTAATGCTATACAAATCAACTGACTTAAGATGATAATTTGTAGAACTTGATAAAATAACAATAATAAAAATCATTGGGAAAAACAGAAGATCTAAAATATCAAGGAAAAATGAAAAGAAATAGGGAAAATAAAGGCAATGGAATTTATAGAACTCAAACTATATTATAAACTATAAATAACCAAAACTATCTTGTATTGTTTTTAAAAAAGAATGGTAGATAAAAGGAACATTCTGATCAAAGGAAAATGAATAGAATTCATTAATTCATTTTTTAGTAAAGTGGAAATGTAAATTAACTAGGTAAAAACTTTATCTGATTAAAAATGCTAGGAAAACTAGGAAAAAATTTGACAGAAGCTAGGCTTAAACTAATACAATATTCCATAATACATTATAAGTGGATGTTTCACCTTAATATTAGAGATAATATTGAAAACAAAATTAGGAACCAAATAATCTCTCTCACACCTATGGATAAGAGACATATTCTTAGCCAAACAAGATATACAAACAAAAGATATAATAGACAATGTTGAGTACATAAAATTGAAAAGCTACATATATAAAATCAATGTACTTAGGTTAGAAGAGAATCGATTGAAAATAGAAAAAAAATCTTATCAAATTTCTCTAATAAAGATTTGGTATCCAAGATATTTTAAAATGTTCATACAAATGTACATACATACACATCTGCGCATACAGGACTACTAATACTCATTCCCCAAAATGGTCAAAGAATATGAACAGTTCTCAAAAAAAAAAAAAAAAAAAAATTGCAAAGTCTTTCATGATTACATGAAAAGATATTCTGAATCACTAATAAAATAAAATTCAAGACAAAATACCTCTAAAGATTTTATACTCTGCAAATTGGAAAAAATGACTAAAAAATGTTCTTAGTCAATTCTGGAGGTATTAAAGAATGATAAATGTACTAATACACTGGTGGTAGAGCTATAAAAATTATATAAACATTATGAAAAGTAATTTGGAATTATGCAAATAAAGTGACTCAAATAACCTCACCCTTTGAATCAGGGACTCTATTAATTTGAATCATACTCTAATAAAGTTGTTGGTACAAAGAAAGCCCTATATACACCAGAATATTTAGATCAGAACGTTTTATTATAACAAAGAATCAGAAACAAAGTAGATGCCCATCAATTGAGAAACAAATTTCAGTGTAATATAAGAAATTTGTGTGAGAATTAAAGAGAAACATAGAAAGAATATATGAACTGATCCAGAATAATGTGAGCAGAGCCAAGAAAACAATATTCATGGCAACTACAACAATGTAAATAAAAAGAACTATAGATTTAAAAAATTAGAAGTTAATGTACGAGATCATAAATAAATTAGAGGAACATAGGATAGTTTACCTCTCAGACTTGTGGAGGAGGAAGGAATTTGTGACCAAAGGAGAACTAGAGATCATTATTGATCACAAAATAGAAAATTTTGATTACAGCAAATTAAAAAGCTTTTGTACAAACAAAATTAATGCAAACAAGATTAGAAGGAAAATAACAAATTGGGAAAACATTTTTACAGTTAAAGGTTCTGATAAAGGCCTCATCTCCAAAATATACAGAGAATTGACTCTAATTTATAAGAAATCAAACCATTCTCAAATTAATAAATGGTCAAAGGATATTGAACAGACAATTTTCAAATGATGAAATTGAAACTATTTCCACTCATATGAAAGTGTTCCAAATCACTATTGATCAGAGAAATGCAAATTAAGACAACTTTGAGATACCACTACACACCAGTCAGATTGGCTAAGATGACAGGAACAAACGACGAATGTCGGATGGGCTGTGGGAAAACTGGGACACTGATGCATTTTTGGTGGAGTTGTGAAAGAATCCAACCATTCTGGAGAGCAATCTGGAATTATGCCCAAAAAGTTATCAAACTGTGAATACCCTTTGATCCAGGAGTGCTACTACTGGGCTTATATCCCAAGGAAATACTAAAGAAGGGAAAGGGACCTGTACGTGCCAAAATGTTAGTGGCAGCCCTTTTTGTAGTGGCTAGAAACTGGAAAATTGGAGAATGGCTGAATAAATATGAATGTTATGGAATATTATTGCTCTGTAAGAAATGACCAGCAGGAGGAATACAGAGAGGCTTGGAGAGACTTACATCAACTGATGCTGAGTGAAATGAGCAGAACTCGGAGATCATTAAACACTTCAACAACAATACTGTATGAGGATGTATTCTGATGGAAGTGGATATCTTCAACATAGAGAAGAGATAAAACAATTCAAATTGATCAGTAATGGACAGAATAAGCTACACCCAGAAAAGGAACACTGGGAAATGAGTGCAAACTGTGAGCATTTTTTGTTTTCCTCCCCAGATTATTTTTACCTTCTGAATCCAATTCTTCCTTTGCAACAACAACAAAATTCGGTTCTGCACATATATATTGTACCTAGGATATACTATAAGATATTTAATATGTATGGGAATGCCTACCATCTAGGGGAGGGGGTGGAGGGAAGGAGGGGAAAAATTCAGAACAGAAGGGAGTACAAGGGATAATGTTGTAAAAAATTACCTATGCATATGTACTATCAAAAAATGTTATAATTATAAAATTAATTTTTTAAAAAAAGGAAATACATATAGAAGAATTGCTCATGTTTAACATATTTTGGATTACTTGCCTTCTAGGAGAGGTAGGGGAGGAAAGAAGTGAGGAAACAATTTAAAATGAAAGGCTTTGCAAGGGTGAATGTTGAAAAATATCTATGCATATGTTTTGAAAATAAAAGGCTTTAAAAAAATTAATGTAACAAAAATATTAGAGCAGGAATAGAATGAAGAAATATGAGAAGAGACCTCCAACTTTTTTTGTGAATGTGGGAAGTCCACAAGTACTATGCATAGCATATGTTTTCAGATTTTTTTCAGTACACTGAGCAGTTAAGCTGATTTTTATTTCCTTTGCTTAACAAAATGTTATATTGGATAGCAAAAAACAGTTGGGATAACTATAATAATGTAAGAATAAATGTGTATTTTTTTTCTTACAAAGAGATATTTATTTCTTTTTTCTAGACCATTTTTTTTCAAAAAAAAAAAAAAAAAAAGAATAAACATTTCCCAATTACAAGTAAGAATGATTTTTAACACTGATTTTGAGCTCCAAATTTTATCCTTCTCTATCTCCCTTTTCCTGATCTTTTGAGATGGTAAGCAATTAAGCTGACATGGGTACATGCAATCATGTAAAACATATTCCAACATTATTCATTTTGTGGAAAAAAACTAAAACCAAATAGAGTCGGGGGGGAGAAAAGAAAATGAAAATTACTATGCCTCAGTCTACATTCAGATGCCATCATAATCTTTTTTCTAGAAGTAAAACTTAAAAAAAATTTATAAGTGAATTTTCTCCTGGAAAGAATATGTAGAGTTTCTAGGCCACTTAAAAAAAAAAAAAAAAAAAAAAAAAAAAAAAAAAAGATAAGTTTCCTTCATCTTCAAATTTAAATTTACTCTGCAAACGCACTTATTACAGATTATCGTATAGGTATCAAACACTCCAGAATCTTATTGGTTCTATGGATTGGATCCAATTAGCTAGCAAGAGCTTCAAGAATAAAGAAAGTCTTGAATTGCTAAGTTCACTTGCATATTATATATTATTATAATTAGGAAATGCCAGTAAGAAAAGTGGGTATCCCACCTGTGTCAGAATGATTAATTCACTAGAACTTTACCAGTTTGTAGAATAGATTTCAGCACTAAAAATAAGGTTGACAAATTGTTCTTATACATTAATACCCGCAAGCAGTCAGATGTTTTGTGACTATTCAGTGTGTAAAGAAGCTATAATGAAGTATTAATGACTGTACCAAATCCTCACCTGAATTCACAATAGTTACTTAATATGTGCTTTTAATTAGTCATTACTGCTCAGATAGTATTATATCTGAAAGAGAGAGGGGGCGGAGTAGCTGGTCACGGACACATTCGGGCCGGACCGGACTGGAGCCCGGCTGGCGGCTTTGGGGCGGTTGGAGAGGAGTCCCTCTCCCCCAGACCGAGTGCGGCTGCTCCACCTGCCCCAGCGATGCTGCTTCCTTAGTGTGCACGGGAGCTCGCCCCCGTCAGGTGCCCTGACTGCCTCTGGGCTCGCTGCATTCAGAGCGCCTCTGCAAGAGCAACCCCCAGAGGAGGGCCACAGGGGTGAGCGACAGGCTGGCCAGACTCATCGCCGCGCCCGGCCACCTAAAGACCCGCAGCCGCTGCTTTCTGAAAATGAGCAGGCCCCTGTTTTTCCGAGTCATCCATCTTCAGACACGGGCTGTGCTCCCCGGGAGGGAGCATCCCCGGGAGGGAGCATCCCCAGGAGGGAGCATCCCCGGGACGGAACATCGCTGGGACGGAGCATCCCCGGGACGGAGCATCCCCGGGAGGGCGCATCCCCGGGAGGGAGCATCCCCCAGACGGAGCATCCCCAGGAGGGAGCATCCCCAGGAGGGAGCATCCCCGGACGGAGCATCCCCGGGAGGGCGCATCCCTGGGAGGGAGCATCCCCCAGACGGAGCATCCCCAGGAGGGAGCATCCCCGGGACGGAGCATCCCCAGGAGGGAGCATCCCCAGGAGGGAGCATCCCCGGGACGGAGCATCCCCGGGAGGGCGCATCCCTGGGAGGGAGCATCCCCAAGCTTTCACCGCCTCCAGCACCGAGCAGTGCGCCACGAATGCTGGATGCAGACCCCGAGAGGTAAGAACGCAGCCTGGTCGCAGCGCACTAACGAAGAGACAGAAAATCGTGATACAGGACGGCCGGGAAGAAGGGGGCTCTCAAGTCAGCCCCTCTTGGTGGAGAGCTACACGCTCAGCGTGCTGTGGATCCTAGCTCAGAGGGTCCAGCCGCGTTCAGACTGAGTGGCAGCTGAGCCGCAGGCCTGGCGTTTGCACGGCAGGAGGAGCGAACGAGGAGAAAGGCGCAGAGAGAGGAAGTCCACTACCTACCTGAGACGCTTTGCCGGTTGGAATCGGAATCCCCATTACTTGTATTTGAATTGCTTGGAGAGTTGTTGTCTACCCCTCCCAGAAGGGGGCGCAAATGACTCACTGATACTTGCTCAATGAAAGAAGTGCCGTACTTGCGAAAATACCACCACTCAAATATCTGGAAAAGAAACAATAAAGTTCAGTTGCAGATTCCTATTAGTGTTTGAAGTAACTTGTGGCGCTTTCTAACTGTGTATCTATTCTCTTACAATCTGCAGTTGTTATAGATTTGAGTCTTAACAATGTTAATATTAACTACTTAACACTGGTTAAAAACAAAAAATAGCTATATTAAGAAAAAAAAAAAAAAGAAAGAAAAAAGGACCATATCTAGATTTAATATGATCTTCCCCTAGATTCAAAAGTTTCTGGCAAAAATGTGCATAGGTTGAGCTGCCGCCACACATTAACAGAAAGTCAATTTAAGTGAAAGAGCTTTTAAATCCTACTTTTTTACATCTAGGACAAATTACAGAGATGGGCTAGAACTAAGAATTCAAATGTGGTTTACACATTCAACTGCAGTAGAATTTGTATGAGTACATGTGTAGAATTGAACACAGTAAAAGTCCATTTACTAAAATTTGCTTTAAATAAAAACCCAACTGCTTCCTGTTTTATAAATCCACTAATGCATTGTTATGCCCATGCATTACAAAGGAAAATAAATTTCTAAATTGTATGCTGACAGACTGACCAGAGGCTTCCTAACATCTGGGGCTCCAAGCCACCGGACCTACTCTGTTTGGCTCCACTAAGAAAATTCTCTTTCAATTTCTCTCTAAGCCAGTCTCTCTTTCTCTACCACCTGCTTTTCATTCCTCCTTTGCACGACAGGTGTTTGGTTTGGATTTAGTTCCCACCCATCGCCTAGCATTGGAATTCATTCCACAGCAGAAATTTAATAATACTCAAATGGGTCTCTAATTGGTTCTTGCAATATTTTCTTGAGGTGAACAAAATTTTCCATTTTTGCAGAAATCTCTTTATTTGGAATAGACTTAGTCCAGAACAACTCATTTCATAAAAATGAGATTTCTGTTGAATACTCACAATAAAATATGCATTACTGAAAAAAAGGGGTGTTTTATTACTAATCCTTTTATAGAGTCTCTACAGAAAGTGAATAGTACTTATGTATTGGAAGACAATTTACAAAAAAAAAATTTCTAATCTTGTAATGGGAGTTCAATTTATGTTAAGAACTGCTCTATATATGTAAGGGTATGTGTGCATGGCATGAATATCAAAAATCCAAACTACTACCTTATATATATAGTTTTGGAAAAAGGAATGGAAGAGGGATACTTTAAAAGTTAATGAAATCATAAAGATATCTGATAAGAGGCTGAAGTAGCTCACCAAATCCCTGAGTTCTATAACTAAGAAATACTGCTTTAAGCATAGAACCATAAAAGGCCCTTTACTACAACCAAAAGGCTGACGCAATTTAACATAAAAAAGGTGTAGGGTTTTTTAAGGTTGAAATTTAAAATTCCTAAAATTTTCCCCTACCCCTTCTGCTCCCCAAAGTCTAGCTAAAAAAGGAAATACAGGGCCTCCACAACCTTACAATCTAGTATAAGATATCCTCATGTTTTTTGTTAAATCTCAGGTTCTAGTCAGAGAAAAGTCACCGTTTCAAAACGAATTTTCATGGTACATTTGATGAATACATATTTAATATGCCTTGAGTTTTTTTTTAATCCTTGATACATAAAACTACAAAATTTTCATAACACATCTATATACAAGTAAATGATTTTTAGATATGTTGGTAACTTGATAGACTTGTCATCTGTTACATAATATTTTTTTAAATGGTCACAAAGTAGATATCTCTTTTTTTATGATTCATTTTCTCAGGTACTTTTACTAAATAAACCTACTGATCACAGAAAAGCCAAAATATCCTATGTAATAAATGGACTACACCACAAACAATTCAAATATCTGCTTTATGGAGAGGGCTCAAATCCTAATCTCACCTCTTCCCCCCCCCCCCCACTAGATTTCCAATCATTTTGGATATTCTACCATTATCTCAAATTTAAAAACTATCTAAATCCTAAATCTTATTATTATCTCTCCCACCTGACTCCCAGTTCTGTTAATGGCAATTCTAGTGCCCTCCCTCTATTAATTAGTTCCCATTTATCCTAGAGATAGCTTCTTTTGTATTTATTTGTTTGCATATTGTTTTCCACTCCTCACTTCCACCCCTTTATTAGATTATAAACTCCTTGAAGGCAGAAACTGGGTTTTATGCTTTTTTAGAGCCAGAACTTAGAACAGTACCTGGTATATAGTAAGTCCTTACTGTCAGGCAAGCAGGTTCAAAAACTTGAGAACCAATAACGTACCTGCTTTGAATAAGGTTTTGAGTCAGTCACATTATACTGTTGACTCACAAGTCCTGCAATTCACTAAAAATTATGGTTCTTTTCTATAAGAAATGCTTTTTCAATGGGGCTCTTTCATAACTAAAGACATTTCTTATGTAATTTTTCTTACATTTGTCCCTTCCTTCTCATTTCCAAAGCAATTGATTCCATTTACTTGAACTTACCACTGCAATAACTCTTCTTAGCTCCCCCTCTCCTGTTTCCAATTTATCTTATACATTGTTAGGAGATCTGTTATGGGCCAGAACCCTGTACTTGAAACAAGGATTCTTACAAGGTATTAAGTCAGTGGAAATGATAAGACAATGGTTATCTAGTTTAGCATGATGATTAATAGTTCTCTAATTCAGTACATGTACTTAGTACTTAATATAGTTCTACAAGATTCACACCTATGATAATGTAATTAGAATAGAGCACATAAAGCTGGGACAAACTCAACCAGAGTCAAAGTTAGAGCCAGAGAAGACAAGAGGACTGGAGGCGGGAGCTCAAGCTCTCAGAGCCAAGGAGAGACATTCACTCCACCTCACACTACTGTAGTGGCTGGCCTCACGTACTTCCTCCACTGAGACCAAGGCCAGTCTGAAAGGCTCTCCAGAAAGCTGCCCAACGCCAGGCAAGGAGACAATAAAGAATTTGGACTTTATCCCTGGCTATTCTCATGGTGATTAACTTACTAAAAGAAGGCTGCTCCAAGACCTCCAGAAAACCAACAAGAACATTACAGAGATCCATCTTTCTAAAACATCATTTTCATCTCCACAAAGTCTTGTTTGGTTCCCCATTGCCTTTAAGTATGAGTACAAACTCCCACAGCCTGCCACTTAAAAATCCTCTTTAATTTTTTTTCAACTTTAGCTCTCTACTAAATTACAACACCACATATAAGCAATACCAGTCAAACTAATCCATCCAAAAAACCATTAAAACTTCAAGGTTGAAGTGACATCTTGGGTTATTCTAAGCCAATCCCTATCTGAAAAGTGCTTCCCTCTATATAATCTCTAACAAAATTCAACTGCTGCTTCATAATCTTCATTAAAAGGGAACTCCTTATGTCAGAGAAAATTAAATAGGGTGGTATAGGAACCCAAAATTATGTCACAGGACAATCCATTAAGAAACAGAATATATTTACCTAAAGAGCAGACTTAGTAGGGGAACAAATGTCTTATCTGGAAGATTGCCAGGTGGAATAAAAATTAGATTTATTTTGCCTGGCCTCAAAGGAAAGAAATAATACTTGAGGATGGAGAAATTCAAGAGTATTGATTTCAACTTAATATAAGGAAGAACTGTCCAAACAGTAGAGTGATTCCAAAATAGAATAAGGCATAAGCTCCAACTAAATGTTCTACCTAAAATGTTGTATCCAAAACTAAATACACTGCCCCAGAGATAGTCTGACTGGCACAGGATGCAATCAGGACTATCATCTTCATCATTCTTAACATTACCCTTTTATCAATCAACTTTTTAGCAGGCATATCATATATTAGATATCCAATGTATAATTGACTCAAATTCACATGAATTTCTTATCCCTCCCTCTCTCACCCAATCCTAAATCACTGTCCTTTGTTGTTATTGTTATTCTAAGGGTATAGCTTTAAAGTTAAATTTAAAGTCCTATTCTGAAAGATTATCATGGTGTAAAGGTGATTTGAGTTCTTGAGGCATGAGCTTAAACAATTTCTATCAAATTGGAAAGGCTCTGGGTACATAAAGTTAGCCATACACCGATAAAGTTTAAATTTACAGTGATCCATGAAACAGATAAAAACACATAAAAATGAAACAGTTCTGTGTAGTCCCTAACCACTGATGAAGCAGGTAGGTAGCTAGGTGATAAAGTGGATAAAATGCTGGCTCTAGACTCAGGAAGAGCTCCCTCGGAAGATACTTAATAGCTATCAGATCTTGGACAGGCACTGAACCAGACACTTCAATTTCCTTATCTCTAAAATGAGAATAATAATAGCATTTACTTAGCAGGGTCGTAATGAGGATAGAATGAGATAACATTTGTAAAGTGCCTTGCAAACCTTAAAGCACTACATAAATGCCAGCTAATGTTGTGTATAATCGATATTGGTGGAAGATTAAAAAAGCAGCCAAAAGGCACTGAAAATCATGAATGCTTTAGACCTTGAAAAATCTGTAATTGATAGTAATAATAATAATAAAAACAATAATAGCATTTATATGGAGTTTTAACATTTGCAAAGTGCTTCACAAATATTTTATCTTTATCTCAACCTTGGGAAACAGTGTACTATTATACCTATTTAACAGATAAGGATTTCGAGGTTCTGGGAGGTTAAATAAGTACATAAAGCAACATTTGAGTTCAGCTCTTCTGAATCTACTCTATCCACCGCTGACAGTCAAAGTGTCCTTGGCAGACACTGAAATGTTTTGTGACTAAAATGGAGACGTTCTGAAGAGGGGAGGGTTTGGAGGAAAGAAAATTAATCTGAATTAGGGCATGATGTGCTTGAGATAGGGAGAAGTAATATTCTAAATCCTTCTCCCATGCAAGTTGAACTAGTCTCTATCCCATTCCCCCAGTTTCTCCAATAAAAGAGCTGACAAGCTCAGCTCAGGAATAAAGGCTCAGGCTGCTGACAGTGTACCCTGGTCTCCTAAATACAACTCCTCCAAGCCACAGGAGTTTTCTGATGCTTGGTCTTGTCAAAAGTTCTTCCAATTCTAAATCCTGTAATCTTTGCCAAGTAGGGAATCATCATTATGATCTAGCACTTTCCTGTGATAAGGAATAGAGTCTTGCCCACAATTATAGGCAAGGATCATATCAAAGGAACAGGATGACAAAATGACGTCAAAAGTCTATCCAGCTCTAAATCCTGTCATCTCTGCCAAGTAGAGAAGAATTTATCAGGCACCTATGTGTTGGCCACTCAGGCACTAGGGATACAAAACAAACAATCTCTACCTGCAAGCTGTATTCT
Organism: Sminthopsis crassicaudata; assembly: GCF_048593235.1. Lineage (NCBI taxonomy): Eukaryota > Metazoa > Chordata > Mammalia > Dasyuromorphia > Dasyuridae > Sminthopsis > Sminthopsis crassicaudata. The sequence continues at coordinate 129,271,757 of NC_133621.1, forward strand.
CATGAAACAAGAATTATGTATGTGCACATACAGAACAAATACAAAGAGAATAATAAAAATTAATTAGATAAGAAGTTTGGAAGGGAAGGAAAATCATCACCTGGGCTAGAGCTGTGCCTCAAAGAAAGAGAAGGATTCCATGAGGTAGAGGTGAGGCATTCCAGATACTGAACCCATGCAAAGACATGGAGATGGAAATCATGTCTTCTGTGAAGAAGAAAGATGTCAGGCTGGCCAGATCAGAATACAAGATAGGAAATAATGGCCAGGAGACTAGTGGGATCCCGACTGGATAGGGCTTTAAAAAGCTAAACTGAGGAACTGATATTCTATCTTAGAATCAACAGGAAAACCAGTGAAGTTTACTGAGGGAGAAGAGTGATATGATGAGATCTGCATTCAAGGAAAATGTCTTTAGCAACAGTGTGAAGAACCAACTGGGAGGCCATTACAATAACCTAAGTAAGGAATGATTAGAACCTGAGCTGTATGAGTAGAAAGAATGTGAGAGATATTGTAAATGTAAAAACAAGATTTAGTATAGGATAGGGTATGTGGGATAAAGGTAAAGTGAAGAGCTGAGAATTATGTGGAGATTAGCAGGACGGAGGGGCCTTTGATAGATATAGAAAAGATTGGAAGAGGGGAAGGTTTGGGGGAACCCAGGTTTGGCTGAGTTAATTTTGAAAGGTAAGGGAAAATATCTTAACCCCTGCACTCATACAAATTACATACAAATTTCCATTTTTCTGTTTTTTCTTAGAAAGTACAGATTGAGAGAGTTGGTTGGTTCAGGGATGAAGGCTGCTGATAGCATCCCCAAGTCATCTGAGTACAAAGCAGCTTCATAAGCTCTTTGATTTTTTGGGAAAGGATGAGAAGTTCCACTCAGTGTATCAATCTGAGGTGTCCCCAGTGTCTATCCTTACTGAGGACCTTTTTCCTGCTATACTTAAATTTCCTTTGGATAGCAATTAAGTGATTTATACAGATCTCACTTTGTTTCAATATCGAAGGTAAACTATCCGATGACTGGTCTGAGGAAGACCAGCCCAGAAGATGTTTCATTCAGTTTGAACTGTCCAACAGGCAACTGGTGGCATGTGACTAAAGCTCAGGAGACATGTTGGAGCTAGATATACAGATCTGTCAATCATCTACATAAAGATGAAGTTAAATCTTGGGGAGCTGATGAAGCAACCAAGAGAAAAAGTGTACTAGGACAAAACTGTAGGAGACTTCCAGAGTTAGGAGCAAGATACAGATTGGTATTCTAGCAGAAGAGACAAAGCAGCAGTCAGGCAGGCAGGAGGAGAATCAGGAGAGAGTAGTATCATGAAGACCCAGAAAAGAAAGGATACCTAGAAGAAAAAAAGTGATCAATAGTCTCAAATGCAGCAGATAACCCAAGAAGAGTGAGGTCTTCAAAAAGGTCATTAGATTTTGGCAACTAAGAGAGCACCAGTACCTTGAAAGCAACAGGTTTATTATAGTGACCACATCATAAGCCAAATCACAAAAAAGATGTAAGGAACAATGGAATTATTAAGTGAAGACAACTTTTTCAAGGAATTTGGCTGTGAAAGGGAGAGGAGATACGGAATGGTAGCTCGAGGAGATGGCAGGTTCTAATGAAGGCTTGTTTTTTTGTTGTTGTTGTTTTTGTTTTTTTGGTTGTCGTTTGTTTGTTTAATAGGGAGGCTTGGGCATGAAGTTAGCAGGAAAGGAACCAATAGAAAATGAGAGGTTGGAAACTTAGGAGGTAGAGAAGATGACTGAGGTTACAATCTCCTATAGAGGACACAAGAGAGACACAGAACAGATCTACTAATGTTCCACAGTGGCTCTCAATCTTTAGTGTCTTGGAACATGCTTTGTCGATCTGGTAAAGCTATGCCTGCCCCACTTCTCAGAATAATGGTTTTAAAATACGTAGGTATCCAAAGACACCAATTATTTTTAAATAGGTATCTATATTTATCTATCTATATTTTAAACCTCAAGGACCTTTGTTCAACAGTGATTTATGCTTCTCAGTGAAGCTAAGTCTATCACATTTGCAGTCTACCCTCTATCTACCAGATGAGACAAAGTGGCAATGGCATCTGACAAAATAAAAATGTAAGGATGAAGCTAAATGAATATTTATCTATGATAGAAGCAAGACAAATTTAAATATTTTAAATCTCAAAGCAAAAGAAAATTTCCAAAAGATTCTAACTGGTAGGTATTTTAAAACAATTAACATCAATAACCAGTGACCCAAATAATACTTTACCATGACTATACGATCCTTATAAAAATCATCTATGTACAAATGGAGAGTATTAATGATCAAAATAAGAAGGCAATAGAATTCCATAGACAATTCATTGATGAAAATCCAAGAAGAGCACAGGACTTCCCAGACAATTTTTTTTTTCAGCCAACTTATCTTCAAATACTAATCCCACTAAAAGATAAAAAGAATATAAAGTTCCACTGTGTCTGTTATTTACTGAGCTCCAACAAGTGTCAAAGGCCTCCTCAAATAATATATCTTCTCCATATATGTCAAAACATACAAGAGTTTATGACAGCAACACAGGAGCTTATAATATATATATAATATATTGCTTATAATATATTCACATGTGAGTTTTAACTCCTTTATGATGAGTTATAATCCATAAAAATATGGATTTTTGCTTACTCAGAAGTGTTGTTATTTACAAAATATTATTAAGCAGCTTGTTTAATCCTGAGTTCAAAAACCTGAGTCTCTAAGAAACTTGTATCCATCCACAATCCTGAGAATACCTGGTAAATTCCTTTGTTTACATGTGATACAATTTATTATCTCAGAATCCAGGACCCAATCACTCAAGCAAGAAGACTACAATTAGGAGGGTCCTTTAGTCAGCTTCTATAAGAACGTTGTCAATTGTTTAATTGTAGATATTTATACCTTGGAAATCAGGAAAAATTACAAATCAGGTTGAATCATTCTTATAGTGCTACTTTAGGTTTAAGAAAGTAATGAAGAAAATGTTAGAAATTAAAATTTAACTTAAAAGTATATCATGAATACATTTTTCTCAGAGAGCCAGCTGCTAAACATTTGTCAGAATACTTTTACTTATAATATTCATCATGTACCTATGTTTTTGTGATATCAATAAATAATAGTTAAGTAAGTTCCTTATATGGTCAGTGTCTCTCTTTCCTTCAAATTCCTAATTAAACTAGATCACAAATATTTACATAGGAAGTCTGATAGGTATTTGGGGGGTGGGGTTTCTACCCAAAGTTCAAGAAGGATTTTCCATTGCTGATAAGTTTCTTTAAATGTTCCTTTTAGTAGATGACATTATACTAAATACACTGAAGCTCAAAACACTCTGAAGATTCCTTAGTGAAATCCAGTCATTTGAGAGGGATTAGCTCAACTATTCACATGGGAAAAACAAAGAGGATTAAAAAAAAAAAAACAAAAAAAAAAAACATATATTGTCTAGATTGCAACTTGCAGTAGGATAGAGATACTGAATCAGGGCATTAGTAGGTCCATCTTGGATAAGTGCTTTAGGTGGACAATGATTTATACCAAGAATGGAAAAGGAATATATTGAGTTGGATCACATTTGGGAAACTGCACAACGCTTTTAATAATGCCTCTGTATGTTCCTATGCTATTCAGATACAATGTTAAAAATTCCAAGGAATAAAAATAGATCTGCATGCATTCCAGTAGTGTTTGACAGAGAAGGCAAAGAATCTAGTGGTAAGCCTTTAACATCATTGTGTGGTAAAAGAAAGACCTGAAATGACTGCAGTACAGAGAAATGAGACTAAATCTTTTTAACTGTTTCATTTGAAAGTTTACTTGTTTTTGTTTGTTTGTGGCAGCCCTTTTCGTAGTAGCTAGAAACTGGAAAATGAATGGATGTCCATCAATTTGGAGAATGGCTGAGTAAATTATGGTATATGAATGCTATAGAATATTATTGTTCTTTAAGAAATGACCAGCAGAAAGATTTCAGAAAGGCCAGGAGAGACTTACGTGAACTGATGCTGAATGAAGTGAGCAGAACCAGGAGATCATTATGCATTTCAACAACAATACTATATGAGGATCAATTCTGATGGAAGTGGCTATCTTTGGCAATGAGAAGATCCAAATCAGTTTCAATTGGTCAGTGAGGAACAGCTACACTAAGCGAAAAAACACTGGGAAATGAGTGTGGACTGCTTGCATTTTTGTTTTTCTTTCCAGGTTTTTACCTTTCTAAATCAGATTTTTCTTGTGCAACAAGAGAACTGTATAAATATGTACACATATATTGTATTTTAGATATGCTTTAACAAGTTTAACATGTATGAGACTGCCTGCCATGGGGGGAAAGGGGGTGGAGGGAAGGAAGGGAAAAGTTGGAGCAGAAGTGGTTGCAAGGGTCAATGTTGAAAAATTATTCATGCATATGTTCTGTCAATAAAAAGCTATAATTAAAAACAAAAACAAAAAAGTTTACTTTTTTGTGTTTTGTGTTGCTGTGAAATTTTGATGCTCCTGGTAGCTAGTTTTTTAATTTAAAAATCTTTTTGGAATATTATTTAATGTTTTGATTTTATGATAGTGAAACTTATATTCAGTGTTTTGTCAATTAATATTATATGCTTCTCTTAAAAGCAACTGAAAAAAACAAAAAAAATCTAGTGACGAGGGTTGAAGGCTGTCACTGAAATTTTGAATGAAAGTATATTTCCTACCAGGAGAAGCAGTTCCTGGGTCAGCTAGATAGTACATTGGATACAGCATTGGCCCTCAGGAGGAATGAAGTTCAAATTTGGGTTCAGATACTTGATACTTAACTAGCCTTGTGATCCTAAGCAAGCCACTTAACCTCAATTGCCTGCAAAAAATAAAAAACAAAACAAACAAACAAAAAACAAAAAACAAAAAAAACGAAGAAGAAAAAAAAGAAGAAGAAGCAATTCTTGACCATTCATCAAACTCTCTACTTTAGGAAAATCACCAAGTCTAGAAAAGGGATCATTATTAAGATCCTATTGGTCTGCTTGCAACCATATGATCAGATATTCCTAAAATGGGCTGAATATTTCCTAGCTATTGATAGTGACTACAGACCTCTTCTCTCTCGTTTGAACTTTGTGTTCTTCATATAATAAATCTTTCTAACTTCTATGTTATTTCCAGAATTCTATGTATCAAATATATTTCCTGGTACATGCAGAAAAATATTTCAGGACTTCCTTCTGAGTAATTAACTTCCCATTTACTCCCAAGAGACTAAAATAATTCTCATCTCCCAAAATTGTTGATCTCCATCCTATGACTTCTTCCTTAAAAACTAAAATGAATGATAATGGTGTTCCAGTGAGTATAATTACAGTGAATGTTGGAGATCGATGAGAGGGGAAATATGAAACTTCCCTTCAGTGTCCTATGAGCTAACACTAACACATAACAGGAAAGAATGCCACAGGGACACCAGCTGGGTAAGTCTGTGAAAATGTATCTGGGAGTGAATAGCTTTCAGAAAGGATAGAAGATTCTCTATGAAAAGTAGATAAGCTTTTGAAGCAGACAGGAACTTCAATGTTAACAGTTAACTGATAATGACAACAGAGTGCAGAGTGAAGCAGACTGGATTTGTGATCAGGAGGGCCTAGATTCAAGTCTTGATTTGAATGCCAATTAGCTGGGTGACCCTGGATAAGTCTCTGAGCCTCATTTCTTCATCACCAAGTAGGGATAATAGCATGAGGTATTAGGTAGTACAGTGGATCAAGCCTGCTTCAGATACTAGTTGTGTGGGCAAGTCACTTAACCCTCATCTCTAAAAGGGGAACAATAATAGTACTTAACTCCCATGATTTACGAGGCTAAAATGAGATGTTATTTATAAAGTGCTTACAAACCTTAATGCATTATGTGAAATGCCAACATTAATTTTTATTGCTGTTTTTGGTACTATTAGCGGAACTTACCTTACAAGACTGTTCTGGAAGAAACACATTTACTTAACCCTAAGGACTCACTTAGAAATGTAAGTTATTATAAGAAATAGCAGTTCACAATCAACTTTCCCCTTTTTAACCCTGACTTTTTAACCCATGTTTGTGGGCTTTTTTTAATTCCTTGAAGTTTTTTTTAAGAGATATAAGATAGCTATAGAGTGGGTCCAAGTCTCCTGGGTTAAGGCTCAGTTCCATTCTCAGTTCCCAGCTCCCTAAAAAGAGGTCATATCTATTCCTCCAAAATGGGTTCTCTGATTCCTTATTCCTTCCCAGCCACCTGGTGCCCAAGGTTCTGGGGGGAAGGGGGAGAAGGAGAGAAAGAGAGAGATGGAAGAAGACAGAAAGAAGGAAAAGAGGACAATAAGAAGACATGCTTATGACACAAGTTTTTACAAAGACCCAAGAGCTGAAATTTCTAGCAAAAATTTTCCCATTAGAGCATTAATTATTATAGATTTACATGATGCAAAATAATGTAGTATATGTTCTACCTATTCTTGTTAGTTCAAGGTATCATAGATGTGCTCTAGATTACTAAACCAAAACAAAACACACTTTAGCATTTTAGAAACTATTTTAAAGATTCCTATTTTTAAAAAAAGAAAAATTAAATCACTATTTTTCAAATGCCATCCTTTTTTTCCTCATCTAGTTCTTTAGGCCTATTGCTTAGAAGGCTATTTTTTTTTTGGTCTGGCTCAATAAACTACTAAATACATCAGATCACAGAGCTAGAGCTAGAAGATTAGAGATCATTTGGTCCAACCCCCTCGAAATAAGTCTTGGACTGAGAAGGAAGCCTGGACCCTTATTCTAGTTCTCATTTAACTTAAGGAAGTCCCTCCCTTTCTGGCAAGTCTCAATTTCCTGCTCTGAAAAAATGGGTACTCTACCATATCAGAGAAGCAAACTCCCTAATGGAAGAAGAGTCAGCCAGTTAGGAATGAAGGGCTCCCTTCTCCCTTAGCTCTCACTGGTCCCTTTCCTTAAGTGTCTCTTAATGCTACTTCCATTCACTCCATGACCAACCACTACCCTCAAGACATTCCAATTCTCATCTTCACAATAAGATCCTTACAAGTGACAAGTCTCCCAGAACAGCTGACTCTTTTGATTCCTGCAGAGAGCATTAATTTTCCTGGTGGACGGGAGAAGCTGTAATCTGATAAGTCTGCAGGCTCTTCAGTTCCCTCCCATTGTCTGCAGCTTCCCCAGCCATCTGGCCTCCCCAGATTCTCACTCTTTCTCTTTAGAGCCAAAAATCAAGTTGTTTTATAATTCACATGCCCTGTCTTGTTCATAATGCCTCCAAGACTCCAAATAAGCCTTTTTTCTCTAATTTCCCCAGCCTCTTCTCATCCCCAAGATTGTAGACTAGCTGGAATCTGGCAAGCTCCAGAAAGTGATGGACAGTAATCAAAAATTCTAACTGTGCTAAACTAAAGAAGATATTTTAAGTTATCCTAATGGCCCATGTGAAAAGTCTTATGACAAAAAAGGGCCTACTCATTTTAAAAAGGCTTTTTTTTTTAAGTATGAAAAGAGCTGTGTTTAATCAGATAATTTTTAGAGTTTAAAACCCTAGCAATTTGCAAATATAATCCCCTTGACAGTTTCAAAAACAGTATCATATTTGCTTTTCTGTCTCCTTTATATAACTCATCATTCCAGTGGATAATACAACAAAGGAACATAATCTATGAGGACTCCACCTTATCTCCTACCCGTTTCCTGGTTCTTGCCAATCCAGCTACCTGCTCAGTTTTACCCCCAGACCAAAGGCTTTCTCCTGATTCTCTTCTTTATCATTCTCACTTCCCCTAATTTTCTTATATCCATTCTCCACTTTCCTTTGTTTCACACATGTATGAATCTGTGCATATACATTTGTGTGTATGTATGTAGTATATACATACATTTATAAAGGTAATGAATTTTTCTACTTGTACTTTTATGCATTATATCTCTATACAATGAGTTACATAATTTCTCTTAAACTACCACATTAAAAACAATCATTAATTAATTAATTGTGGCTAATATTTATATGGTCCTTGCTATATACTGGGCACTATACTGAGTATCTTAAGCTTATCACCTCAATTGATCCTCTCAACAATCTATTATCCCTATATTAAAGATAAAGAACCTGAGACAGAGGATAAGTGACTTGACCCTGGTCATAAAGCTAGAAAGTGTATGAGGTTGGATTTAACCTCAGGTCTTCCTGACACCAGGCCTAGGCACTGTACCTACCACTGGGGTGTGCCCGGCTTAAGTGTTTTATCCCACATTGTTGCCACCTCCACCAACACTACAAATTTCCCCCTTTGAAACAGCAGTCTGGCAACCAGACTTTTCCTTTCTGTTCCATTCTCTCAGCAGAATAGGTTTTATCCTTGTGTAGGCACATACATAAATAAAGGGTTAAATTGGCAGGTTAGGGTGGCAATGACAGCTGCTGTTTTTAGGACTGTTGCTGGGAGGATGGGAGAATGGGGAGCCAGAGTAAGGAGAGGGTAGTGCCAGCTGAAAGGCAGCTGGCACAGGAGACCACTCAAAGTTGAGAAGCAGAGAACTACTTAAAACGGTACATTGGAATCTGCAATAATGGGACAACGGTGGTTAGGGAGGAATCTGGCTTTGAAACTACCATTTTTGATTTGGGGCCAGTTCCCAACCAATGAGACTGAGCTGCCCTAAATGGATGACTCATATCTGAGCTTCTTGTTTTTAAAAGAACACACATCTGGGAGAACAAAGCAGCTCTCTACTGAATACATTTTGTATTCAGGCAGGTGTGCCAGGCTGATAGATTTTGTTTCTACAACAGCTACTCCCTTTTCTACTTTCTCCCATCCCCACCTCTCCCTGCTTCTCCGCTCTGAAGCATCCGCAAATCAATTTACTCCCCAAGGGCAATGGTGTTCTTTTTTGGGGGGGAAGATAGGGGCTACAAAGTCAGACTCTAAGTAGACTACCCTGGTTGTAGTTATTGAATAGTTCTCTTTCTGGTGACAATAAACAAAACCAAAGTGTTTTATGAACACACAGCTGTGGATGGGGTACCTGATGCTTTACTTCAACTCTATCCACGTTAAAGGTACCACACATGATGAGGTTTATAAAAGAGGCCAGAAGAGGAGGCCAGGTGCAGGCTGGAAGGTGTGGTGTGGGCAAACAAAGCCAAATGATGGGAAGGTTCTCTGTAAACAAGTACCATGAATAATGAGACAGTGTTGATGTTTCTCCACTTACTCATTCTGCCCGCATATTTATTAAGGTGGCTAACTAAATCTGCAATTGGACTCAGCCTTTCCCCCGAGTACATTTTATTTTCCACTGGTGCTAGGAGGGCAAATGCATCATTAGGATACTTTTTGGAAGCTAGGCGTGCTACTGGAGTGAATCATCAGGAGCTAACAGTTATGTTAAGAAGGCAATACAGCAACTAACAAGCTCTGAACAGCAATATTCATGGACTAGGGAAATTCTTTATTTAGAGAGACAAGAGCATAAGTCTGACATCTGATTTCAAAACAACCATTTAGAAAGTAAAAAAATGATGAGCTATGGATAGAATGGCAGAGAATTAAGAGAACGGCTTGCAATTTTTCTTCCAGAAGCTATGTATTCTGGGAAGCCCTCTACAGAGTACATCTATAATACAGTCCAAACTAGAGTTTATTGAAGAGATTAGAAAATCAGCAGAAACATTCTTAGCTAAAGCTTGTCATATAATGTTCTTTAAAGCAAGGAAGGAACCACCACTTGAAAAAATAAAATAAACTTTTCTTTCCAATCAATGGCTCCTTGGTGCATGAAATTATGACTCAACTTGTCATAAGAAAAACATTCATTTTTTCTATGTTCTTTGGTTTTAGAAAATAATAGATCTTGATATACAGAGAATACAAAGAACTTTAAAAGGCAACACTACAAAAATGCTGTCCATAATTTTGATAACTATATTTGTGTGAATGTTTTGTATATTCATATTAAAAATTAAAATTTTCACAAAATCACTTTTTAAAAAATGTTAATTTCCAAAACATGATATAATAATAAATTGATTATTAAAGATCTGAAATTTCTTTTCTCCATCCAGAGATCTCCTATGTCTTTCACCTGTTTTCTCTTTTTCTACCTGGCCATCCTCTATGTCTAAACATTGTGCTAAACAATCACAGAGTCTAAGAACTGTTTTACCAAAATGCTTTCTCTGTCTAATTCTACAATATACGCCTCTTTAAACTCTTGTGAGAACAACAAATCTATTGATCATTTTTCCTTATTCTTGATACAGTGGGAAGAGCCCTACCTCCCAAATCAGAGCATCTGATCTTTATTATTTAAGTGACCTTGGTGAACTCCTTTAAGCTCCCTAGACCTCAGTTTCCACATCTGGAAGATGAAGGGGTTGGGCTAAGTGGCTTCCAAGGCCCCTCTAAGCTCTAAGATTCTACAATATTGCTTTGACATCTGTTCCACTTTTTTTTCCCCTCCTTTGGGGCAAGGTGGCTTTCTATTTTCACTCTCAAAATACCTCATATTAAACTCCTTTGTATTTACTTAAATGTTATCTTTATATTGATCTATGTTTACATTTATTCTATATTTACTATCTCTCCTATTAGAATAGAATTTTCTTGTATGTAAGAACTATTTATTTTTGGTATAGCTAGAGCCTGAGAAGCATAAATAATCAATCCCTTTAAGTTACCATAATATTTTAATTTATATTGCATATTTCCATTGGATTAGAACCACTTACCCTAACTTATAAGGGCAATTTTTAAAATTTATAAAAAGTTTAATTTATAAAGTTTATAAAAAAGTTATGTAAATGTTAGAATGCAAAGGAATACCACTTCAACAGATTCATTATTTCCCTCTATTTGGCACATGTAAGTATATTTGTCTCCCCTGTCTCTAGCACAGTGATTGGAAAACATTAGATGCTTTTAATAAGTACTTGTTAACCTGACTGACTCTTCTGCAACACATTCTAACATCTCATCAGGATTCAAAGCAAGTTCACTAAGTTGTGGTCTGCCAACTTTGTTCACTGTTCTTTCTTTCTGTCTAAGGACATTTGCCCTTTGCCTATACTACCAGATCTTTCAGCCATCACCCCGAGTGGTTCAGTCATAATACCTACCACAAATTCTTTCACTGTCATAAATGCAGCTGACCTGGACCTGGCAGTCTGGACTCAGAAAAACTCATGTGGAAGATTAGTAAAAATTGGCCATTTTTATTCTATTTCAGTTAAAGGATCATTATTTTTGTCAGGGAAAAGCAATTCTGCCTTCTTTCCATCATTTAAAATATGACTTCCATCCACCTCTAGCAGTGACCTTACCCTTCCCCATTATCTTACATATAGAATGTTGTTCTCTTTTCCCCGATGTAGTTTTTTTTTTTGGGGGGGAAGGGGGCAATTGGGGTTAAGTGACTTGCCACAGCTAATTTAAATGTCAAGTATATGAGGCCAGATTTAAACTCCTCCCGACTCCAGCACCAGTGCTCTACCCGCTTCCACTGTGCCATCTAGCTATACCCTGCCCATATAGTTTTTTCTAAACCATTTTGTTGAGCTTAGCTTCAGCTAAGATTGAGCTCTAAGTATTCTTGGCACTAATATTACAGGACCAAGTCACATTTTTGTACTGATCCTCTGCTTTACTTAAAATCTTTTATAGTTTCATAACAAGCTTTGGAACAACTCTCCTTTTTCACCCCCAAAAAGGAATCATGTCTATTTGTGTCTTTAGAATTTCTTTTAAGGTTTCCCATCCTTTACAGGAATAAATAGTGTTGACTATCCCTACAGAACTTTAATCTATATGACCCTACCCTATTCTTCCTCTGAACAGTTTGAAATCTCTCCCCAGACTAATGAGGCACCTCAGAGTATGCCTGGCTTTCTTCTCCTTCTCTACAATAAATCCTAAATTAGAGCAATCCCTTTCTCCTACTGGTGGTGAATAGCTAGTAGGTGTCTAAGCCCTGGATTTGAATTCAGGTCTTCAAGACCTCAAAACCAGCTTTCTATTGAACCACACTAGCTCATTAAACACAGCTACCTCATTTCGATTATTCCACTGCTAGAACCACCAAGCAATTCCTCAATGTTGGTAAAACTATTTCCCTAATTCCCCAGAGGGGGGAAGTGACTCAGTAGATAGCAAGCTGAGACTCAAATTAGGAAATTTGAGTTCAAATACTGCCTCAGACACTCATTAGCTATGTGATCTTAAACAAGTCACTTGATTTCTGTTTGCCTTAATCAACTAGAGAAAAAAAAAAAAAAAAAGGCAAACCACTTTAGTACCTTTGCCAAAAAAAAATCAGACAACTGAAAAACAATAATTCTAGTTTTCAAAAAACAGAGGTATATCATTAATGCAAATTTAAAAATTACTAGTCATACTGATATGAAAGTAAATTACTGAAAATAAGAAAAAATAATTTTCTCTATTCTAAAAGCCCCTTCCAGACTTAAAAGTATGTTAGGTCATGGAAATACTTGTCAGACCAACCTTGATTCCTTACAACATTACAATCACTATTTCATCTGACTTTGCACATTTCTTCTAGAACTTTAAGTTTCTTCAAAAATTAATCCATATCTTATAATTTATCTCAGTTGCTGAGCCACATCTGTTAAAACTGTTCAGATAAAGTACATCTATAGACTCTTACAATTGGAAAAGACCACAGAAATAGTTGCAGCCAACTATTTCAACATTTTACTATTTTCCTATCATAACAGGAAAATGAGTATAAAAGAACTTAAAATATCCCAACAAATCTTGACATAATACTCCTTTTCATGTTCATTACTCTATTTTGTAACAAATAAAAGTTTAAAATGAAAATAATATTTCTAGTACTTACCAAAATAAGTCCTGAGATTAGTGAGGAAGTGCCTGTCAGGGCAACGTAGAACTTCGGTGTTAACGTATTCAAAAACATACTCACTGAAGGAGGAAAAAAGACAGAGAAAAAAAAGAAATATGAATATCAATGACTCTCTTCTATTTTTTCAGTCCAAATAATATGAAATATCTAATATGTAGAAGAACACTCATTGTGGGAAGAGGGAGAATAATATACAATGTTTTCAATCACAAATCTTAAGCCAAAAAACGATAACTGTTAGCTCTGGCTCCAAACACTAACCTTGTTAGAACATTTTCTATCATGGTTACAACTGAATATGGAAACAAGCAAGATACTCAATTGTCAATAAAATTCAGAAAAGACATACCTATATATTAGTTGACCCAACAGATTGAGCCCTTGAAAAAGTCAAAGATAGAAATTCTACAGAAACAAAATAGGAAAGAACAGTGACTTAAGATATTATATCCCCATGGTAACCAAAGGAAGGTTAAAAATGGGATGTTCATTGTTAAATTCTAAAACTTATTTATAGGACAGTTGGGCTGCCCTATTTTATGGATCAAATAAACCGTGCTAATATACAACCTTCTATCCCAAAACTCTTCCCACAATCATCTTAATAACAAACTTCTTTCCTACACTTTAGCTCATCAATTTCTTCCCTACTCTTTAGCCTCCCACAATTATCTTAATAACCAATTTCTTTCCTACTCTTCAGCTCACCCAATACATTTACTAAAACAATCTGAATTACTGAATTGATTTCTATTTATACACTGCTTTTCAAAGGAGGTATGATGCCAAAGTAGATTTTTATTAGCATAATATTATGTCATTTTAATTATACATTTTGCTATTCAAAAATTAACCTTTTATTGCCCTGAATTGTTAACTTATCTTTCTACTATTTTTAAGCAATGTGCACACACAAAAAGAAACAACTAGGGTGCATAGGCCAACAGCTCTGGGGCACCAGCCAGGAAGGACACAGAAAAAGAAAGAAAGCAAGGAAATAGCTGAAATAAAGTAGACCCTTATGTTCTAGTATCAAAATAAGTGGAAGGTCATAACACAGCCTATTGGTGAGGAGGCATTTATAGGACACTGAAAGATCACATTGGAGTTACAAGAGAGACAGGTCAATTAGCTCTTGCCAAAAATTAATATTTTTAAAGATAGCATTCAGTAGAAGAAATTAAAGTCTGGAGCTTCTGATTTGTAGTTGGATTTTTATGGACCTGGAATTTATCTCTTCATTGATTACAAGGGGATATCTCTCTATCCTCAAAATTCTACCACCTAACTCCTTCCTATACTATTTTTCCATACATTATTAATTTTCTATACATTATTAATAAGAGAAGGTACATGTATACATTCTGTGAACACAAAATATTTGAATATTACTACTTTATTATTAGTAGCATCTTAAAAATAAAGTTGCTGAAACTACAATGGATATTAACTTAAATCAGAATTTCTTGAAATCTGATTTTGATTCTCAATTGTGGATGGAATGAAATTAAATGGGAAACACTGTTTATGAATTATAGTCCCAGAAAAGTTTATATGTGTGTGTATATATATGTATATGTATATCTGTGTGTGTGTGTGTGTGTAAAAAAGAACTTGAATCCATTAAATAAAAAAAATCCATTCATATATTGTCAAATTAAATATAGATAACAAAACTCAATTCAGTAAACACTGCATATTTACAGCAAATAATAATGATGCATGCGCACGCACACACACACACACACACACACACACACACACACACAATTCCATTATCCATTATATTAAATTTAAAGAGAAGATATGAAAATGGAGAAAGAACATGCAGAGGGGAGAACAAGAAAGTGAATGACAAAGTTAATACCTTATATTTAGAAATAACTTCATCTTTTTGTTATTGAGAAAGATTTTAAAAGCTACATTTTATAATTACTTTTTTCATAATTTTTTTTTACAATTTTTTTACATTTTTTACAATTACATAAATGGAATGTCACGATTGGATACTTATTCTATGGTCAGAACGAAACCTAGTCCATGAACTGGAGTTTCTCCAGCATGGAATAAAGTTATTAAGGCCAAGGTAAAACAAAAGACAGACCAAATAGTAGCATCCTCTCAGTAAACCAAGGGGTGATGATATAGATAGCCAAAAAGTTTGTTTTCTGATAAAATTTTTTTTTCGTTTAAATTGACTGAGGTGGATTAAAAAACACAAGAACTCTGTGTTCCTTTTGATTTTATCATCATCACTATGTCCTGATAATGCTCTTCATTATTTCTTCCCCTTGATTTTAGCTAACAAAAAGAATCCATCAGAAACCAAATGAAAATAACAATCATCTAGTCTATTTTAACTTTGGCACATTCTGCTACTATTAAGAGCAAAAAGCAATCCACATTATTCTTCAAAAAGAATGGATAAGGTTGAGGAAAGAATCTGCCTATTCATGGGATTGATATATTTTTGGATTTAAATAAAAAGTCCTGAATTTCTCTGCCCTGCCTATATATATATTTCAGGGAGCTAGTTTAATAAATACAAGGTGTTACAGAATGTCTTGGTACAGTTTTAAATATTAGTTAGCATCTTAAAACTTAAGTTTTAATAGCTTCAAACAGCACGAAGACTTCTGGGACACAATATATACGCAGAAGTGTTATTGAAATGCATTAGGCATAAAGAAAAGAAAAAAGTAAATTGAGTCCTTTCATTAAGGAAGGAGAAAGCTTTTAACCAATTACACTAAAAGGCAGTCACTTTTAATACATGCTTCTATTTCTTTGAAGAAAAATTGCATGTGTTCCACTGGGATGAAAGGACAAAAAAGCTGCACTGAAATGGGAGAGAACTTACTTAAAGAATACTCAAGTAAATTAGTTTTTTCAAGTCTACATACAGACTTGAATGACCTACAGCTGAGGGCACCTAAGGAATTAGCTTAAAATGGTCACAGAAGCCATTCATAATAATCTTTGAGTATTAATGGAGGTATGATAAAATCCCTGAAAACTGGGAAGTGGAAAACATAACACCTCCATTTTCAAAAGGGAAAATTGAAAATTCAATTAGATTTCCAAACCTTTTCATATATTAAAACATAACAACAAAAACACATAATTCCAAACAGCCCAATTTTGTGAAGAATACATTCTTTCAAGCTCTTCTAATTTCTTTTTAAAACCTGGTAGAAGTTAAAAAAAAAATAACAGTGAAATAGAAAGTATATTTCAAATTTGCCAATGCTTTTAATTTGATCCAAGATGACATTCTAAAAACATAACTATCCAAGGAGAAGTTATCGTTTATTTAATGGCTATTTCTGGAATTTTATTAAAGGTCATTTTAACTTTAACCCAACACATTTTTTGTTTTTACTAGTGACCAAAGATAATGGAGTAAAAAATATATTATTAAGTATGCTAGAGGTGACAAATTAAGTGGATATGATTTACTAGTGGGTGAAAATAACTTTTGCAAGATACAGTGATGAGTGAATAAAAACAGAATAATATTCAAAAGGGGCAAGTAAAAGACAAAGGAGAAGAGGGTAAGTGCACAACTACCAAAATATGGGAGGGCTCACTTTTATAAGCATGGAAGAAAATCAGGAAATACAGTATTAAGGCCCATAAACATGGCATGCACTGCAAGCAGAGCTCTTCCATTTACTACTCTTATCATGTAAGCCTCTGAAAATAAAGACAAATACTACTTTGAAAGCAAAATGTACTCCTGGAAACCACAGCATTACAGCAAGCTGTCCAAAGACAGGTTAGTCATTTCTGCCTATACTGGCACATTTTTCTAATCAAATCCAAGTACTGTCATCAGTGAAAACCAATTAAGCTAAAAGGTGTGGCAAGAAGTGAATTAAATGTCTCTTAGGCATTGCAGAAAGGGTGAGGCATTATTATAAGGAGGGAAATGTAAGGCTTGCTAGTCCTACATTCATTTTGAGGTGAGACAACTGAAATGTTAACAACAACAACAACAAAAACTGCAAAAAAATTTGGAAACCCGCTATGAATTTTTTAGGAAGTTAGAAAAATGGTCTCTACAAGCAAAGTCTAAAGCTAGGTCTGTAAAGCAAATATTTATCAGAAACCTGACAATGAAGGGGTCATTTTCAATTTCCACTAAAATCACAGGTCCAGAGCCAGAAGAGATTCCAGCAGCCATCCAATATAATGCCAATTAGACATAAAGAAACTAAGTCCCAAGGAGATTAAGAGGGACTTTTCCAGGGTCACAAATGTTATAAATGTCAGGGTGAGATTTGAACCCCAAACTGACTCCAGAGACAGTATTCTCTCCACTAAGTAGCACGAAGAGGCTGCCCTAAAATGTTATTTTGATCAGATAAGTTTGGCTTTCCATGAAAATCATTTATGGAATATTCTATGAGAATTTGAAGGAAGGGCTATATGAGTAAAGCTCAATTAAATAGAATAGACATTCCAGGGTGCATTCTTCCAATTCTTTTATTTGCTTTTTCAAAGAAAGGCTTTTGAGTCACCCTCTCATCCATTCAGAACTTCAAGGCTATTACAATTAACTTCTTCAAGAAGTATGCACACCCATAGTCATTAGTTTCACTTATAGTACCAACAAGTCAGATAATAAAGTCTATGGATGGTCTTCAAACTGTAGGTCTCTCAATGGCCTCTGTCTTGCTTTGCTTCCATTCTGGCACCATCACTGCTGAGCAGAAGAAGGTTGAACTGGAAAGGGGACCATTCTGTATTTTTGTTACGTAAACTGCCACTGCCAAAAAATCCATTGCCAACTGGCTAGCCTACTGGTGAAGAGCTTTCTGTATTTAGCTCAGTTAATGGAAGATAGACTCAGTCTGTCTGCATCTGTACTCAAAAGAGCCTTTCCAACATGGTAGAAATCTGTCAGACCTTGTACTCCTTAAGAACTTAACATCATGGATAATGACAAAAAGTCCCCCTTAATGGGTTGCAACCAGAATAATTAGTAAAAACATTCAAATTCATAAGAATATAGATCCATTTGAGTATTATTTAAGTAAGCATTATAGAAAAACATTCCAAGGGACTATAAAGGAGGGTTCTAATTAATTTAATTTTAATTTAATACACTTAATTTTAATTTTCTTAGTAACTGAGGGTATTTATTTCCACATGCTGAAGATCTTTCCAAAATGTCTAAATTTATTTTCTTGGCTTAATATGGATTTCATCTAGAACTGTGATTTCATTGATAGAGGAAATTATGGATGAGAAAATGTCCTCAATCATGCAGCTCAATAATTGTATTGTAACTTAAAAGTCTTGGAGTTGCCCCAGTCACTAAGAAGTACAATGATTTGCCCATGCTCACATAACAATCAATGTCAAAAAGATTTGTATTTCATTCTCCATTCTGAGGATAATGGTTAGTCCAAGAGTCACTGAATCAAAATCTTTCTAGTACAAATAGTGTTCATAATGAAACTTCTCTCCTAACTCCTAAACTGTGCACACTATTTGTTGGCAAATGTTTTACCATCAGCTCTCCAAAAAAGAAAAAAAAAAATACAGTATATACTTTTTTAGTTTAATCTGTACTATTGACATTCTCTCCATCATTTTAACTCTAAACAATTCACAGAATAATCAATTAAGCCCTGACATCTAACATTCACTAACTTCCAACACTTACAGCTCAAACTGAAAATTTAACAATTGTCTTTCATGGGCCCTTAACAGCTGGATTCAGCAAACTCCTACCTTTACAGTACAATCAGTACCTATTACATTTATAGATGATGAGGGGGAAAAAAGGGTTAAGATGAATGTGTACTAAGGCAATAACATAACACAGAATTTGATGTTTAAGTAAATTGACCAGCCATACCATTGGGTATTCAAATCGCAAAAATAATGATTTGAGATTTTATAGTAGAAATTCACTATTTGAAAAAAAGTTGGGCTAGGAACACTTTAAGTTCTCTTCTAACTTTAAAGATTTGACAAATCTTTATTATATTCTTGCCTTTGCTTCTTTTTCCTTAAAATGGAGTGTAAAGAGCAACTAATTAATTATCTAGATGCTAGTTAATGAAGTTTATTGTATTTAGAATGAATCGTTTTGATGCAGAACTGCCTAGAAGCAGAAAGATATGATCTTGATATCCCTCTTGCAAAGGCAACTGTTTTCCAGGCCCTTAGTCACATCAGGATTGGTAGTGACATTTTTCCTGACATACTCCTTAAATATATTTGTGTCTTATGAAAAGAATATTGATGATTGACATATTAAACCAAGAAATATATCCAAGAGCATGAATTTCCTAATAACTTTATTGGAGAGAATGAATGATCTATTAATGAACCTAAGTCACAATGCCTTCCAAGCCCTGAAACTGGAATATCTGAGTAGAAAAATGATAGTCTGTTTCATTTAAATCAAAATTTGTTTGTATTTTCAGAATGCAGAAATCCAATTAGACATCCATGTCCACATAGTGGACATAGCACTAGATCTTGAATCAGAAAAACTTAAGTCCAAATCCCACCTCAAAAATTTG
This sequence comes from Sminthopsis crassicaudata, assembly GCF_048593235.1. Classification (NCBI taxonomy): domain Eukaryota; kingdom Metazoa; phylum Chordata; class Mammalia; order Dasyuromorphia; family Dasyuridae; genus Sminthopsis; species Sminthopsis crassicaudata. Next base: position 129,291,247 of record NC_133621.1, read on the forward strand.
CTAGCCATGTGAACCTAAGCAAGTAACATAACCCATCTGCTTCAATTTTCTTCATCTATGAAATGGGGATTATAACAGCACCTACATCCAAGGATTATTGTGAGGACAAAATGAGATATAAAGCACTCTTGCAAATCTTAAAGTACTATGTGAATGCTAGTTCTTGTTGTTAATGGCAGAATACTAAAGGCAAGTGTTAACCTTGTATCAAAGAATATATTAATGACAACAAATTTATATTACACCCTAAAGTTTATAAAGCACTTTCACATACACACATTATCTCCTTTAGTCACTGCATAAAACAAGTCTGGGAAGAACCTTTACTCAAAAAAAATTTCCCCCTTTTTTCAAAAAGTGTTGGGAAGAATATTATTTAGTCAACCAACTGCCATTTTAAATCTGGAGAAAAAACAGTTATAGAATATTCTTTCTTCATTCCTTATTCTCTCTATCTTATATGTCACCTATCTTAGTTTCTTGTTGATTGGAATTAAGACTACTCTCATTAATTGACTTCCTCATCTAATCTCTCTCATCTAAGGGTAGAAGACAAAAAAATATTGTATATTTTATAACTTATCTAAGCCATCTAACCCTGTTTCAATTCTGATTTTTAAAGCAATAAATGTGAAGAGATTGTCCTTTCCTAATCACAATGTAATGTTAGCCTTGAAAACAAAAACAACAACAACAAAAAAAATTACACTGACACCACTTTCTACTTTCATGCAAGGACAGATAAAATATGAATAAATATGGGCTTCTACTGTTTCTTCAAATGGTTAATTGCCAAAAAATATGCCTTAAACCTCTGTTACTATGACAATCCAATAACCTATATATTAATATTTGTTTTTTTTTTAATTTTATAATGTAAAGGAATTTAAGAAAAATATTTAAGAAAAAACAACTTAGAAATCTTATAAAAACCTGTTTGATTACCTGACAGTTCAATTTTACATATACATGTACAGGTAAAATTAGTTCTGCATCATAGAGCTTTCAATGCAATATAAGCAAGAGGTTTAAAATTCAGCTTGAATAAGTGCCTCCTATGAAATGTGTATCTTCCCTTTCAGTCATGCCAACTAGGCTCTCTAAATAATATCTAAAGCCTCTAGCTCTCCTGCCCTTGATAAACTCTGCACCACTTCTGCTGAGGAAAAATAGAGGGAGATATATTTTTAGCCTTGTTCCTATGGCAAGAAAACCCTCATAAATCATTCTATCTTTCCTTTCCTCCTATCATAAGCAGCCTTAGTTGCCTTGGCAACTTTACAGGTAAACTGTTCAGCTAGCTCTCTGGGCATCTGATTCTACTGTGGACTGGATTTCTCCTGTTTATTTCCTTTTCCCAGCTATAATCCATAGGAAACCAAGCTGCATCATCCTGGTTCCTCACACCACATGACACATCTTCTGTTAAGTCCTTAATGAATCACTTCTCCCTTGCTAGAATGAGCCCCATCTGTACAGTAATAGCTTTGCAAAGCTTGGTCAAATACAGGCTGCTCTTCTAGTGCATAATAGTGAAGAGTGCCTCATAAGATGTTTCCACTTTCTCATTTCGTAGGAATACTGATAACAGACTCCTCTTGGACTTTGCCAAGAGGAAAGTGATCTTTTCTCTCTTCCCCAATATCTTTCTTTTTAAAGCATCTCTTTCATGGACAGGAAGACTTAGGGGATTCTGGTCCTAAAATAGGAACTAATTATAATCTTGGAAGGTCATTTGACCTTGAAATAATGAGACTGTGCTTGCTTGCTAAGATCTTTTATGGCATTAATAATATTAAAAACAACCATCTATGAACTTTTTATTCATCTGTTTCTCTTAGACTTATGAATGGCAAGATATTTTTATGGGTAGGAACATATTGGAATCTCGATATATGATGCTATTCTTAGGATTCAAGAGAGTTACAAATTAAAAAATGTTATAATCCCTTTAGAACTAATAATAAACCTCTTGGGATCCTCTCAGTTGTAATTTCTTCAAGAATAGAATTCTGACTTCTTATATCCCCAATAGTACAAAATGGATAGTGTGCTAAACTTGGGAATCCAGAAAACAAATTTAAATCTCGTTTCAAACTTAGATTCCTTCCAATTCAAAGTCTATGTGTATGACCTTAGAACATATCTTACAATACTGTTGTAGGGATAAGCTAAGATAACTGCCCTTTATATAACCTTGACATGTTATATATAAGCAAAGAAACTTATGTTTATCACTGTCTGAATTATAATTGAAGAAACTTAGGTTCATAAACACTGACTTGACTATAGTCACACATCTAATGTAAGAGGCAGAATGTGAATGCACATCTTTCTAACTCCATATACTACACCAGATGTCCTCATAATGTACACCTTTAAAGTGCTAAAGAAATGTCAAGTATGAGAACCCAAGAAGTATTTGTTGGTTAGCTGATGATCCAAGAAGATCCTACATCCTTTTCATTTTAAATATAGGGTGTTTTAATGCAGTTTTAAACTTTAACAAGTCTTATGGAACACCTGTATAGCAAAAATATAGTTAAAGAATCCTCAAAAAATAAATCAATCTGGATTACCAAATCAGAAAGCTAAGAATTTATTCATAAAACCTTTTTTATTTGAACCACTTTAATGGAAAATTTTCAAAAGTATATTATGCATTTTCATGCCTTCACATATAGGATATTCTATTCTAACATTTTCTTCATGGTCTGGAATCATCTTTCAAACCTCTCATTCTAGAGTCGTCATATACAATACTCCCCCTTAGCCCATCATGGCATTACAGATTCCCTGTCTTCCTTCAAGGCACCTCCTTCTACATGGAGCTCTTCCAGATTCCCTCAATTGTCAATAACAACCTTTTGATAATAATTTTTATTAGTCTATTTAAAAAAAAAACAGTTTCTATATAAAATGTCTTTATAATAGACTAATAAAGGTTATTACTTTATGTATAAAATGTCTTTTTAATAGACTAAAAAGGTCATTATAAAAAGTTAATAACAATTGAAGGAATCTTCTTATTTATTTATATAAAATATGCTTTTTTAATAGACTGATAAATATCTTCATTGTCTCCCTCATTAGAATAGAATCTTATTGGGAGCAGAGACAGTCTCATTCTTTGTACTTTATCCCCACTGACATCCTAACATAGTGCCTGACACATAGTAATGACTTTAAAAATGTTTGGAATTTGAATGATCATCAGGATCATCAATTATTATGTGATAATATCCTGCAGTTCTACATGGAGTGTACAATGAGGCATGTAAGGTTGTTTGTTCCTACTTCTAATGGCTCCGGACCACTATTTCCTGATACTAACAATATCCCTGATTGTTATTCACTTGCCCAATTTAATTTACTACTTTGAGTCTGCTATTCATTGGGAAATTAAATAAGTTAAAAAAAATTGAGAAGAAATAGCTTGGTTTATGGTCTCTACTGATATCATGTAATGCCAGGAGACCTAGAAGGAAGCCCTCTAGAGAAAGTTTTTCATTTAATGGATCCTCCATGGAGAATTAGAAAAAGTAGAATTCTAAGTAGTGCTCAGTATATTTCACTGATGATAACTGTTAGGATTCTTACAAGGTACTTATGTACTTAGCTCACACCTTTAAAGGAGTTCGCTCATTGGTTCACACATTAGACTTCACACCTTCAGAGAGCATATAAAAGAGCAAGATGGGGAGCCAGGATTCAGTGGGGAGATTCTCAAATCCAGGAGATTCCCAAGTCTAAAGGAAAAGCCTGCTCATGGACTTCCAGGAGATTCACAACTAGGATTGACTTCGGGGAGATTCACAAGGCAGAAACCCATAATCCCACACTCTTGGAGGCGGAGTCTGATTCATTCCCATTTCCATGTTTGTGCTGGCTGGAGACATTTGGATAAGAGCTCTCAGAATCAAGGAGAGAGATAGGCCTCTAAGAAAGCTAACCGGGCCCAGGAAAAGATTCAGGATTTTGAAGGACACAATAAAGGATACTTTAACTCCTGGCTGCATTTTGGGATTATTGGAACTGAACTGAAACAAACACTGCTCCCAGAAGCTCCCCAAGAAACCTGCCCCCAAGAAAACAATTACAATTTAGAGAACAGAACATCACAGATAATAATGGTGATAAACTGTAAATCATATGTTTTCACAGATATTGTAGGAAAATGCCATAGATTCTGTCTGATTGCAAAAGTCAATACAAATATCTGGAACTGAGAAGAAGTGATGCAAACAGTCTCCTGTTTACATTCCTGTTTATATTCTCAGAGGACAGTCTGACTTCAATCCCATGTTGGAACTTCAAATCTGGAATGGAACAAAAAAGTCCCCAGAGATTCTTTTTTTCCCCTTCTGATCAATTTATCATTTTATTAAAGGTAACAGCAAACAACTGAAAATTTTTTGAATGGGAGACTGATATGTAGAGTCAGGAAGACCTGATTTCAATTCTGGCCTCAGGCACTAACTGTGTGAACCTGGGCAAGTCACTTAATCCTGTTTGCCTCAACTATAAAATGAGGTTAATAATAGCAGCACCTATCTCCCAAGGTAGTTGTAAGAATCAAATGAGATAACTGTAAAGCACTTGGCACAGTGTCTGGTACATATTGTGTCAAATTGATGTTGGCTATTATTATTATCATTATACTGGCAGCTGTTAAAGATACATTAGAGAAATAAAAGTGTTTCAATCAGATTTCCTTGTATATTTATAGCCTTTTTTGCAAAAATTTAGCTCACAATATTATCTGTTCCTCTAATAGTTTCATTTGTATATACTTTATTTCTCCAGTAAGAATCTAAGCCCCATAAGAACTGGGATTATGTCTCATATTCCTTTAATTATCTAGTCTAACTCCCACATGTTTTAGATGAAAACCAAGACCATTTTAAAAGGGCCTAGCACCAACTAAGTTAAAAAAAAAAAAAGTGTCAAGCATTTTGATCATGTTCTCTTCAAGTTCGTAGAACTACTGCTTCAATGGAAGTTATTGAAAAAAAAATTACGAAGCAGATTACTGATAGTAATCAACTTTAATTGTGATTATCCTACCAAGAAGAGTAGAGCAATTCATTATTACTCAATAGATTGAAGCAGAAATCTCAGGAGGAAATAACTGAGAATGACAAATTGGAGGACTGGTAAGAGGACTTCAAAACACTAAATACTCAATTACTTGAAAAGCTGGTAAACATTTATCTAGCATTATTATGTGCCAGGCACTGTGTTAAGCACTTTGCAATTATTAATTTATTTGATCCTCACAACAACCCTCAGAAGTATATACTATTATGATCCCCATTTTATAGATAAGGCAAATGAGGTAATAAAGTGTCTGTGACTTGCCCAGGGTCACACAGCCTGTGACTGAGGCTTAATCAACTGCACTATCTAGGTGCCCCTAGCTACTTAAACAGCTTAACTGCTAAATCCAAAAAGCACAATAATTATTAAGAGAAAAATAAAAAGTATTGATTAATTCTCTGTACTACAAAGAACTTTTTGTCAAAGAAATAATAAGGTTTTGTTACTATTAACTTGTTCATCAGTAAAGGGAAGCTTAAAAAAAAGGAAAATGAAAGATTGCTATGTCACATTCTCACAGAATGAGCTAGTACTTAAATCAGGATCACAATTCAAAATTGTCAAACTTGACTACAACTCATGTTAGAACCCTTCTCACAAACAGAATGGAACACTTTAACCATCATGGATCTATAAAAAGGTTATCATGCTTGGGCATTTATACTTAGCATTTGAAGTACTAATTGTATCATTAGCTAAGATGATAAACAATGAAATAAAGAATATTAAAATGGAAATTCTGTGATGAAGCAGGTTATTTCTTTTTTGCCTATTAACTTCTTTTCAATCATCTCATTCTGGATGTTCCAGCTATCCTTTTTTCACTCTAATTATCTATGTCCTCCACTACTGAGAAGTCTGACTCAACAGAGAAAGGTAGTTTAGACAAGACCCCTTGGTGCCCCCAGAGAAAGAAAAAGCTGAAGTTAACACCAACTTTTCTTTCCTTATTATTGCATAAAACACTTCATTACTACCACTAATTATTTCTCTCCAGAGGAGTGCTGTTACATGATGAATGCCTGCAGGAAGCTGCACAGTCTCCATAGGGGAGAAGCCACAGAGATGAGAGGACAAAAAAACCACCAAACAAGACCCATTTTTCTATATACTAAGTTGCTTCAACTGCCTGATGGCCTAAGAATTTTGCTTACTTATTTTAAAAACCAAATAACTGGATTGAAATTCAGCTCCCTGCTATTCATCTCCACTTGGATGTCCCCAAGGCACCTCCCAAGCAACATGGCCAAAACCATCAACTTATCTTTCCCCCTAAACTCAGGCCTTCTTTACACTTCACTTTTAGTCGTGGGTCCCGCCTTCCAAGCCACCTAGATTCACAACACAGAGTGTCACCACCAACTCTTAGCTCTTCCTCACCCCCCACTGCAAATAAATGACAAATCCTGTCCATTCTCCCTCTGCTCTCCCACTGGTATTTGGGGCATCGAGGTGGAATAGTGTATGCAGCACTGGGCTGGAGTCAGGAAGACTCCTCTGAGTTCAAATCCAGTCTCGGACATGTACCAGCTATGTGATCCTGGGTAAGCCACTTAACCCTGTTTGCCCCAGTTTCCTTTTCTTCCTTCCTTCCTTCCCTCCCTCTCTCCTCTCCTCTGTTCACATAAGGAAACATAGCCTTACCTGCAGATGGTCTGCCCAAAGAAATATAAAACCCGGCAAGAGAGAGTGGGGGATATGGGCTGGATTTCTTTCTTAAGGACCATACCTTTGGGCATTGAGGCTCAGAGAGAACACAAATAGCAATTGTTTTGATTTTGGCCAGAGACCTAGAAAGTCTCTCCCTGCCAGATTGTTTTTTGTCTTTATTTTGGGGTTGTTGGAAAATGTGTGGCCTCAGTAAAACCAAGACCTGGGAAAGACCCTGACTTAAGAAAGACAAGGTCTCCCACTATATTCAAAGCCATCTCTAGTTGTCCGGATCTAAATTCAGACGGCTTCAAAGAAAACAGGTCCACGACTCTGCATAGTCCAGCCTCACTTAAATCCAATTCACTTGCAAATTATGGCATCTCTTCCTGGTCTTGGTCCTCTTAGAGAATAAAGACAAAAAACAACACACTTGTATTCTTCTCTCTGAACTCATCCCCACAATCACCTAATTCAGTTAATGCAATTTCCTTGTAAATTGTTTCTCCCTATTAGCAACCCTAACCCTTCGCCCCTCTTTGCAATAGCCAAATTAATGTAGCTAAAGCACAAATCTGACTTTTTCATTTAGGCTCTTCTAGAAATTCCTCTGGGGGGAAAATACAAATCCTTATGTTTGTCCTTGAAAGCCATTCACCATTGGAATCCAGATTCTCTTCTCAACCCGGTCTCTTGGCTGAACCTTTCAAAAATTAGCTTAAGTAATTGCTACTTCTTACCAGAAGCTTTTTTTGATGCTGCCCCCAGCTTTTTTGCTTTCACTTTTTACTCCAAGTTTACACTGCAATTATTTAGCACATGTTTTTATTTCCTTATCTTTGCACATCACACTTTCTCTCAATAGTAGGTAAGCTCCTTGAGATCATGAATTGTTTCAGGTTTTGTCTTTTTACCCAGTCTTTTTTTTCCAGTCTAGTCAGGAATGGATTTAGGCACTCAATAAATGCTCAACTAATTGAGCTGAAAGTAATAAAAACAAGATGATGGTCCCTCTTTTTTCTTTCTTTCTATAAATCTTATGAATGTAGCACAAGAGAAATAATAGTAGTTAATGGGATTTTTAAAAAAGGAAGCTTGCTTCTTTGCTATGTATCCAGCTGGGCATTAGTATGTAGATTTTCCTTTTGGAAAAAAGGGAAAGCTCACAATCTGAGAGGTCATGGAAGGTCACTTCCAAATTACTAGAACAAAAAAAAAATCAAAGTCTTCTCATCCAAATTCCTTATTTCTAAGAGAAAACTGAGGTCTGAACATTGAAGTTATTTGTACATCAGGCCAGGGGATTCAAAATGCAGTCTTCTACCCCCAGGTCAGTGTTTTTTTCACTTATACCACAAGTATAACTGGGAACTCTGCAAAGTAGGAGGGACCAACTTTGGGAGAAACCCTTGAAAAAAAAAAAAAGTCACAACCTTTTCCTCAAGCTTTAAGATCACAATAAATCAAAGATTGCCTGAGCATGGTAGGAAGAGGAGAGGGAAGGTTAATTTTCTCATTAATTTTGCATCCGGAAGGTTCCATTGGATTATTCTACATCTCCATTATCTTATAAATGATTTGGGTTGTGCTCCCTTTAAGAAACTAATCCTTTCAGATGGATTTATTCCTTTCTGATTCCCAGCCCCTCCTAGTTGATGTATTAACAATTCAAGAAGCTAGGACCTTTGATTCACACAGGCCCCTTTAGCTAAATCTATAAAAGAGCCAAGATGGAGCCCTTTCTTTGCAGAGGTCCCAAACATGACAGCCTTACGCCTGGCACCAAGGATCTCTGCCCACTGGAACCCTGGTTCTGGTGCCCTCTTATCTCTACCTTCAACTTTACTAACTAGACTTTAACTTTACTTCCAAACCCCAAAATAAACCTCTTTTATCAGTCTAGGTTTTCAGGTCTGTAAATTCCTTTATAGGGGATTCTGTGCTGCCACTAGACCTCATTTAACTGCGCAAGGATACTTGCCCTGAATCCAAAGGGTTTGCAGGGGAGCTCTATTTGATTCCCTGTACCCCAAACCTGCCACTAGATCTCAATTAAACCCTAATTTCATTTAGGTATCACAATTCTACACCTCATAATAAATAACTATTTATCTCCACATTTAAAAGTCACTCCTGGCTGAGATGGTATATACTAAATACAGTGAACTGGAATTACTTTATTCAGCTTGAACTAGCATGTCTCTAGCAACCTTCTAAGACTGAAAAGAGAGAAAGCTGAGTTGAAACATTCAAAAAGCTGGCTGGCATGATCTTCAGTTGTTCTACATATAGTAAGTAGGTCTTCACATGGCATTCTTTTTATTGCTTTATAATGACTATGAACACACACATAAAAGCAAATAATTATTCAGATACTGTAGATGGGAACTCCAAAGGAATGAAGTGCTAATAAGCATTCAATGGAATAAAAACAATAACATAATACTTCAGTAACCCCTAAAATACATAATAGAACCAAAATTTTTCTGCCATTTTATAACATACTCAATGGAAATTTCCCCCAAACCCAGAAAAAGTAAGAGTAGCTGAGGAAACACCTAATATGATACTTTTAGATCTGTCTAACCAGCTCTATTGACTTAGGACTGACACAGAAATGAGATAGACCTTTCTGAATAATAGATTTGGTACTGCAAAATATAACATATAGAGTCTTCAGATTGGAAACATTTAGACATCATCTAAGACCTCTTTTCTCCTCTACACACAAATAAGAAAACTGAATCTTTGGGACATCAAATAAAATATCCAAGCTTGCACAAGTTAGTTAAGAGTTCTTTGTATGGTAATATGCTGATAACTGATAAATAAAGGAACCATGGGGAAAATATCCCAAAACAGGCTAACAGCAAAGCTCTAAATAAACTGGCAAAAAATAAAAAATAAAAATAACACCCCCTTCTCCCTGTTAGAGAGCATTCCTTTTAATAAACCAAGTCAACAAGTATTTCCAGCCTACTATATGCCAGGAATTGTGTTTAGCACTAAGGACATAAAGAAAGGGAAAAACAGTCTCTGGCTTCAAGCAGTTCACAAGCTAATGAAGTAGACAGGATACAAACCACTTACAAATAAGATATATGCTGGATAAATTGTAGAAAATATTTTTAATTGGATTAGTCCCTTACATTTTACTGATCCATCATGGAATAGTTAGGCCATTCTATTACAGTAAAAACTTCTCAAAATTTATTTTACATTTTCTTTTCAGTTATAATAAGAAATTGTGAATTATGTATGGCAGACACATTCTTTATTTCCAACATTTTTCTCTAGTTATATTTTTCTCCAAAATAAAATCCAAGACTTCACATATTTTCCAAGAAGAAAGCAGCAGGGCTGCCCAATAACCAAAGCACAAATCTGAGAAAGAGAAAATCTGGGCTCTTTTCGATTCAAAATGGTAATCTTAAAATTAAAATTTAACAAGTATTTTTAGGTTTTTACTTACTGTGTGGTGCGAAATGTGCAAGAGGCTAGAAAAAAATATAAAATCTGATTAAGATAAAGTTCTTGCACTGTTGAAGTTTAAACTCCAGTAGAGAGAGAAAGTATCATTCCTACACAAATAACTGTAATTAAAAATAATACTCAATAAATATATGAAAGGTACAAAGTGTTTTTCCTCCATGATACAGTAGCTATGTGGAACTGCCAAATAAGGATGCTTTTACACTTGATGTTTACTTGAAAGACCCAGACTATTATTAGGGTACAAATTCAATTATCTAATCAAAACTCAAATTAACCTGAGGACCATCAGAAAGTAATAAGCACAGGGTACCTAGTTTCAGTAAAAGTGATTATAAGATGGGGGGTGAGGATGGGGGCTTCTAAGTGCAGGGCCTTCTGCATGCTCTAGGCACTTCTTGAAGACAAGTTCAAGAGGCCTCTAAAGGACACTACATAAATAAAGAGGAGATAAGGATTACCTCAGAGCTGCATTCTCCATCAAAAACAAACCAAATGAATTTGGGGACAATCCTCATTAGAAACAAATTTATTTTTAAAATAAAGTGATCTCAAAGCAAGGAAGTCCTTCAAAACTTCTCTCTGACATATACTGACTTTGTGATCCTGGGCATACCACTTAATCTCTCAGTGAATAAAGGTAACTATAAAATAATGTAAGAGGCAGAGAAGTTGCCAGTTTACCCTATAATGATCTCCCAAGACAATATATGTCTTTTCTTTTCTTCTTCCAAACACTTTCATGGCTGCATCGGATATACTAATATTCTTCATCTAATACCACAAAATATAATAAAAGGACACTAAAGCACAAGTTAGAAATTTCATTCAAAAGGTCAACTAGCATTTATTGAGCCTAAGTACCAGGGGTTACAAAGAAAGACAAAAGATTATCTTCCCTTAAGGAGCCGACAAAAGATTATCTTCCCTTAAGGAGCCTACAATCTATTGGGAAGGAAACAAACAAACAAATATGAATAAACAAGCTTTTTAATAGGAAATAATTTACAGAGGAAGACACTAGAATTAAGAGTGATTGGGAAAGACTTCTTAGAGAAGGCAGAATTATAAATTGGGAATTTTGTCCTGGTTCTGCCACTATGATCTTGTGAAAAATGCCTAATTTTTCTGGGAATTCAATATTCTCATCTATAAAATGGGAAGATTGGCCTGAACAATTGATAAGGTTCTCATACAGCTCTAAAATTTTATGACTAGGTACTACAGAAGCCAAAATATTGTGATATGCAAATACTACCAAGGGTTGCCTTTTTCATCCCAGAAATATAGTTATATTTAAAGGAAATGGTACAACTGAAAAAATTATATAACAGGATATAAAGAATTCATTGAAAAGAACTGAACACAAATTTCAATGTTAATCAGAGACTAAGTCTAGGTTCACAAATCTAAGGTAACTGTGAAGTTTAAGTAAAGGGACAGCTGGGTGGCACAGTGGATAGAGCACCAGCCTGAAGTCAGGAGGACCAGAGTTCAAATTTGACCTCAGACATTTAACACTCCCTAGCTGTGTGACCCTGGGCAAGTCACTTAACCCCAACTGCCTGGGGGGAGGGGGGAAAGTTTAAGTAAAGAAAAAGAATAATTTGTTGCTATGGATTAAAACCAAATATAACACAGAGAGATATGTTTTAATATTTTCCAGTTGCTTTAAATCTACTTTGAAAGAGAAATTCAAAGTCTTAAATTCCCAATGACAGAAACACAAATACAAAAACACATTTTGTCAAAAGCCATATAAATTTTAAAAAAGCAAGTTCCATACTAATCTTTGCTGCCCATCTAGCATATATCTGGTCTAGTTCTACATCAATAACAAGAGAGAAGGAGAGGAGACTAAATATAATTATTGGGTTGGCATGGCTTAAACAGTCTAACAATCTGGCACATAATAAGTACTTTAGCCATCTATCTTTTTAGAAAGAGATCACTAGTTCCTGCCACTGAAGTGACAATTTTTAATTTTTAAAATTTTAATTTAATTTAAAAATTTAAAAACCTTTAAAAATAAAAAGTTAAGTCCATTTCAAAGATTAAATATTTCACAACCTTTGTCAAGGAAGGATATGGTTTGGGCATCAGTATGGTAAAGACTAATTATAGCAATGTAACCTTTTTTTAATTTAATTTTTATTTAATTTTATAATTATAACTTTTTTTTTTGACAGTACATATGCCTGGGTAATTTTTTACAACATTATCCCTTGCACTTACTTCTGTTCAGATTTTTTCCCTTCCTCCCCCAACCCCCTCCCCCAGATGGCAAGCAGTCTTATACATGTTAAATATATTACAATATATTCTAGATACAATATATGTGTGTAGAACCAAATTTCTTGTTGCATAGGAAGAATTGGATTCAGAAGGTAAAAATAACAGTTTACACTCATTTCCCAGTGTTCCTTTTCTGGATGTAGCTGATTCTGTCCATCATTGATCAATTGGAATTGGATTAGCTCTTCTCTATGTTGAAGAAATCCACTTCCATCAGAATACATCCTCATACAGTATCATTGTTGAAGTGTATAATGATCTTCTGGTTCTGCTCGTTTCACTCCGCATCAGTTGATGTAAGTCTCTCCAAGCCTCTCTGTATTTCTCCTGTTGGTCATTTCTTACAGAACAATAATATTCCATAACCTTCATATACCATAATTTGCCCAACCATTCTCCAATTGATGGGCAATCCATTCATCTTCCAGCTTCTAGCCACTATGAAAAGGGCTGCCACAAACATTTTGGCACATACAGGTCCCTTTCCCTTCTTTAGTATTTCCTTGGGATATAAGCCCAGTAGTAGCACTGCTGGGTCAAAGGGTATGCACATTTTGATAACTTTTTGGGCATAATTCCAGATTGCTCTCCAGAATGGTTGGATTCTTTCACAACTCCACTAACAATGCATCAGTGTCCCAGTTTTCCCACATCCCCTCCAACATTCATCGTTATTTGTTCCTGTCATTTTAGCCAAATGTGTGTAGTGGTATCTCAGAGTTATCTTAATTTGCATTTCTCTGATCAATAGTGATTTGGAACACTCTTTCATATGAGCGGAAATAGTTTTAATTTCATCATCTGAAAATTGTTCATATCCTTTGACCATTTATCAATTGGAGAATGGCTTGATTTCTTATATATTAAAGTCAATTCTCTGTATATTTTGGAGATGAGGCCTTTATCAGAACCTTTAACTGTAAAAATGTTTTCCCAATTTGTTACTTCCCTTCTAATCTTGTTTGCATTAGTTTTGTTTGTGCAGAAACTTTTTAATTTGATGTAATCAAAATTTTCTATTTTGTGATCAATAATGGTCTCTAGTTCTCCCTTGGACACAAACTCCTTCCTCCTCCACAAGTCTGAGAGGTAAAGCATCCCATGTTCCTCCAATTTATTTATGATTTCGTTCTTTATGCCTAAATCTTGGACCCATTTTGATCTAATCTTAGTATGTGGCGTTAAATGTGGGTCCATGCCTAGTTTCTGCCATACTAATTTCCAGTTTTCCCAGTAGTTTTTGTCAAATAATGAATTCTTATCCCAAAATTTGGGATCTTTGGGTTTGTCAAAGATTAGATTGCTATTTTTATTCACTATCTTGCCCTGTGAACCTAACCTATGCCACTGATCAACTAGTCTATTTCTTAGCCAATACCAAATGGTTTTGGTGACTGTTGCTTTATAATATAGTTCTAGATCAGGTACAGCTAGACCACCTTCACTTAATTTTTTTTTCATTACTTCCCTTGAAATTCTCGACCTTTTGTTGTTCCATATGAATTCTGTTGTTATTTTTTCTAGGTCATTAAAATAGTTTCTTGGGAGTCTGATTGGTATAGCACTAAATAAATAGATTAGTTTAGGGAGTATTGTCATCTTAATTATATTCGCTTCGCCCTATCCAAGAGCACTGACTGTCTTTCCAATTATTTAAATCTGACTTTATTTTTGTGGCAAGTGTTTTGTCATTTTGCTCATATAATTCCTGACTATTCTTTGGTAGATATATTCCCAAATATTTTGTACTATCAACCGTTATTTTGAATGGAATTTCTCTTTGTATCTCTTGCTGTTGGATTGTGTTGGTAATGTATAAAAATGCTGAGGATTTATGTGGATTTATTTTGTATCCTGCAACTTTGCTAAAATTCTTATAGCAATGTAACCTTAAACACGCCTGTAGTTTCCTGACAATATAACAACATCCTGAAATAGACAAACAGGCCTTAGGTAGGCAAAAGAAAATGTGTATGGTAATAAAAACAATAAAGATTAAGCTCTATTTATAATCCTTGTATGTTTACACAATTAAGGTTATCTCTGGATAGTACTGATGATACTGATTCTTAGCCTTTCTCTTCTCTCTGCCTTTGTCTCTTTTGCTTCTCTTTTCCCCCCTCTCTCCCTACTTTCCTCCCTTCCCTCATCATTGAAGACTAGAAACTTGATTTATAAATCTGATTTATTTTTTCCCCAGAAATGAATGTTTCTGTGATATTCTAAATAATTAACATGATCAACTGGAGAAATATAATAGCCAGCACCTATAGAACAGTTAAGAAAAAAGGCTCAGATAAGACTCACCAAATATTGCAGTGAAAGTAGGCAGGCTTTCAGATTTAAAAAAAAAAAATAATAATAAAAAAAAAATTATCCAAGCAAAGCCTGCTCTAAATTCTATAAGCAGGTTCCCAAAATGACAACTTTAAATTAATCTACCTTGATCACATCTAACAAAGAAGTTTGATAAGATTTAGAACTTGAAAGGACTTCAAAATTGCTTAATCCAATTTATTCAATTCACAGATATGAAAATTTGAAAAAAAGGAAGTGGAAAAAAAAACCAAAACTATACCAAGTCAAAAATATAGAAAAATGAAATGGGTTACAGTTTCCTTCTAGTCCATCAACACAGTACTAGAAGACAGGGGCCCAGCCAACTAACACATCCTCAGCAGTGTGGGAGCAAATTCATTCATTATGCTCTTCTGATCCCTATAATAATCTCTTTCTATCCTGTTCAACTCTATAACATTTTGGGCATTTGCCTTCTCTTTCTATTGTGCCTTCATTATCAACATGTCTCTCTTTGGTCCAAGAGCTCAATTCTTTTAGCATTCCTTCTAACTTCTTGCATCCCTGTAAACCTGTGGCTTTATGATAAAACATTGCAGGTTGTCCCTATTCTCATGAAGTCATTAAAACAGGGATGAAAAAAGGAGTAATATATTTTTCACTTCAAATCACCACTTCTAGATCTCTATTCTGCAGTCAACAAAAACAATAGGAACCTATTATAGGCCAGGTACTGTATTAAATACTTTGCAAATATTATCTCATTTGATCCTTACAACCTGGGAGGCAAACAACAAAACTGAGGCAGATAAAAGTTAACTGACTTGCCCAGGGTTATACAACTAGTAAGTAACTGAAACTGGATTTGAATTTACATCTTCCTGGCCCAACATTCTATCTGCTGCATCACCTGGATGCCCCTAGAAACAAAGAAAGACAAAAACATGATCTTTGCCCTCAAAGAGATTACATTCTAATAAGGGGGACAAACATGCAAACTGCACACTTACAAGATAAATTCAGTGTAAGTGGAAGGTAATCTCTCTTTTTTTAAAAAAAATTATTATAGCTTTTTTTTTTTTAAACAAGATATATGCATGGGTAATTTTACAGCACTGACAATTGCCAAGCCTTTTGTTCCAATTTTCCTCTTCCTTCCCCCCACCCCTTCGCCCAGATGGCAGATTGACCAATACATGTTACATATGTTAAAGTATAAGTTAAATACAATATATGTATACATGTCCAAACAGTTATTTTGCTGTATAAAAGAATCGGACTTTGAAATAGTGTACAAGTAGCCTGTAAAGGAAATCAAAAATGCAGACAGACAAAAATAGAGGGATTGGGAATTCTATGTAGTACTTCATAGTCATCTCCCAGAGTTTTTTCACTGGATGTATCTGGTTCAATTCATTACTGCTCTATTGGAACTGATTTGGTTCATCTCATTGCTGAAGAGGGCCACGTCCATCAGAATTGACCATCACATAGTATTGTTGTTAAAGTATACAATGATCTCCTGGTCCTGCTCATTTCACTCAGCATCAGCCAATCTCCAATTGATGGGCATCCATTCAGTTTCCAGTTTCTGGCCACTACAAAGAGAGCTGCCACAAACATTCTTGCACATACATGTCCCTTTCCCTTTTTTAGTATTTCTTTGGGATATAAGCCCAGTAGTAGCACTGCTGGATTAAAGGGTATGCACAGTTTGCTAACTTTTGGGGCATAATTCCAGATTGTTCTCCAGAATGGTTGGATTCCTTCACAACTCTACCAAGAATGTATCAATGTCCCAGTTTTCCCAACATTCTGAATTATCTTTCCCTGTCATTCTAGCCAATCTAACAGGTGTGTAGTGGTATCTCAGAGTTGTCTTAATTTGAATTTCTCTGATTAATAATGGCTAGAAATAGTTTCAATTTCTTCATCTGAGAATTGTCTGTTTATATCCTTTGACCATTTATCAATGGGAGAATGGCTTGATTTCTTATAAATTAGAGTCAATTCTCTGTATATTTTGGAACTGAGGCCTTTATCAGAACCTTTGACTGTAAAAGTATTTTCCCAGTTTATTGCTTCCCTTCTAATCTTATCTGCATTAGTTTTGTTTGTACAAAAACTTTTCAATTTAATATAATCAACATTTTCTATTTTGGGATCAATAATGATCTCTAGTTCTTCTTTGGTCATAAAATCCTTCCTCTTCCACAGGTCTGAGAGGTAAACTACCCTATGTTAAGTGGAAGGTAATCTCTTTTTTTTGTTTTTTAATTTTTAAAATTAATTTTATAATTATAACATTTTTTTGACAGTACATTTGCATAGGTTATTTTTTTTTTCTACAACATTATCATTTGTACTCCCTTCTGTTCCGAATTTTCCTCTCCTTCTCTCCACCCCCTCCCCTAGATGGCAGGCTTTCCCATACATATTAAATATGTTATAGTATATACTAGATACAATATATATGTACAGAACCGAATTTTGTTATTGTTGTTGTTGCAAAGGAAAAATTGGATTCCTGAAAGTAAAAATAACCTGGGGAGAAAAACAAAAAATGCTAACAGTTTACACTCATTTCCCAGTGTTCCTTCTCTGGGTGTAGCTGATTCTGTCCATCATTGATCAATTGGAATTGGATTAGCTCTTCTCTATGTTGAAGATTTCCACCTCCATCAGAATACATCCTCATACAATATCATTGTTGAAGTGTATAGTGATCTCCTAGTTCTGCTCATTTCACTCCGCATCAGTTGATGTAAGTCTCTCCAAGCCTCTCTGTATTCCTCCTGCTGGTCATTTCTTACAGAGCAATAATATTTCATAACATTCATACACCATAATTTACCCAACCATTCTCCAATTGATGGACATCCATTCATCTTCCAGCTTCTAGCCACTATGAAAAGGGCTGCCACAAACATTTTGGCACATACAGGTCCCTTTCCCTTCTTTAGTGTTTCCTTGGGATATAAGCCCAGTAGAAGCACTGCTGGGTCAAAGGGTATGCACAGTTTGATAACTTTTTGGACATAATTCCAGATTGCTCTCCAGAATGGTTGGATTCTTTCACAACTCCACCAACAATGCATCAGTGTCCCAGTTTTCCCACATCCCCTCCAACATTCATCATTATTTGTTCCTGTCATCTTAGCCAATCTGACAGGTGTGTAGTGGCATCTCAGAGTTGTCTTAATTTGTATTTCTCTGATCAACAGTGATTTGGAACACTCTTTCATATGAATGGAAATAGTTTTAATTTCATCATCTGAAAATTGTCTGTTCATATCCTTTGACCATTTATCAATTGGAGAATGGCTTGATTTCTTATAAATTTGAGTCAATTCTCTCTATATTTTGGAGATGAGGCCTTTATCAGAACCTTTAACTGTAAAAATGTTTTCCCAATTTGTTACTTAAGTGGAAGGTAATCTCAAAGAGCACCATTAGCAATGAGGAGAATTGGAAAGAGTCAAGAAAGTAAGCTTTGAATCTAATCTTGAAGGAAGCTTGAGAAACTTGGACTTAGCATGATTACCTTTTCCACCAAAAGGATTGCCTTGCTGTGGTGAGGACCCAATTGACATTATATTACAAAAAATTTGAGACAGGTCCATTTGACACAATATTGGGATTTTCTCCAATTCTATTCAACAGCATTTAAATAGAAGAAAAATCAAAGGATGGTCAGAATAATCCAAGACTGAGGCATGGCAAGGTATAATCATAGAAAACATAAGAGGCATACAAGTGTAGAGCACAAGGTGAAGTAGAACTGGTTCACCAAGTGGTCAATACAGGGAAGGAAGGAGAATGCAGCCAGAGTAGGAGTGATAATCTAAGAAAGAATTAAGGTCACAGTAAGGATGAAGAACAGGGTAAAAACAGAGAGAAAGATGAAATGATAAAAGATAAAGAATATTCCATGATCACTAAGCATGTATCTATTGTTGCCATGATCTACCAGCCTCCATAGCACTCTTCCTCATCTATCCTCTTTATTCTAACTTCTGTCCTCCTACTTGGAGACATATGGGTATCCCTCTAAACATACTGCTGTCCCAATTCATTAGCATTTTCAACTATCGTGATCCACATTTATCACTCTACCTTGGCTACCCAGATGCTAATATAATTCTTTATGATTATGCCATTTC
The DNA here is from genome assembly GCF_048593235.1 of Sminthopsis crassicaudata. Classification (NCBI taxonomy): domain Eukaryota; kingdom Metazoa; phylum Chordata; class Mammalia; order Dasyuromorphia; family Dasyuridae; genus Sminthopsis; species Sminthopsis crassicaudata. Next base: position 129,310,245 of record NC_133621.1, read on the forward strand.
TATGATTTTGAACTCTGAGTTTCCACTCCCTAATATTTCATCTTTTATCCCTTTGCCCAATTCTTTTTTAATTTAGTCCTATCCTTATCAAAACTTCCAATCTTTCCCATAACTCCCTCTTCTCCCAGCCTATTATTCCCAGTCCAGTCTTACTTTCCTCCCTCCAGTCTTGTCAACCAATTCAAATACAAGATGCGTCGTCCTCTGTTGTAATGTTCTTCTCTAAAATGTAATCTTCTCTGGGAGCAGGTTTCTTGGGGGGCTTCTGGAAGCAGCCTTCATTTCAGTTCAGTGTAATCAGCCCGAATGCAGCTAGGAGTTAAAGTCCAAATCCTTTATTTTCTCTTTCTTTCACTTGGGGCTCAGCTAGCTGTCTAGAGGCCTTCCAGATCTCGCTTTCAGTGTCCTCCACAGGACAGCCTGCCACCACTTCTCTGTCTTCCTCAGTTCTGCCCAACTGCTGCCTCTGACTTGTGAATCTCCTTGACTGAATCCTGGCTCTGAATCTCCTCGAGTCAATCCTGGTTAAGGCTCCTAGCTATATATGCTTTCTTAAAGGTATGAATTTTGTGGAACTGTAGTAAGTACTAAGTACATCTAGAGAACTGTTAAGCACTCTACTAAATAACCTTTGCCTCTATCAATTCCACTGACTTAGCATCTTGTAAGAATTCTAACACCCTATTATCTACTCTTGGAACCTCTTGCCCTACCTTTATTCAAGCCCTGACAATGGTCAACTTTGGACCACCCCTTTTCCCCATCCACCTACTTTCTTCATTCTTGTGAAGAATAAAATGCCACTTAAGGAATGACATTCTACCTGCCACTTGGATAACTGAGTTCAGTACATATTTTCTAATCTCAACCGAGGCCTCACGGCTACACAACAATCCTTTTTTATTCTTTCACTGACTCTTTCCCCCTTCTCTCCATATCAGTTACAAACTCTTATCTTTCTTCTTGAAGTTCTCAATGCTATTCTCAACAGATTTCCTTTTCCACACATTACTAAGGTCCTGTAAGATAAAAATTTTTCATATATACCTAGCCTCTATTCACTTTCTTATCTCCTAGAAAAAAGGGACCCTTCTGATTGCCACAGCTAACTCCAGTACTTGTGTGCAATTAATCCCATACCATTCTGTATCCCTCAGGAATTCATCTCATCAAATCTCTCTTTTCCTCTCATCTTCAATCTTTCTCTATCTACTGAATTCTTTTCTGCCAACAAATGTGTACTAGATGAGATTAAAAAATTATTTTTAAAAGTATATGCTTTTTACTGTAACAACTTCACTTGTTCCTAAACATGATTCCAATTCTTCATTTGTTTCTATCAATTAATTATTGCCAACATACTTATTAACTTACTAATTTCTATATGTTATATATTTACTAATAAAATGGTCAAATTTTGCTTTTGATCTGATTTAGCAAAAATAATATTATGAAACCTAACAACAAAAAGTTAAGTTTTAAAATATTGACAGTAGTGCTGTTGATTAGAACAAAACTCAGCATCCTAGATTCAGTTACAAAGTATACTTTGCTATATTTGTGATTATTTAATTCTTGTTTGTATATATATATATTTTAAAAAATCTACCTTGAAAGACAATTTCTTAACTTTCTTCTAAAATTAGTGAACACTAGGGCTGTTCATCTGTATCATATAAGTCTTTATATGACCAGTCTACTTCCTTTTCCAGTCACTTTTATCTTCAATTATATATATGTGTTTAACTATAAAGAATTACTATATAAATTTTTTCCAAAATATTCAAATTGTATAAGATTTGATTTTTTTTTTTTTTAATGAAAGAGCTGGAGGAGACAAATGCAGAGAAGTTGATAACCTGCAGTTTGCTTTTCCCCTGTTGACTTTAGACCCTAGATAAGGGAATCTTTTGCACCTGGCCTAGCTTCTGCTGCAGAGATATAAAAGAATAAATATTTACTTTTTTTCTTTGCTTTCTTTCGAAAGAGTTGGGGGCTGTTGTTTATTACCTTAAACAGATTAAGTCAAAGGGCCTTAAACAGATTAATACAAAGATTAATACAAAGACTAAAAAAAAAATCTCCCTCAAAAGAAAATAAAAGTTATTGGGAAGAATTTTCTGCATATATGTAATCCTCACCCTACCCCTAAATTTGGCTGAATCCAGGGGACCAGAATTTCCATGGACATATATTCCTGGTGTTAAAGTGTGGACCTAGTTTTTGCCATACTAATTTCCAATTCTCCCAGCAGTTTTTGTCAAATAGTGAATTCTTATCCCAAAACTTGGGGTCTTTGGGTTTGTCAAACACTAGATTGCTATAGTTACTATTTTGTCCTGTGAACCTAACCTATTCCACTGATCAACTAGTCTATTTCTTAAGCCAATACCAAATGATTTTTGGTGACCACTGTTTTATAATATAGTTTTAGATCACAGGTACAGTTAGGCCATCTTCATTTGATTTTTTTTTTCATTAGTTCTCTTGAAATTCGTGACCTTTTGTTTTTCCAGATGAATTTTGTTTTTATTTTTTCTAGGTTATTAAAATAGTTTCCTGGTAGTCTGATTGATATAGCATTAAATAAATAGATTAGTTTAGGGAGTATAGTCATCTTTATTATATTTGCTCGACCTATCCAAGAGCACTTAATATTTTTCCAATTATTTAGATCTGACTTTATTTGTATGGAAATAGTTCCTGACTTTCCTTTGGCAGATAGATTCCCAAATATTTTATATTATCGACAGTTATTTTAAATGGAATTTCTCTTTATATCTCTTGCTGCTGGATTTTGCTAATGATGTATAAAAATGCTGATGATTTATGTGGATTTATTTTGTATCCTGCAACCTTGCTAAACTTATGGGTTATTTCTTTTTTCTTTTTCATTGTAGCTTTTTATTTACAAGATATATGCATGGGTAATTTTTCAGCATTGACAATTGCAAAACCTTTTGTTCCAACTTTTCCCCTCCTTCTCTCTACCCCTTCCCCCAGATGGCAGGGTGGCTAATATATGTTAAATATGTTAAAGTATGAGTTAAACACAATATATATATATATGTATATATATATATATATATATATATATATATATATATATATATATATATATATATATATATGTCCAAATAGTTATTTTGTTGTACAAAAAGAATCGGATGTTGAAATATTGTACAATTACCCTGTGAAGGAAATAAAAAATGCAGGTGGACAAAAATTAAGGGATTGGGAATTCTATATAATCTCCCAGAGTTCTTTCGCTGGGTGTAGCTGGTTTAATTCATTACTGCTCTGTTGGTGACCACGTCCATCAGAATTGATCATCATATAGTATTGTTATTGAAGTATATAATGATCTCCTGGTCCTGCTCATTTCACTCAGCATCAATTCATGTACGTCTCTCCAGGCCTTTCTGAAATCATCCTGCTGGTCATTTCTTACAGAACAATAATATTCCATAATATTCATATACCACACTTTATTCAACCATTCTCTCACTGATGGGCATCCATTCAGTTTCCAGTTTCTGACCACTACAAATCGGGCTGTTGTGGATTATTTCTAATAGATTTTTAATAGAATCTCTGGGGTTCTCTAAGTATACCATCATATCATCTGCAAAGAGTGATAATTTGGTTTCCTCATTACCTATTCTAATTCCTTAAATCTCTTTTTCATCTCTTATTGCTGAAGCTAGCATTTCTAACACAATATTGAATAGTAATGGTGATAATGGGCAATCTTGTTTCACTCCTGATTTTAATGGGAATGGTTCCAGTTTATCACCATTACATATGATGCTTACAAATGGTTTTAAATAGATGCTACTGGCTATTTTAAGGAAAAGTCCATTTACTCCTACACTCTCTAGTGTTTTTAATACAAATGAGTGTTGGATTTTATCAAATGCTTTTTCTGAATCTATTGAAATGATATGATTTTTGTTAATTTGGTTATTGACATAGTCAATTATGTTAATAGTTTTCCTAATATTGAACCTGCCCTGAATTCCTAGTATAAATCCTACTTGGCTATGGTGTATTATCCTGGGAATGATTTTCTATAATCTTTTTGCTAATTTTTATTTAAGATTTTTGCATCAGTGTTCATTAGGGAGATTGCTCTATAATTTTCTTTCTCTGTTTTCATCCTACTTGATTTAGGTATCAGGTAAAGTATATATGAAATACAATATATGTATACATGTCCATAAAATTATTTTACGGCACAAAAAAGAATTGGACTTTGAAATAGTGTACAACTGACCTGTGAAGGAAATCAAAACTGCACATGGACAAAAATAGAGGGATTGGGAATTCTATGTAGTGGTTCATACTCATTTCCCAGAGTTCTTTGGCTGGGTGTAGCTGGTTCAGTTCATTACTGCTCTATTGGAACTGATTTGGTTTATCTCATTGTTGAAGAGGGCCACGTCCATCAGAATTGATCATTATACAGTATTGTTGTTGAAATATACAACGATCTCCTGGTCCTGCTCATTTCACTCAGCATCAGTTCATGTAAGTCTCTCCAGGCCTTTCTGAAATCATCCTGTTGGTCACTTCTTACAGAACAATAATATTCCATAATATTCATATACCACAATTTATATTCAGCCATTCTCCAATTGATGGACATCCACTCAGTTTCCAGTTTCTGGCCACTACAAAGAGGGCTGCCATAAACATTCTTGCACATACAGATCCCTTTCCCTTCTTTAAGATCTCTTTGGGATATAAGCCTAGTAGTAACACTGCTGGATCAAAGGATATGCACAATTTGATAATTTTTTGAGCATAATTCCAAATCACTCTCCAGAATGGCTGGATGTATTCACAATTCCACCAAGAATGTATCAGTATCCTGTTTTCCCATATCCCCTCCTACATTCCATATTATTTTCCCCTATCATTCTAGTTAATCTGACAGGTGTGTAGTAGTATCTCAGAGTTATCTTAATTTGCATTTCTCTGATTAATAATGACTTGGAGAATCTTTTCATATGGCTAAAAATAGGCAACCTCTATTTTTGAAGGTATTCATCCATTTCATTTAAGTTATCAAATTTATTGGCATGAAATTGGGCCTAATTATTGCTCTAAATTTCCTTTTCATTAGTGGAAAGTTCTCTTTTTTCATTTTTAAGATGAACAATTTTATTTTCCTCTTTCCTTTTTCTAATTAAATTTACCAAGAGTTTATCTATTTTGTTAGTTTTTTCAGAGAACCAACTCTTAATTTTATTTATTAATTCAACAGGTTTTTTTTAAATTTTCAATTTTATTAATCTCTCTCCTTTGGGGGTTTTTAATTTGCTCTTTTTCTAGCTTTTTTCAGTTGTAAGCCTAATTCACTGATTTCCTCTTTCTCTATTTTATGCAAGTAAACCTGTAGAGATATAAAATTCTCCTTATTACCACTTAGGCTGCATCCCAAATTTTGGTATGTTGTCTTGTTATTGTCATTTTCTTGGATGAAATTATTAATTGTGTCTATGATTTGCTGTTTCACCCATTCATTCTTTAGGATGACATTATTTAGTTTCCAATTACTTTTTAGTCTATTTTACCCTGGCTTTTTATTGAATGTAATTTTTATTACTTCATCTGAAGCAAATCTGAAAAGGATGCATTTACTATTTCTACCTTTCTACATTTGAATCTGAGGTCTTTATGTCCTAATATATGATCAATTTTTGTATAAGTTCCATGGACTGCCGAGAAGAAAATGTACTCCTTTCTGTCTCCATTTTGTTTTCTCCAAAGATCTATCATATCTAACTTTTCTAATGTGCTATTTACCTCTTTAATTTCTTTCTTATTTATTTTTTGGTTTGATTTATCTAGTTCTGAGAGCACAAGATTGAGATCTCCCACGATTATAGTTTTGATGTATATTTCTTCTTGTAGCTCTCTTAACTAACTTCTCCTTTAGGAATTTAAGAATGCTATACCACTTGGTGCAAATATGTTTAGTATTGATATTGCTTCATTATTTATGCTGCCCTTTAGCAAGATGCAGTGCCCTTCCTTATCTCTTTTACTTAGATTAATTTTTGCTTTTGCTTGATCTGAGATCAGGATGACTACCCCTGTTTTTCTGACTTCATCTTAAGCATGGTAGATTCTGCTTCAACCTTTTACCTTTACTCTGTATGTATTTTCCCTGCTTCAATTGTGTTTCCTGTAAACAACATATGGTAGGATTCTGGCTTTTAATCCAGTCTATCCACCTCCACTTTATGGGGGAGTTTATCCCATAACCATTACCCCATGATTAAGATTGCTAATTCTATATTTCCTGCCATCTTGTTAACCCCAGATTATATGCTTTTCTCTTTCTTTTTCCCCTTACCCCCCATCCCCAGTATTAAACTTATGAGCACCACTTGCCTCATGCAGCACTTCCTCTTTAGGATCCCTCCCTTAGAGTCCCTCCCCTTTTCTTAACCCTTTCCCTTTCAATTCCTATATTTCCTTCTATTTATTACACCCCTTCCCTTTTCCCCTCCCACTTTTCAATGAGATAGGAGAAGTTTCTCTGTAAAGCGAATATGTCTAATGTTTTCTCTTTGAGCCAATTCTGATGAAAGTAAGATTCACACTATGATCATCCCCCTCCCTTCTTTCCCTCAGATATAATAAGTTTCCTTTGCCTCTTCATGAGATGTAGTTTCCCTCTTTTTACTTTCACTTTCCCCTTTTTCTGGTATAATTTCCTTTCCACCTCTAGATCCTTTTTCATATCATAACAGTAAACCAAATTAAACATGTACTCTTTATGTATACCATAACAGAAATACAGTTCTCAAGAGTCTTTTTACCTTTTTATGCTTCTCTTGAGTCCTATATTTGGGGGTCAAACTTTTTGTTTAGCTCTGGTTTTTTAGTCTGAAAAATATGGAATTCACCTATTTCATTGAATGTCCATCTTCTTCCCTAAAAGAAAATGCTCAGCTTAGCTGGGTAGTTTATTCTTGGCTGCATACCAAGTTCCTTTGCCTTTTGGCATATTAGATTCCAGGCCCTTTGATCCTTTAATGCGGATGCTACTAGGTCCTAAGTAATCCTTATGGTGGCTCCTCGATATCTGAATTGTTTTTTTGTTTTTTTGTTTTTTTTCTGGCTGCCTGTAGTACTTTTACCTTGGTCTGATAGTTATGGAATTTAGCCACAATATTTCTTAGAGTTCGGATCTCTTTCTGTAGGTGATCGGTGAATTCTTTCAATGTCTATTTTACCTTCTGTTCCTATGACATCTGGGTAGTTCTCTTTGCTGATTTCCTGAAAAATAAGGTCTAGGCTCTTTTTTTCCATCATGTATTTCAGGGAGTTCACTAATCCTTAGATTGTCTTTCCTAGATCTATTTTTCAAATTGGTTATTTTCCCCATTAGGTATTTTATATCTTTCTATTTTTTAATTTTTTTTGGTTTTGCTTGACTGATTTTTGTTGCTTTGGGTCATTTATTTCCATTTGTTCAATTCTTAATTTTAGTGAATTATTTTCTTCATTTACTTTTTTTAAACTTTATTTTTTTTTATTTTCCCAATTTAATTTTTTGAAGTCATTATGGTTCTAAAGATCCACATATATCTATCTACATGTTCCCCTTACTAGAATGTCAGGATCATATTATATAATCCATATCTATTGCTCATATAAACATACCCTTTTAGGTAAATATATTCAGGGTCAAATTTTGAAGTTCCTTTAAAATGCTCATATTCCATTTGAGGCCCATTTCTAGTTCCATCAGAATCCCACTCAACTTTACAGGATGCTATTCTTAACTGCAAGCCTATCTCTTTTGCTTTTTGAATATATTTCATAAACCTCCTTTCTTTAAACAGTGAAGCTTTCAAGTTTGAACTGCTTCTTTCTCAAAGACTACTCTTGGGTGTATGTGTGTGTATGTATATATATATATATATATATACATACACACACATACATTATATATGTAATTTTATTTTTTTTAATGAGTGCTTTGGGTTTTGGCTATGACATGCCTGGGATTTTTTCTTCTGGGATTCCTTTAAGGAGGTGATTAATAAATGGATTCTTCTGACCTTAGCTTTCTGGTTCTAAAAGAGCTGAGGAGGGGCGGAGCCAAGATGGCGGAGAAGAAACACACGACTCAGTGAACGTCCTCACTCCCTCACAACCAATTAGATAAATTAAGTCTCATAATTAGCTCAGGACTGATAGATACCACAAGGACTGGAAGCACGACTTACCAGCTGAAGAGAATCTGGAGTTTCAACAGGAAAGGTCAGTTCTCAGGGGAGGAATAAGAAAGACCAGCACAGACGGTGGGGTAGGGGCACACTGCGCCCATTGCGCTGGGAAGGGCTCTGGGATCAGAGAAGCCACTGAGGTAAAGGAATCTGGCACAGGCTGTTAGCTCTTCTCTGCTAATTATTTAGCAGTTCAGAAGAGAAAGCCAAAATATTTTAAAACTCAAATTAGATTTTCCCCGATCTTGGGGGTGACTCAGCTGACTCGGCACCAGGGGGTGTGGCCTCAGCTACCACCTGAGAATAGTTAAGAGACTGACAAGTGGGTGGATACGGCCCAAGGCAACACACACTGCCTAGCTTAGCTGGAGGGAGTGGAACTCAGCTCCAGGAAGTCCCAGAGAAGCGGAACCTTTGAACTAGGGACCGCGGTTTCTGGCAGACACTTCCAGTTTGAGCACAGGGGCTTCTCACGTCACCTGCTGCAGACATCCACTCCCCACCCGGACACATAGGCTGGGCTTCGTGCTGTCTTCACTATTCTACGCCCTCGAAGCACAGTAGTGCTAATCACCTCTGAGGCACTTCCAGGGAGGGGGTGGGGAACTCTCTCCCAGAGCTCTCTCTTAGCTCAGGCGCAGGGGCCGCTGCATCCATCCAGTCTGGGAGGAAGCTGGTAAAGATGTAAATAATTTCCTACCCCAGGGACAGACCCCAAAACATCTTTTTAAATATGAGCAAAAAAGCTAGAAAAACTATAGATTCCTTCTATACAGAGAAAGAGCGGGTATCCAACCCTGAGGAAGTTGACAGCAGAGAATCAGATAACAACCTAAAGGGGAACGATTCCTGCCCCCCATCACATAACTCTCTCCTAGAAGAAGCTCTTAAAAAATTGAGGGAGATCGAAGAAAAATGGGGAAAGGAAAGGGAAGCTATGATAGAGAACAACAACGTCCTGAAATTGGAGTTGGAAAAAATAAAGAATTCACAGGAGATGCAGGGAAACAAAATTAGTGAATTAGAAAAGGTTAAAAAAACACAGGAAAGTAGGATTTCTGAATTGGAAAAGATAAAAAAGTCTCAAGAAAATAGAATTTCTGAATTGGAAAAAGAAAATAATTCTCAAAAAAAAAAAAATTAGGGAAATGGAAAAAAATTCAATAGAGCAAAATAATTCATTTAAAAACGAAATTGGGCATTTACAAAAAGAACTAAAAACTGTGAAAGAAGAAAATAACTCCTTAAAAGTCAGGATGGAACAAATAGAAATGAATGATTCACAGAGAACCCAAGAATCAGTCAAACAAAACAAAAAAAATGAGAAGCTGGAGAACAACGTCAAATACTTACTGGGAAAATCTATAGACCTGGAAAATAGATCTAGGAGAGATAATCTGCGGATTATTGGACTTCCAGAAAACTATGACCAAAAAAAGAGCCTAGATTCTATTTTACAGGAAATTATCAAAGAGAACTGTCCAGAGATAATAGAAACAGAAGGGAAAGTAGATGTGGAAAGAATTCATCGAACTCCTTCTGAAATAGACCCTAAAAAAAGAATACCACGGAATATTGTGGCTAAGCTGCAGAATTACCACACAAAGGAGAAAATCCTGCAAGCAGCTAGAAAAAAACAATTTAAATACCAAGGTGCCACAATAAGGGTCACCCAAGATCTGGCTGCCTCCACATTAAAAGATAGAAGGGCCTGGAACCTGATATTCCGTAAGGCAAAAGATCAAGGACTGCAACCAAGAATGAACTACCCAGCTAAGTTTAGCATCTTTTTCCATGGAAGAAGATGGTCATTCAATGAAACAGAGGAATTCTATATGTTTCTAAGAAAAAAACCAGACTTAAACAAAAAATTTGATCTACATCCACAAGACTGAAGAGAAACAGAAAAAGGTACACAGAACCCTTGAGAACTGTAACTCTGTTGTGGGTATATAAAAAATACTCAAGGATAATTTGATTTTACTGATATAAAAGAAAAAAAGGGGGGTGTAGTAAAGGGAAGGAGGTCGGTTCAGAAAAAGGGGAAGGAGTGATAAAAAGAGGGAAACTACATCCCAGGAAGAGACATAGAAAATACACCATATCTGAGGGAACTTAGTGAGGGGGAGAATCATTGTGTGAATCTTACTCTCATCAGAAGAGGCTCAAAGAGTAAATAATTAACATATTTGTTATTCAGAGAATTTTCTCTCACCTCATTAAAAGGGGGGAGAGGAAAAGGGAAAAGGAAAAGGAGAATAAGTGAAGGGACTTGGAGGGAGGGGGGAGGGATCCTAAAAAAAAAAAAAAAAAAAAAAAAGAGGGAGGGTTGCGTGTCACAAGGGGGGGGTCTGTAAATTAAATATCGGGGAGGGGGATCAGGGGGGTCAAGGGAAAAAAGCATAATCTGGGGATAATACGATGGCAGGAAATACAGAATTAGTAATTTTAATGGTAAATGTAAATGGGATGAATGATCCCATCAAACGGAGACGGATAGCAGATTGGATCAAAAAGCAGAACCCTACAATATGTTGCCTACAGGAAACACACTTAAAGCAGGGAGATACATACAGAGTAAAGGTAAAAGGTTGGAACAGAGCCTATTATGCTTCAGGTAAAGCCAAAAAAGCAGGGGTAGCTATCCTTATCTCAGATCAAGCAAAAGCAGAAGTAGATCTTGTTAAAAAAGATAAGGAAGGAAACTATATCCTGCTGAAAGGTAGCATAAATAATGAAGCCATATCAATACTAAACATATATGCACCAAGTGGTATAGCATCTAACTTTCTAAAGGAAAAGTTAAGAGAACTGCAAGAAGAAATAGACAGTAAAACTATAATAGTGGGAGATCTCAACCTTGCACTCTCAGATTTAGACAAATCAAACCACAAAACAAACAAGAAAGAAATTAAAAAAGTAAATAGAACATTAGAAAAACTAGGTATGATAGACCTTTGGAGAAAACTGAATGGCAATAGGAAGGAATACACTTTCTTCTCAGCAGTTCATGGATCCTATACAAAAATTGACCATATATTAGGACATAAAGATCTCAAAATTAAATGTAGGAAGGCAGAAATAATAAATGCCTTCTTCTCAGATCACAATGCAATAAAAGCTACATTCAGTAAAAAGTTAGGGGTAAATAGACCAAAAAGTAATTGGAAACTGAATAATCTCATCTTAAAGAATGACTGGGTGAAAGAGCAAATTATAGAAACAATTAACAATTTCACCCAAGATAATGATAATGATGAGACATCATATCAAAATCTTTGGGATACAGCTAAAGCAGTAAAAGAGCTGAGGAGTTTAAATTTATGATTTCTTCAAATACAGTACATATTTATGATTTCCTGAAATGTAGTGTAAAGGTGTGTTTTTTCTTAAATCATAGTTCAATACTTGTTAAATTATTTCTCCTTAACCATTATAAGTCAGTTAGTATTTAATATCAGATGTCTTATACTTTCTTCTATTTTTAAAATCTTTTAATTTTGTTCTAATATTCCTTGCTCTGTTTAAATTTATGCTCTATTTTAATTTTCAAGAAGATCAATACTTGTGTAAGGTTTACCATTTTCTCTTCTAAACTACATACTGTCCTTAATATTTTTTCATAGGTTTTATTTAATTTTTCCCGCAACTTTCACTTAATTTTTTCCCCAAATCCTTTATTTTTCCCTTTGAGAAACTATGCAATTGTTTACTCCTATTAGGGAAGTCTCTACATCTATAGCAATTTTTAATGCTGCTTAGTGTTTCCTTTTATTTACTTATTCCCCCAGTTTTAGTTTCTGAATTGGGGCTTTGTGCCACATCCATTGTCTGCTATCTGTTGAGAAGTGGTCAGCCTTTTTGGTTTCAACCTGGGTTCTCCAACCTTTGAGATTTGAGCTCATCTTGATCTTTGAGGTTCAGAGAACTAGATCTATAGAGTTCTCCATATAATGGCAGGATAGAATGCTACAAAACTCAAAACCCCTAGTCTTTTCTGATCTCTGAATTTTCATGATGCTTCCAAGACAACTATGGATTACACTCTGGGGTATTCTGACATCTGAGAGTTTTTTTTTTTTTTTCAGAGTATTCATTTTCTTTGATTCCATTGAATACATACCCCCATAAGATAAGACTTATGTCTCACCTATCATTGAAAAGACTGGAAAAATTGTTTGCCTATACTGGAATGTTTGTTGGAAGCCTCCTTTCCTTTCATCTTGAGGCTTTTAGCCAAATTTTTATGCAATTCTGGGATGAAAACGTTGCCTAATGTAGTTTTCATTGAGTGTTCTGTTTTGTTTTGGTTTTTTAAAATCATTATTCAATCTCATGGGAATTTCTAGATTATTTTAGGTTCTTAGGTATCTGAGTGGTCAGACTACTTTCAAATAACCATCCTGACTGGAAGTCTCAAAATGTTTTTCAGTAAGACTATTAATAAGACACTGTTGATATCTCTCAGATTTCTCTTTCCGATTATGTTTTCTTATGTCAGATCCAATCTTATATTTCCAACCCACTCTTAAACATTTCTACTGCAGTATCTCCCTCATCCCCTGACAATATGCTTATCATGTGCTTTGGAGGAAAAAAATCTATATTATCTTCCCATCAAAATATTTGACCTCCCAACTCTTCTGTTTCCAATCAAACTTTTATGTCACCTAGTTTTATGGTACAGTAGAAATAGGAGATTTGGTTTTACAGGTCCTAAATTCAAAACTCAGCCATTTCCTGCCTACAGAAACTTTGGTAGCAAATCACTTAACCTCACCCAGTCTTGATATTCTCACATGTAAAATGAGATTTGGACTAGAATGACCTCTGAGTTATAATTTTATGACCAAATGATCCCTATATCAGTTACCAAGTTTTATGTTTTTTTTTTAATTTTTATTCTTGTTTTAAATAAATGTCTCTTCTCTCTACTTTACACTATTCTCACTCATAATATCTCCTTAATCCAGATTTTCATCAACATCTTTAAAGGAAAAATGACAGGAGAAAAAAAAAAGTTCAAATTCATTTTGACTTATTTGACAGTTATTTGACTGAGAGTAGAAAGGGAATAAAAGAACTTAAAACACAGGTTCAAAAGATTTTATGATTGAAATTAGGCTTTTAAATCACATATAGTGCAGAATGGTTCTGACCATTTAGCTCTGACATGTCATCATATGAAATCTTCATGTAATCTAATTTATTTCAGGGCAAATATGACTATTTATGAATAGCACAGACTTATTTTAAACCAAAGGAATTTTTTTTTTTGCCAAGGAGACATATTACTATTATAGAAAGAGAGAAAGTATGATTCAGAATTGCTACATGCTGCACAGACATGTTGTCAACAGCACAGTCATTGTCCCTGTTCTTCAGTATGGCAATGGTTAATAGACATGACTTAATTGCCAAGTCATTGCTAATTATAATGCAAAAGGAATACTGAGAGAATTCACACAAACTGATTAACTAAAAGAATGGGCATTAATTGCCTTAGAATGTCCTTTACCCATCAATTCACATTTTATCACTATAAAAGCATCTATACGCCCATGAGTCTTTACTAGTCTTTCTCTTTTCATTTTAAAATAACTGAAATGACCTTGATACAAAGTATCTGTTCAGCTGCATTTTTGGCAATCAACTCCCTTCCAGCTGGCCATAAATTTCCAGGATTTGCCCCATGGCTTAGATCAGTATTGTTTAAATAATGTATATTATTACATGGTAATAAACTGATAATGGCATAAGAACTCCATTAGAAAGAATAAGAATAACATGATAACATGAATTCATAGGGCTACATTATATTCCAATAAGTAAAATTAACTTGTGTTACCAGACATGAATATATTAACATATCTTATGTTGTGATGCCAAGAGGCAGCATGTTTCATTTGATAAAAGGGCTAGTTTTAGAATGAGAAGATCTGAGTTCAAGTTTGATTCTGACAGATTCTATTTGTGTCATTTTCCCCATTCCAATAAAATCACAAATCTTGAAAAAAATCTTATATATGTTTATATATGTGTATATATATATATATACACACATATATATGTATATATATACATATATATATACACACACATATATATTATATATATGTGTATATATATACACACACACATATATATATGTGTATATATATATATATACACACACACACACACACACACACACACACACACACACACACACACACACACATATATATATTTGTATTTGCTTCTCTAATAGCTAGTAGAGTACCTGGCACATAGTCTAATTGATTTGATAAGCTTGTATGGACCTAGCATACTGATATCAACACACACATATCTTTTTTTTCTTCTTTTAAATAGTATTTCATGTTTGTCAATTACACATAAAGAAAATTTTAACTTTTTTTTTTTAATTTGAGTTTAAAATTTATTTTTTTTCTCTCTTTACTCCCTAAGACAATAAGCAATTTGATACAGGTTACAGATATGGAACTATGTAAAATATATTTCTATATGTCATATTGTAAAAAAAAAAGAAACAGAAAAAAACTACAAAAAATTAAGAAAAGGAAAATAGTATGCTTTATTCTGCATTCAGATTCTACCAATTCTTCCTTTGGAAGTAGCATTTTCCATCATGATTTTTTGGAATTGTCTTAGATCACTGTATTGTTATGAGGAGCTAAGTTAAACATAGTTGATCACTGTAAAATACTGCACTTACTGTTGTACAAATGTTCTTCTGGTTTTGTTCACTTCGCTTTATCAATTCATGCAAGTCTTTCCAGCTTTTTTTTCTGAAATCTTCTGCTTATCATTTCTTATGTTATAACAGTATTCTATGATATTCATACACTACAACTTGTTTAGTCATTCCCCAATTGTTGGATATCTCCTCAATTTCCAAATCTTTGCCATAAAAAAGAGCTGTTATAGTTATTTTTGTACAAATATGTCCTTACCCTCCCCCCCCACACACACACCTTTTTTTCAAGTCTCTTTGAGTTATAGATCTGGTAGTGATATTGTTGGATCAAAGGGTATGCACAATCTGATGGCCATTTGGGCCCCAAAAAATGCATTCGTGGTCCAATTATCTCACATCTTCTCCAATATTTATCATTTTCTTTTTCTGTCATATTAGCCAGTCTGATAGATGAGAAATAGTACCTCAAAGTTGTTTTAATTTGCATTTTTCTAATCAAAAGATATGTACCAGCTTCTAATTACAGATGTGAAGGTCTGGCTCCAAAGCTTAAATCCTAAAGCTGTTGTGAGAATGTTCTCGGTGGTAACTAGTTCTCTCATATACATAGGCCCAAAGGTATATCTAATTATTTCAATCAGTCCCAATAAGAATTGTCCACTGCTAGTCCCCTGCTAGCTAGTGGCTAATTGATTTGATGGAAATTCTAGATAAACCCAAACCTTTAAATAAGACATTTGTTCCTGGGGGTAGATCCAATATGGCAGAGATGACACATGTTGCTCTCTGACCTTCTCTACAACCCTCAGACTAATTAACATATCCAGCCTCTGAATTAGTTCTGGATGGGCAGAATCAACAAATATTGGGAGTGCAACAAATTATCAGCAAAAGATAATTTCAAAGATCACCAGAAAAGGTCTGTTTCAATTGGAAATGGGATGGAGGCAGACAGCACAACCAGCTGAGTACAAACACCTGCGCAGACAGCGCAGAGTCCTGGGGTAGTGCAAACTCTGCCTGGTGGAGAATCTGTGGGGAGGAATCTAAAGAAATCTACAGCAGTATTGGCCACCCTGCCCTGGTTGCAAGCCAGTAGATCAGCAGAGAAGTTATAAAACACCCAATACAAACACAAAAGATCAACAATGAACCCAAATTGCCAGAATCTCACATGACATGGCCATGCCCACCCAGCACTGGGAGTGAATCAGCACTGACCCAGCACACATGCTGCGCCACTTGGAAAACCTCCCCCACACTAAAGGCAGATCTTAACTTTTTTTAAATGAGTAAAAAAGTAAAGAGGACTCTGATAATAGACAGCATCTATGGTGAAAGAAATGAACAGATTTCAAACCCTGAGGACACTAAAGGCAGATTGTTTCCAGATGAAGCCATAAAAGGTGATATAATCTGGTCCCCATCACACAAGGCTCTCCTAGAAATTAAAAATGATATTAAAACAGAGCTAGAAGAAAAATGGGGAAAGGAAATGAAAACTTTGCAAGAGAGTTTGGAAAAGGCATATAACTCATTAAAAGATAGGTTTGATAAAGTGGAAAAAGAAAGCAACTCCCAGGAAAACAGAATTTCTGAAACAGGAAAAATAAAATTTGAATTTGTGAAATGGAAAAAAGACTCCATAGAACAAACCAATTAATTAAAAAACTCAATTTGACAATACAAAAAGAAGTTTAAAAAAAGTAAATGAAGAAAACAATTCACTAAAATTCAGAACTGAACAAATGAAAATGAGTGACTCAATGAGACAATAAGAATCATTCAAGCAAAAAAAAAAAAAGAAAGAAAGAAAGAAAAAAAATAGAAAAAAAAATGTATAACACTTAATTGAGAAAACAACTGACCTGGAAAATAGATCCATGAGAAACAATCTAAGGATTACATTGGACTCCATGAAATACATGATGGAAAAACAAACAAACAAACAAAAAAAAAAACCTAGACACTAATTTCAAGAAATCATCAAAGAGAACTGCCTGGATATCATAGAATTAGAAGGTAAAATGACCATTGAAAAATTCACTGAACACCTACTGAAAGAGACGCCAAAATTAAAACCCCAAGGAGCACTGTGGCTAAATTTCAGAACTATCAGACCAAGGAAAAATATTACAAGCAGCCAGAAAGAAACAATTCAAATACCAAGGAACCACAATAAGAATCACTAAGGACCTAGCAGCTTCCATGTTAAAGGATTGAAGGGCCTAGAATCTGATATTCCAAAAAGGCAAAGGAATTGGAATGTAGCCAAGAATAAATTACCCTGCTAAACTTCTTTTAGGGAAAAAGATAGACATTCAATGAAACTGGTGAATTCCACTTATTTTTGATGAAAAGACCAGAGCTAAACAAAAAATTTGACCTAGAAATATAAAGCTCAAGAGAAGCATTAAAAGGTAAAAAGAAAAAAAAAAAAACTCTTGAGAACTATATTTCTGTTATGTTATATATAGAGAGGACAAATATAATCTGATTTTACTGTTATAATATAAAAAATAAACTAGAGATGGAAAGGGGAGGTAAAATGAGGAAAATTACATCTCAGGAAATGGCAAATAAAACCTATTATAACTGAGGGAAAGAAGGGAAGATGACATACTGAGCAACTCTTACTCTCATCAGATTTGGCCCAAAGAAAGAATATTAGATATATTTGGTTTCACTAAGAAACCATCTTATAGAAAAGTGAGAGGGGAAAGGGAAAATGGAAGGGGTAGGATAAATAGAAAGGAAAAGAGAAATAGTAGGGGAAAGATATAAGAAAGAGGGAGGGTCTCTAAAAGGGGAGGACTGCTTCAGGCAAGTAGTGCTCATAAGTAAAATACTGGAAAAGAGGGAAAGGGGAAAGAAAAGAGAAAAGTATAATTTGGGGTTAATAAGATGGC
Source organism: Sminthopsis crassicaudata (assembly GCF_048593235.1). NCBI lineage: Eukaryota > Metazoa > Chordata > Mammalia > Dasyuromorphia > Dasyuridae > Sminthopsis > Sminthopsis crassicaudata. Next base: position 129,328,103 of record NC_133621.1, read on the forward strand.
AGGAAATACAAATTAGTAGTTTTAACTGTAAATGTGAATGGGTAAACTCTCCCATAAAATGTAAGTGGATAGCAGACTGGATTAAAAGCCATGATCCTACAATATGTTGTTTACAAGAAACACATTTAAAGCACATTGATACATACAGAGTAAAGGTTTAAAAAAAAAAAAAAAAAAAAGCAGAGGTAGCCATCCTGATCGCTGACTCTGCAAAAGCAAATATTTTTCTATTTAAAAGAGATAAGGAAGAAAACTATATCTTACTAAAGGTTAGCACAGATAATAAAGCAATATCAATATTAAACAAATATTCACCAAGTGGTGCTGCATCTAAATTCCTAAGGGCGAAGTTAAGAGAGTTGCAAGAAGAAATGGACAGCAAAACTATAATTGTGGCAAATCTCAATCTTGCTCTCTCAAAACTAGATAAATCAAATCACAAAAGAAATAAGAAAGAAGTTAAAGAGGTAAATAGAATACTAGAAAAACTAGATATGATAGCTCTTTGTAGAAAACTGAATGGAGACAGAAAGGAGCACACTTTCTTCTAGGCAATTCATGAAATCTATACAAAAATTGACCATATATTAGGACATAAAGACCTCAAAATCAAATGCAGAAAGGCAGAAACAGTAAGTGCATTTTTTTCAGATCACAATGCAATAAGTTACATTCAATAAAAGACCAGGAGAAAACAGACCAAAAAAGAAATTATAAACTAAATAATCTCATCCTAAAGAATGAATGGGTGAAATAGCATATCATTGACACAATCAATAATTTCTTTTTTTATTATTATAGCTTTTTATTGACAGCACAATCAATAATTTCATCCAAGAGAATGACAATAAAACAACATACCAAAATTTATGGGATGCAAAGTAGTAATAAAGGGAAATTTTATATCTCTAGATGCTTACTTGCATAAAATAGAGAAAGAAAAGATCAATAAATTAGGTTTGCAACTAAAAAATCTAGAAAAACAACAAATTAAAAACCTCCAATCAAATACCAAAGTTGAAATTCTAAAAACAAAAAGAGAGATCAATAAAATTAAAACTAAAAAAACTATTGAATTAAGAAATAAAACTAAGAGTTGCTTTTATGAAAAAGCCAATAAAATAGATAAACCTTTAGTTAATTTGATTAGAAAGAATTAAGAGGAAAATCAAGTTGTTAGTCTCAAAAAAAGAAACTTGTTCCTAAGTGTAAAGATGACTAATTAGTTCTCTTGATAAAGGAAAATAAGATAGTATATTTGGCATTATCTTCTAACCAAAGACCATTACTTTGCCTTATAGAGCACTCATGTGAAGAAGCATTTACAAAAAGACTACCATGAAGACTGATGAAGTTTGTATACTGAAATATACTACAGATGAAGTTAGAGAATTATTTAAAAAAAAAAAAAAAAAAAGCTGATAAAACCCTCAAAATTTGATTAACATATAGTTTAATATTCAGGGACTTCTATGAAAAAGTGGGTTTAGACCAAAAAAAATGTTTTAAGAACCCTCACACAGCTAGAGAATTTTACTATTTAATATTTCCTTCAAAAAGATGTAAACATGTATATAACATTGCATTGTAAATGCACAAGTTTTACATTCATAAAAAAATACATCTGAGGTATCCACATCAAGAATTCTATTCTATCCACTGCTAAGAATTCTATTTTGTTACCCTTTCCTCAGATTTTCATTCATAGAAGGGTCTTGAAACAGCTTGTGATTGAATATTTCTTTTTTCAGTAAGTGAATTTATTTGTAAACATTTGAAAACGGTCAGTCATTGAAGGTCCCCAAGATATTTGGTTATTTAAGTAATATATGACAAAAAGTATTGAAAATTCTTTTTCCATTAGATAAAACATTCCACTTATGATAGCTAATAATTAAATTCCCACTTTTAAAGTATGAACCTGTTGAATCACTATATTAAAAGGATTCAAGACACTATTATTCTGAAATCTCCTGGCTCCCTTTTTCACAATGATAAGGATTTTCTGCAAAGTTTTGTGACATTTAATAATCATAACCATTAAAAAAAATAACAAAGAAGCTTTTCTCCACTATCCAGGTTTTGAGATAACATAGCCCAAGAACAGTGGTTGTGGAGAAAAAGCTATTAGAAGAATTACAACATATCTGGATTATAAACATTTACAACTGCTATGACACCCTGTATTTGCTAACCCATAGCATTTTAAGAAAGCAAAGAAGGCATTTCCGACTCATGTATGCTGGTGCCCATATGTTTTAGACGTTATGCTTTGTTAATCATCAAAAGACATCATTAGGGATATATATGACCATAAATAGAACTGATTTGATCATCTACTAAGAGCAAGGTATAACAGATGGGCAGTGCAGGTGTTCCACTGGCATCCACGCAATTCAATTAAATTCAAAAACCATTTATTAGATATCCTGTGTTAGAGGCTGAGAAAACAAGGTCAAAATAAGAAACAATCCCTGGCCTTTAGGAATTTATATTCTCCTGAGAGGATGGATGGAGAAGGAACAAAACACTTTACATAAATAAATAAATGCAAAGTATATACAAAGAAAATGTAACTTTAGATTTGGCAACAACATCATCTAGCCCAAACAGTATCTTAACAAGGATCTCTTCTAGTTAATTATGAAGCATTATTCTGGACTTTGGTTGCACCCCCAGTGTGGGCACAATACATGCCACCTCCCAAGAGGACCTAAAATAAACTATTCTCCTGGTTCACCAGAACCCAAGGGGTACAATGGTTTAGAGCGAGAAGGTTTAACTTTTCTGAGTACAATTGTCATCTGCTCCATTAAGGGATGGAGTAATTATAATCCCACTTCTGCTATTAATTACCATTGCCCCCACTATCATCAAGTTCAGGTTTTCTGGGGCAAGAGAGCTTAATTATTGGATATGGAAGTCACTCCAACTATAAGTGATCTTTCTATCCTCAAATCTTTCATATCAAAGTAATTAATGGGAAGATAAATTAATGAGGTTCTAGTCCTTAGAACATACGTAAATTTGTTCTTCCTGGTAGATTATACAAACCACTCACACACACATACACACATTATATTCCTTCCTAGTCAGAATCTAATTTGTAAAACACTGGAAGTCTATTTCTAGTCATGTGTACCCAATGGATTGGTATTTATGTGATGACAAAAAGTCTTCTAATGCAGAGCTGGAAGAACCAATGACTCTAGAGGCACTAAGCTGGAAAGAAGTTCAAATGAAAGAGGGATGACTTCAAACTCTTAGATTCTTTTCCTTTCAGGTATTAAGGGAGAATATCACCTATGCAATTACTATGTGTCTATAAGTATATAGTATCTCCATTTCTTCTGCAATAATTCTTTCCTGATCTTATATGAATAAGTATTCAAAAAGAGGAATATTTGATCAATTATGTGAGTAAAAAAGAGTCTAAGAGTTACAGTGACTCCTTATGATCGAGAATAATACTGAAAAGGCATCAAATCTCAAAGCCCAACAGAGATTTACACTAACAAGAACTTGGTGAGTACTGCATGAAGGGAGAAAAGGATTTCCAGAGCCAAGGGTCAGGAAGTAAATACCCCTTTGCTACACACTTTGTCTATGACTATGCCTCATTACCACTTTCACAGTAAATCTGAGCCTATTCTCCTAAGGCACTTTAGATATATATAAGAGGAAATTTGGAATTATGCCCAAAGGGCTATCAAACCATGCATACCCTTTGATTCAGCAGTGTTTCTCCTGGGCTTATATCCCAAAGAGATCTTAAAGAAGGGAAAGGGACCTGTATGTGCAAAGAATGTTTGTGGCAGCCCTCTTTGTAGTGGCCAGAAACTGGAAATTGAGTGGATGCCCATCAGTTGGAGAATGGCTGAATAAATCATGGTATATGAGTGCTATGGAATGTTGTTGTTCTATAAGAAACGACCAGAAGGATGATTTCAGAGAGGCCTGGAGAGACTTACATGAACTGATGCTGAGTGAAGTGAGCAGAACCAGGAGATCATATTATACAAGGCATCAACAAAATTATACGAACATCAATTCTGATGGATGTGGCTCCTTCCAATAGTGAAATGATTGAGACCAGTTCCAATGATCTTGTGATGAAGAGAGCCGTCTACACCCAGAGAGAGACTAGGAACTGAGCGTGAATTACAACATAGCATTCTCACTCTTAGTGTTGTGATTTGCTTGAATTTTCTTTTTTTTTCTCATTTTTTCCCTTTTTGATCTGATTTTTTCTTGTGTAGCACAATAATTTAAAAAAAATATATATATATATATATATATACATATATATATATATTGGATTTAACATATTTTAATATATTTAACATATATTTGATTACTTGCCATCTAGGGGAGGGTATGGGGGAAAATTTGGAACACAAGGTTTTGACAGGGTCAATGTTGAAAAATTATCTATGCATATGTTTTGTTAAAAAAATAACAACAAAACAAAAGTAAAATTTTAAGGAGTTGATAAAGTTCAATTACTTCTAATTGAATCAATTCTAACCAATAATGAGGAGTATCCTAATTTTAGCTCCTTTGGATCTTAGAGGTCCTATTCTAAAATGCTCCTAGAATCCCAAGTGGTAATGACTTGTGCATTTTAGGAGAATGATTCTACAGAAGGTACTAAAGTACTCTTTTTGGGGATTCTCATAAATGTACTATATTCTAAACAGAAAGAGTTATGAATGCATTTTAAAATATCAACTAGGGCATAAATTCCTTAATGGAATTAACTTTTTTCTCTTTTTATTTTTCTATTTCTTTAATATTTTGTAGACAGTAGGCAATATTTACCTGATGTTAGGCTGTGATTAAAATGTTGATTATAGAAGAAGATGCTTCATTTGACTGGAAGACCATCATTCTGCTAACTTCAAGATTAACATATGTTTATTGACTTGGATTGTCACAGTAATTAAGAAAAATAAGAAATCTCACTGGAAATACATGCATAAGATTTATAAAACATATTCCTAAGTATCATATGTCAAAATTCAATTATAAGGGACCCAACTCCACTCCAAGAATCTATCCACAAAGCATATTGTGAGACAGTATTTAAACTGTAGTAAATGCTTTCTACACTAAAAGTAGTAATGAACTATTTCTTTTAAGTAATAAGTTGTTATTAAAGCAAATATTGCACTGCATATCCATCTCATTTTTTTTTTTTAACAGGAAGCATCTACATCTACTCCATTATAAGATTTAATGATGAAAACATCTATGTTTGCACTATCAGAATGTCCTGAGAAGGCAAAGGAGAAATGGAGGAGGGGGGCAGAAAAGAGGAGGAGGAGAAAAGGGAGAAAAGGAATAACCATTTTAAAAGATAACCCGGGAGGGTTTACAATCCATTTGCAATATTAATTTCTTCTGTCTCATCTTCCTCTTAAATCTGTTTATTATTGTTAATAAGCTATATGAGAAACATTTAAAAATCAGTATTCTATGCATAGTCTGAATATTTAATTTTCTTTTTTCTTATTTCATTTGTGGCTGATCACTTAGGAGGCAGCTGGCAACCTGAAAACAAAATACAGTAGAAAGCAACCAAGCAGCCAGATGCCTAGAGTGTCACGTGCAGATGTTAGGTTGGCTTCAGCACCACTTGGCATTTTCTTTTGACTAGCATCAAAAGACTTGTTCTAAAAATCACTGAACCAATGTGAATCCAAGCACTGGATTCTGGGTACCCATTCTTCTTTCAGCTGCTCTCTACCTCACTCACACCCTCTACAGCTTACAGCCCAGCAAACCAAAATGAAAAGTGAAATGGTGAATTAGTTAAATATACAGAGAATTAGCTACAAGCAAGGGGTAAGAGACATGTGCTATGAATATTAATGGAGCACAGGCAATTACAATCATAAAGAGCCTACTTCCGGTGACAAACTCACACAAAAAATCTAGATGGCATGTGGCAATCAGTTCTATCTAGTCAGATAGATTAGATTGTTGCAAAGCTGATGAAGGTAAGAGTGTAAGCTATTTCAATTAATCTAAAAAAAGCCAATATCTTTCTGATCTTAATTCTTCTCACATGAAGTTTCTGAAACACCCTAGGCTGTTTACAATAATCTCAAAGAGTATCTCTCTCTCTAAAAATTTGTGAAAATAACATTTATCTTATGATAATTAAACACATACAAATTAAAGGGAGAGCAGAGAATGCAACAAAATTACACAATTTCAGGGTGTGATAATGATTACTATGAGTTTTCCAAATTATTGGATTATCTGCACAAAGCATAACAAAGCATATATATTCAGGATAAGGCTTCACTCTATGAGTTTATTCTTTTAAGAAAATTATTTAAATTAATGCAAATACAGTTATTTAAAGTATTACTGGCAAAGAAGAAACTAAATATAATAAACCAGTATTAAAAAACATTCAGAAGTCTTGAAGAGGTTTACAATAGGAAATCATTTGTGACTTTTATATTCCGTATCGTTATTAAAAATATACCAACTGTCAAACTGTTGAAGTTGGGAAAGGGGGATATCAAAAGTTTGGGGTCCCAGACTGGTGTTGCAAGATGTCCCAAAAGGACTTGAACCCTTCTCCTTAGTCAAGGGGCAAAGCTTTATTGAAATAGTACCGTTATTACAAAGTGGTCTGAATTATAAGGGAATTCAGCAGAGAAACAGAAATAAGGAGATAATTTTATCCACCTTTCATTTATAATATGCTCATTCTATGGCTCATAGGCATGAAGGAGTGGTCTCTGGAATTTGGTTCTCTTGACCAGATTATCACTGACAAAATTACTAGTCAGCAATGAATTGAGGAATAGTCTTATTCATTATTGACTCAGGAGTTTGATCTGTGGGAGTTTCCTGGGGCTAGAAGCTATCTGACTAAGGAGTGGTCAGAATCAGACAGATTGGGCATAGGGGTTTCCTGAGGCAGATTCCAAAGCTAGAAGATTTAGGACTACTGATTTATTGTTAGAACAGAAGCCCCCAAGGTCAGGAGACCCCAAAACCACTGCTATATTTCCCTAGAAGCTATACCATATCAAAACCAGTAAGAGCTAAATAACATACTCTGCCACGATTGTGACCATGTTGCAATGGACCTTAACAGAAGTGTGCTAAGATTTTCATATAATCTTCAAAGAAACCTTCAAGAGAAATTCAATTCTCCAGTTACATCATATCAGACCTCCCTGAGAAAGTAAAAAATAGGACATTCTGTAAATTATTGGCCAGCAATATGAAACTTGTAGAGATGCATAACTCTTATTTACTCCAGAATGTCTTTTTCATAAACCCAAAGTAAAATATGAATGGAACAAGACAAATAGACCTATTCATTTGAGATCAAAGAGCTTTGGTTCTCCAACTTTTAAATTGGTCTTTGTTTACAAAAGTCTTTCCTGTAGTAATTTAAAGTAAATCAAATTTCATTACAATGAATATCATAAGTATTCTGTAAAATTATACCAGAGGTTTCCTTTAAGTAAGAAGACTATTTCAAAATAGTTTACTAGTGGCAGTAAATTGGAAAAAAGTAGATAGAGTAAAGAAGAGTACATGAAAGCCTTCTACTACTCTTTCCTTCTATAGGAGGAATTCTTAACCTTTTTTGTGTTATAAAACATTTTAGCAGTGTGGTGAAGCCAAGGGACTCCTCAGGATCATGTTTTTTAAACAAAATCAAATACATAGGATTAAAAGAAACAATTACATTTTTTAAAGTTATCAAAATATTATGGAAACAAGTTCATATATTCCATTTTAAGTGTTTAGGAAAGCACTAGATTAAACTATAAAAATTATACTGGTCTAGGGAAAGATAATGCACAATGCTGGAGGGAATGTGGAAAAACACTATATAGAATTCCCAATCCCTCTATTTTTGTCCACCTGCATTTCGGATTTCCTTCATAGGCTAATTGTATACCATTTCAAAATCCGATTCTTTTTGTACAACAAAACAACTGTTGGGACATCTATCCATATATTGTATTTAATTTATACTTTAACATATTTAACATGTATTGGTCAACCTGCCATCTGGGGTGGGGGAAAGGAGGGGAAAAATTAGAACAAAAGGTTTGGCAATTGCCAATGTTGTAAAATTATCTATGCATATATATATGGTAAATAAAAACTATTTTAAAATATACTGGTCTAGAAGAGTCTAGGGAATTAGAGAAAAAAGAATCAGAAGGGAAGAGGATAACACAAAATAAGGGAAAAGGGAAATCATAGCCTCCCAAATATATCCTGATACGTTAATTCAGAGTATCAGCTTCCTTCAATTCTTCATAAGATTTGTGATATCATTGGTCTGGATACTCTTTCTTCCATATTAGGTTGCAAGAGTGGTTGTGGGTCACTTTTTAGCTTCCTTTCCTGCAGAGAATCTCTGAGCTCAGGTCTTTTGAAAGAGACACAGAATCCAATGCCAGTCAGAACTTGAAACCTTTCTTAGGGTACTAAGAAACTATGTACTCTGTGTTCATATTGCAATATGCACCTTTAGTAATTAAATATTGGACAAACACCATGGAGATATAAAAGTAATTAGCTCAGAAATTAGTTATGTGTGTCTTTCTAAATAATGAGAATACTTTTAGTTTAATGCCTTCCAAATAGCCAGTTGGCTCAGAAATTGAGGCTAAATTCTTACATAAAAGATATACATTTTGAAGCAAGAATAACAAAAAAATTCATAGTTCACTTCTCAGAGCATTCCACAGTATCCAAAGAGTTTTTCTTTAGAATTTGAAAAATCCTTAACTCTATAGAGCCATAAACATGGGAAATCATGAACAAATCTATATCACAAAACAATCTATAAAAAGAAATAGCAACATCTGACTACACTTGTTATATTAACTTGTCCCATTCTTTCTATTCAATTTGACCATCTATGACTCCCCTAGGATAGGTTGCTGAGCAGTGCAACAGATAGAGCACTGGACCTGAGATCAGGAAGACTCATGATTATGAGCTCAATTTGGCCTCAGACACTAACTAGTTATGTGATCCTGAGTAAGGCACAACCCTGTTTGCCTCAGTTTTCTCATTTGTAAAATGAGCTAGAAAAGCAAATGGCAAATGATTACAGTATTATAGCAGAAAAACTCCAAATAGGGTGATGAAGAGTTAAACAAATGAAACAACTTAACAACAACATAGAAACACAGAAAACAATGAAAGATATTACACGATCAATATACTTGAGAAACCCAAGTTTGGTCTCCTCCCTCAAATACACTTGTATACTTATTTCCAACTCAAAATATTTTATATCCTTCCTTAATCCTAGAATTCTTTCTTATCCCTTCAGTATATCTACAAAATAAAGACTATCTAGTCCAATCCTCTCTTGATCCATGAGGCACCAGATTTTCTACTTGGTAAATAAACTCATGTTTTGACTACAGGATATAAAAGTACTTCCACAGAATTAAAAATACATATACATAAAACACATAAACCTAAAAGACACACTTTATAAGCAGGAACCTAACAGCTATTGTTCTACAACAATATTACTAATAACCAAACTATAGAATGAAAATGTTATTGGAATCATCTGAGGCATAAATCACACAGTAATATGACCAATCCTGGGACTCTCAGTGGTAATCTGAATTATTTTATAAACTTTAATGGCAGTCACTCTTAAGTGATAGACTATTCCATATTGTTTACTGTCTGTGCATATACACTGTTCATATGGCATGGTATTAAGTCCACAATTTAAGTACAGTAACATGAAATAAATCCCAACAAAATCTCAGATCTCATAGTGATATAATGAAATTGAAAAATTAAACTTGATACAGTATCAGGCAACAAAGTCTTTATTTTGTTTATAATAGTAAAGTACACAGTAAAAAGTATTGCTTTGTCTTGAAATATAACAAAGCTTGCATTGCCAAAATTACTTGTACAAGTATTTGATTTCTCCTACTCTGAGAATTCTGGAAATAATTATTTTATATACATTGTAGTAACATGATAACTTGTGGCCAAATAGTCTTTAAAAAAGCATTTTTTATATGTAGCATGAAGTTCTTTGCATTAAAGATGTTTTGGCAGTTCTAAATATGTAGAATGCTTTGAAACATTATTTGCAACTTTATACTAATTTAAAATATAAAATCAGGAGCAGGAACTATCTCAGTCTTGAAATTCAGCTTCAAAATTGACAACAGTGCCTGGTACATCATAGGCCTTTAACTGCCTGAGTGGTACAAACATCCTTTGAAACACTGTGCTAGAAGGGGAAGATGGCGGCGAGGAGGCAGACAGTTGCAGGACTTACTTCATGATAAGCCTCGGAATTAATGCTTGACCAGAAAAGAAACCCACAAATAATCACCAACAAAAGAAATCCTTGAAATTCACCAGAGAAGGTCTGTGTTTGCTCGGGGGAGGGTCAAACAGACTGGGCGCAGACTGAGGGCAGGCAGTGAGAGTGAGACAGGCAGCTCACACAGCTCAGACCAGAGGGGGGAGGGGTACGATCTCTGCCGTTCCTACGAAAAGGCTTTTACCCCAGTGTGGATGTTCCGTCTTGGCAGCAAGCCAGGAGCAGCAGAGAAGGTGTAAACACCGGAGGTGAAGATTAAAACCCCGGAAAGCTAGTGTCTCTCAGGACCCGGCCACCCCCACCCCCACCTGGACTGACTTAGCACGTTCTCAGAGCCTCAGAGCGCAGACTCGGCGCAGCCATCACTGTCCTGTTAGTGGCTCTCTGCTGCCCTCCCCCCCAGTCTGTAGAGGAAGCCCATTAACACCATTCAGCCCCATCCCCCGCAAAACAGACCTATTGTTTCTATTGTCAGTTTGTTTTCTTCCATTCCGCTCTTGACAAAATGAACAAAAAATTCAAAAGGGCTCTAACCATTGACAGCTTCTGTATGGACAGAGAGCAGACTTCAAACACTGAGGAGACTAAAAACAGACTGTCCCCAGAGGAATCCCCTAAGGGGGATGTGATCTGCTCCTCAATACAAAAGAACCTCATAGAGGAAATCAAAAAGGCTCTCACACAAGAGAGCTAGAAGAGAAATGGGAAAAGGAAAGGGAAGCTTGGCAAGAGAGCTTGGAGAAGTCATCCCATGCATTCAAAGACAGAGTGGATAAAGAAATCAAATCATTGAGAAACAAGATTAGTGAGCTGGAAAAGGTAAACAATTCCAAGGAAAACAGGATTAGTGAGCTGGAGAAAGAAATCAGCTCTCTAAAAAATAAAATGGATAAAATGGAAAAAAATTCCATAGAAGAAAAAAACTCACTTAAAAACACAATTGGACAATTACAAAAAGATATTAAAAAAGTGAGTGAAGAAAATACATCATTGAAAATTAGACTCGAACAAGTAGAAATGAATGACTCAAGGAGAAACCAAGAGGTAGTCAAGCAAAACCAGAGAAATGAAACAATTGAAAAGAATCTCAAGTACTTATTAGAAAGACAGGAGAGACAATTTGAGAATAATCAGACTCCCTGAAAAATGGGAGGAAAAAAAGAGCTTGGACACCATTTTCGAGGAAATTATCAAAGAGAACTGCCCAGACGTTCTGGAAACAGAGGGTAAAATAGACATTGAAAAAATTCATTGATCACCTACTGAAAGGGACCCTAAAATCAAAACGCCAAGAAATATAGTGGCCAAGTTCAAGAACCATCAGACAAAGGAAAAGATATTGGAAGCTGCTAGAAAAAAGCAATTCAGATATGGAGGAGCCACAATAAGGATAACCCAGGATCTAGCAGCGTCCACATTAAAAGAACGCAGGGCCTGGAACATGATATTCCGAAAGGCTAAGGAACTTGATATGCAGCCAAGAATAACTTACACAGCAAAAATGAGCATCGTTTTCCAGGGAAGAAGATGGACATTTAAGGAAATAAATGAACTCCATATATTCTTGATGAAAAAACCAGACCTACACAAAATGTTTGATCTTCAAATACAGAACTCAAGAGATTTCTAAAAAGGTAAAAAGAAATCTTGAGAACTATACTTCTGCCAAAAAAATATGTAAAGAACATATCTACAATTTGTCTTAGAAACTAGAGGTGGAAAGGAAATTATATCATAAAGTGTAAAGTGGTGGTACTACATCTCATGAAGAGGCAAAGGTAACCTATTATATCTACGAGAAAGAAAGGAGGGAGATGAACATAGTGTGTATCAATAGACATATTCGATTTATGGTGAAACTTCTTCCACTTCATTGAAAAGTGAGAGGTAAGGAGAAAGCTAAGGGGAAGGGAATACAGAAATTTCAAGGAAAAGGGGTAAAATAAGGGGAGGATCTTTAAGGTGAGGGAGGGATCCTAAAAAGGGAGGGCTGTGAAAAGCAAGCAGTGTTCACCAGTTTAATACTGGGTAAGGGGGTAAGAGGGAAGGAAAGGGGAAAAGCATAAGCAGGGGTTAATAGGATGGCAAGCAATATAGAATTAGTCCTTCTAACCATAAATGTAAATGGGGCAAACTGCCTCATAAAGAGGAAGCAGTTAGCAGACTGGATTAAAAGTCAGAATCCTACTATATGTTGTTTACAGGAAACACACCTGAAACAGGGTGAGACATTCAAACTAAAAGTAAAAGGGTGGAGCAGAATCTATTATGCTTCAGGCAAAACCAAAAAAAGCAGGAGTAGCCATCCTCATCTCAGATCAAGCAAAAACAAAAATTGATCTAATTAAAAGAGATAAGGAAGGGCATTATATCCTGCTAAAGGGCAGCATCAATAATGAAGCAGTATCAATATTAAACAAATATGCACCAGGTGGTGCAGCATCTAAATTCTTAAAAGAGAAATTAAGAGAGCTGCAAGAGGAAATAGATAGCAAAACTATAATAGTGGGAGATCTCAACCTTGCACTCTCAGAATTAGATAAATCAAACCACAAAATAAATAAGAAAGAAGTCAAAGAGGTAAATAGAATACTAGAAAAGTTTGATATGATAGATCTTTGGCGAAAGCTAAATGGAGACAGAAAGGAATATACTTTCTTTTCAGCAGTTCATGGAACCTATACAAAAATTGATCATATACTAGGGCATAAAAACCTCAAAATCAAATGCAGTAAGGCAGAAATAGTAAATGCATCCTTTTCAGACCACAATGCAATCAAAATTACATTCAATAAAAAGCCGGGGGAAAATAGACCAAAAAATAATTGGAAACTAAATAATCTTATACTAAAGAATGATTGGGTAAAACAGCAAATCATAGACATAATTAACAACTTCACCCAAGAAAATGACAATAATGAGACATCATACCAAAATGTGTGGGATACAGCCAAAGCAGTAATAAGGGGAAGCTTTATATTTCTACAGACCTACTTGCATAAAATAGAGAAAGAGAGGGCCAACGAATTGGGCTTACAACTAAAAAATTGCTAGAAAAGGAACAAATTAAAAACCCCCAGACAAACACAAAACTTGAAATTCAAAAAATAAAAAGTGAGATTAATAAAATTGAAAGTAAAAAAAAAAAACTATTGAATTAATTAATAAAACTAAGAGTTGGTTCTATGAAAAAACCAACAAAATAGACAAACCCTTAGTAAACCTGATTAAAAAAAGGAAAGAGAAAAAGCAAATTGTTAGTCTTGAAAATGAAAAGGGTAAACTCACCACTAATGAAGAGGAAATTAGAACAATAGTTAGGAGCTACTTTGCTCAACTTTATGCCAATAAATTCGATAACTTAAATGAAATGGAAGAATACCTTCAAAAATATAGTTTGCCCAGATTAACAGAAGAAGAAGTAAGTAGTCTAAATAGTCCCATCTCAGAAAAAAGAAATAGAACAAGCTATTAACCAACTTCCTAAGAAAAAGTCCCCAGGACCAGATAGATTTACATGTGAATTCTACCAAACATTTAAAGAACAACTAACTCCAATGCTATGTAAACTATTTGAAAAAATAGGGATTGAAGGAGTCCTACCAAATTCCTTCTATGACACAGACATGATACTGATACCTAAACCAGCTAGATCAAAAACTGAGAAAGAAAACTATAGACCAATTTCCTTAATGAATATTGATGCTAAAATCTTAAATAAGGTATTAGCAAATAGACTTCAGAAAATCATCCCCAGGATAATACACTTTGACCAAGTGGGATTTATACCAGGAATGCAGGGTTGGTTTAATATTAGGAAAACTATTATATATATATTATATAATTGACCATATTAATAATCAAATTAATAAAAACCATATTATCATCTCAATGGATGTAGAAAAAGCATTTGATAAAATCCAACATCCATTCCTACTAAAAACGCTCGAGAGTATAGGAGTAAATGGACTATTCCTTAAAATAATAACAAGCATATATTTAAAACCTTCAGTAAACATCATATGTAATGGCGATAAACGAGAACCTTTCCCTGTAAGATCAGGAGTGAAACAAGGTTGCCCACTATCACCATTACTATTCAATATAGTACTAAAAACTCTAGCCTCGGCAATAAGATCCGAGAAAGAGATTCAAGGAATTAGAGTAGGAAATGAGGAAATCAAATTATCACTTTTTGCAGATGACATGATGGTATACTTAGAGAACCCCAAAGACTCTGCTAAAAAGCTATTAGAAATAATTCAGAATTTTAGCAAAGTTGCAGGATACAAAATAAATCCACATAAATCTTCAGCATTTTTATACATTACCAACACTATCCAACAGCAAGAGATACAAAAAGAAATTCCATTCAAAATAACGGTCGATAGTACAAAATATTTGGGAATATATCTACCAAAGAATAGTCAGGAATTATATGAGCAAAATTACAAAACACTTGCCACAAAAATAAAGTCAGATTTAAATAATTGGAAAGACATTCAGTGCTCTTGGATAGGCCAAGCGAATATAATTAAGATGACAATACTCCCGAAACTAATCTATTTATTTAGTGCTATACCAATCAGACTCCCAAGAAACTATTTTAATGACCTAGAAAAAATAACAACAGAATTCATATGGAACAACAAAAGGTCGAGAATTTCAAGGGAAGTAATGAAAAAAAAATTAAGTGAAGGTGGTCTAGCTGTACCTGATCTAGAACTGTATTATAAAGCAGCCATCACCAAAACCATTTAACATTGGCTAAGAAATAGACTAGTTGATCAGTGTCATAGGTTAGGTTCACAGGGCAATATAGTGAATAAAAATAGCAATCTAGTGTTTGAAAAACCCAAAGATCCCAAATTTTGGGATAAGAATTCATTATTTGACAAAAACTGCTGGGAAAACTGGAAATTAGTATGGCAGAAACTAGGTATGGACCCACATACTAAGATTAGATCAAAATGGGTCCAAGATTTAGGCATAAAGAACGAAATCATAAATAAATTGGAGGAACATGGGATGGTTTACCTCTCAGACTTGTGGAGGAGGAAGGAGTTTGCATCCAAGGGAGAACTAGAGACCATTATTGATCACAAAATAGAAAATTTTGATTACATCAAATTAAAAAGTTTCTGCACAAACAAAACTAATGCAAACAAGATTAGAAGGGGAAGTAACAAATTGGGGAAAACATTTTTACAGTTAAAGGTTCTGATAAAGGCCTCATCTCCAAAATATACAGAGAATTGACTTTAATTTATAAGAAATCAAGCCATTCTCCAATTGATAAATGGTCAAAGGGTATGAACAGACAATTTTCAGATGATGAAATTAAAACTATTTCCACTCATATGAAAGAGTGTTCCAAATCACTGCTGATCAGAGAAATGCAAATTAAGACCACTCTGAGATACCACTACACACCTGTCAGATTGGCTAAGATGACAGGAACAAATAATGACAAATGTTGGAGGGGATGTGGGGGAAATTGGGACACTAATACATTGCTGGTGGAGTTGTGAAAGAATCCAACCATTCTGGAGAGCAATCTGGAATTATGCCCAAAAAGTTATCAAAATGTGCATACCCTTTGACCCAGCAGTGCTACTACTGGGCTTATATCCCAAGGAAATACTAAAGAAGGGAAAGGGACCTGTATGTGCCAAAATGTTTGTGGCAGCCCTTTTCATAGTGGCTAGAAGGTGGAAAATGAATGGATGTCCCATCAATTGGAGAATGGTTGGGTAAATTATGGTATATGAATGTTATGGAATATTATTGTTCTGTAAGAAATGACCAACAGGAGAAATACAGAGAGGCTTGGAGAGACTTACATCAACTGATGCTGAGTGAACCGAGCAGAACTAGGGGATCATTATGCACTTCAACAGTGATACTGTATGAGGATGTATTCTGATGGAAGTGGATATCTTCAACATAGAGAAGAGCTCATCCAATTCAAATTGATTAACGATGGACAGAATCAGCTGCATCCAGAAAAGGAACACTGGGAAATGAGTGTAAACTGGGAGCATTGTTTGTTTTTGTTTTTGTTTTTGTTTTGTTTCTCTTCCCAGATTATTTTCACCTTGCGAATACAATCCTTCCTTTGCACAACAACAACAACAAAATTCGGTTCTGCACATATATATTGTACTTAAGATATACTATAAGATATTTAATATGTATGGGAATGCCCACCATCCAGGGGAGGGGGTGGAAGGAAGGAGGGGAAAAACTCGGAACAGAAGGGAGTACAAAGGATAATGTTGTAAAAAAAAAAATTTACCTTATGCATATGTACTGCTAAAGAAAATGTTATAATTATAAAAATTAATTTTAAAAATGCTTAATAAAAAAATTTTTGAAAAAGAAAATTAAAAAAAAAAAAGAAAGAAACACTGTGCTAACTGGTCATATGTTTACGCAGAACAAATTAATAGGGAAATGCTAAAAATCTGTTACATACCTAAGTTTAAAAAAAAACTATAATTTAACAGGCAAATACTGAAGTACCATAAAACTTACATTTTTATCATTTAGGCTATTGCTTCAGAGGCCTGAAACTGTCTTTGTGAAACCACAAAAGGACAAATGTAGACATGTAAGAAGGTTTATTAAGAAAGAGTCAGGCTTTATGAGTTATGGCTCCAAAGAACCTTAAAAGATATAGAAACAGGAAAAAAAAAAAAAGTAAGAATCTGTCATAGAATTTATTTTCCTTCAACAGAGTTAAATTTGAATGAAAGAGTTAAGAAAGCAAGCTGTATCATAAGAGTACAGATTTGAAATTGGAAAAAAACTTGAGATTATCTAGTCAGAGAGAGTCAAACTCGGAAAAAGAGCCCTGTAGATCACAAAGTAACTTAGAATATTATAAATTAACATTACCTAGATTATATTATATTTTGTTTATTTTGTTAAACTTTTCCCAATTATATTTTAATCTATTTCCCCATTATGGAGTTTTTAATACTTCTGCCTGAATCTAACCCCCTAATTTTTAGAGAGGAAAATAGAAGCTTAAAGAGTTAAGTGATTTGCCCAAAGTCAGAGTGTCAAAGAAAGGATGTGCACCTAGAGTTCACTTCTTGCTGATCCTCATCAATATGCATCTAGAAGGGGGCAGCTAGGTGGCACAGTGGATAGAGCACCAGCTCTGAATTCAGGAGGACCCGAGTTCAAATTTGGTCTCAAACACTTAATACTTCCTAGCCATGTGACTCTGGGCAAGTCACTTAACCCCAGCCTCAGGGGAAAAAAATAAATGCCATCAGAATAGGACCAGAATGTAGACTGGGGTTATTTTCCTAAACATAATATGATTTTCCCCCTGATTTTAGCGGGGCTTCTGTTCTAACAAATCAGTAAATTCTAAATCTTCTGGCTTTGGAGTGTGCCTCAAGGACTTCCCACACTCCCAATCTAAGAACAACAATCTGATTCTGCATAGACCACTCCTCCATTCACTGCTGACTGATAATATTGTCAGTGAGAACCAAATGGAGCCACCCCTCAATTCATTGCTGACTGATAATGACAATCAACTCTAATGGACATGGCCCTTTATTCAACAATGAGAGGATTCAAACCAGTTCCTCTTTTTCAGTGTTGAAGAGAGCCATCTATACCCAGAGAGAACACAGTAGGAACAGAGTGTGGAACACAACATAGCATTCTCACTCTCTCTGTTGTTATTTGCTTGAATTTTGTTTTCTTTCTCAGTTTTTCTTTTCCTTCCTTCTATATCTTATTTTTCTTGTGCAGCAAGATAACTGTATAAATATGTATACATTGCTGACTGATATAATTTGGTCAAGGATAATCTGGTCAGTGAGAACCAAATCCTGGAGGCTACTCCTCTCCTATCTCTGGACCACAGAATTAACATGTCGATGATAGAAAGCTAGATAAAGGGGTCTCTTTCTCTTCTCTCTTAGCACTTTACTAACTTCTTTTGGAACTTAGCCCATTTGTAATGGCATTACAATTACAATAAAGCTTTGCCTCAACTAAGAAATGGGCTCAAGCCTACAAATTTTTTTTGAATTGTGACACCATTCTATAACCCAAAACTTTTGGGATTCCTTTTCCCAACCTCAACATTTAGTGGCCTGGTACAGGGAGAGTCTGGTCTCCCTCGTTTGATTCCCTCCTTGTCAAGGTAAGCCCCCCATTTTTTCACCCACATTCCTATAGTAGGACACCTCAAGCCACTGGGAAAAGGCTTGTCTGACTCATCATGAACTCCACACTCACCAAGTTTTCCTTGACTGGCAACTCCCAGACTGGGAAATTCTTGCAATTTTTGGTAAAGTTCCTAGGGAATTTTTGCCACCCTTTCACCTTCTCTGGGATGCTAAAGAAGACAGAAATGCTATAGGATAGTTCTTGGCAAAGATGGGACAGTAAGAAATGAGTTTAAGCCTACAAATTCTTTTGAGGTATCTCGCTACCCTGGTCTATGACCTCAAACTTTTGGGATCCCCCTTCCCAATCTCAACATTAAGACCATTTAATATTCATTAAACTTTTGCTAAGTGCTAGGCACTTTAATTGTATAATAGAAATAATGATGATTTTAGAATCAAGAGACATGGGACTGAATCACAGTTCAGAGAAGTTACTATCAATGTTGAACCTAAAAAAGTCTGAAATCTCTGGGACTCCAGTTTTGTCAATCTATAAAATGGAGATAACATTTGTAATACCCGTTTCAGCAGGAAATGTTGTAAAAAGTGTTTTTGTAAACCATATCAATATAACTTGTTTTTATCTTTTTAGAAAATACCTAAAAAAACAAAACCAAACCATACTAAGCAGACCTTGAACTCTATTAATGAAAATATAGTTCCCAAGCCCTCCTCTCCCCAGAGAGCACAATAGATAGCAATTCCATTCTAGAATAATTCCACTTAACTATCTTATTTAGAGAGCACTTTGCCCAAAAGAAGCCCATGGGAAAAAATGCTAAGCTCCAGGGATCAATTATTGCTAAATTCACACAGAATGATAAAGCTTAGAGAAAGAAAATCTGCATTATGGCCAAAAAACTATGTAGGGTTGAGATGGAAATAAGAAAAGGTTACTGTTATACAGTCTCATAAAAAATATATTCTCTAACAAAGAGCTGGAAGAGGCATTGCTTACTTTAAGAAAATCTGACAAAAGGAAGATTAATTTTGTCATGCTTTCTAAGCCTATTTAAGGTACCTTCAGTTTTAGTGGCTTTTAAGGATGGCCACAATAGTGAATGTGCATCGTGGCTTTAATAACAATGCTGCAGAAATATTTATTGGAAGGAGGCAGGGGGCAGAAAGAGAATAGAGAAACTCATTTTTATCTGTAGTTTAAGTTTCTCCATACAGCCCAGGGCTTTAGGTCCAAACTTAACAATGAATACTACTTCTAACGGTCCTAGAGATAGAAGAGAATAGTTATGAACATTAGAATGTAAACCCCTTGAGAGCAGAATCTGATTTTTTTTATCTTTCTATCTCTAAAATCTATCAAAGTAGATGACACATAGTAGATAGATAATAAATATTTGTGAATTGAATTGAATTTATCTTTTAAAATGTGGTTTTTGTTTTGTTTTGTTTGCTTTATTTGCAATTTGGTTATTTTTTAAAATAGTTGGTCTGTTAAGCAGTTGAATAAGTGAGGGCAAGAAAGAAAAAGAGAAGAAAGACGGAAATTTCTTCAAAACTATTTTTGAAGTTTATCAAAAGGTACCATAATTGGTTTCACTGGAAAAAAAATAGCATTATGTCTTTGCTCTTTGTGAAAAGATTATTACAGTTGCTGCCTTTCTAACAAACACATTTGCATTTTATACCTTGGAATTTCTCATAATTTAATGGTCTTGAAAAGCCAAATCCTTCTGAAATTTCTCTAGAATATAGTTGTAATGTTCTTGTTGGTTTTCTGGAAATCTCTGGACCAGCCTTCCTTTCAGTTGAGTAATCATCAGGAGAATAGCCAGGTGTTAAAAAGTCCAAATCCTTTATTGTCTCCTTCACAATCTAGTTTCCTTGCCTGGGGCCCTGGTCAGCTTTCTAGACAGCCTTTCAGACCGGCCTTGGTCTCAGTGGGGGAAATGCAGGAGGCCAGCCACCACAATGCTGTGAAATGAAGTGAATGAATCTGGCTCTGAGTCTGAAGGTTTGAGCCACCACAAAAGTGGGCGATGGAATGAATTTGTTTCTCCTTGGCTCCTAGAGCTTTAGCTCCCCTCTAATCCTCTTGTCTTCTTTAGCTCTGTCTCCAAGCCTCTCAATCCTCCAGGAGAGCCACCAAGAACCTGACTGAAGATGGAATGAATCTAGTCCAGTCCTTGCTGGCTGTTATATACTCTATTATAATTACATTATCATAAGTGTGAATCTTGTGGAACTATATTAAGTACTAAGTACATGTACAGAACTAGAAAACTATTAACCACCATGCTAAACTAGATAACCATTATCTTTATCAATTCCACTGAGTTAGCACCTTGTAAGAATCCTTGTTTTAAGTACAGAGTTCTGGCCCAAAACATATAGTGACAGAAGTCTAACAGAGAAGCAGTTTTACAATTACCTTTCTATTTTGTGTGAATGCTTTTATTGATTTTCACAAATTGCTAAATAACAAATATTTTCTTTTTAAATTAAAAAAAAAAAGCAATAATTAAAAAGAAAAGTTGAAGTAAGTGAACAGGACTTTGTAGATTTCCTGGTGAGGGAAGTATTATTAAAAATCTTTTCAATAACCATTCTACTACTTGTCTCAAATAAAATGGTCATGATCCTGTCATTTTTTTGTTGGTAACCTATTATAGATAATGAAAAATTAGATACCTTTTAAATGAATACTATGCATAAATTGCCAAAGCTATAATTCTAGTGCAGTGAAAAAGTGAAGGAAGTATGTTTATTCTTTTCTTTAAGTGAAATTTTATATATTGAATAATACCATAAAGTAAATCTCATACACAGAAACTGTTACAGATTAGTGTAAATAATATCTACTTGGGAATTATTTAGGGACAATACTGAAACAAAACTGTATCCTTCAGGTCAAGTACAGAACTAGTCTGACACCTTTTCATGAACAAACTAAGAAAAGGATGTTTTTAGGATGATTACAAAGGAGTTAGGCAAAAAGTCTACTTGAATCAAAGGGAAGAAAAGGCCAGAAATGATCAAAAATCTCTTTATCAGTATTATCTTTATAAATCCTAACCTTCTGATCTCATCAGAATTAAGCTCACGTCATCCAGACAAAGGAAGACTTATTCTACATTCATAAATGAAAATTAAAATGTCATTTCTGAAAGCTTTAACTCTTTCATGTTAGTTCTACAATGCCATGTGTAAAATATGGACATAAATACACACACATATATCCATAAAACATTCTAAAATGAATTTTGCCAAAATACAAATAACAAGCACAGCTTTAAAGATGCTCCCACCTAGATTTTTACAAAAGTCGGAGGTCCACAGGTATCATACTTTACACATATTTTCAGACTTTTCCAATGTACTGATCAATTGTGCTAATATTTTTCTTTTTTTTTTTAACTTTAAAAACATTATTTATTAAATGGGATGGCTCTCTGGAGCTAGGAGGAGGAATAGAAACACTGAAGAATCTATCAGAGTTGAGCTTATATGACAGAAAAGGAAAGGTTATAAATGCTGGAAAAGATGTGGGAAAACATGGATAATAAAACACTGTTGGTATACTTTAAACTGTTGTAACCATTCTAGAGAACAATTTGGAACTATGTCCAAATATGTATGCCTTAAGACCCAGCAAAACTACTATTGGGTCTATATCCCAAAGAGCTCAAAGCAATAGGAAAAAGATCTAAATATACAAAAATATTCATAGCCGCTCCTTTTGTGATGGCAAATAATTGGAGAATGGTTCTTATTTTTATAAATTTGACTGTGTCCTATGTAGTAGAAATATGAAGCTTTTATCAAAGATTTTGCTATAAAATTTTTGATATTAATTTACTATATATGGTACCTTTTATCAAAATGATTTTTTTTAGTTTTCTCTTTAATTACATCTATTTTTGCTTTTGCCTTGTATAAGATCATGAATGCTATCTTAAACCCTTCCCCCCCCTTTTTTTAAACCTCAGCTGAAATATGATACATTCTGCTCCTACCCTTTATTTTAACTTTATGTGTGACTTTCTGTTGCAAGTGTCTTTCTTGTAAAAAAAACATCTTGTTAGATTCTGGATTTTAATTACTCAGCTAGCTATTTCCAATTTATGGTTAAGTTCATCCCATTTGATATTCATAGTTATGATTATGATGTATTTCCCTTTATCCTGTCTTATTCTATTTATCCATTTCTCTTTTTTTCTCTTGTCCTTCCTCAAGTCTTTTTTGCTTCTGATCATTGTCACTCTTTAATTCCCCCTCCCTTTCACCACCAGCCTATTCCCCTCTAGCCCTTTCCTGTGATGACTGCAATAGCACCCTGGATACCTTAGAATTAGCCAGAGTCAGGATAAGCAAAAGTCTTTATTCTTGGTCTTTAACGGTAGAAGTGAAGAGAGTGGATTTGTAGGATCTCAGTGACCTCACCACCTCGGCTCCTGCCCAGAGTGAGTCTGGCTAGTCTCACTGCACCTCCTAGTCCCTCCCACAATTCTCTGTATACACCAAATGATTGGGCCAGCATAGAATAGTGGGAAGGGCCATTTTCCAAGCATATTCTTATAGAGTATTGTCCAATCGGTAGTTAGCCCCAAGTGTCCACTGTCTGACCTCAGTGCATTGACTCAAGAGTTTCAGCACTTTCCCTCCTATTTTCTTGCTGGGTAAGACAGATTTCTATATCCATATGAATATGTATATATATTCTTCCCTCTTTAAACAAATTCTGTGGGACCGAGGCTCATGAATTTCTTGTCATCATTTTCCCCTCCACTGTAAAAACTCTTCCTTGAACAACTCTTTTGAATGAGATAATTTCCCCTATTCTTCCTCTCCCTTCCCCCAACTTCCCTCTTCCTCATCCCTTCATTTTTCAAAAGATCATCTCCACCAAGCAAATCATGCCTGTGTCCCTCTATGTATATTACTAACAATCCTAATAATGAGAAAGTACTTGGGAATTACAAATATCATCATTCCCTATAGGTAGGCAAATAGTTTAACCTAATTTAATTCTTTTTAATTTCGTTTTTCATGTTCTTTTTATGCTTCCTTAAAGTTTTGTGTTTGAATGTCAAATTTTCTATTCATTTCTAGGCTTTTCATCAGAAATGTTTGAAAGTCCTCTTTCATTATTATTTATTTATTTATTTAATTTTTTGGTGGTGGGGGAGGGAAGGCGACAAGGATGGGATGGGAGGTAAAGGATGTGGACAACAAGCAATCAAGGTTAAAATGACTTGGCCAAACCACAAAGCGTCAAATGTCTGAGGCCAAATTTGAACTCAGATCCTTCTAACTCCAGGACCACTGCTCTATTCATTATTCCCATAGTTGCCCCTAAATATTCACTTTCCCCCCTAAAGGACCTGTACTCATTTTTGCTGGGTAAAGTTGCAATCCTTGTTCCTAAGCTTTCCACAATATTTTATTTCAAGCCTTCCAATTGTTTTACATGCTAGATTTATGTGATCCTGACTGGGACTCCATGATAAGTGAGAATTTTGTTATAATACTCTTGGGAGTCTTGGGAGTTTTCTTTCAGGGAGTTACTGGTAGATACTTTCAATTTTTATTTTATCTTCTAGATCTAAAATATGAGGACAGTTTTCATTTATAATTTCTTGAAATATAACATCTAGATTTTTTTCTTTGATAATAGCTTTCAGGTAATTCAATAACTCTTAAAATACCTTGATTGATTTTCCAGGTCAATTGCTTTTCCAATGAGATATTCCACATTTTATTCAATTTTTTTCATTTCTCTGAATTGGTTTTGTTTCTTGACATCTCATTGAATCATTAGCTTCCATTTATCCAATTCTAATTTTTAAAGAATTATTTTCTCCAGTGAATTTTTTTTTTCTCTTATCCAATCTGCATTTTTCTTTAAGGCTTTGTTTGTAGGTGTTTTCATATTGTTGCCTTCCTCTAAGTTTGTGAATTGATCTTCACTTACCACCATAGTAGCTTTTTGTGGAGTTTTTTTTTTTTTAAATCATTATTTGTTCATTTTTCCAGTCTATTTCTTGACTTTGAACTTCATGCTTTGATTAACCTTGGGGAGGTGAGACATTATGCTTAGCTTCAAGCTATTTCACACTGCTGTTTTCCAAAGCTAGTTCTGGGGGTCTGCAAGTTTTTGGTGTTTCCAAGGTGGTATCATCTTGGGAAAGGTGGGATCACTTCTCTCCTGGTTTCTGTTTTGTTCTTTACCCAGGAAAGGCCACTGGTCTCTTGAGACCAACTTCAAGTGCTCCTCTCTGCTCTGAAACTGTGAGCCAGAACTGCATACGAGCAATGGAATTGCCAAAAAGAGCCTGGTCTTGTACCTAGTGTCAGCAAAGGGTCATGTATAATTTCTTTCTGATCAGTTGTCTAATCCTCTCTATGCAGAAAGCTCCTGGCAGCTACTGTTTCGGTTTCTGCCACCTCCAAGGCTCACCGCTGAGGCTGCCACTGAGTATACTCCAGGCTGTTCTGGTATTACAGATTTCTCCTGCCAACCTCCTAAATTGTCTTGGGTTAGAAAAATGTCTCCTCTACTGCTCCAGGATTGTATTTGATTTTAGAGTTTTTTAGAAAGGAATATACTGTAGAAGACTTCAGATATTGGGGAACTGAAAAAAGTATACTTGAAGCAAAGATAAACTACAGCAGAGTATTAACTCTGTGATTAATGAGATGATAGTTCTCTAGTTCACATATACTTAGTACTTAGTATGGTGATGTAATAGTTCTCCAATTCACATACACATAGTGTGCTGTAATAATGTGATCATACTGAAGTATTTAAGGGTTGATAGAATTGGAAATAGAGATATTCCATCTTTGACCATCCTCCTGGTGGCTCTCCTGCCTCCTTCACTCCTCCATAAGATGAAAGCTTGTCCCAAGTTCCTCCAGAGAGCTAGTCTGGGCACTACAGAATACTGCAAGATTTCAGCCAGGTTAATACCTCAACTCTGCCATCTTGGCTCCACCAATCATTAATAAAACTTTTTTTTAAAAAAAAATTTATTTCCATCAGAAACATCACTGCAAAAACATTAATAAGTTAGAAAAAATATATTTAAATATTGTATCCTAGTTTAAAAAGTCTCTATAGTACTATGCTCAAAAAGTTATCAAATTGTGCATACCCTTTGATCCAGCCATATGTCTACTGGATTTATATCCCAAAGAGATCTTAAAGAAGGGAAAGAGACCCACATGTGCAAAAATGTTTGTGGCAGTCCTTTATGTAGTGGCAAGAACCTGGAAACCGAGTGGATGCCCATCAATTGGAGAATGGCTGAATAAATTGTGGAATATGAATGTTATGGAATATTATTGTTCTGTAAGAAATGATCAGCAGGATGATTTCAGAGAGGCCTGGATGGACTTACATGAACTGATGCCGAGTGAAACGAGCAGAATCAGGAGATCATTGTACATGCTAACAGCAATATTACAAGAAGAGCAATTCTGATGGACGTGGCTCTTTCCAACAATGAGATGATTCAAGCCAATTCTAAAGATCTTGTGATAAAGAGAGCCATCTACAGTCAGAGAGAGGACTATGGAAACTCAGTGTGGATCCCAACATAGCATTTTCACGTTGTTTTTTGCTTGCATTTTTTTTTTCCTTCTTGATCCAATTTTTCTTGTGCAGCAAAATAACTACATAAATAAGTATACATATATTGGATTTAACATATACTTTAACATATTTAACATGTATTGGATTACATACATGCATGTATATAGGAGAGGAAGTGGGGGGAAGGAGGGGAAAATTTGGAACACAAGGTTTTGCAAGGGTCAATGTTGAAAAATTACCCATGCATGTTTTGTAAATAAAAAGATTTTAATAAAGAAATAAATGAGTCTCCATGATGACAAATGTCTTTAAACTCCAGCATATATCTAAAACTATAATTTGACTCTACTTAAGCAAATGACTATGTATATTATCATATCATTATCATTTGTCTTTATTTTGATAAAAAAGCAATTCAAGGACAAGAATAAATTTATTCATTATTTCCTAGTTTTATTTTCATGATACTTCTATACATATAGTATTCAATAAATATTGGTTAAGTCAGTTGGAAGGTAAGTTACACTCTACTGCATTTTTTATATTTGGCTTCCATTTTGCTGAGGAACTAAAAGCACTTGCAGTATTTTTCTGATGCTGATTTTCTATTCATGCATCATAATTTTCCCATTGTGCAGGTTTCACACCCTCCCTACCAAAAAAAGGTAAGCAAATAAAACTTTCAAATAAAGATGTCATCATGGGGCACCAAATGTATTCATAATCATAAAATTGTTTTAATTTCACCTTTAATATTTCACTCTCAATAATCTATAATATTTTCATTATGAGTACTTGCTTCCTCCACTGACAAAGAGAAAAACTTAGAAAAGTCATAGACTTTAGAACCTGAAATGACATTAAAAATCTAATCCAACCTTTTCACATCACAGATGAGGGAACTGAGGTCCACACAACAAATCTTTGTTTAACTGAATTCAAAGCTGAATAAAAGTAGCTTTAGATTAAGGGAGAGTGGGAAAGGCCAATATTGACACTAGGACTAAGGTTCTTCTCACTCCCTCCACCCTTTAAAATGTATGTATTACTTCTCAAGGAACTGGTTAGTATACTTCTCCCATAGAGGTATCAGGATCCCAAATTGCAAGGTTCTGGATTAGTTATTATTGTATACAAAACGTACAAGGTATAAGAAAACTCTTCAACCAATCTAAACTCTATATGGCATTAC
Organism: Sminthopsis crassicaudata; assembly: GCF_048593235.1. Lineage (NCBI taxonomy): Eukaryota > Metazoa > Chordata > Mammalia > Dasyuromorphia > Dasyuridae > Sminthopsis > Sminthopsis crassicaudata. The sequence goes on from NC_133621.1 coordinate 129,355,417, forward strand.
TTAAATTCTTTAAATGGTTTGCAAAGACTTCTAAAGTGATCAATGACTTTTCACACTTAGTCTAAAACCTATTACTGATTATTCAATACAGATGTCTAGGATTTGTTCACATTTAATTCATGCCTTTAACTGACTGATTGGTTGTTCTCATTTGACAGAAGTATTCAAGATGTGGCATCTTGTCACTAAGTGAGATCAGGTAAATGAAGCAATCCATCCTTAATCTTACAGATATGAGATACATCTGTTTTAGGCTCTCAAAATCCCAGTTGGAAAGGAACGCCCCCCAAAATTAGCTAATTCAACCCAAACCTAAGCAGACATCTATCACATTCAGTCTCCTCTTGAAATGTCTCCAGTAATACATAACTCATATGTATATAAAAGTAGCATTACACATCTGGACAACTGAAATTATTAGACTTAATCTGAGATTTCTTTTCTAAAATAGCAGAACAATCTTATCACAAAAAGATTTCTATCACATAAACCTAAAGGATAGTATGTTTATATTAAAGCTAAAGCTTCTAACCAAGGATAAACAGAATAGTTTTCCATATTGCATCTAGTATTTCCCCCAATTAAGAATATATGACAGGAATTAATTATTACCAAAGGTAAAGATTGTCTCTTTTTGCCTCTATAATATAATTCCAACACCTATTCCTCCACAGTTAATGTCTAACATATATCATTCAGGGTCATATACAGTAGAGAATATATCTGGATATGTTCCATGGTCATGGAAAGTTTAAAATAGAACTCAAAGGGTAGATTTCCAACCTGATACCCTAGGATCCAGGCTTATAATTCCAAGAACATAAAACGCAACAAGCCAGATGGGCAGGGAACAACAGAATGATAAAGCATACACCCTGCTCAGCTGCTACCATCCTTTTATATTTCACTTCTTTAAATGATGTTAATTTACCACTTGAAAAAGCAAAAGTTTCATTTCCTTTTGTTTTAGGAGTATTCTTTGAACATGTACTTTTAAAAAATAATGGGTAAATTTAAAAGATTTAGGAAATGGTTTGATGAATTTTTAACTATTCCTGTTGAAAAATTATAATCTATCAAAAAATTTGGCAGGCTTTATTCCAAAACTGTCATAAAAAGAAGTCATTCTCATTTTGCTTTAGGTAACCACTTTCCTGAGATAAGCAATTGCCAAATTCAGACTGATATCTAATCATATAATATTCTCAACATGGCTTTTCTCAGGGGTACTATATTTAAGGGAAAATCATCTGAGATAAAGGCATTTGATCAATTTGTTTTAAATAAAAACAGCATGCAGATGTTAATACAAAAATGAAATGCATAGATGGACCAATATGGTCTCTGGTGCCAAGATAACTTTTATAACTGGCAAAATCCACAAATTTGATTTGTGAATAGCAACAACTAAGGTGCAATCGAATTATAGTTTAAAGAATGACATGGTAGTAGTAGCTGATGAGTTTCATAGAGGTTGAAGGGTAGCATACTTCTAAGGCTGGCAATAAAATCAGAATTATGAAATAGTCTGGGAAACCAAACCAGGAATCTCTAGGCCCTTAGGCACTAAACCCTTTACTTTGGAGTACAATATATCGATGGCACATAACACAAAATGTAGGAATTCAAAGAGTCTGCATTCATGAAAAGTTTTTATTTCTGGAAGAGTAAGAGGAACAAGAACAAAAACATATGTCAGGATGTCATCAGACAGTCTCTGTAGAAAGGGGAAAGTAACAATTACTTATTAAGAGCCTTCTATATAACAGGCACTGTGCTAAGGGCCTCACAACTACCCTGGGATGTGGGCACTACTATCACCCCAATTTTACATCCCAATTTCTTGGGAGACAGAACAGAGACTAAGTGAATTGTTCAAGGTCACACAGTTAATAAATTTCTTTAATTCCTGTCTTTTGGACCCAATGTATCACCACTATACAAATCAACCTCTAGGCAGTGCTCTCTTAAGGAAAATTCTTTTCTCCTTAAACATGCTGTATGTAATGGAAAGAAAACTGGCTTTAAAGTCAAGAAAACCTGCATTCTAATTCTGTCTCTTACACATAGTGATAGTCAACCTTTGTCTCTCATGTGGATTTCTGGAGAGGAGACTTGAGAAAGTCATTCTTTAATTTCTCCATTTCATTTTCTGAATATGCCCTCTCAGCCATTTCCAGGATTAAACAGGATGAGTCATGCTGCCTTGTAACCACCAAAAATTCCCAGCCTCCAAATACAGCTTAGTAGGCAGACCATCCTCCCCTCGAGAGAAAACTCTTACATAAACATGTATAAAATGAGAATTCTGAACGTGCTGGGACTGCACACAGACATCCTGGGGTGGTAGGTTTGAAATAAATGGAAAACAGTTTTGAAGGAAAAATACACATTTGCATAAACCTGAAATATCGCTACCTTCTTTCCATATAATTTCAGCATTGGACAGCATTGTAGCTCCAAGGCTTACTCTGGGAATGTATTGGTACAGTCATAGAAAGCAAATCCTCTACTTAGTACAACCACTTCCCTAACCCTGGCAGTGTAGTATCCAGTTACCCTTCCCATCCACAAAACCAACAGAGTCACGCAGCAGGGTAATTCATCTGCTCTTAGATGCCACCTGTTTCTTTTGCACACACTGATGACCATTTTCAAGACTTCTTCCTCTTAAATGTTCACAATTTACAATTTATCAACAAGAACACAAATAACAGTAAGAATTTTGTGGGATGAATCAAGAAAGTGATCTGAAGAGCAAGAACATTTTAGGATCACAACCTAATTCACTCTTTTTGTTGTTGTTTGCTTGCATTTTGTTTTCTTATTCAATTTCTTTCCTTTTTTGATCTGATTTTTCTTGTGCAGCAAGAGAACTGTAGAAATGTTTACACATATTGAATTTAACATATATTTTCACATGTATAATTTATATTGGATTGCTTGAAAACTAGGGGAGGAGATGAGGGGAAACAAGGTAAAATCTGAAACACAAGGTCAATGTTGAAAAATTATCCATGTATATGTTTTGAAAATAAAAAAGCTCTAAAAATAAAAAAAATAAAAGAACATTTTAAGTTTGATTTTCTGACATTATGTGAAAAAAAGGGAAAACCATTTTGAAGCAGGCCATACACATTTGCATAGCATTGAAATTTTCCCACAGGGCTCTAATTTACACTAATTACATTTTTTTTTTTTTAATTTGTTGCTTTACATAATTTTACACTAATTTATTCAGACAAGGCTCCATTCTGAAGCTGGTCAGTAGAAGATCTTCACATTTAACTGTCATCAACAGAATAAAATCATCACTGCTAAATGAGTCACAATTATAGCTATCTGATGAGGCTTTTTCAGGGTCATCTTTCTTAAAGCTTTTGTCAATAGTTGTACTTTTTTTTTTCCTATTTTATGACACACTTGAGTTTTCCTACATCCAAAATTACTACACCCCCGAAAAAGACACATTTGTAGTTTTTCCTGAGAAAGGGAGAGCATTAGTTAGTATAGTTAATCCCTCTGTTTGCTTTCAAGTGAGTTAAATAATATACATAAAAGGTATGACTACAATATATGTAGCTAATTTAAGTTTTCTCAGAAGATCAGTATGGATGGGGAAGCAGAGCATATGAGGAAAAAAGGAACAAAGGGTGACCTGACAGTCACTATGAACACCAGCCAAAAACTGTCCCCAGGTGAAAGGTTTAAGATCTCCACAATCCAATAAAACTTTCTGGACTATTATTACTTCTCTCACATAGAGAAATATTATTCAAGCTAAAATCTGGAAACTTAGGGGATCATCAATTTTTTGTCTTAGTCTTGATAGAGATCCAGGCTGAGAGTCAGGAAGATGAGTTCAAATTCAGCCTCAGAAACTTATTAGATATATGGCCCACAGTTATTCTTTTTTTTTTTTTAATAGCTTTTTTTTTTTTTACAAGATATATGCATGGGTAATTTTACAGCATTGACAATTGCCAAGCCTTTTGTTCCAATTTTTCCCCTCCTTCTCCCCACCCCTTCCCCCAGATGGCAGGTTAACCAATACATGTTAAATATGTTAAAGTATAAATTAAATACAACATATGTATACATGTCCAAAGTTATTTTCTGTACAAAAAGAATCGGATTTTGAAATAGTGTACAATTAGCCCCACAGTTATTCTCACCCACTATTTGACTCACTCACACAACTTACATAAATGTAACTGGAAATATTATCTTCTATCCAAGGCTATAGCAATGTATTTCTTATAAGTTTAAACAAGGATAATGATAACATAAACTCACCCCTAAAAATTGAAGGACAGAGTTCTTAATGGATGTTACCATAACAAATACTTACAAACCTGAGATCTACATGGAAATCAAAATCTTTTAATATGTAGGGGCCTAATCTCTATAATTTGAAATCAAAGTCATTTGGGGACAAGATTCCTATCATTCTCACCATGCTGTCTGTGCTAATTGCCATGTTCCAAAGAATCTTTCACTGAGCCTACACAAGATGAACTTACAACCTCAGTATTTTTTTAAACCAATTATAGCAAGTAATCATTTTATCCTTTTATGATTAAACATAAAAGAAAAATAATAGTAAGGTAACTAGACAATTTCTGAACTCTAGTAGTAACTAAACTCTATTGAAAAGAATAATCGAAATAAAAATACCATGAAGATTCATTAAATATTCTAATGACACTGTGATCACACAAATGTTAGTTAACACTCCACCAGAACAAAGGTAACCCACCCAGAGCTGCAGATGGATGAGCTAATATTTATGAAATGCTCTGAGTGCTTCAAATGACCAACAACATTTATGTATTATAATACCTTAGATAATCACTTTCCCATCAAGGGAAATGAGGTAAGTCTCCCTTTAGAACCTTGTGATAGACCTTAATTAGCCAAGGGAAAATCTATTAACATCACAAGAAATATTCCTTTCCTCAGAGGGCAGAACCTAGGGCTCATCTTTAGCAATCAAAGCTCTGGTTGATCAAGGAATGAGATATAAGAATAGATCTGTAGAAAACCATTTTCCTCCTTTCTCTCCATTCCTTATAATCAATAAACATTTAGCACCTAATATATTCCAGGCATTGTTCTAGATTTCTGGGAATAAAAATACAAAATCAAGACCATTCTTGTCTTAAAGTAGTTTATTATATAGTTAACCAATGAAGAATCTGAGGTTCAGAGCTAATTGAATTAGCATCATTCCTTAGAGAAAAGGATTCTCAGAAATTTAAAGCTGAAAGGGCCTGCAGTGCTCACTTAAGTCTACTTTTATCATCACTTAATTCAGGAAAATGCAGCCAAGAGACTTAATATGTGGTAAGTAAAGAGCAAATCTAGGCTTGGAATCCAAAACTCCTAATTCTCATTATGAAATTTTAAAAAAAGATAAAAATAAAAATACTTTTTTCAAGTATAAGATTATAGATTTTAGGATTGTAGATTTAGAACAGACCATCCAACTCCCTTATTTTTCAGATGAGGAACTGGGGCCAAAATAAATTAAGGAATTTGTTTGAGGGCACACAAGTTTAAAGACAATAAGGTCTCATGGAGGGATAACCTGTCTCAAAGCCAGGAAACTACGCGTCTATCACTCCTGATTCACACTGGCTGGTTAACCCTGCAGCAAGTTACTTATCTTCTCAATGATCTGGGCAATTTTCCAAAGCCATGCCTTGACCAGAGCTTCTTCACCCAGAAGTTCCCTACTGCAGTGCAATCACGGGTCTAGTTCCTATCTCTATCCTACACTAAGTGTAAAAGTTCATGGGTTTATAGAGTTAGTTGGATAAGAAAACACTGCAATCAACAATTTATTAAGATCACAGGTGTGGAATTCAAAGGGACCAATGCCCTGATCAATTTGTCAGATGAAGAAAGATATTAAGTTCACAATGTATTAAGTGACCTAGATCAAATTTAAGTTATATGCCCTGGCTTTCCTACTACATCACAGAGGTCTCCAATCAGAGGATTATCAAAGGAAAGAAAACCATTTTCCCTAACAACTCCATTTTACAGCAATATCAGTGCTTTGATGATAAACGTTTTACAACTGGCTCTCTGGAAATCATGACATAATATATCATATCCTGTGGACATAAATAAAAGCAAAAACATTGTGCTTGCCCCATAGGAGCACCATTGGAGAAAACAACATGTAAATAATTATGTGCAAACAAAATTCACATAGAGTAGATGGAAGGTAATAACAAACAAGAAGGCCCTAGGGAGGAGTTGGAGGGAGGAGAAATGCCTCCTGCAGAACGTGGGGTCAGAGTCAAGTCAAGAAGGAGCCTAGTCCCTGTGAAAAAGATTGCAAAATATAGGCAAGAATATATATCATATGAACAGCATAGATAAAAACAAGATCAATAATATGGTGGTACATTAATAGTAATGGGAAATTTTAGAAGAGTGGAGGGCCTAAGAAAAAAATTTAAGTTCTGTTTTGTTCAAGTGGAGTTTTTGAGATGTACATGAAATATACTATTTGAGATGTCCAAAGGGAAATTGGTGACTTGGCACTGCAAGTCAGAAAAGAAAAGGTTTGTCTGGATATGCAGAACTGGGAATTATTTATATAGGAAGGACAATTTAACCCTTTAGAACTGATGACCAATTAGACAGTGAAGAGTCTCCAGTACAAACTCCCATGATGAAGGATGAAGAAACAGCAAAGGAAACTGAGACAGAGCAACTGGACAGATAGGAAAACCACAAGAGCAATGTTGTAAAGACAGAGAGAGGAGGAGAACATTACCAATGATTTGAAATGCTACAGAGAGGTCAAGGAACAAGAAAGAAAAGAAGACATAGATTTGGCAACTAAAAAATCAATGATGACTCAACTGAAATTGCCTCTCTGGGAAGTCAATGTGGCTTAGAGAAACCATAGAGCAAAGCTTCCCTGCACAACCCCTTAAGAAAAAACTCGAAAAGGCACCAATTTGAATTCTTATGGGGAAAAACAAGAAAAAGTCATAGTACAATGAGCTATTTTTCCATCCCAGGACAGGTTAGGGAGACAGACTGAGAGGTCTGGACACATAGTCTATCCAGGAGCATGTGCAAAGTATTTCTGTGTGCTGGGAAAGAAAGAGCATCAAGGCAGGATGCACCAGGTCAGAATTCCAGTGCTCTAAATGAACTCTGGGTGCAAGAACAGGTACCATCAAGTTGACCTGTCACTCACTACCTCAGGGGTTCAGAGACAGAAATTCAGAGGAAAAGAAGCAAGGAACAAACTGATCTCAGTTTGACATCCCAAAACAGAAGGGAGGCAGGAGCTCATTTACTCTAAACCTGGCTTGATCCCAAGTCAACTCATGGTGGCTGAATCCTGCAGCAGTCTACTCTGAATCTCCCATCCACAGAAAATCCAAGAAAGCCAAACTGAGTCAGGTCAGGAAGGCAGGGAACAGACATCAGTCAATTAAGCACCTACTGTGTGCCAGGACTAGTTGCTAGGTGGTACAGTGGATAGAACACTGGGCCTGGAGTTTTAGAAGATCTGTGCTCAAATCAAGCCTCTGACACTTGTTGGCTGAGTAACTTAACTCTGATATGCCTTAGTACCTCATCTGTAAAATGAGGAGAAGGAAATAGCAAAGTGCTCCAGGATCTTTGTCAAGACAGAAGTCCATGGAGTCACAGAGTTAGACACAACTAAACAACTCAACAACACATGCCAGATACTATGCATTGGGGATTGGGTTTTGTTGGGGGCTTGAAGGAAGTCAGGAAGCTAGGAAACTGAGCTAAGCAGGAAGAACATTCCAGGGGACAGGTAGAGAAAATACCTAGAACTAAAAAATAGGAGTTCTATTCATGGAACAGCAAAGAGGCCACTGTCAAGTAATATTGGGTTGAAAATTAAATGGAAATTGGGGGAAGAAAATAAGGTGTAAGAATGGAGATGACATGTGAGGGGATGGAGAGGAAGGTTCTGTTATAAAGGGCTTTGAATACCAAATAGATAGTATTTGATCCTCCAGGTGATAGCCAGTGAAGTTTACTGATGATGACTTTAGTAAGTGAATGAAGGATTGGATTGGAGGGGCAAAGATTTATGGCAGACAGACCCACCAGCAAACTGTTACAATAATCCAGGCATGAGGCCTGCACCAGAGTGACAGCAGTATCAGAGCAAAAAGGGGGCTGTATCTGAAATAGTGAAGTCAACAAGTCTTGGCAAAGACTAAATATGGAGCGTGGGGGATGAGATACAGTGAGGGTTGTGAGCCTAGGGAACTAGGTAGCTGGTGGAGCCTCAACAGTAATAGGAAAGTTTGGAAGTGAGGTATGGTTACAGGGGAAAGATCTGAATTCAATTTGAAGACACTGAGTTTAAGAGCTCTACTGGACATTCACTTCAAGCTGTTTGAAAGGCAGCTGAAAATACAAGACTTGAGATAAGCAGAGAAGATAGAGATGGACAGGCAGGCAGGTTCAGGAATCATCAAAAAAGAGGATACTTAAGTGCATGGGAACTGATGAGATCACTAGGTGGTACAAAGAGAGAGTCCAGGGTAGAGTCTTACAAAACCTAATATTGATGGGAGTAACCTGGAAGAGGATCTAAGAAAAAAAAAAATCTGAGAAGTGCTATGATAAGCAGGACAAGAATGAGGAAAGTGATATCCTGAAAACCTAAAGAGAATACCATACCATTCTGATATAATGAAAACTTGTAGGCACCCAGCCTGAGTAGTGAAAGCAGCACCTAGATAGAATCTAGGGTCAGACATCCCAAGAAATATGTAGAACTCAGAACACACACAAATTCCAAAGCCAAGAAGTAAGCTGGAAAAATCTTCAAACTAAAAAAAAAGAACACATAATATAAAAAGTTATTTTAGTGACAGGGAAGCTCAAGACACAGACATAGAAAAAAAGAATAACTTGAAAAAACCTACAAGTAAAGCCTGAAAGAAAAATTCAGTATGGATACAAATCCCACAAAGATTCTTAGAAAAAAAACAAGTATTTTTTTTTTTAAGGCTAAAATGATTTTAAAACTTGTGAGAGAAGAAAGGGAAAATGGGAAAAGAAGCAAGAGCTAGGGAAAAACAATATGAAAAGAGAATGAACAGTTTAGAAAAATAGGTACAAGCCCTTACTGGAGAGAGTAGCTCCTTGAAAATTAGAATTGACATCAATATATAAAAAAAAATGTTAAAAGATTGAAAAAAGTAGAAGAAAATGTGAAGTACCTCATAGGAAAAACAACTAATCTAAAAAACAGATCAAGGAAAGAGAATATAAGAATCACTGAAATATATGAAGGGCATGAATAATAACAACAATAAAAAGAGCCTACACATCATATTTTAAGGGACTATAAAAGAAAACTGCCTGGATATCTTAGACCAGCTAATGAAATTTTAAAAAAAGAAAAAAGAATTTCCCAGGTATACTGTACCAAAAGCCAGACAGAGCTCCCAGGTCAAAGGGAAAAATACTGGAAATAGTCCCCCCAAATTCAAATCAAAGATTTACAATCAAGATCACACAAGATTTAGTAGCCATTACCATAAAGGAATGATATTTCAGAAGGCAAAGAATCTTGGCTTAAGATAAAGAAAAACACACCCAGCAAAATTGAGTATAATCCTATCGGGAAGAAAATGAACTTATGAATTGGAAGACTTTCAAGTATTTCTGGTGAAAAGACCATGCTAAATGGAAAAAAATGATATTCAAACACAAGACTAGAGAGAGGCTAAAAAGGTAATTAAGAGTGAAAAATTATCATGGGCTAAAGATAAATTCTTCCCATTATATTGAGAGATTTTATATATATATATATATATATATATATATATATATATATATATATATATATATATATATATATATATATACACACACACATACATACATATATATATACTTGGAATTCTACAATCATCAGAAGTCATAGAGGTAGTCTACTTAAACAGAGGGTCAAGGAGGGATTCTATTATATTTTGATAATCTCAAAAAAGAATGGAAAAGTTGGGGGAAAGGTAAATGGTGGGAGATGAGATGAAAGGAAAGGAAGAATTACATAAAGTAAGTGTACAAAAGGAAGTTATCAAGGGTAAGCAAGGAAAGTGGATGACATGAGTCATTGCTGGGAAAATAAGAGGGAAATAAGAGGTCCTTAATGGGTGGAGTGGAGAGGAAGCAGGAAGAAAATTTGAAACTGAAAGCAAAATTTAAAAAGAGATTAGGAATTTTGGAGAGGGCAGTTTCAATTGAATAATAATGTCAAAAAATTAACTGCAGAAAGTTTTTAAGAAGGTAGTGAGAAGAGAGAGACAGTAAATTGATATAACTATTCTTCAAAATAACTTGAAATTATGCAAATAAAATGACTAATATATCAATTTCATACTTTTTTTGACTTAAGAGATGTTGTTGCTAAGCATATGCCCTCCTACTAAAAGGAGTAAGAAAGGAGAATGTCTCTGTTTATAACACTTTTTGTGGAAGCCAAGAACCACCCCCCCCAAAAAAAAAGATGATAACGATTGGTTAGGAAATGACAAAGCAAACAGTGGTATAGAAATATGGTAATTAAATATGACTATGTTTGAAGAAACGACAAATATATGAAATACAAAGAAACATGAAAAGATTGAAATGCTTTCTTGTAGAAAGGAATAAGTAGAAAAAGGAAATAACATACAACGACCACAAAAGTGCAAGACCAACAAAACATATTAAAAGAAAATTTTATAAAAGTTTGGTCCCCCAAAAAGACCTTCAAAAATACACTTTCCTCATTCTTTTGCAGAAGCTGGAGAAGAGTCATCACATGTAGAACGAACATTACATATGACACTGGACTTTTCTCATATGTTGACTAGTTTTCCTGGTTCTTTTTCTTTTCTTCTTTAAAAAAAATAAAAAAATAAAAAAAATTTACATTTTAAGATAGCTTTCTGCAAGGGAGGAAGGGGGCAAACATAAATGAATTGTAGGTGTTATAAAACCAGAATATATAAATAAAAATCTATCTTAAAAAATAACTAATTTCTGAACTGAGCATAATTGAACACCTGGTAAGATTTTCTTTTTCTACCAATAAGTTCTTTTAACTTATCTGTTCTTTCCTAAGTACATCTTTAAAATTAACCATACCTATCTTGGAGTTTTGGCTGATTTAATGACTTTAACAGGGTTCCCAAACTTTAATTCATCCATTCCTATAGCTGATTACTACAAGCTTCACTGATAGGATAAAGCAGAATACTCCAACAGCACCAGAAAATTTCACAATCAATCTGTCTGCACATCTACTAAAATTACACTGTATTCTTAGTGTAGAAAAATGATTATATGCTAAAAGCTCAATCCTGCCTCTTAGGATGATGCACATCTTTGTGCCACTGAAAAGCAATCAGTTAATGTTCTTGCATACATATTTCATATGCCCTGATGCATGGATTCAGAGAATACATAACACAAGGCTTAAGCTTCTGATGTCAGTTCTCCAAAGAATTTACCCAATATTCTAGAAAATCTGTTTTGTTGATGCTAAACTTGATTCAATCTTGAAATGACTAATAAATTATAGCTTAAACATACATAAACAAACAAGAGAAAAATTAATAATCCTTCATGGACAATAATTAATTCTGGAAAGAGATTCTATGGTGTTACAAAACATAAATGTGTAATTTAAGTTAGTGTAATGTAATTTTAAATTTAAATTCAATTGTCAGACATTTATAGGATTTTATAGTTTGCAAATCACTTTCCTCACCTTAGCCCTGTAAAGTAGGTAATAAAATTTTGCAGATGAGAATACTGAAGCTCAAAGAAGGTAAATAATTTGCCCACATGGTTAGAATGGATGAATAACCTCATATCCTCCAATTCTAATTTCAGTGCTCTTTCAGGGAGCATAAGATCTCTACACTTTTTCCTTTAAGAAATAATATAAAATGTATAATTGACCAAAGAGAGTATCTTTTCCTATCAGTTCCTCCCCAAACCCATAATGATCAGTCACCTGAAGTTACTAAGGGTAAGAGTAGAACCAAATGAATCATAACACAAATATTCAAAGAAACTGCTCAGACCATTGAAAGGCAGTTTATCTGTTATTGTTGTCAAGAGAAGAATACATACATAGATAACATTCATATTCTGATCTTGGAAAAAACTGAAGCTACCCAGGCTAAGTCCCTATGAAATCAAGTGAAAACAATTCAACTAATAGCTGACATAAGTTGAAATCCATAAAATGTAGGGTTCCTTCATACATCACGATGATATTAATAAGTCCCCATGAGCTTTTGAGGATTTTTCTCCCTACTAAAGAACTATCATGATTTTTTCAACTATAATTAATTATAATCTCCCTTTGAGACTAATGGCATATATTTACAAAATGGCTATCTTGGCTTAATAGAGTGGAATAGAGACATAGAACAATGCCATACTACATGATCTACAAGATCAAATCTATTAACTGGGTTAGAAGTTATTACAATTAAATTTTATCCAACCACAGATGAAAGTGCATATATTAGGTGGATATATGTATGTACATACATGCATACATATACATAAAAGGAGAAAGGCTTTCTTCATTTTTAGCACATTTTAAAATAACCATTTCCCTTTCAAAAAGAAAAATATAAGCAAATGTTATGAAAGTTCCTAATCAAAATTCTTTCCTAGAATGGAAAGTGAATTCCTTTGAGTAGGAATGGGAAGTGAATGCCTTTGAGTAGGAATGGGAAGTGAATGCCTTTGAGTAGGAATGGGAAGTGAATGCCTTTGAGTAGATATACTGACAACTGCACAAAGATAGATTTTGAAAATTAAACCTCATACACTTTTAAGAAAGGTCAGGGTGAAAAGAGAGAACAAAATAAGCAGGGGAAGAGGGAAAATTAGCAATAATAATTGTAAAAACAAAACAAAAAAAAAAACTCTGAAGCAAATTTCTCTGATGACAGCTTCACTTCTCAAAGGGAACTGAGACAAATTTATAAAAAGAACAAGCTAGTCCCCATTTGACAGATGATCAAAAGTTATGCTCTATAAGGGCTATAAAATAATGCATATTCTTTGACCTGACCATACCACTAGTAAGCATGAATCCTAATGAGATTTTTGTTTAATGGAAAGGATCTATATGCCAAAAATATTTATAGTAGTTCTTTTTGGGGGGCAAAGTTTTGGAAATTGAGGGGATGCCCATCAATTGGGGAATGGCTAAATAAATTGGGGTTAAATGAAACAGCACTTCTGTAAGAAATAATGAACAGGATGCTCTCAAAAAACCTGGAAAGTCCTCCAAGAACTCATGCAAAGTAAAATGTACTGAAAGTAATAGCAATGTTGTGGGAAGATCAGCTGTGAATGACTACTATTCTCAACAATACAATGATTTAAAACTACTCTGAAGGACTTATGATGAAAAAATACTATCTATACCTAGATAAAGAACTGATTGTTTCTGAATATAGATTGAAGCATACTTTTTATTTTACTTTATTTTTCTTAAGGATTTTTTGGTGGGGGACAGAATCTATATTTTCTTTTGTCTTTTAGAAATGTTTTGCATAACTTCACACCTGCCTTCTCAATGGGGGTGCAAGGTGGGAAGGAAGGGAGAGAATCTGGAACTCAAAAATTTTAAAAACAAATGTAAAAAATTGTTTTACATGTAATTGGGGAAATAAAAGTATTAAATAAAACAAACAAAAAAAGAAAATCAAACCTCATCTTTCAAGTATGAATGTTTTCTCCTTTTTTAAAAAACACATAGACACTTTTGTGTCAGTGCAGTCAATAATTGCAATGAACAAAATATTATCACAAAATGGATCCTTATAGGCTAAAAAAGTTAATGTTGTTACCAAAAGTGGATTTCTCATTGATGAAACTGAGAATTACATGTGAAAGTGTACAACAGGACTCCATTTCATTTTCATAGTAATAGGAAATGATTCATTAATAATTTGCTTGGATATGGCAAGTTAACAATGAAGAGACCTTTAGGTAAATAAGACAAAGCTTATCAGATTGAACATCATATTGGGCCTAATTATAAATTTCATTTAAGGTAATAGTATTTAATCATTTAATATATCAACTATATTTGTACTTTAAAGATCTATCTTACATTAGGGGCCCATTTTTTTCCTTTGTATGATTGTTCTATAGAACTAACCATATTACTCTAGATAGTATTCCTACTCTAGAATGAGTAGGAATTTCTACCTGAAAACCTATCAGAGATTATACAAAATAATGGTATGGCATAACTTTTAAATTAATTAAATTTTAAATTAAATATTTTATGTACTGGGCCTGGTTCCCTTGTATATAAAATAAATATCTGCAAACAGTGATCAATTATTTCCCAAAAAGTCAGCTTTTTAAAAGAGTTTTAAAGTGCTAAAAAAGAACAAAATAAACTACAATGTAATATATTAGTTGCAACTCTATCTAAAACTAATTATATATAATTTAATGTTATGTTGTTACAAAAATTTAAAAATATAATTTGAATCGCTCTCCCATGAAGTCAGAATCATAAGCAGGGTTTATTAAGGGCTTTAAAGAATTTAAACATAATATAGCACTATAAAAATATTTTAAATTAAGTATATTATACAGAGTGTAGTGTGTAATAGGCAGTTTTTATACTAAATAGTCATGAAGACTAAAAATGTTAATGTATTCTTCCTCTCCCAAATTACATTTTACCTAGAAACAGCTTATACAATCCTACAGGAATTCACAAAATGAAATGTCCACTGATTACTTAGAGTGAAATATTTCTGGACAATCTCTGAGTACTTAGCAGTACTCTGGTTTAAAATATATGAGTCACTTTCTCTATTTAATACTATCATAAACCCTTTTTCTCTTTAGTTTAAAATTGGCTCTCCCTGGGAAGCTTTTGTGATAGTAGTGTTCATTAAGAATATGATATAAAGGTCTTCTAACAGAAGATGGCGGCGTGGAGGCAGACAGCTGCTTGAGCTCCTCGTTTTCTCTCAGAACTTACTTCATGACAAGCCTCTGACTTAATGCTTGACCCAGAAAGAAATCCACAGATGATCACCAAGAGAAGACATCCTTGAAAGTCGCCAGAAAAGGTCTGTGTTTGTTCGGGGGAGGGTCAATCAGACTGGGCGCAGACTGAGGGCAGACAGCCAGAGCAAGACAGGCAGCTCACACAGCTCAGACTGGAGGGGGAGGGGTGTGATCTCTGCTGTTTCTGTGAAAGGGCTTTTGCCCCAGTGTGGATGCTCCGTCTTGGCAGCAAGCCAGGAGCGGTGGAGAGGGTGTAAACACCGGAGGTGAAGATTAAAACCCCAGAAAGCCAGCGTCTCTCAGAGCCCGGCCACCCCCAACCCCTACCTGGACTGACTCAGTGCGTTCTCGGAGCCTCAGAGCGCAGACTCAGTACAGTCATTGCTGTTCTGTTAGTGGCTCTCTGCTGCCCTATCCCCAGTCTGTAGAGGAAGCCCATTAATAACATCCAGCCCCATCCCCCGCAAAACAGACCAATTGTTTCTCTTGTCAGTTTGTTTTCTTTGATTCCTACTCTGACAAAATGAACAAAAAATTCAAAAGGGCTCTAACCATTGACAGCTTCTGTGTGGAGAGGGAGCAGACTTCAAATGCTGAGGAGACTAGGAACAGAATGTCCCCAGATGTATCCCCTGGGAGGGATATAAGCTGCTCCTCAATACAAAAGAACCTCATAGAGGAAATCAAAAAGGTTCTCACAAGAGAGCTGGAAGAGAAATGGGAAAAGGAAAGGGAAGCTTGGCAAGAGAGCCTGGAGAAGTTATCCCATGCATTCAAAGACAGAATGGATAAAGAAATCAAATCATTGAGAAACAAGATTAGTGAGCTGGAAAAGGTAAACAACTCCAAAGAAAACAGGATTAGTGAGCTGGAAAAGGTAAACAACTCCAAGGAAAACAGGATTAGAGAGCTGGAAAAAGAAATCAGCTCTCAAAAAAATAAAATGGATAAAATGGAAAAAAATTCCATAGAAGATAAAAACTCAATTGGACAATTACAAAGAGATATAAAAAAAGTGAGTGAAGAAAATACATCATTGAAAATTAGACTGGAACAAGTAGAAATGAATGACTCAAGGAGAAACCAAGAGGGAGTCAAGCAAAACCAGAGAAATGAAACAATTGAAAAGACTGTCAAGTACCTTACCAGAAAGACAACAGACCTGGAAAACAGATCCAGGAGAGACAATTTGAGAATAATCGGACTCCCTGAAAAATGGGAGGAAAAAAAGAGCTTGGACACCATTTTCAAGGAAATTATCAAAGAGAACTGCCCAGACGTTTTGGAAACAGAGGGTAAAATAGACATTGAGAAAATTCATCGATCACCTACTGAAAGGGACCCTAAAATCAAAACGCCAAGAAATATAGTGGCCAAGTTCAAGAACCATCAGACAAAGGAAAAGATATTGGAAGCTGCTAGAAAAAAACAATTCAGATATGGAGGATCCACAATAAGGATAACACAGGATCTAGCAGCATCCACATTAAAAGAACGCAGGGCCTGGAACATGATATTCCGAAAGGCTAAGGAACTTGGTATGCAGCCAAGAATAACTTACCCAGCAAGAATGAGCATCGTTTTCCAGGGAAGAAGATGGACATTTAACGAAATAAATGAATTCCATCTATTTTTGATGAAAAAACCAGACCTACATAAGAGGTTTGATCTTCAAATACAAAACTCAAGAGACTTCTAAAAAAGGTAAAAAGAAATCTTGAGAACTATACTTCTGCCAAAAAATATGTAAAGAACATATGTACAATTTGTCTTAGAAACTAGAGGTGGAAAGGAGATTATATCATAAAAAAGTATAAAGTGGTGGTACTACATCTCATGAAGAGGCAAAGGTAACCTATTATATCTGAGAGAAAGAAAGGAGGGAGATGAACATAGCGTGTATCAATAGACATATTCGATTTATGGTGAAACTTCTTCCACTTCATTGAAAAGTGAAAGGGAAGGAGTAAGCTAAGGGGAAGGGAATACAGTAATTTCGAGGAAAAGGGGTAAAATAAGGGGAGGATCTTTAAAGTGGGGGAGGGATCCTAAAAAGGGAGGGCTGTGAAAAGCAAGTGGTGTTCACCAGTTTAATACTGGATAGGAGGGTAAAAGGGAAGGAAAGGGGAAAAGCATAAGCAGGGGTTAATAGGATGGCAAGCAATATAGAATTAGTCCTTCTAACCATAAATGTGAATGGGGCAAACTGCCTCATAAAGAGGAAGCAGTTAGCAGACTGGATTAAAAGTCAGAATCCTACTATATGTTGTTTACAGGAAACACACCTGAAACAGGATGAGACATTCAAACTAAAAGTAAAAGGGTGGAGCAGAATCTATTATGCTTCAGGCAAAACCAAAAAAGCAGGAGTAGCCATCCTCATCTCAGATCAAGCAAAAACAAAAATTGATCTAATTAAAAGAGATAAGGAAGGGCATTATATCCTGCTAAAGGGAAGCATCAATAGTGAAGCAGTATCAATATTAAACATGTATGCACCAAGTGGTGCAGCATCTAAATTCTTAAAAGAGAAATTAAGAGAGCTGCAAGAGGAAATAGATAGCAAAACTATAATAGCGGGAGATCTCAACCTTGCTCTCTCAGAATTAGATAAATCAAACCACAAAATAAATAAGAAAGAAGTCAAAGAGGTAAATAGAATACTAGAAAAGTTTGATATGATAGATCTTTGGCGAAAGCTAAATGGAGACAGAAAGGAATATACTTTCTTCTCAGCAGTTCATGGAACCTATACAAAAATTGATCATATACTAGGGCATAAAAACCTCAAAATCAAATGCAGTAAGGCAGAAATAGTAAATGCATCCTTTTCAGACCATAATGCAATCAAAATAACATTTAATAAAAAGCCAGGGGAAAATAGACCAAAAAATAATTGGAAACTAAATAATCTTATACTAAAGAATGATTGGGTAAAACAGCAAATCATAGACATAATTAATAACTTCACCCAAGAAAATGACAATAATGAAACATCATACCAAAATGTGTGGGATACAGCCAAAGCAGTAATTAGGGGAAGTTTTATATCTCTACAGGCCTACCTGCATAAAATAGAGAAAGAGAGGGCCAACGAATTGGGTTTACAACTAAAATTGCTAGAAAAGGAACAAATTAAAAACCCCCAGACAAACACAAAACTTGAAATTCAAAAAATAAAAGGTGAGATTAATAAAATTGAAAGTAAAAAAACTATTGAATTAATTAATAAAACTAAGAGTTGGTTTTATGAAAAAACCAACAAAATAGACAAACCCTTAGTAAACCTGATTAAAAAAAGGAAAGAGAAAAAGCAAATTGATAGTCTTGAAAATGAAAAGGGTGAACTCACCACTAATGAAGAGGAAATTAGAACAATAGTTAGGAGCTACTTTGCTCAACTTTATGCCGATAAATTCGATAACTTAAATGAAATGGAAGAATACCTTCAAAAATATAGCTTGCCCAGATTAACAGAGGAAGAAGTAAGTAGTCTAAATAGTCCCATCTCAGAAAAAGAAATAGACCAAGATATTAACCAACTTCCTAAGAAAAAGTCCCCAGGACCAGATGGATTTACAGGTGAATTCTACCAAACATTTAAAGAACAACTAACTCCAATGCTATGTAAACTATTTGAAAAAGTAGGGATTGAAGGAGTCCTACCAAATTCCTTCTATGACACAGACATGGTACTGATACCTAAACCAGGTAGATCGAAAACTGAGAAAGAAAACTATAGACCAATTTCCTTAATGAATATTGATGCTAAAATCTTAAATAAGATATTAGCAAATAGACTTCAGAAAATCATCCCCAGGATAATACACTATGACCAAGTGGGATTTATACCAGGAATGCAGGGCTGGTTTAATATTAGGAAAACTATTAGTATAATTGACCATATTAATAATCAAATTAATAAAAACCATATGATCATCTCAATAGATGCAGAAAAGGCATTTGATAAAATCCAACATCCATTCCTACTAAAAACGCTTGAGAGTATAGGAATAAATGGACTATTCCTTAAAATAATAAGGAGCATATATTTAAAACCTTCAGTAAACATCATATGTAATGGTGATAAACTAGAACCTTTCCCTGTAAGATCAGGAGTGAAACAAGGTTGCCCACTATCACCATTACTATTCAATATAGTACTAGAAACTCTAGCCTTGGCAATAAGAGCCGAGAAAGAGATCCAAGGAATTAGAGTAGGAAATGAAGAAATCAAATTGTCACTTTTCGCAGATGACATGATGGTATACTTAGAGAACCCCAAAGACTCTGCTAAAAAGCTATTAGAAATAATTCAGAATTTTAGCAAAGTCGCAGGATACAAAATAAATCCACATAAATCCTCAGGATTTTTATATATTACCAACACAATCCAACAGCAAGAGATACAAAGAGAAATTCCATTCAAAATAACAGTCGATAGTATCAAATATTTGGGTATATATCTACCAAAGGAGAGTCAGGAATTATATGAGCAAAATTACAAAACACTTGCCACAAAAATAAAGTCAGATTTAAATCAATGGAAAGACATTCAATGTTCTTGGATAGGCCGAGCGAATATAATTAAGATGACAATACTCCCTAAACTAATCTATTTATTTAGTGCTATACCAATCAGACTCCCAAGAAACTATCTTAATGACCTAGAAAAAATAACAACAAAATTCATATGGAAGAATAAAAGGTCGAGAATTGCAAGGGAACTAATGAAAAAAAAGTCAGAGGAAGGTGGTCTAAGTGTACCTGATTTAAAGCTATATTATAAAGCAACAGTCACCAAAACCATTTGGTATTGGCTAAGAAATAGACTAGTTGATCAGTGGCATAGGTTAGGTTCACAGGACAAGATAGTGAATAAAAATAGCAATCTAATCTTTGACAAACCCAAAGATCCCAAATTTTGGGATAAGAATTCATTATTTGACAAAAACTGCTGGGAAAACTGGAAATTAGTATGGCAGAAACTAGGCATGGACCCACATTTAACACCACATACTAAGATTAGATCAAAATGGGTCCAAGATTTAGGCATAAAGAACGAAATCATAAATAAATTGGAGGAACATGGGATGGTTTACCTCTCAGACTTGTGGAGGAGGAAGGAGTTTGTGTCCAAGGGAGAACTAGAGACCATTATTGATCACAAAATAGAACATTTTGATTACACCAAATTAAAAAGTTTCTGCACAAACAAAACTAATGCAAACAAGATTAGAAGGGAAGTAACAAATTGGGAAAAAATTTTTACAGTTAAAGGTTCTGATAAAGGCCTCATCTCCAAAATATACAGAGAATTGACTTTAATTTATAAGAAATCAAGCCATTCTCCAATTGATAAATGGTCAAAGGATATGAACAGACAATTTTCAGATGATGAAATTAAAACTATTTCCACTCATATGAAAGAGTGTTCCAAATCACTATTGATCAGAGAAATGCAAATTAAGACAACTCTGAGGTATCATTACACACCTGTCAGATTGGCTAAGATGACAGGAACAAATAACGATGAATGTTGGAGGGGCTGTGAGAAAACTGGGACACTGATGCATTGTTGGTGGAGTTGTGAAAGAATCCAACCATTCTGGAGAGCAATCTGGAATTATGCCCAAAAAGTTATCAAAATGTGCATACCCTTTGACCCAGCCATACTACTACTGGGCTTATACCCCAAGGAACTACTAGAGAAGGGAAAGGGTCCTGTATGTGCCAAAATGTTTGTGGCAGCCCTTTTCATAGTGGCTAGAAGCTGGAAAATGAATGGATGTCCATCAATTGGAGAATGGTTGGGTAAACTATGGTATATGAATGTTATGGAATATTATTGTTCTATAAGAAATGACCAACAGGAGAAATACAGAGAGGATTGGAGAGACTTACATCAACTGATGCTGAGTGAAACGAGCAGAACCAGAAGATCTTTATACACTTCAACAATGATACTGTATGAGGATGTATGCTGATGGAAGTGGATTTCTTCAACATAGAGAAGAGCTAATCCAATTCCAATTGATTAATGATGGACAGAACCAGCTACATCCAGAAAAGGAACACTGGGAAATGAATGTAAACTGTTATTTTTACCTTCTGAATCCAATTCTTCCTGTGCAACAAAAAATTCGGTTCTACACACATATATTGTATCTAGAATATACTGTAATATATTTAACATATATAAGACTGCTTGCCATCTGGGGGAGGGGGTTGGGGGAGGAAGGGAAAAAAATCTGAACAGAAGTAAGTGCAAGGGATAATGTTGTAAAAAATTACCCATGCATATGTAATGTCAAAAAATGTTATAATTATAAAATAAAATAAAAAATTAAAAAAAAAAAATAAAAAAAAAAAAAAAAAAAAAAAAAAAAAGAATATGATATAAAAATGCAATGTCCTGTATTTTAATACAAAATTCAAGGTCACAGGACCTTATTCCCAAATGCTGAATCCTTCTAATCGCCATCATAAAATACCAATGTTTAGGAGAAAATTGAAAAACCTAATCTGCTTGGGCAATTACTCTGGATCCCCACACAACAGTGATGGCAGCTGTTCAGTGCAAAGCTGCTCCCTCCGCTTTTATTGCCAATGTTGCTAAAGCCAGCATGTTACTACTTTTCTTCTACAAAATAAGGGCAGTTTGGGGTATTTTAGCCAATGGGGTCATTCCACCAAATGGACAACTTTATAGCACTTAGCTTTATATATATTATATCACTTAATCTTCACAACAATTCTAATTTTAAAAATAAGGAAACCAAAATTCAGAGAGGCTGTCACTTGTCCAAAGACAAGCTACTATTATGGCAACAAAATCCGAACTCAAACTTAGGTCTCAGATGACCAGTTCTGAAATCAGCTGTGTAAGCATGGACAAGTCTCTTGACCTGAGACTTAGTATTCTGCTGCCTACAAACATAGCCATATATCTCCCCATCCTTTAAAAAAAAAAAAAAAAAAAGAATCATATGGTTTTCCCATCTGCCACAATTATCATCCTCTATATCCTCTCCTTACTGGCTAAACTCATTGAGAAATCTTTGAGGACTAGACCCTTCCTCTCTCCAATCTCCTTCTCATGCTAATCTTCCTATTCAAGTCATTCTCACTTACCTACCACTGCAATTTCTCTGAAGAGCTGGTTAAGACCATGTTGTTCTCTGTGTTCCATGAGTTCCCATGGCTTTCTATTACCTCTCGTATCAAATATAGACTTCTCTGTTGGTATATAAAGCTCTTCATAATCTGTCCCCTTCCTCTCTTTCCAGTCTTCTTATAACTGGCTCCCCTCCATCCACTCTACAAATCAGCAGCCCTGACCTATTTTCATTAATTGTCACTCAAGTCTACTAGGCTGCTAAAGAGATCCCCCTCAGAGATCCAAGTACCATGTTTTATTATTAACATCCAATAATCAAGTCAGTGAGAAAGGAACTCAAGACATATTTAGTCCAACCTCCTCATTATTAGATGGGGAAACAGGATTATACAAGACCACACAGTTACTAAGCGTCAGTTCTTGTTCAGCTGTGCAAAAACAACAAAGACCCAGAACTAGAGGATCTCTCTCTTAAGTCTGAAAAATACACTAGCAATTTAGGAGCAAGGGAGCTAACATATATTCCACATGGGTATATACTCAATTCTAGGATGTGGAGTTGAAAAGGTTATCCTTATAGATGAGAGAACACAGGCCAGAGAAATCAAGTCTTGTCCAAGCCTGAATCCAAGTCTTCTGACAATAAATTTAATAAGCTTCCCAGTTCATTGCCAAGACTACTTGTTACTCACAAAAATATCTGGGTGTTTTTAGTCACTTAGAAGGCATCTATTAAAAACTTCATCTCAATGAAATATTTAAGTCAATTCTTTAATGTAAACAACAATTTGCAAATGTATTTATGGGTCCAGTCATATGATCATTATCCATCAATGACTATAAGAGATACAGACATTCTTAGGTGTATGTATGTGTGTATATATATATATATATATATATATATATATATATATACATACACACACATACACACACACTCACATATATATACACACACATATATACATATACATATATATATATTCTAGACCCCAAATCAAAGGAAACAGAAATCATCAAAATATCAACAACCAAATCAAAAAAATTGATTTCAACAAAATTTGACCCTAGTTGTGAACTAAGAGGAATTTAATATGCATTTTCGCTATGAAGAACACTATATTATATTGGGAAATATAAAAGATCCTGCAAATAAAATAATAACTTTTGCTCCTTACACTGTGAAACTTACAAAGGAGTGGAGATACACGACTATATGATGGCAAAGAGAACTTAGCACTGATTTCTGCCTAGTCAGAGAACCCAAAGAGAGCAATGACTATGTGACTGAGCCTCTCAGCATTGATGTGTTTTTTAAGTGTGCCTTACTTAACATGGCTGGAGAGGAAAAGGAAGCTAGGTTAAGCAGTCAGTGGGTAAGGAAAACATAAGTGTCAGTAAATATAAAGAACTACATCCTGAAGTTTCAATTTACTAAGCAAGTTAACAGTGAAATGCAAGGTACACATTCCCAAAAGCCATCTAGTGCCTACATTGGATTCTTGTCTTCTAATAAATTTTTCTTCTGGAATTTCACAGCTAGATACCAAATTAACTTTTATAAGTTAGATATACATGTAGAAAAAGGTTTACTAGTATAAGTCAATATGAAGGGTCATGTTTTCAAGGAGCCACCATAACATTGTTTGAAAGTAAATTGTCTTTCAAGGTTTGAAAATTTGTCATCCTTTGAAAGATCTGTGTTCAAATTCCCAAACTACTTATGATTTATTGCTGTGTAAACTTGGGGGAAAAAAGTCATTTCCCAAATCCGGACTACCTTCTTTATAAAATTAAAGAGTTTGTACTAAATAAGGCATCCTTAATCTTTTTTGTGTGTCTTGGTCCTCCTCTTTGGCAGTGTGGTGAAGTCTATAAACGCCCCCCCCCCATGTTTTTTTTTTTTTTGTTGTTGTTGTTTTGTTTGTTTGTTTTTTTATTCATAATTGAAGGAAATGCTAAATTTAGGTTAGAAGTTTTTTTTTTTTTAAATGTTCTTTTTTCCCCCAAAAAATAAGATAAAATCTTTTTTCCCAGGCATGTTCACAGAACCCCCTGAAATCTATCCACCCCAATTAAGAACTTTCTTCATTAAAAGATCTCTAAGGTTCTTTCCTGATCTAATGTCTATGAATTTTGCTTATCCTTGCTAGAAGTTTAAATTGGCCATTGAGATTAGCCATTTTTTCCCCCTAAAGGGATTTGATTAACCATTCTAAGAACCATCAGTCAATGTTCTTAGTCATAATAGTCAAGTCATGGTAAAATCCATGATCAATCAATTAAGAATTCACTAAGTGGTTTTTTTGTTTTTGTTTTTGTTTTTTAATGTGCCAGGCACTATGCACTAAGTTCTAGGATTACAGAGAAAAATAAAAACATTCTGCCTTTAAAAAGTTCCCATTATAATAGAGGAGACAATATGTAAATAACTACAAGCTGTACGAGTGTATAAAGAAGGCACTCTTGAAAAAAGGGAAGAATTAGCAGCTGTGGAGATTGGAAAAGGCTTATTGGAACAAGTGAGACTTGAGGTTAATCTTTAAGGGGAAACTAAGTTAGAAAAACTAAAGTACAGATGTGAGGGAAAAGAGCATTACAGGGATGAGAGACAGCCTAAGGAAAGGCATGGATACCGTTGATAGAGGGAATATCCAGGGCAGCAGATCAATGCTGGAGGACTGCTAAAAACATGAAGGAGGAAAAGAAGCCTAAAAAGGAAGGAAGGGACTGGGTTATGAAGAGTTTCTATTTGATCTTGAAGGCAACAAGGAGTCACTGGAATTCACTTAGTAGAGAGGGTGACATGATCAGATCTGATTTTTTTTAAAAAAATGTCACTCTGGTGGCTGAGCCGAGGATTGGATTGAAGCTGTGAGAGATTTCAGTCAAGGTGACAGTTAAAAGACTTTTGCAATAGGCTAAGTGAGAAATGTTGAGGACATGAAAAAGGGTGGTGGTGGCTGTAAGAATGCAAAGAAAAAGTGAGGGATAATATTATAATAAACAGATGTAGATGAAAGACATAGATATAAATAAAGATAATAGGAATATAAAAAGATATGTAGATAGTAACTACAAGATTACAGAAAAGACTGAATACTTACTAGCAGAGAGTTAAAGGTAACATTTAAGAGATTGACAACCTGGATGACTGTCATCCAGAAAGCAAGGAAGTTGGAAAGAGGAGACAGTTTTAGAGAAGAGGAGGAGATGTGGGTTTTTTGTAGCACTTTAGTAATTTAGTTGAAAGCCTATTAATAAGACTATGCTTTGTATGAACTGGAACTTGTCAGTAAGTCAGAAAATTTACAATTTATAAAAAAGTTATATTTCCCTCTTAGGAAATTGTATTCTTAACATGTATGTATACCTGAACAAGTTTTAAAAATTCATGTTTGGATGCTGGTTTATTATGATTGTCAGTCTATTAATTTAAAGGTAGTTCAGGAAAGCAAAATACAATAAAAAATAAATAAAGGCAAAAAATCTTCTAAAGGAACAGCTCTACAATTTTCTATTCTAGTCAAGTAAAGAGGATCCCTGACAAGAGTTTTTAAAAACTAGTTCAATCTGATAATTATTTAAATTATAAAGAAACTAAGTGCTAAGCTATATTTATGTAAATATAAACTTTTTTTCATAATTTTAAGATGGTAGAATTCTTACTAGGAAGGGATCCAAATTATCTCACATTACATTTTCTAAATGTCCCATACTAAGTCTTACCATATGTTCAGCATATAAAATAATAATAATAATAATATAGGTATGTATTTAATTATTTAATGAAAATTGCTATTAATGTTTTAAAGTCATATTAAAAATAATCAGAGCTTTTTCTGGCTAGGAATCCCTATTAACAATAGGACCGATTCACATCCTGTATAATTACCCAGGGGAGAGTCTATGGGGAAAGTTTCCATATATGGTGATTTTCCCCATAGAATCCCCACAGTTACACAGGATATGAATCTAGTCATTGTGACAGTGCAAACAACAGATCACTAAAACCCATTTATAATCTTGCCAGACAGAATGTAGACTAACATTTATTAGACCAATCATAAGAGAGAAAATTAGAAAAGGGAAATATTGGTGGAAAATGTAGAAATAAATGGAATCTTTTAGTCCATATTTTTCTATTACTAAAATGTTTCTATAAATATAAATGGGAATTAATTTTTCACATTAAGTATATTTTTAAATGTATTAAAAGTTACAATGAGAACAATCAATACCCAAGAAATCCAAACAGATATTTAAAACCAGAACCTCATGTTGTCAGGAGGAGAGAAAAGATGATACAGCAACATGAGTCAAAAATGGAACATGAGCTTTAGGTTTCCAAGTGAGTTGAACATGTGAGCTTGTCACAATCTAAATCCCTGTGAGCCACACTGCTTTTCAATATTCAGGAAGTTAACAGCATCTGTTACTCTGTTGCACTCAAGGTGAATAAATATGATAAAGTTTCCTCTTAAATTCATGGCTACTTAAGGGAACTTAGATGTAATTTTATGGGCTGTCATCTAAAAAAGTATACTTCTAAAAATCTACTTCTACTAGAAAGACTCAGCTACTGAATCTTTCTCAGAAAGACTTTCTCTAGAAAATGGCTAGAGTTCTTAAAACAGTAAGCTTCCTGTGACAAATAATCATCAAAGGGAAAAAGAGAAAATTGAAATGCCTAATTTTTTGATAGTACTAAGTATCAGAATTTGCTGAAATTATTTCAACCTATACATAGATGCTTAACTGTGCCTGATGGGAATAGGGGTAATTGAATAAAATAATTCTCCTTTTCTACCAATTTTGAAGCTATGATTTTAAAAACAAGATGCTAGACCTAAAAATAATATATAAATTGAAAATGATGACTGAATTTCACATCCAAGGGAAATCTTTAAATGATCAAATTTAAGTGTGGGCCTGTTTTTTACTACTGTATATGCACACCTGATTGTCTTCCACAAAAATGGCTCATCATTTTGGAATACTTTTTACATAAAAAGTAAACTACAACATATATTAAGAACACGAATTTCTAGTTCAAAGTGTTATATCGTGTTTTTCTTCCTTTTTTTCTGTCATAAATTAAAACAAAAATGGCATCTAAAATTGGCCAGGACCAATTGCCCAGATAGTCCTTTCACTCACACCATTCCCTACAGTATGAAAACTGGGGAGGAGCAACAGTAACAGAGAACTCCCTGAAAAAGGAGGTAAGTTGAGGTGCCTTTGTCAGCTGCTTTTTTTTAAACTTTTAAAAATTTATTTCCTTTCTTTGATACTTTTAATTAAATAAAAATATACCTTCTTTCCTCTCTCCTCCCACCCCAAAATCTACTTCCTTTTACATATATCTTTTGGGCTGGCCCATTTGTTATTTTTTTTCCCTCTTCAATATCCTAAATGAATATTTTAATATGATTTCACTAAAAAAAAAAAAAAAAAAAAAAAAAAAAAAAACCACTGAGGGTGTTAGGTACTCTGCTTGGCCTATCCCTACAGAAATGGCCCCCAAATCACACTACTCTGGACAAATCTGCTCACTATTTAGTGCCTAAGTCAGTCTAGTTAGCAAGTCGTGCTCAGGGAGGCCCATTAACACTTTCTGGCCATTAGGGCACAATTACAGATACAATGACACTTTAAGTGGTACCCTAATATCCTGGAGAGTTAATCACTAGAGAGTGATTTCAGTACCCAGGAGGATAAAGTCTAATAAATATTAATTGAATAGAATTTAATCTTGTTTGAACTATTTGCTTTTTAGAGAATCTCTGCCTTTATCAAGTTGCTATGTTTTATCAGGGTGTAACCAAATGTCTGTTGTAGTAAATACAGGATAAGGTCAATTTTCCTTGCCAACCTCTCTGGGATATATAATAACTTTTTTTTTTTTTTTAACCAACATAACTTTTTTAAAAAGATCTTTGGGCTCTTCGTATTATCAACTTGGAATATTAAGTTTAAAAATACTTTCAAATGAAACTTTAATCCCAAAATAAACATTTTGAAAACTAAAAAATATTTTATGCCAGTGTACTTCCAGAAGAACTCAAAGTATTCTTCCTGAAGAAATTCTAAGAGGATGTTGGTCCTATAGCCCCCATTTTATAGATGAGAAAACAGATATTTGCATTAACACTAAGAAAATATCAAACACTATAAATTAGTTTCAGGAAACGTTACTGAAATTATTTTCTTCCTCAAAGGGTTAAACATCCACAATGAAGCAGAATTATTCCAACTAAAATTATCTATGATGGCCAAATTCAATTCACTTCAACAAACATTTATTAAAGATGCCTGCTATTCTGAAAGCATTATCCAAACTGCTATGGATAGTATACACAACCATGTGAATGGCAAAGAACTCATGAGCTGGAAGAATTTCGATCCATCAACTCTTGCGAGAGTATGACTGGTTTTCCTATACTTATACATATATATATGAATCTCTCCCCTCAGTTTAATGTTCTAGTCACCATTTCTTTTTTTAAAAGAAAATCAAAAACAAACTGAAAAGCAAGTGTAGACATTATTAATATTCTTAACATTAACAAGCATAGACATCTTTCTCTTAGGAGAGTTGTAAGAAATGCTTCTATCAGTTGTCTTTTAATCACTTTCAGGTATTTTTTATAAGCAGCTTAAGGAATCAAGCAGTAGACTTAGTAGGATAGAATATTGTGTAATGTGACACTCTAGAAGGCTTTAAATTGCTGAACTTAGAGGTCTAAAACATAAAAACAGTCTAATTCAGCATGGAGACAATGGAAGATTTTAAAAACATGATTTATTTTAGAAAGAAACAAAGGGAAAAAAAAGGTTGTCCCTAAAGGAAAAAAAGAGACTTCTTAAGACAACTAACATTTGTTAAAAAAAAAATATAATAGATCTTGGCAAAATTTCAAGGTTAAAAATGATAACCTACATTAAGGTAGGTAAGAAGCAATTCCATCTTTCATTGCACAAAATACAAAGCCAACACTTTGTGCCAGATGAGGGAACTGTAATAATTCTATTATAGATAACAAATTTGATTCCTTCTAACTTTTGAGAATTCCAAATAACAAATTAACTTTAGATAGCTTCAATCCCTAATATAAAAACCTCCCTAGATGTACACATATACAACAAAAAAAAAAAATTAATAAGTGCCAATAGGCAAGACAAAAGACTTGACCTTCCTTTGAATGTAAGCTTTAAGGCACCTACCCTTCTCTGAGCTAACACTGTTCATGGACACTTTTGACTATGAATTATGGACTATGGACATAACTATGGACATAATTCTAACCCTACCATTCAAAAAGATTTAATTAAAAAAAAAACTATTATAGAGTAAGAAGTATTTTCTAGCACCTTTCCTTTCCAAATTCCCTTCCCCCATTATGATTCAATGATCTGGTGGTAGCCATGGAGACCAAAAGCAACCAGCAATCTTCAGACAAACCAGATAGCACATGGATAAAATTCTGTTCAAAAGATTAAGAAGCTGTTCCTTTGTGACATACTTAAACAATATCAAAAGCATTCAGTTAAGATTCCAAAGCCTATCAGACAACTTCATTTGTATATAACTCAAATTTCTCAAGTATGTGTGTGTCTATTTATGCCTATATTTGTACACCTGAACAAACAGAATTCCTTGACTAAGGAGGAAGATCCTAGTCACTGACTACTAAGTTCTTAGTAAAAGCATGATTCTAAATGGAATCCATTATAAATGGCAAAAAGTAAATTAAAGTATTAGGGAAAAGAGATTATTCCTCAAAAATTAAAAATGTGAAGGATTATGAATGAAATTTCATTTTTATTCTTTCCTGACCTTGATGGGTCATTGTGCCAGTGTCAAGGAAAGCAAAGCTGCCACCATGAAACAACAGGATTAATTAACCCCACAAGAAAATCCTGCCAGAAAACAATTTTTAAAAATAAAAACTGAGAATTATCACATTGTCAGGTAATTGTTCTAAGCAAATATGACTATACAAAAATATTAATTTTGACCATCTAAGGAAAATGCCACAATTCAAGTTTATGAGAAAAAAAATATGCCCAACTCTCTCTTCTTCTCCAAAACAAGGTACTATTTGCTAAATTTTAAAATGTCCTATTGCTTACAAGTTTCTACCATGTAGAAATCTTTACCCTCTTGGATATGAGGCAGTCATTCATATGCTCTGCAGGGTAATGCAGCACATTTAAATTATACTATTTTGAATTTATTATTAAATAAACCTTATGTGCAATAACTTATATGACATCATTTTTAGCATCAGGTTAAGCTTTCTAAGATGATACTGCCCACTGTACAAGGTTTTCAGGTTTCACTGCATAAGTTTAGTCATACAGAAAATGCTGGATCACTGCTTTAGTCATTGCATGTAAATTTAACATATAAAATGGCTCAATTTTCTGAAATAAAATGGATTTGCTTTTTCATTTATAAAATTAAATCTACTCTTTTGTTTTAAAAAATGAAGGGGAGAGAATACAATAGCACCCCTTCTCCCTTAAGAAACATTTTTCAAGCCTCTCCTTTCTATTCTCATCAGAACCCTCTTCTGGAATCCTTCAAGGATTGACATCAAATCTGAACACCACAACCATGACTGAACATATAACAAAAAAGATCACTGACAGACTTATCCTATCAATTAACACATTCCAATGAAACTGCCTAAATCGGAGAGCTCCTCTCTTCCTCCTTCCCCTAGGCCTGGTTTTGACCATACTGAATGACATCTCTAGCTTCAAAGATGCACCACCCAGTTAAAGGGGAGTCATTTCTCTGAGATCAATTCCTTTGTAAACAGACCAAAAAACACAGCTTTTGCTAATGACCTAAGGCAAAGAGAGCACAAACTCCAGATGAATGAAACCATGACACTAAACAACCTTCTAAATAGGAAAGAAGTGGGATACGTTTACTTACATGAAGATTCAGTGCCAAACATGGCTGGCCCCAGATGCTGCTCTTTAAAAAAAAAAAAAAAAAAGGAAGTAGAAAGATTTTTTAAAAAGAGGAAAGAATGAGTGTGAGAGAGAAGAGATGAAACGACTACACAGCAGGGGTCATGAAGCCAAACAATGCAGTCCAGGCTGAATCCAGCTGCCAGATTCTCCTCTCACACGCTTCAGTTTTCTCCCATGTAAGTGAAAAGCAAAGGTTTCCTTTAGAACCAAAAAAAAAAAAAAAAATCAGGAGCTGCTCTTTTAAATCCAATAGACAGGGGAAGGCCGACGTGTCTCTTATGTGATGCAGTGAGGCAGGAATAGGTAGCAGCAACAGCAGCAGCTAGCAGATACTGCAATCCCCAACCCCGGCTCTCTCAGTAAGACAATAGCAGAGCTTATGCATACACTGGATGACGTCAGGACACTGCAAAGACGGACTGCTGCTGTTAACCAGTGGCTCAGAAGGGGCTTCAGCAGAGCAGAGCAATTCAAATGGGAATTCCTTTGTCACAAAATGCACAAGACAAAGAGCCAGGCGTATATTTCCCTCTCCTGTTAAAAACTTCATCCTCTGACATCACTAAGACTGAAACAGCACTAAGATAAAATTAAGAATGCATGCTTTGAAGCCACTTGGCCATGAAATTTATCATGCAAAATTGGTTTTATGTATCAAGTAGAACTTTCAAGTGATAGTTAGAAAGGAATAAAAATATATGAAAAAGAAACACATATAAACCATATAATAGTCATGTATTTCAGAAAAGTTAATCACTCCTTTACTCAAATTTAGTATGGTTGACTATCAACTCAAGAATTGCAGACACAAATATCTAGAGGTATGACTAAAATATTCTGGTCATTTGGCATTACAGCAGCAACTAAAAACCTAATGCAAAGCAAAAGTGAATCTCAAAATGGAATATGATCACAAGAAGAAATTATGCAACTATTATTCAAATATGGAAAGCTATATATTAGCAAAAACAGAGATAGATATATGTCTTTTTTCTTATACTCTGTCTTCCTCATCTGCCTAACTGTGTAACTATCCATTTCACCTGCCTGTCAGAATTATTATTTGCAAGGTTAACTCACTCACTTAAAGGATTGCATATATGCCTACATAAGTAATATGCATTTCAGTTAAAAAAAATGTACAAAATACACATTTCACACAAAATACACCAAACACATATGCATTTTCTATGTGTACACATACATAAATAATTGAAGTCATTAACTACTTTGAATCACTTGGCAAACAAAAAGCTTGCTAGGTTGCCATATTCTTAGGAACCATGCAAAAGAACCACATGGAAGAAGTTCTTTTGCATGGTTCCTATAAGAGGCATAAGAATGAGTTTTCCAGTACTAGAATAGTTATCCAGAAGGATCAAAGGAGAGAGTATTTTTAATAGTTCTTAATGAATCAGACTACACAGCTGCCATCACAGCAAAAAGAAAATTACTGAAAAAGAAAAGGGAAAGACCTGGTTAATAAAAGAAGCCCCCCCCCCAAAAAAAAATAGAATTCATGTTCTTGAATGCTGCTTCCTTTGATACTTGGCTTCCTGATTTTCTAAAAGAAATAAACATATCTCCTTCCAAAGGAAGAAAAATCTCAGTAAGCCTGCTATATAAAAACAATTTTATGATTATTTTCTAATAAAATCCCTCAATAAATATGTTTATCTTAACTATAATTACTCTATTCAGAGTTTTCAGAAAATGGATTTTTAATCTAAACATAAAAAATATTTTAAGCTTCAGGAGTTTTTGTCTATTTCAATATAAACCTAAAAAAATACTTTTTATGATCAGGATCAATTATATAGCACACAATCATATGGTAGCTCTTAAACCATACCTTAGAGTTTGTCAGAAACCTTGCTTAATATTAAAGATTCTATCAACTTGAACTCTGCATTGGATCTCCTCCAACAAAATGGCAAGATTGGGGCAGCTAGGTACCACAGTGGATAAAGCACCAGCCCTGAAGTCAGGAGAATCTGAGTTCAAATCAGATCTCAGACACTTAACACTTCCTATCTGTGTGACCCTGGGCAAGTCACTTAACCCGAATTACTGCAGTTAAAAAAAAAAAAAAAAAAAAAAAAGCAAGGTCACATCTCCGTTTTATTTCCCACTTAATATCTATGATTAGAAGATTAATGAAGAAGAATATTCTATTGCTGTATTTTTAAAATAAATTTTGGCTTCAATATATGAATAGGAAACATATTAGAAGAGAACATTTAATCTATCAAATAAAATTGGCTTGGAGATTTTTTTATAATTAACAAACAATAAATAGGATGGAATCATATATTCTTTTTATTTTTCAACTGCAAAATGAAAAAGAAATGGACCGTTGTAGAATGTCAAGTACAAAAACTTTGTTTCCTACTAATACTCTTATGGAAAATTCTTTCAACTGATATGGAAGTGAGGGGAAATGGGGAGAGGAAGAAAGAAGAGACAAGAAAGAAATGGGGATAATATTAAAACATCTTTAATATAAAGATGTTTTAACTATTTTACAGTTAAAATGAATATCATCACTGTATATGAAACATCCCATTATTTATGAGTAGTGCTAGCACAGTTTAAACCACATATTTAGAGGAGAAAATCAAAAATCAATTTTTTTTTCGAATGACAGTGATAAAAGCAAGAAAAACAAAAGTGCAACAGATAATGAATGGCAAAGGCATCAGCACTAGGAAAATCCAAAATACAGAGGAAAAAAATGTAAAAAATACAAAAGGTACAGAAGGGAAGCCCAGAAAATAAAAATCTATCCTTCTAAGAGATTATGCCAACAAATATGGTAAATCAATACTGATTTTGAGATAGAGCAGAAGTGAAATGGAACAAAGTGACTTAGGTCAGGCAAAGTATGCCATGTTTCATAAATGTCTGGTGATGTATTAATACAATAACTCAAAATCAAAGGTTTGATTTTAAGATTTCATAGGAGTTATACTTGGTTATGTCGTGTATGTAGCTACCATCATGTAATGAAGATGATCATCATCATCAACAATTTATTCAAACATCAACTATGTATAAAGCACTATAATAGGTCCAAGGGATACAAATACATAAATTCCCTGTCCTCAAGAGGCTTACTTTTTTATGTTTTAATTTTTTTTATTTTTCCCAGTTACTGGTAAAACAATTTTTTCTCATTTTGTTTTTAAAATTCTGAGTTCCAGATTCTCTCTCTTCCTCCTCACATACATCCACTGAGAAGGCCCATATGAAGTTGTGCAAAACATTTCCACAAAAGTCATGTTGCAAAAGAAAACTTAGATCTCCTGCTTAACTCCCCAAAAACTCTTAAGAAAAACAAAAGAAAATAGGAAAAAAAGTATGCTTCTCTGTATTTAAACACAATCAGTTCTTCCTCTGGGTATGGAGAGCATTTTTCATCATAAGTCCTTCAGAGTAGTCGTGGATCATTGTATTGCTGAGCATAGCAAAGTCATTCACATCTGACCATCCCACAACTTTGCTATTACCTCCCCCCACACACACACACACCATTTCACTTTGCTTGAGCACATGAAGGACTTTCCAGGTTTTTCTGACAGCATCCTACTCATATAGTAAGACTTTACACAATAGTTTAAATATCTCGTAAGATAACATTACTACTAAAAACTCACTTCACAAATGAGAAAACTAAGGATCAAAAAGGTTAAATGACCTGTGGAAGGAGGGTTTTGAAACCAAGTGTCTAGACTCTCAGTCTAGTCAGTGCTTTCCCCTTATATCAGTGACTGACCTCTAAAATTAAGAGGAAAAAAAAAAAAAAGAGTGAATAGGAAAAAAGTCCTTCAGTGAAACACAGTTTTAGGTGAAAGGCTATATGCTAGATAAAATAAGTACTTTGTAATTCTGTTTTATAAAATTTCTTTTTTCAGTTTATACACCAAAATGATGATATTTTCAATCTAGCTCTTGACTTAACTTTATAAAATGAGAGAATGCAGAAGAGAAGATACCACAATCTAATTTTTCCAAATCAATTATAAGAACTGCATATTTTAGATGATGTGCTTTTTTTTCTCATTCATTAAACAAGACATATAATGCAGAGGGAATAAACTCCTAAAATAAATAGCACTAATAGATACAATTTTGTCTTTGGAGACCTGATATATTTCTAAGTATTTTATTTAGATCCATATAGTAATGGGCACCTAAATCTCTTTTTAAAAAGCATGAATTCAAAGAATGAAATTTTTTCTTAAAAATTAGCCTATGGAAAAATGTAGATAAATGTGTTTCTTATTCCTTCCAATCCAAATCATATAATGCCTTTCAGAAACCAAATTATTTTTTCTCTCTCATCATTTGTATTTCTATTCCTTTCTATCAATCAAGATGATATTTTGTTGTAAATAGAAAAATGAACAATGAAATCACAAAATAAAAAGATGTAAATAATAACCAAAACCGTTCAGATGTATGACAGCCATTATATAGACTTGCCATACTACTTCTGATGTAGTAAAATTAAAGCAATGCATTTACCAACGAAGCTATAAGCTGCATGGGGGAAATTTCAGGAAAAATAAATCCAATAGTTAATCTTGACTGTAATTCTTTAAAAACCAAATTTCTCTTGGAGGGTTGGAAATACATCACCAGTGCAGCAGAAAGAAAATTAGATGGGAGCCAGAGGAAGTGGGTTTGAACACTAGCTGCTGCTTACTATGTGACCTCCATCAAGTCTAGTGACCTCTTTGGACTCCATTTTTCTCATCTGTGAAAGGAAAGACTTGACCAATAGATCTCTCAGGTCTCTTCCAGCTTCCCAATATATCAACTTTCTCAATTCCTTTAATCTGCACTCTTCATTTTACCTCAAGGATCGCCAAAAATTATTCTGCCTCCATCATTTATGACTTTCTCTTGCTTCACTGGCCTGTATAGCGCTTTCCAACCCCTAAGTCTGATCATATAACTATACTGGATAACATTTTGAAAAATGGTTTATCTAATATATCAATCAATCCTTCACTTTTTTTCTTCCTTGATAAATTCTATCATATTATCCTTTCCTTGTACTCACTACACTATCCCCATCTCTCTATTTCTTAAAACACAACTCTTGCTTTAGGCTTCATTGAAAAACAAACAAACAAAAAACCTCAGAGGATTTTGGGAAGACAGCAGAGTAGATTGGTAAATTTCAAGCTCTCCAGATTTCTCCCATAAATACAAGTTTGCCCCTCAGGGCAAACACAGTGAAAAATCAAGATTTGGGGCAAACCAGGTGTCACCCAGGTACAACATAAAACAATCTGAAGAAAACCCCAGAGTTGGGGGTTAACCCGTCTGAAGTGCAAATACCTCTGGGCAAACTCCACTGAAGCACCAACTGGGAACCCTGGGGTTAGTTGGGTGTGGCTAGAGCCTCCTCAGGAACTACAGAAACTCTCACCTCCTGGACTGCTGGAATCAGGATCAGAGTCCGGCAACACTAAGGGAACTTCAGCTGAGTGGGAGCACCAGGTCCAGCCTTGCTGCAGAGACGTGGCTCTGGGTGAGCAGAACCTGCACCCAGTGGGTGCAGAGGCAGGGGAGCAGGGATGCTGCTGGCCTCAGGCACTTACTAGAGGAAGATTTGGGGCTCCTGGTCAGAGGAGAGAGCTGAAGTAAAGCCAAAGCCACCATCCTCCCACCCCAGGATTAGAGGTGCTCACACTAATACCTCTTATAATAAAAAATGAATGGGCAAAGAAGAAAGAACCTACCATAGAAACGTACTATGGGAACAGGGAAGACCAGAGTTCATCTTCAGAGGGTGACATTTAAGTAAAAATAGTTTCTATCCCAAACAGTAATGTGAAATGACACCTTGTCCAGAGACAATTTATAAAGCTCAAAAAATAATTCAGAAATCGAATCAGAGAAATTGAGGGAAAAAAATTTAAAGCCATCTAAGAAAAACATTAAGATTATAAAAAAAAAAAATTAACCAACTAGAGAATGAGATATTCTCAAAGAAGAAAATAACTCTGAATTAGAATAGGGCAAGGGAAAGCCAGTGAAATTATGAGATTCCAAGGAATTTCAAAAAAAAGATTACAAAGGATGAAAAAATAGAACAGAATGTGAAACATAAGGAAAAAAAACAGAACTGAAGAACAAATCAAGAAGAGAAAATATAAGAACAATTGGACTGATTAAAATTGAGACCAAAAAAGAATCTTGACACAATAATATGAGAAATAATCCAAGAAAATTGTGCTAGAGTATTAGAACATGATTAGAAAGTTGAAATAGACAAATCCACTTATCACCACCTCAAAGAAATCATTTATGGAAAACACGTAGAAATATTGCTGTCAAAATCTGAAACCCCCAGATCAAACAGTAAATTTTGCAAGAAATGAGAAAAAAACAATTCAAATCCATTGAAACTACAACTAGAATTGTACAAGACTTATCATCAGCCACAATAAAAGCCCATAGGTCCTGGCATCATATCTACTGACAATCAAAAGAAGGCTTGTGGCTAAAAAAGAAATACAGTGGAAGAATAAACATAGAGACTAAAGGGGGAGGACTCGTAGTTTGAAAACCTACTTACATCAGGATTGGATTAAACAGGCAACACTACACATATAGTATGAAGGATTTAGAACCCTCCAAAAGTATAAAGAAATAAGTGGAGAGGAAGGATTGGTGAACAGGAAAGCAAAGAGTGAGGGAAGAAGATAAGGAAGGAATCCATGGGTAGGGGGTAAACATAGCAAAATAAGAAACAGAATTAAAGCAAGAGTTAGCAGGGATAGGAAAGATATGTGTGTATGTAAATAGGGGAGGTATGTATGTATATATGTGTATATATGTATATGTATATATCTATATAAATATAGCCTTTCTTAATGATAGCCTGCTTGAGGGTGAAGGGTATGAAAGAGGGGAAGAAAGATTAAAGCAAAAAAAGATGCACAGCAGAGGACAAAAGAACAATTTACAAGAAAGCAAAGAAAAGACGGGCACTCATGTAGTTTGAAAACCTACTTACATCAGGATTGGATTAAACAGGCAACACTACACATATAGTATGAAGGATTTAGAACCCTCCAAAAGTATAAAGAAATAAGTGGAGAGGAAGGATTGGTGAACAGGAAAGCAAAGAGTGAGGGAAGAAGATAAGGAAGGAATCCATGGGTAGGGGGTAAACATAGCAAAATAAGAAACAGAATTAAAGCAAGAGTTAGCAGGGATAGGAAAGATATGTGTGTATGTAAATAGGGGAGGTATGTATGTATATATGTGTATATATGTATATGTATATATCTATATAAATATAGCCTTTCTTAATGATAGCCTGCTTGAGGGTGAAGGGTATGAAAGAGGGGAAGAAAGATTAAAGCAAAAAAAGATGCACAGCAGAGGACAAAAGAACAATTTACAAGAAAGCAAAGAAAAGACGGGCACTCATGAATATAATTTCTTCTACTTTCTTGATCTGGTCATTTGTTGTTATATATTTTTACATATATATATATATATATATATATATATATATATATATATATATACATGTGTGTGTGTTTTGCTGTGCATATGACAAAGTTCTCTTTTGTATTCTTTTTCTGTTTTTCTTATTCTATTTTTTTTTCTAACTTTAAAAAAAAAAAAGAAAATTAAACCTCCTTCTCTTACCCAATTCCACACATTTAAAACTATCTCATTATTATTCTACATCTTCTTCTTTGTTCCACTTGGAGGACCTCATGGTCACTCTCTGTAATATTCTTCTCTAAAATGTAATATTCTCCTGTTGGGGTTTCCTTGAGGTCCCTGGAGACAGCCTTCCTTTCAGTTCACTAATCACCACAAGTGCAGTTAGGGATTAAAGTCCAAATCCTTTATTGTCTCTTTCCAAGTCTTGTCTCCTTTCCTAGGGCCCTGCTAGCTTTCTTGGAGGCCTACTTCTCTCCTTGGTTCCAAGAGCTTAAGCTCCTGCCGCCAATCCTTTATCTTCTCTGCTTCTGTGAGCTTCTTGAGATCCTCCGAATGTGTCTTGGTTTCTGTGGGGGAGGCAGGAGGACCGCCACCACTTCTCTGGTCTTCCCTTGTTCTCCTTCTGGCAAAGTTTGAACAAGCTTATATCCTCTCCTATCATAGGTGTGAATCTTGTGGAACTATAGTAAATACTAAGTACATGTACTGAACTAGAGAACTGTTAAGCACCTTGCTAAACAACCACTGTCTCTATCAATTCCACTGACTTAGCATCTTGTTTCAAGTTCTGGCCCATAACAACTCTCTTCCCTTCTAACACAAATTCCAACTCCTCTACTTGCACTGAAGCCTTCCTATCTCCTCCAGTGACTTGTTGCTTCTTAATTTTGAACTTCTTCCTTATTCACTGACTCCTTCAAAAATGCCCAGATCTACTCCATCTTCAAAAAAAAAAAAAAAAAAGTTCCCTTGAATCTATTATCCCTTTCAAGTGATTATTATTATTGATAATTTCAGTGTCTTGGTTCTTTTCCTATCCATGCAAATAATTTAGTGCTTCTGAAGGATCAGCATCCACATCCAACCCCATACATGCAGACATAAGCCCTCCACCATCAAGCTTCTGTCCCAGCAACTTTCCTCTTCTCTCTCCTTTCTCTCATGAGAATCTCATCTATTTCGACAGGCTCCTATATTAGCTTTTTATGGATGACTTCATACCAAGTCACTTGCACACCAGCCAACACTATCATCCCAATCGCATTGGAATCTTGGCTTTTGCTTCTGGATACATGGTCTCACATCACTTCCCACCCATCATACCAAGCCAGTATGTACATTATTCTGTTCTTTTCTGGATCCTTTGTTATGGATCATCTTAACTCATTAGGGTCTAAACTTCTTGAGGGCAGGGCCTTTCTTCATTATTTGACTTTGAGCCCTCTTTGTTTTGTCCAGTAGCTCACCTACACTAAATGCTTACAAAACGTTTACCTACAGACATCTACCTATGCAGCAGTCCTAATCTCTTCCAAGACTCAGTCCCTCTCCAACTCTTTGCTAGACACCACCAACTGATCATGATGTCACAACATGTACAAAGTACAATTCATTACCTTTCTCCCTAAATCTCCTGAGGGCTCCTTAGTTAAACATACCACTTCCCCCTCCCCTCCAAGATCCATTGTCAAGCCAAGTTCAGATATTTTATTTTTGTCCTTCCCAATATCCAATGAATTGACTGATTTTACTGATCTGACCTTTTTTTTTTACTGTCATATTTACACCTTTTTCATACTAATACCTAATTCAAGTCTTCATCATCTCTTGCTTAGAATATTACAAGAGTGTCCTAAATGTTTTCACTATACTCAATCTATTCTCTGGGTAGACACCAAAATTATATTCTTTACGTATATCTGATCATATCATCCTTCTACTCATGAGCATCAGTAGCTCTAACTTTCCTTTAATATGAAACACAACAATATTATATAAGTTTACAAAAATAGAAAAAGTGAACTTTTCAAGATCTATATGATCTTAATAACTAAAGCAAGAAGATTCAAGAAAACTACAGATTCTCAAGGTAATTGAGGATCTCAACATAGAGCTCATTGAATTTTTTTTTTTTTTAGGTAACTGTATTTCAATGGAATATAATCCAACAAAGCCAATTATGTTTGTATTTTATTTTAGATATTATATTTTATATTATTTTGTGTTTTATTTTATATTCCTAAAACATTATTTAGAGAAGGGGACACATGTCTTTCAAAGGCATTTGTTAATTTATAAAAAGGTTAAGAATACCTGTTATAGACAAATATTCCTAATGAACAATGATGTTAAATATTAAACAAAATATTACCAAACAGATCACTATAACATATTGAAGAGATTATACACTGTGACCTGGTTTAATTTTTACCAGAATGAAATGTTGCTTCAATATGAAGCATAATAAACTATATTAATTACATAAAAAATAAAACCACTAAAAATAAATGCAAAAAGGGGCTTTTGACAGAAAATCAAACATTCATTTATTTTTGTTTTTTTTTTTAAACTAAAAGCATAGGTATATGTTAATTCTTGTAAATATAGTAAATAAGAATAACAAATAAGGTCAATATAGAACCCAGAATAAATATTACATATATACTTGGGAAAAGTAGGAAGCCTTTGCAATAAATTTAGGGATAAAATGAGGATACCTATTATCACCAATATTATTTAATATAATATTAGGAACACTACCAATAGGGATAAGACAAAAAATAGAAACCAAAGGAATAAGCACAATAAGAAACATAATCATTGCTTCTTGAACAAATGATATGATAACATACTTGGATAACTAAAAAATTTAGTTAAAACAGTAAATTCAGCCAAGTTGCAGGATATAAAATAAATTCACATAAATATTAAAAGCAGTTGTATATCCCTAACAAAATCCAACGGAAGATATAAATTATATTCAAAATAACTATAGAGAAATCATGGAATTCATTTACCAAGATACACCCAGAAACTACTTGAATCCAAAATAAAAAGTACTTGAGAAAATATTAACTTGATATGAGCAAACTATGCCAATATAATAAAATGTATATAATTCTACCTAAATTAACTTACTCAATACCATAACAAATAACCAAAAGATTATTTTATAGAGCTAGAAAAAGCAACAAAATTCAAATAGTAGAAATATCAAGAATTTCTAAAATAATAATAAAAACAAAGTATGAAAGAATAGCAATTTAGTGGTACCAGTGATCAAACTTTTACTATTAAAGATTTTTTTTCTTTTTTTTTTAATTAATTTTTATAATTATAACATTTTTTGACAGTACATATGCATAGGTAATTTTTTTTTTTTACAACATTATCCCTTGTACTCCCTTCTGTTCTGAATTTTTCCCCTCCTTCCCTCCACCCCCTCCCCTAGATGTCAGGCATTCCCATACATATTAAATATTTTATAGTATATCCTAGGTAAGATATATATGTGCAGAACCGAATTTTGTTGTTGTTGTTGCAAAGGAAGGATTGTATTCGGAAGCTAAAAATAATCTGGGAAGAGAAACAAAACAAAACAAAACAAAACAGTGCTCACAGTTTACACTCATTTCCCAGTGTTCCTTTTCTGGATGTAGCTGATTCTGTTCATCATTAATCAATTGGAATTGGATTAGCTCTTCTCTATGTTGAAGATATCTACTTCCATCAGAATACATCCTCATACAGTATCACTGTTGAAGTGTATAATGATCCCCTAGTTACTATTAAAGATTGATCATGAAAACTTGTATTGGTTAAAATTAAGAGATGCCAATCAATAAAACACAATAAGAACACAATATACAAAAAGCAAAGAAATACATTGGCCCACTTTTTAACAAAGACTCCAGTTACTAAGGGGAAGGACTCACTAATTGACAAATTAATTGACAAAAACTGCTAGGAAAACCAGGAAAAAGTCCGACAGAAACCAAGTATTGACCAATATCTCATACTATGTAACAAGATAAATTCCTATTGAATGTATGACACAGACATAAAAGATGACACAATAAAAAAATTTAGAGATACAAGGAAGAAATTACATTTCCAATCTATGGATAAGGGG
Source organism: Sminthopsis crassicaudata (assembly GCF_048593235.1). Taxonomy (NCBI): domain Eukaryota; kingdom Metazoa; phylum Chordata; class Mammalia; order Dasyuromorphia; family Dasyuridae; genus Sminthopsis; species Sminthopsis crassicaudata. Next base: position 129,398,220 of record NC_133621.1, read on the forward strand.
AAAATTCTTGATCAAACAAAGAAAAAGATACCATGAGATTAAAGTGAATAATTTTTATTACATAAAAGTAAAGCAGATGCTAATTTTATAAATGAAACCAATGAAGTAAACAACTGAGAAAAATCTTTGCATTTCTGATAAAGGTCTCATCTCTAAAACACAAAAGGAACTGATTCAAATTTACACTTAATTTTTTTTTCCTGAGGCTGGGGTTAAGTGACTTGCCCAGGGTCACACAGCTAGGAAGTGTTAAGTGTCTGAGATCAAATTTGAACTCGGGTCGTCATGAATTCAAGGCTGGTGTTCTATCCACTGCGCCACCTAGCTGCCCCCGATTCAAATTTACAAACATAAGAACCAATCCCCAGTTGAAGAAAGAATAATGAAAAGGCAGGGCTTTTTAAAATTTTAATAATGTGATCAGCAATTAAAAACTTTGCTGTTTAACAAAGTAGATTTGTCAACATATTATTGTATTTGCAGAATGAATATAGATTGAACTCAGAATCATCAAAGAATTAACATTTTTTATTAATAGTTTTTATTTATCAGATATTTGCATGGGTAATTTTACAACATTGACAATTGCCAAACCTTTTGTTATAATTTTTCCCCTCTTCCCCTCCCCCTCCAGATGGCAATTGACCAATACATGTTAAAATATGTTAGAGTATAAATTAAATACAATATATGTATACATGTCCAAACAGTTGTTTTGCTGTCCGAAAAGAATCGGACTTTGAAATGGTATACAATTAGCCTATGAAGGAAATCCAAAATGCAGGTGGACAAAAATAGAGGGATTGGGAATTCTATGTAGTGGTTCTTAGTCATCTCCCAGAGTTCTTTTGCTGGGTGTAGCTGGTTCAGCTCATTATTGCTCTATTGGAACTGATTTGGTTTTGTTGGAGAGGGCCACATCCATCAGAATTGATCATCATATAGTATTGTTGTTGAAGTGTATAATGCTCTCTTGGTCCTGCTCATTTCACTCAGCATCAGTTCGTGTAAGTCTCTCCAGGCCTTTCTGAAATCATCCTGCTGGTCATTTCTTACAGAACAATAATATTCCATAACATTCATATACCATAATTTATTCAGCCATTCTCCATTGATGGGCATCTACTCATTTTCCAGTTTCTTGCCACTACAAAGAGGGCTGCCACAAACATTCTTGCACATACAGGTCCCTTTCCCTTCTTTAGTATTTCCTTGGGGTATAAGCCCAGTAGTAGCACTGTTGGGTCAAAGGGTATGCACATTTTGATAACTTTTTGGGCATAGTTCCACATTGCTCTCCAGAATGGTTGGATTCTTTCACAACTCCACAGTGTCCCTGTTTTCCTACATCTCATCCAACATTCATCATTATTTGTTCCTGTCATCTTCCCCAATCTGACAGGTGTGTAGTGGTATCTCAGAGTTGTCTTAATTTGCATTTCTCTGATTAATAATGACTTGGAGCATCGAAATGGCAGTTTCTTAAGGAAGAAATCTAAGGGATCATAACAATATGAAGATATATTTCAAATCACTGATAATCGGGGAAATGACAAAAAAAATTCTGAACAATTAAGAAAAAATCACAAATACTGAATGGACTGCAAGAAAACAGAAGGCTAATTATTGCTGAGGCTGTCAAGTTGTCTAACCATTCTTGAATTTGGAACTATGCCCCACGTCACTAAACTACTACATATCATTTTACTCAGTAGTACCATTATTAACTATATATTCTTTAGAGATCAAAGAAAAGTGAAGAAGATTCGCCCACATACAGAAATATATATAGTAGCTTTTTGGTAGCTGACCAAAATTAGAAATTAAATGAATGTCCATTTGTTGGAATTTTGTTGTGCTGGACAATTTCAGATGAAGGACACTATCAATCTCCCCCCACAGAGATGATAAGCTTGAAATGCAGAATTATATATACAATTTTGGTCTTTGCCAAGGTAGGAGTTTATTTTGTTTGATTATGTATGTTTCTTTTTTCATTATTTTTTCATTATTTCATTATTCATGTGGTTGGGTGGAAGTAGGAAAGGGAGAAGAGAAATGCCTAATTATCAGAAAAATAATAAAATTAAATTTAAGGGGAAAAGTAAAATGAAAACTCTTCTATTTGGTATTCAAACTCTTTACAATCTGGACCCAGCATATTATATTCTAGGCTTATAATAGATACATTCTTCCTTTCACACACTCTAAGCTCTAGCCAAATTGACCTATTTGATGTTCCTCATACATGATATTTCATCTCTCAATTCTGTAACTTTTTTACACAATCCATCCCAGTGTTCTTTGATGCCTCCCCTCCCTTCAGTCTCTTGAAAGCCCCAGCTCCCTTCAATTCAAGATTAGCTCAGTTCTCCAAAGCTATTAATGTCCTCCTCCATCAGTCAATGTTTATTTGGTATATCCAGATTCAGCATTTGCTATCTATGAAAATGGTTTTTCTACTCCTCAAACATAATAAGTTCCTTAAGGAGCAGGAGGGTCTGACTTTTATAGTTATTTTCTCAGCATACACTATAGAACCTAATATATATTAAGCGTTTAATGAACTCTTGATGATTAAATGATAGCCTCTTTAATTATATGATCTTTTCTAATTAAGAAGAATTAGTTCCCCAAAAAGACATGAAATTTGCTTATTTGTTTCTAAAAATGGTGGGACAACTAGGTGGCAAGCATAGTGGATAGAGCACCAGTTCTGGAGTCAGGAAGACCTGAGTTCAAATCTGGTCTCAGACACATAACATTTCCTAGCGAGACTCTTGGCAAGTCACTTAACCCCAAACGCCTCAGCAAAAAAATAAAATAAAATAAAATATAATGGCATAACTAAACATATTTGCCAACCTGAAATACTTTCAAAAACCATACTGAAATGGTTATAGCATTGCAACATGGCTTCATACAACTTCAAAATGTGTTTACTAACGTATATTAAATAGAAAAAAAATTAAAACATCATTTCCTAAAGGACCTTTACTAATGTCCTGACTATCAATCTCTTTTTAAAGAAAATTTCCTCTTCATTACTGACCTTTGCTTCTTAAATTTTTTTTATTGTTATTACCCTAATCTCTAGTATTTTTTCTTTACTCCCATATATGTAAACTTCTCTTTACAAGACAAAGAAGAGTATGGATTTCTTTCTTACTGCTTTTACAGATATTGTAATTGATGAAACTAAGATTAAAAAAAGAAGAAGAAGAAAAAGAGGCAAGCAGGTAGCCAAGGAATACAGTATGTTTTTATTTTGGAATACAGGTACTAAAAAAAGGCTTGCACTAAATTAGCTCTGAAATTAGAGTCAACCTACAAGGCACTAATTGTAGTACAGGTACAGCCTGCCTTAGGCAAAATGTGAAATATGAATAACCAAATTTATTAAACAGATAAATTCAAAGTCAATGATTTACTTAAAAGAATCATCATTTACAAAAGTTTTATAAAGGCAATCCATGAAATAGTAAGCAACTAGAACTGTGAAAATGATGCCTTTTATAAAGGTCCAATTTATATATGATTTTAACACATATTACATAAAACAAAACACATTTGTAGTTTAAAATAATTAACAGTGAGTTACTTTAGTAAATAATTTTTAAAGTTTCTGAAGTTATTGAATGCACAATGAAAATTTTCCAACACATTGGTCAATTCTCCCCTGATATATGAGTAAAACCATTTCATTCCAAGTGTTCTATTATAAAAGGACTATCACCACAACTACTAAAGGACAATCACATTAGAAAAAAAAAAAAAAAAAAAAAAAAGAAAATTATATTCCCGTAGTCATCCAGAATTCAATACCAAATTGATGTCCATTATACTGCCCTATAGAAACCTAAATTATGCCCTGTTTCTTTATTCTTAGGCCTCATCCTGACCAGAGAATCTTCCCTTTAGTACATACTATATAACCTTGGTTAAGACAACCATGTAATTATTCTTAAACTGCTTCTATAGACGCTTACTGCATGAATTAGCCAAGCAACAATATTAATAACTTTGTTTAACACAATCAAAATTAAATGCGGAATGACTACATGCTAATAATACTTCTGACAGTTCAATTTGGGACTGCTAAAACCAAGTCTGTATATCTCACAGCAGTATGTAGTTATTAGTAAATTAGTCAATTCATCATATACAAAATAAAATTTCAATTTTCAATTCAATTTACTTTTTAACTGCAAAGATCCTTCCTAAAGCATAAAACACCCCAAAATCTGAAGTTCTTTATTGAATTTGTTTTTTTACCCTTATCACAAACTTAAAATATTTGTAATTTCCTTTTTTTAGTTCTGACAAAAAGTATAACAAAATTAGAGGAACCCTCATTTTATAAACCTATTCAAATGTGACCCAGAACTGAAAACTCATAAGTAAAAGATATAAAACCTAAAACTATACTCCTGAGAATTCCCTTAAATGCTGGTCCCAGCTTTCTGAAGCAAATTCTCTATTAACCACCTGAGAACAAACTCATTCACAAATTTAAAAATAGAAACAAAACCAACAACTAAAATGATCTTTGCTCTATATAAATGTTTTAAATAATTCACATAAGCAAATAATTAAATGTTCATTTTACCTGAATATTCCATAATGCAACCATAAGCAGGGCCAGGAAACCAGTAACTTTTTCAAAGAAGTCTATGAACTCAATCAGGCAAGAAATGTAACAGTCACACTGAGCCACTAGACGGCCAAGCTGCTTTAGGGAAAGTTTCCTGACATGTGATGCTGAACACATGCACTCACTCTACTGCTATCTTTAAGTTAAAGAGGCATTACTAATATTCTTTCAGGGTACTTTTTTTCTAAAGCTCCTCTTTATATTTCAGATTTTTGAAAAAGACATAATAAAATTATAATGAAAAAGTCACTTTAAAAAGTAATATTAAGAACTAAAAATATATATATTATTAAGTTTTTTCCAAATGAAAAATGTATCTCTCACAAGGTAGATAGACTTCTCCAATAGTACAGAATAATCTAGAGGAAGTATCTTCTGATCCTCTAGAAATAAAGCATAATTTTCATTTGAAAACAACTGTTCCAAAAAGGAATAGTCATAACCTCCACTTATGTGAAAAACAATCTATCTGATATTAAGTGTATATGGTTGTTACTATTAAGTTTTACATTTACAGTCCAATGGGTCATCTTTTCCTTCATAACCAGTCATTTCTGAGTGTTAATGTGACCCATAAGGAATCCATAATGAAGCTACAGAGAAAATGCCTAGAGATGGAACACAAATTGATCGGTATGTCACAATCAGCAGTCAGTCTTCATTTCTTTGTTTTAATGTGATGAACTTATTTTTGGAAAGCCAAATGACTAGCTGGACGGGTTCCTATTTTTATTTCTATCAAACATCAGTAAGAAGGTCACAGCTACAATATGGAAAGGGAGAAGGGAAAGGATTTTTTCTTTAAGTATTTTAAAGTTCTTCCTTTTTTGCTAAATAAAATACTTTATTATTTTATAAACTAATTTAAGTATAAGCAATGCCATAATATACAGTTTATAATGTTCATTAAAATATCCATTGGGAATGTGTATATATGTACATATAAATGTGTATCTATATAAAATCCACAAAATCTGCTAACAATGCTATCATTTCATAGATAAAAGTAGGAATTTTTTAAATAAAATGGATGGTAAAACAGTATTTCATCCTGTCACACACTCATGCCACAGGCAGGTCACATTGCAATATTCCCCTTTTGGCTAAGAATTAAGAGTCAAAAGCTGTTAATTCTCATCAACTTCACCTGTCATTGTTGCTTAAAAGCTCTATCTCACTTCCTTTGGCATCAGTCTGTTATCTTAATCTCATATAGAGACTGAGAGTTCCTTAAGCTATAAGTAGGTATATTTTTTTCCCTGAGAATCAAGATGTCTAAATAGTTAAAATCCTTTTTCTGTCAATGTTTTTAAATGGTTTGTCAATAATGCCAAATAATCAGTTTATTTCATTTGCACACAACTAATTGCTGTTATGGCATATGATATGCTATCTATACCCTTCACAATCCTCAAAGCCGGCATGGATTTCAATTTTTCTCAAAAAATATTTAAGAAGACCCTCTTTTTTCTCTACCATAACACCTCTTCTTCTCCCCCTCTTTTCTTTCTCCACTATAATTTCAACATTTTTGTTCAATATCAAAGATTGCTATCTGTTTGTCAAGTCCCAGTGACCACAATTCTCATTTAAACATATCATCTTTGGCTAATTTTTTATGTCTCTTCAGGATAGACTGATTGTAAGGACTTGGTTCCCTGGTTGTCTTTCAAAAGCATGATTTTCTTGTTGAGTTTTATTCATTGTTGTTGTTGTTGTTTTTTAATTACCTAATTTTAGTCCAGCTTCCCCTTGAGGCCAATATAGCACTGGCTCTGGCCTAGAGCTATTTGCAAAATGATACATGCACATAAACATCTGCTCAGTGATGTCCCCATCTCCTCATAGAGTACACACACATTTCCCCCTGCCCTCCCCCACCTTTTTACATTTACTAGTCCCTCATAAAATCATAAGGGCTCACATTTAGATATTTATTTCACATTTAAAATGAATTTTTTTTCTTTACAATATCCCTATGAGGTAAGTAGAACAAATAGTATTCTTTCCATTTTGCAGATGAGGAAACTAAGAGTCAAAGAAATGAAGTGACTCATCCTAGATCACACAGCTTTTCAATACCCCAACTCTTATGCAAACTCAGGGTTCTCCGAATTCCAGGCTTGTGCTCTTCCTAATACAAGCACATGTGCTGTACTTTGTTAGTGGTCTGGTTATTTGTTTTCTTCTGAACTTAAAATCAACTGAGATGAGTATTTCTGAATATAAAGAATAGAAAAAGGGATTTTACATTAAGCTATAAGTCTGTACCCCAGCTTGCTTTCCCCTTTTTAAGAATCCAATAATTTAATATGCTGTTTTTAAAACTGTCCTGACTCTTAAATCAACTGTTGCTGAGTGAAATGAGCAGAACCAGAAGATCGCTGTACACTTCAACAACAATACCGTATGAGGACATATTCTGATGGAAGTGGAAATCTTCAACATAAAGAAGATCCAACTCACTTCCAGTTGATCAATGATGGACAGAAATAACTACACCCAGAGAAGGAACACTGGGAAGCGAATGTAAATTGTTAGCACTACTGTCTATCTACCCAGGTTACTTATACCTTTGGAAGCTAATAATTAATGTGCAACAAGAAAATGGTATTTACACACATATATTGTATCTAGGTTATATTGTAACACATGTAAAATGTATGGGATTACCTGCCATGGGGGGAGGGAGTGGAGGGAGGGAGGGGATAATTTGGAAAAATGAATAAAAAAAAAATAAAATAAAATATAAAAAAAAATAAAAATAAAAATAAAACTGTCCTGACTGACCAGGCTCTTTCCACTATTTCAGACCACTTCTCAATCAAGAAGAGCTAAGAATCTCATTCAGAATCAACGGCTCAGATGATCAGGGCCCTAAGAGCTGGGGAAGGGTGATGGTGGAGGAGAGGCAGAGGAAAGATGCATAATTACTTACTGAATGGATTCCATCATAGTCCCTTTCACTCCTGAATTTACTCTCCTCTGATCTGGACTCAAAGCTAAAACATGACATTTTCTCCTCCTAATATAGCAAGTCCAGAGAGAATAAAAATTACAGCCACCACCAAATGCTCAAGGTGGCATCAGGAAAACATGAAAACATGGGGTTGTCTAAGTCCTGTCCCAGACAGTCACCAGCTGTCAGAGTCTGACCAAGTCTCAAACCTGTCTGAGCTTCAGTTCCCAGATCTATAAAAGGGGGATAATAATGACCACTCAAAGAGCTGTAGAGAGTATCAAATAAGAGGAAAAAAAATATATATATATATATACTTTATGTATATACACATAAAGTATATATATATATATGTATATACATAAAGTATATATGCTACATAATGAGAACTGTTGATATTATAGTAATAAGTGTAATATTCCCAATCATTATTGACTGATTTCATTATATGAGAAAACGCTTATAAATTCCATTGAAACAACAATAAAAGAATTGATTTTGATGAATATAAAATCAAGAATATTATGTTGATTTTTAATTTGAACTAGGTAAAATGTCTAGCTAAAAAGTGTGAAATTAGAATTTGCAAGTTTGGGTGACTTTAATGATGAGAGCATGCATATTAACATCCTGGAAACCTAGTCATCAAAACAGACATTTTTATCAGAAGAAGATTTTGTACTGTATTATTGTCTTGTAAGAAGAAGATTAAGACCAAAACCATAAGTTTTCTTTCACCAACAGGGAGAAAATAAAAAGGTATGAAGAAAGGAGAAAGCCCAGTTCAATTCTAAGGCAAAGAAATTCTCCAAAATCTAGAGAACACTTTGGTCCAGAGCACAGACCTTGGAATGTGACTAGTTCACGTGGTTGACAAAAGATGTGCTAACTTGGTAGACAGACAAGACAGACTGCAGCTAACATTTATGAAGTGAAAACTGTAGACGTGCAACTACTCAAGAAACATGGGCTATTCAGAAAGATCCCTTTGTTAAGGAAAAAAAAAATCACCAATGTCCAGATTCCCCTGAGTCCACAATACACTGGCCTGATAACCAAGAAGACTAAAGGAGAAGTGAAAACATAATAGCTTTTTATAGCAAAGACATTTTTATTCATGGCAATCTCTTACCTATCATATCTACAAATTCAAAAAACTGATTGTGAAATATTTTTATAAAAATATCCTTACCCACCAAAAGCCATCCTACATGCACACCTGAGAAATATGCTCAAAACTTACTGCAGTTTTATACATCGGCCAATATAGTGGGCAACTGACCTTCTTTCTCCAAGGCAAAACACAATTCAGAAGAAGTGACCTAGCACCTAACTGATGTCAAAAAGAATATTGAACATTATTTGGTCAGGATAAAAGATAGAAGAATACTTGAAGAGATTACATAAAAATTATATTTTAAACCTACACCTGACTCCAAGAAAATCTCAAACTGACTAACTGCATCAATTTTGCAAATCTAACTTCATTAGTCTTGGTAACTCAAACATAAATCAAGCATAGAACTATTGTGACTACTACCCTCAGTCCTCTCCTCTATAGCCAGGTTTACCCAGCTCTAAAAACTGAACATTTAGATCTCTCCTACCAAAACTGTCTTCAAAGTTCTGTAGGGTGTCGGTTCTCAAGAGGCACACAGAGTAAGTCTTATCAAATTACACTGGGCCCTAAAGAAAGGGCAAGTGGCTATTCAACCAATGCTCTCCCAAAGAGTAAATGGGGGAAATATCTTCTATTATTTTGGAGGAAAGAAAAGAACAATGTATGTGTCCCAGGCAGAAGATCATTTTCATTTCTTTATAAGCAAAAAGGGAAAAGAAAGAGTTAGAGCAGGAAGGCAGAGATTTTTCCAGACTTTGTTTTGTGACATAAACACGCACCACATACCATTCACTATGGAATTTATTTTTAAATTGATGCCTGAATATGCAGTATGTTGGCTGACTTAAAAACAGTGTTCTATCTTAGTCATTGTTTCCATCGTCTATCATCATCTGTGGAGGAAATGTGATATGGGGGAGGGAGGAATAGAAAGAACTGAAGTTGTTTTATCAGTAAATATTCTTTAGCACTAGAATAAAAACCTAACAGCATAAATGTTCATGGAATTTTTAAATTATTGGAGAAGGAGAAATGGTGACAATTCATGTTCTTATTAACATAATAGGTCAGGATATAAAAAGACTAAGTAGTACATCCCAAGTTTTTTTTAATCATTATATTTTCTTTATTGAGGCTTATTAGCCTATGATCAATAGCTTATTAGCTTTCCTTTCCTATGTGATATCAAAGTAGTACTGCACTTTAAATTTATATAATATTAATAATTCACAATGAAAATTTATTTTAGGAATAAAACATATTGTCCCTCGGGTGACTTTTTTTCTTTGGCCAAAGAAATTCACAAAAACCCTTTACTAAGATGAAAAATATTTGAAATATACATCATGAACAGTAAAATCCTAAATCTTTCAGATCAATAAACTATGTTAAATAAAAAATACCTCATTGCCTTAGTATTTTAAATTTCTACAAATTGGCCTCACCTCAGTTAAAGAGATTTTCAAATACTGTTCATTAATACTCAGCTTTTACAGAGGAGGTATCAATTACTTCGAAGTATACATTAAGAACAGATGTAACAGGATAATGTTACAATGAACAAAATACAGAGGCCAGGGAACTTCCAGGTATTATAAAATAGCAATACATTTAAGCAAAGCCAAGTGTCAAAAATAGAAGAGGAAGTTAAAACACGAAACAAGTTAAATTCCCATAACCTGAATGCTACCCACCTTTTGAAATAATAAAAACAAAATTCCCCTTCACAAGACATGTCTTCTACCTGAAGCCTGATTTTTAAGCATTTTATCAACTGCCTTTCTTTCCTAGCTGATGTACTTTATGAAAAGAATGATAATCAATTTGCAAGTAATTCTTATTAAGTGCATGTCTGAGACCAGATTTGAACTCTGAGACCAGATTTGAACTCACAGATCCTCCTGACTTCAGGGCTGGTGCTCTATCCACTGCACCACCTAGCTGCCTCCACTAAGATACTTCTTTCAAAGAAGATAACATGAGAATCCACTCAAACCCAGAATATACCAATTCATCAATGAATATAAATGTGAATTCACAAATGAAAGATCCATTATTATAAAGCAAATAATAGTTCAGTAATCAACAAAGTTTTTCTGCAGTTCTAATCTACAATCAATGAAAAATAAAATGATTCTTAAAGTAAATAGGATTCTTATTGGATTAAATTAAAGGAATTGTTCTTGAACTCATCATTCTTTTATGCAAAGAACACAAAAGTTAAGGCCCAAGAACTCTTTGGACCATAAACAACGATCACAACATTCTATGGAGATTGTGGATTTTGAAACCTGTTTTCAAGCTAATTGAGGCCTTTTTTTTTTTTCCTCTTTTTTTATTTTTTATTTATTTATTTATTTATTTTTTTGGATACCACAATTTTGAGTGTACCTGGTGAACTGCAACTTAATTTGAACTTTCGTATGTTTCTATCATGTATTTGCATATTGTATGAAATAACTAGAAAGCTGAAATTTCTGAAAATTCAAAATTAATCTTATCAATCAACATTTAAAAAGTTCAAGACAAAGCAGATAGTATAGATGGCACAGTGTGGATAGAACACCAATCCTGAAGTCAGCAGGATCTAAATTCAAATTCAGCCTCAAACTTTATTTAACAATTCGTAGCTATGTGACCTTGAGCAAGTTACTTAACCCCAATTGCATCTCAACAAGAAAGGAAAAGTTCAAAACAGTTATTAAACTATGTTGTAAATGCCAAATATAACAATGTGAGACCAATTACTAACATATAGCATTTAAATATGCGTGCTTTAAATCTTTCTTATAAAGAAAAAGACTTAAATGGACAAAAATAGGTTTTTTTCTATAATCACAGAAAAATGATAAAAATGAACTAGATTTAAAGGCATGAAGACTGAATAACTAATATTTCTAAATTAGTAAGGAGCTTTGCTAATGTTAAAAATATCAATGGACTTTTCATTTCATTCTTATTCACACAAAGAGAATCTGGGATTCTAATTATTTCAACATGAAGAATTTGTTAGTCAGATTAATGACTGTACCTATTTCCACATATGTATGTCAATGGTGTCATTGCAAAGATCTAGGCTAAAAAATGAGGCATATAAGGTAAGGCCAAAATACATTTTTAGCTATCTTCTAGGCTTTCAAAAAAAAAACCACCATTAAATACAAAATAAATGGAGATTTTAAATAACTACAACAATTTTGTATCTGTCTACAAATTCATAAGTATTAAAGTTTCCTTAAAATGAGCATTTCCAAACAAAGTTCTCTCCCTCTTCCAAAACTGCCACAGTATTTGTCCAAACTTTGGCTTCTTTTTTCTCTTTTCCCTATCTTTTATTATATTTGTGTTGCAATCAAAATATATCTTTTCCAGAAGTAGAATATAATGTCCTAGAGTTAAAGAATTTTCTAGTTTTTTATCTTTGTATCCCTCATGCCTACCACAATGCCTTACATATAGTAAAAATGCATAGCAAGAATTTGTTGAATATTGATTCTTACAAATGCTCAAAAATCTAATGTTACATGGATAAAAAAAAGTATTCAAAAATTTCATTAAACATTTATTATCACATACAGAAAAGACTTTATTTTTTAAGAGGAATAGGGCAACATTTATGGCTAGACGACAGTGACTAGTGTAGGACCTGGGAGTCAAGAAAGCCCCTTGCTCAAATCTAGCCTCAAACACCTCCTTCCCTATGAGACTGTCAGCAAACCATGTAGTTTCTCTATTTGAAAAGGGGGGGAAAAGGGGCTGCTGGAGGGGCAAAGCCAATTTTCCAGCTTCCAAAATCCTTTCCAACTCTACATCTATGTTCCTGTAATCCTGTGTATAATCAGATTGCCTCAACATTTTTTATTATATATTTTTTATAATATTATCCCTTGTATTCATTTTTCCAAATTATCCTCCCCCTCCCTCTACTCCCTCCCCCCGATGACAGGCAATCCTATACATTTTACATGTGTTACAATATAACCTAGATACAATACATATGTGTAAATACCATTTTCTTGTTGCACAATAAGCATTAGATTCCGAAGGTACATGTAACCTGGGCAGACAGATATTAGTGCTAACAATTTACATTCACTTCCCAGTGTTTCTTCTCTGTCCATCATTGATCAACTGGAAGTGAGTTGGATCTTCTTTATGTTGAAGATTTCCACTTCCATCAGAATACATCTTCACACAGCATTGTTGTTGAAGTGTATAGTGATCTTCTGGTTCTGCTCATTTCACTCAGCATCAGTTGATGTAAGTCTCTCCAAGCCCCTCTGTATTCCTCCTGCTGGTCATTTCTTACAGAACAATAATATTCCATAACCTTCATATACCATAATTTACCCAACCATTCTCCAACTGATGGACATCCATTCATCTTCCAGTTTCTAGCTACAACAAAAAGAGCTGCCACAAACATTTTGGCACACACAGGTCCCTTTCCCTTCTTTAGTATTTCCTTGGGATATAAGCCCAGTAGTAGTACTGCTGGGTCAAAGGGTATGAACAGTTTGATAACTTTTTGGGCATAGTTCCAGATTGCTCTCCAGAATGGCTGGATTCTTTCACAACTCCACCAGCAATGTATTAGTGTCCCAGTTTTCCCACATCTTCTCCAACATTCATCATTATTTGTTCCTGTCATCTTAGCCAATCTGACAGGTGTGTAGTAGATTGCCTCAACATTTTAACATGAAAATATATAAAATGAAACTTATCAAAGCTTGTTAATATAAAAATATATAAATGACTATAAAAATTGATATTCCAAGATAATTATATATCTTCCCGAGAACAATGACTACAATATAATAGAACATAATGCAATATACCATGATGCTATTTCAGTTTTCCAGAGTTTTGTTGCATTTTGCAAAGACAATTATTTAGAAGATATTTTGTACACTACTAAGTTAAAAAAAAAAAAGCACAGCATTGGAAAGAAGAAAAAATAATTATTTTAATAATATAAAATAGCAATTCTAACTCAAGCTGCTTTCCATTATTTTTTTAAATTTCAGCAACACATGCTAGACCAAAAGTGATTTCTAGTTACTATAATTGCCAGTCAAATTCCAGCCCAGAAATATTCTTTTATAGCTGATTATAACCTACTTTACTGGAAGTCATGGGAAATATTGTTAACTTAACTACATCTGATTGTTTTTGAAAGTATCACTACCTGAACCATCTAGTGTTATCACTGTTTCTACTTGCTTTATTTTTACTTTCTATAAACCCCCTAGGTATAAAATTCTACCTTAGCAGTTCATTAATTTCAAGTGTAAGGTTCTTTTTCTGGAAAAGGAATATCTAAGCTAAAGATTACAAAGCAGCTCAAAGGAATATAGATGTGTTATGTATATTTCTACCATGTCATTTAACAAAGAAAGGCTCCTAAAGAGTATATCAATCCTGTCAGGATCTTGAAAATCTTTCTATAAATCCTTAAATATTCACTGGATACGGTACAAGCTAAAGCTATACCAGATATGGTATAGATAAATCTGCCTCTGCTCTTGACAAATCTCCAACTGCTTCCTCATTACTTCATAAAATCAAAAGTCATATATATGTTAAGAGAATTTTTAGACTCATGACATGTTGACCAGAAATACTGAGAAACTTAAAGTGAAGTAAAACATTAGGAAGGAAGGAAGGCAGAAACAACCATTTTGTTATGCATGCACTATGTACTAAAGCACTTTACAGATATTCTATCATCTGATTCACTAACTTTTGAAGAAGGTAAGTGTAATTACTATACCCATATTACACGTGAGGAAACTGAAGCAGGCAAAGGTGACTTGTCCAAGTCATGCATTTAATATGCATATAAGGTCACATTTGAACGCAAGTCTTCCTGATTCACCAATGAAAAGTAGGCAGTGCAGTATACAGAGCCAGGCCTGGAGTCAAGAAGATCTGAATTCAAACCCAGCCTCAGACACTAAGTAACTAGGCAAATCACTTTACTCTATTTGCCTCAGTTTCCTGATGTGTAAAATAAGATGGAGAAGAAAATGGAAAACCACTCCAGTATCTTTGCCAAGAAAACCCCAAACAAGGTCACAAAGAGTTGGACACCACTGAAATGACTGAAAAACAGCAACAATTTCCTTATTTAAGCACAACAGACCCCCCTGAGCCACCTAGCTGATTGTATGTAGTCTGATGAGGTCAAAGAAAAACTTTTTTTAATTTCTGGAAACCCTTCATCATCAATGTGCCAAAGAGGACAAGCTTGTAACTCTGGGTGGTATCAGCATTTACTCCTTAGGAGGAATGAGTCAGAAACAGCAACTACAATAGCAGCAGTCACTTACTACTGAAGACTCTAGACCTCAGAATCACAATCTTCCATGGACCTCAATGCAGTGATATTTTGTGTAAGCACAATCACAGCAAACACTGGCATTTACCATTAGGACAAGAGACAGATAGGAAGTGAAAACTATGAAGGGGATGTGTGCTGCAGAGTGCTACACCAATCACAGACTTATGCTCTCCAAGTTAAAAATTCACATTCGACAAAAGCAGCAGTTCCAAGACAAACAATTACCAGAAGACTTAATGTCCACAAATGAGAATGCTTCTCAAGTGTGAACAGTTTGTTGCTAACTTAGAGAGAAAATTCAGTCAACACATGTTTGGAAATAGTGGAGGAGAAAAAGAGTGAACAGTTTTCAGAAATTTGGTATATACACTGCATTTACAAATCCACCAACATTTGCAAACATCAAGATTGGTTTGACAAAAATAACGGGAAAATTCAGAAGCTGCTCAACAACAACAACAACAAAAAAGAACTCCACAGGGTTTACCAGCAAGAAAGTCCAACTGTCTCCAAAAAAGTAGCATTTAACTCCATCAAAAGTAAAGCGTAAGTGAAGTTTAGAGAGATACAGGATTCTTGGCTCAGTAAGAAGACAGTTGAAATTCCTCTTTAGGCTGACAGTAACAATCCAAAGCCCTGAAGGCTATGGGCCAAAAACAGGACTGTGTGCTTGCTCCCAAGCTTTTATGTTTTTCAACTAGGTTCTCAGATGCCTTCACTAAGGAAGAAGAAAACAGCATCAAGGTCAGCTATCACATTGCTGGTAAATTATTTAAATTACAAAGGCAACAAATCAAAACTAAAGGAGAATGAGTTAGTGAGATGCAACAGAGGATCAATTCTCTGTCACCTATGCTAATTTTGGGCTGACCATTCATTCTAAGAAAACGAAAATTCTGCATCATACAACATCAATTCATAGAACCACTGGTTACAGCAAATGGAAACTTTTTGAACACTGTGGATAAGTTCATTTACCTAGGCAATAGATAACAAGAAGGTTGACAAATGCATAGCCAGAGTTAGTTCAGTATTTGGGAAACACCAAAAGCAAATGTGGAAGAGAAGAAGTAGCAAGCTGCCTACCAAACTGAAGGTCTACAGAGCTATTTTGCTAATAACCACATTGTTGTATGACTGTGAAATCAGGACAGTATACTAGTTTTAATCTAGTACATTAATGTTATTCCAGGCAACTGAAATGCTTCTATTTGAAATGTATTAGGCAGATTTTGAAGATCAACTGATAAGTTGCCAGACACTGAGGTCTTTTATTGAGCAAAACTACTAAGCATTCAAATTCTACTATAGAGAGAGCAATTCACTTTGTCCAAATGCCAAATATATTTTTGCCTAAAGGACTATTTTAGTGAGAATTTACACAAGGTGCTCACACATAGGTAAGAAGAAGTGATATATGGACGCTATAAGGTCTCTTTAAAGAACTACCCACCATGGTGTGAACACTTCAAAGAGGAGGTGGTACTCTCTAAGCAAAGCAAAACTGTAATAGCTCAAAAGAAACATCCCTACTTCAAATATTCAAATATTCATGTGCCCCAACCTGTGGTAGAGCCTTCCAAGCTCACACTGATCTGATCAGTCACAGATGGACACAAATACATTAAGTCCAATACAGTAATGTGTTATTTTGGTCCTCTTTGAACATAAAGGACAACATTCATGTAGCCTTAGCCATTTAGAATCTCTGTATGGCAACAAACGTGCTAAGTACTATACTAAGCAAATACAAACAAAAAAAAAATAATAATTACAAAGAGCTGACAGTTTAATAAGGAAAATTAATACACAAATGGGAGGTGAAAAGCACGCAAGTCTTTATTATTTAAAAAGTTAATTACTCATTAGGATTGTGAAATAGTGTCAAAATAATACAATCAATTAGTTGAGTTAAAATGAATTTAGAACTACCTTAATCCGTACTAAATCTTTGAATTACTTACAAATCTGATAGAGATATCATCAATAACTTCATCTAAATCATCAATAAAAATGTGAAACAACCAAGTACAAGTGATCTATGGTTTCCCACTAGAGACTTCCAGAGTTCTAAGCGACGCTTATCTGTTAATCACCAAAATTTGGTTTTAGTTATTTAATCAATTACAAATTCACTGAGACCTACCTAGAGCAACAAAAGAAAGAATATGAGAAAGGGGAGGTAGAGAAGAAGGAGTAAAGAAAAGGGAATAGGAGGGGGGAAGTAGATAGAGATAGAGATACAGATAGAATAATTAAAATGATAAGTTTAGCACTGAAGATTTAAGAAAATGCACTAATGAATATAAGGGATAATGTTATAAAAAATTACTCATGCATATGTACTGTCAAAAAATTTATAATTATAAAATTAATTTAAAAAAAAAGAAAAAGAAAAAAGAAAATGCACTTTCTTCCCTTGTCTGTGCAGGCCTACTTATATGTACATGGCTAAAATGTTGATTTTGATAAACTGCCTTTTAAAAATTGTTCCTTATTATAAGGGATAGAGAATTGTATAGGGGAAGGAAAAGGGAAATTGAGAAATGATAATAAAAAAATTTTAATTTACGTATGATTAGACCAGTCATATAACAACAGCTAAACAATCTGAATACTCCCAAGATCCTAAAATAACAAGATGTCACCATCCACAGCAATGAATATTCCAATGAAATTATGTGTGAAAATAAGAGGAAATGTACAACATGAAGAGTTATGGAGGAGATTATAATCTGTGAGGCTGGAGGGGAATACCTCTGGTGATCTTTCCCTCTGTTTGCAATCTAGTAGGTACATAAACTCCTTTACAGGAAGAAACAAAGCAATTCTCCCAAATGCCTTGCAACCTAATAGTCACTAATTATTTAATCAGTTAATTAATATTTTCTCTTCTAGGTGAGTAGGGCCTTATCATTTTTAATATTATCTGGATATCATTTTGTATTTGCAGGGATGAACACAGTGTAAGATACAGATGAGTGCTTAGTAAGTACGATTTGCTTAAATTTTTTTTTTCCTCTGCTGCTCTAGATAATTAGAAAAAAAATTTTTACATAGAACGTATTTAAATGTACTTTGGGCTTTTTTCCCTCATGCTTTAAACTATTTTATTCTTGATTAACTGGAATAAAACAATTGTTTTAATCTTTATCTATCTTAATTCCAATAGCTAGGCCACTTAAAATTCCACTTCTGAGTAAGTAAACTGAGAACCATTTGGTTTATCTTTAAAAGACTGCCCTCTAGAGTCTATATTATATACTAACACAATTAACCTTCAAAAAATTTTATATCTGCACCAGTAATTTTCCTTCCTATGGAATTTTTCAATGCATGAAATACATTTACATGAGTTAACATTGAAAACCTTAAGGGCTATAATTATTATTATTAAATAAACATTGAATCTGTTTGCACTGGTTTAAAGAACTTTCAATGAGCTGAATAAAACATTACTCTTGAAATACTGCAACTGGTGATAATGCTGATTCTCACTAAACCATTTAAAGAAAAATCATTCCAATTGATGATAAGTGAAAATATACCCAATAAATGTCATTTTAGGCTAGTATTGGCTAAACTATATTATAAAATGTACTAAAGCAACCTTTGGCTTATTTCGTAATATGGAAAGAACACTGAATTTGGAGTCACAGGTCCTGGATTCAACTCCTGGCTCTGCCTGAGCAGCCCTTATGACTTCTAGAAAGTCATTCAATCTCTCTGGATCTGAATTTCTTGAGAGACAAGAGGAGGAGGTGATGCTAGGCAATCCCTAAGGTCTCTTCTATCTCAAAATTAGTGATGTCAAATTCAAACAGAAACAGATGCCTGTGGACCTAATACTGGATTAGAAAACACAACAACATTCTTCTATTATATTTTTGTTTTATTAAACTTTTCCATTTACATTTTGCATTTCACTTATATTTTAATCTAAGTGTTTTGCCAATCACATCCTTACAGGTTATGAGTCTGACACTTTTGATTTTACAGTTTAAATCCTATAATCCTTTATATTTGCCACCTCCAAATATACAGATAGTCTACTTCCTCAAAAGCACAATGTGCTATATATAAATATGAAAACTGGCTTAGTTCTCTGTAAGGTACTAATTCAGGAAAACAGCTACTATCTTCATCTTTGAACTGCACTGCTGTCTGTTTTACTGCCATACTTTTAGCTAATGCATCATCATCTTGGAGATAAACCAATTTATTAAATATTCACACCTTTTTTTCAAAAGAGAAGTAACATGACTTAATAGTACTTATATTGACAGAAGAGAGAAAAATTCAATAGGAAGACTAGACAAAGAAGTAGCTTATAAATAGGGTAAGAAAAGAGTGAATGGGACAAAGAGGAATGAGGGAACAAAAATGAGCCAGTTCAAGAAAAAAGTCATTATTAAGCATGAATGAATGAGTGAATGAAGCAATGTAGTAAAGGGGGAAGATGATGTCTAGAATCTAGATCTAACTCTTCCAATCACAAGTTATATTATCTTAGGCAAGTCATGGACTTCTCTAGATAATAGGTATTTCATATATAAAGTTAAGGGATCAATATTTCCCCTCATAATCCATGAATAGACCATAACTATGAACAGTCTATAATTATATGAATCAAGAGTAATTATTCAAGTATGTAAGCTAATCAAAGGAAGTTCAACTAGCTGCTTAGGTCAATGGATAAAAGTTCTGCAAAAGCAGTCTTCCTCAGGAATTTGTGGATTTCCTTTCACTATAGGTCTTCAAACACTGGGACTACATGACTATTTGCACAGTATGTTGTAGAGAAGAGTCTTGTTCAGAGGCAAGAAAGTCTTCTGCAGAAGAGAGGCTGCTGGATCTGCCTTCTGGAAGACCTGAGTTCAAATCCAATTGTGTGAACCTGGGAATGTCACCTCGGTCAGCTACAGATTCCTCAACTATAAAACTGAGGGAAAAAATACTACCTAACTCCCAAGATTGTTGTGAAGATCAAATGAGATAATATTTGTAAGTGTGTAGCATAGTATCTGGCATATAGTAGGTACTTAATAAATTCTAGTTTCTTTCCTTTCTAAAGGTACCAGCTGGACTAGTAGCCTTTGCTAGGTCCTTTCCAAGTCTGGGATTCAGTGACTCATGCTACTGAGCACAATCCCTATAATGGCTACAGACAGAACAGCCAAAAACTGTTCCACTGCTGGGACCTTACCTTATAACACTAGGTAACAATTTCTAAAATGCATGTTACTGTGAGGGGAATTGCCTAGAAAAAGGAATGTAGACAGGATTCTGAATAATTCATGTCATTTTTTAAACCAGGCCTATGGTTTCATCATTTTAGGTGGTTACCATTGTATAACTTCCTCCTTATTGCAGAATGATACCTTCTCTGCTACTTACAGTCTGGGCAAGTTGCCTCAGGAAACTCAGATTAAGTGATTTGCCTAGAGTCACAAAGACAGAGGCCAAGGTTTCTATCCACTGTACCACACTGCCTCTAAACTCATGCTTATTACTAAAAAAATAACTCTGAGCATATGTTACTGATTGTGGATTTGTGTTCTTACTAAATATTTCTGTGATAATGTTTTAGGACATCCTGACAGTTAACTGTGGAATCTTCCAAAGTCTGATGACAATGTGTCATAAATGTTTTCCAAGAGGGCAAAAAATATCCAGCAATGACCATAGCAGAGGTCTCCAATGTTATTCTATAGGAATAACTGCAGGCAAATTTTTCAGAAACTTTAGTTTTATCATCTCCACATACTGCCCACTCTGACACACAGTAAGAACCAACAAGTGTCAGGAGATAAGCTGTACTTAATGAGCTGCATTTAATAAGAAACACATCTTCTGGTGTTGTCACAGCCAGAAAACTAATACAGAATTCTCACACAGCTTCATTTTCTGGGTTGGGTTGGGAAGGATAAAAACCATACTTCATAAACACCTCTAATGGCAACTGGTCTCTAATGACACAGACCTACAGTAGAATGTGCATAATATTTCAAAAAATTCTGTTTTCATTTAAAAAAAAAGAGGAGGAGAAGACACTTACTAATTGTGTAACTCTGGAGATGTCACTTAACTGCCTCAATTTCATCATCTGTAAAATGAACTGGAGAAGAAAATGGAAAATGGGATATAAACAGAATTTTCAGATGAAGAAATTGAGACCATTTCTAGTCATATGAAAAGGTGCTCTAAATCACTATTGATCAGAGAGATGAAAATTAAGAAAACTCTGAGGTACCACTACATACATGTCAGATTGGCTAAGATGACAGGAAAAGATAATGATAAATGTTGAAGGAGATGTGGGAAAACTGGGGCACTGATACATTGTTGGTGGAGTTGTGAACTGCTCCCACCATTCTGGAGAACAATTTGAAACTATGTCCAAAGGGCTGTCAAACTGTACATACCCTTTGATCCAGCAGTGCTACCACTGGGATTATATCCCAAGGAAATACTAAAGAAGGGAAAGGGACCTGTATGTGCCAAAATGTTTGTGGCAGCTCTTTTTGTAGTGGCCAGAAACTGGAGACTGCGTGGATGTATATCAACTGGAGAATAGCTGAATAAGTTATGGCATATGAATGCCATGGAATACTATTGTTCTATAAGAAATGACCAGGAGGACGATTTCAGAGACACCTGGAGAGACTTACATGAACTGATGCTAAAGGAAATGAGCAGAACTTGGAGATTATTATACACGGCAACAAGACTATATGATGATCAATTCTGATGGACATAGCTCTCTCCAACAATGAGATGATTGAGGCCAGTTCCAATGATTTTGTGATGAAGAGAACCATCTACATCCAGAGAGAGGACTATGGGAACTAAGTGTGGATCATAAGATAGCATCTTCACTCCTTTTGTTGTTATTTGCTTGTATTTTATTTTCTTTCTCATTTTTTCGATTTTGATCTGATTTTTCTTGTGCAGCATGGTAATTGTATAAATATATATGCATATATTGGATTTAACATATATGTTAACATGTTTAACATATATTGGATTACCTGCCATCTAGGGGAAGGGGTAGGGGGAAAGAAGGGAAAATCAGAAACACAAGGCTATGCAAGGGTCAATGCTGAAAAATTATCTATGCATATGTTGTGAAGATAAAAAGCTTTAATAAAAAAAAAGAAAATAGCAAAACATGCACTATCTTTGCAAAAAAAAAAAAACTGCAGAGTCACAAAGAGTCAGACATGACTGAAACAGTGGGACAGCAAAAAAAGGAAAAAGGGCACTAGCAGTTAGAGTGATCAAGAAAAGCATTATGTAACAGGTTAACACTGCACCAAAGCCCTGCAGGAAGTTCAGGTTTTCTCTGAGGGAGAGGTAAAGACAAAGAAAGTGCATTCCAAGGCTGCTAGTACTAAGGCAAGGTGATAGTAGATCAAGTGTCATGTGTAAGAAAGAGGAGATAAGACAGTTTGGATCATTTTGTGCAGAAGAGAAATAAATGTACAATAAGAGTACAAAAGAGGATGTAACCAGGTTCAGAACAAGGGAGTTTCTATTTTATTTCAATATGCCTGACAATTAGGGAATAACTAAATAAATTGTGGTAAGTGAATGTAATAGAATGTTATAAACTGTGATGAATAAAAAATAATGTATTAAACTCATGCTATGAGTCAGACACTGCTAAATGCTCAGAATCAAAATAGAAGGAAAGTCAATCTTTATACTTGAGTAGTTTATGTCTAATGGGGAAAGAGAACAAGTAAAGGGGAACCAGATGGGGGAGGGGAAATGTTCACCTAGCATAGGTGGAAAAAGGGAGAGAAAGGGTATGTTGAACTAATTGGGAGAAAAAAAGTAGAAAAATCTGACTCTTGGAGACTATCTGGGTTCCAAGTTCTGAGAATAGGAAATGAGGAGGATGACCAGACTGTAAGCAGCAAGGTTTGGGAATGGTCAGAACATATTCCACAAGGGCTAACAAAAATGAAGACTTTGGGGAAATATGGAAAGACACATATGATGGCAAAAGTAGAACCAAAAGAACACACACACAACTTTAGCAATGTAAATTAAAACAATACAAGTTCTCAAAACATGAGTCAAACAGAAAAATGCTGGCTACAAATTGTTGTTGTTCAGCTTGTCTAGTCCTATCCAACTCTTTGTGACTTCATGAACCACAATAGGCCAGGCCTTTCCACCCTCCATTATCTCTTAATAGTATTTAATTTTTACAATTACATGTAAAAAAGAGTTTTCAACATTTTTGTAAGATTTTGAGTTCCAAATGTTTTTCTCCCTCCCTTACCTCCTCCCTTCTCCAAGATAGCAAGCAATCTGATATAGGCTATACGTGTACAATCATTTTAAACATTCTCCATTATTTCTCAAAATCTCTTCAAGTTTATATTCATTGTTTCCATGACACTCATTTTACACATCTTCCGTTATCTCTCAAAATCTGTCCAAGTTCATGTTTGTTGTTTCCATAACTATCTCATGCTCTGCCATCCCTTCTCTTTTTGCATTCAAACTTTCTCAACATCAGGATCTTTTTCAATGAGTCCTGTCTTTTCATCATTGGCTAAAGTATTTAAGTTTCAGCTTCAGGATTTGATTTTCCAGTAAACAGGCTGAATTAATTTCTTTAAATGTTAACTGATTTGATCTCTGTGCTGTCCAACAGGCTCTCAAACGATTTTTTTAGCATCACAATTTGAAAGGCATCAATTCCATCGCATTAAGTTTTCCTTATAGTCCAACACTCATAGCGATACATTGATACTAGAAAAACCACAGTTTTGACTTCAAATTACTTAAGTTTAAATACACATCCTTATTTTCTGTTTTGTTTTTAAAGTAAAGTACTTTAAAAAAACGTTATACGTACTCTTGGTTGGAATCACCATGTGAAGCAGTTTCATTTAACAGATTTTTTTTAAAAATAGGTAGATAGTATGGAATGGAATCATTTACTGGCAAATGAATGCATCATAAGAGAATAATCCTAAATTAAAGGAGAAAAAGAGAATATACCTAATAAAAATCAGATATTATTTTAAATATGAAAGGAAAAAAATCAACACTTCAATCACACACAGAGTTAATCCACTGAAAAAAAAAATGAACTAGTGTTTTCCAAAAATTTCAAATGAAGAAATTGGTTGGAAATGATCCAGGATTATCTGATTCCTGTGCTACCAACAACCCTGAGATTAATAATAACTTGGTTTTCTTTAATCTTTTCCTAATTACTTCACACAACATAATTTCTAAACAAGTAAGAAACATATCCTATAAGAACCCTGACATAGGGAATATCACTTTGTGATGCCAAGTAGGAATGGAATTCTCAAAGCAGCAATACATTTCTAAAATTATTAGATCTAACATATATTAAAAATAACTATTTTCAAAATCAAAAACAAAATAATGCAACACACTAAAAAGAAACTGTCTTCATAACTAAATGTTTTCATTCACTCTTTTTACATATATTTGTAGTAGCTGAAATCACTAACAAGTATTTTAATAAAATTCAGCAAAATCCTCTATACTTTTCCCTTTTCACATTTTCCCCTCAAATGGGAAGTGGTAATCAAACCAAGCACACTGACAAGCACTGCAGGAAAAAAAGATTTGCTTTGGACTATTTTAAAATTGTTAAAATTCCAATATTTTCATGTATGATTTAGGTATGTCAATTACTGAGTGTAAATATCATTTAAGGCACTTAATCTACCATAGCAATGAATCTTCTCTCTAAACTAAGTAATAACAAATCATTGTATTCTTTAATTTCACCTGGTCAGTTGAGCTAGAGAGTTACAATCTATAGTAGTAATTTTTTTTTATCCTATCTCCTGAAAGTATTTTATGTCTCTTCACCATTGTATTCATAATCCTAGAACATTCTTAATATTTAAGGAGTCCAGGTTTAACTACTCTATTATTTGAAAGAAAGAAAAAGAAGTAAATCAGGAAAAAAATTATCATTCTTAAAAATATTTATCATTTAATTGAAATTGCTATTTCCAAGATCATTGAAGAGATTTAATTAATAGCTCTTCCCTGTATCCCTTCCAAACGGCCATCAGTTACAATAAAGTATTTGCAAATGAAAAGGGAGAAGAGAAAAAAAAAGCCAACAAAACTGATTAACCTCAAAAAAAAAAAAAAAAAAAATCTGATGTTACATGCAATGTTCTATAACCATGGACACTCCCTCTACAAAAGAACAGGGGAAGTATCTTTCTTCACATAACTTCTTAAGGGTCAAAAAAAATTTTTTAATAATTATTTACCTTAACAATTGTGTATGTTATTTTGTAATTCTGCTTTCTTAATATCAGTTTGTTTAAGTTTTTTTCATGCTTTTCTACATTCATCATGCTTTTAACTTCTCAAAGCACAGTTATATTCCTTTACATTCATGTACCACAATTTGTTTATCCATTCCTCCAATTGATCAGTAGATATTTTGTTTCCCCTTAAAAAGTTCTATAAACATTTTGACCTATATGTAATTATTCTTTGTCAATTATTTTCTTGGAACTGGAAATTAAGTGGCTGCCCATCAATGGGAGAATGGCTGAATAAATTATGGCATATGAATGTTATGGAATATTATTGTTCTGTAAGAAATGACCAGAAGGATGATTTCAGAAAGGTTTGGAGAGACTCTCATGAATTGATACTAAGTGCAATGTATAGAACCAGGAAATCATTGTACACAGCAACAGCAAGATTATACAATGATCAATTCTGCTGGATGTGGCTCTTTTCAAAAGCAAAGTGATTCAGACCAGTTCTAACAATGGTGAGAGCCATCTGCACCCAGAGAGAGAACTGAGTGGCGATCACAACATAGTATTTTCACTTTGCTGTTGTTATTTGCTTGCATTTTATTTTCTTTCTCATTTTTTCCCTTTTTGATCTGATTTTTCTTGTGCAGCATAACTGTGGAAATACATAAAGAAGAAGTGCACATGTTTTAACATATATTGGATTACATGCCATCTAAGGGAGGAGATGGGGGAGAGGGAAGGAAAAAAATTGAACAAAGTTTTACAAGGTTGACTGTTGAAAACTATGCATGTTTTAAAAATTAAAAACTTTTTTAAAAAATCACAAAGTCATCAAGCCAAGTGTAATCCCAAATAAAGCGCAAATGAGCATCAAAACCATCAATAAATCACCAAGCATTTACTGGAAAAAAAAAATCTCCTTGGAGTATATGCCTACCAGAGGACTCTCTGGATCAAAGTCCTTGCATAATCCAAATTTCTTAAAATAACAGTAATACCAATTCACAGCTTCAAGAACAATGCATTTTAGTGTGGCTGTTTTTCCACAGCGCCTCCAACTTTGACTATTTTCTGTCATTTGTCATCTTTGACAATATGCTGGATGCTCTGATTTGCATTTCCTTATTAAATGTGTTGGAACTTTTTTTTAATACGGTTATTAATAGTTTCCAGCTGTTCTGCTGAGAAGTGTTTGTTCCTATCCTTTGGCCATTTTGTCTACTAGCAAATGTAGCAAATGGTCACAGATGTCTATTGGAAATTCACACCTTGGATACTAAATCTCATGAGAAATACAACATACAAAACTTTTTCCCAGTTGACAATTTCCCTTTCTATCCTAGACACGTTAATTTTGTTTGTGGAAAAGTTTTTCAGTTTCAATTTTTATAATCAAAAGAATCAATTTTGTCTTTTGTAATTGCTCCTGTCCCTTGTTAAGAATTAATTTCCTACACTGAGCTGTAAAAAAGTATACAATCTAGTTCTCTAATTTTTTTTATTAATATTCAATTCACATGATTATTCTGAATTTATTATAGAATACAGTGCAAAGTATTGGCCAATTTGTGCCAGTCTTTTTTAGTTTTCCAACATTCTTTTCAAACAGAGAGTTCTTTTCTAAATAATTCATATTTGGGAATTAATGAAAACACAAAATTACTGAGTTCAATTATTCCTGATTCTACTTTCTGCAGTGTGTTTTACTGATCTACTTGTCTATTTTAAGATTTTACCATACGTTTTAAATACCAGATGATTTTTTAAAACCCTATGCTTTGCTATTTTATAATGTTTGACTATAGAAGTGCTATTCTCCCTTCATGCCTTTCATTTTTTCCATTATTTCCCTTGATTCTAGATTACAATTAATTTTGCTTAATTAATACTCTTAATAATTCTTTTTTTAGAGTTATGTTCTAAAATGTTCTCTTACACCTCAACTTATACCTCAACTTCCCTCCTCCAATCTGTTGACTCTTTTCCTAGTTTTGGAGTTATACTTCACTTATTCATAACCTCTCCTTGTCGTCTTCCTCCCTTTGCAATCTTCTTATACTTTAATTCCCTTCCATAGACTCTAGGATCCAGTGACACTAACACTGTTCCTTGCTGTTCTTTAAACAAGACAAAATACTCCTATCTCCTGACTCTCACTATCCCTCATTCCTGGAACATTTACCTCCTCACCCCGATGGCTCTCATGGCTTCCTTCAAGTCTCAGCTAAAACTCCACCTGCTGAAAAAAGCTTTTCCCAATTCTTCTTAATACTAGTACCTGAGACTAAACAAACTGGGGAATTTTCTTGAATAAATCTTATTTATACATAGTCCCACCAACAATGCATTAATATGGCTGTTTTTCTACAGATCCTCCAACATTGATTATTTTCTGTCATTTGTCATCTTTGACAATATGCTGGGCATTCTGATTTGCATTCCCTTAAATGTTTTGGAACATTTAATATAGTTATTAAAAGTTTCCAGTTGTTCCTGGAATCTTCCCTATAGACTATAAGTTTCTTGATAGCAGAAATAGTTTGTCTTTCTTTGTATTCCCAGGGCATGGATTTTTTGGTTGGTTTTGGGTTTTGTTTTTTTTTTTGGCGGGGGGGTTTAGTCCTTTTTTCTTTCATGCTCTTCTAATGAGTTCTTTATCTTGTTCTCTTCACTGATTTTCTTTCATGTCTATTCTAAACTTTTATTGTTTTGATTTATGAACTACATGCTTATTTATTCCTTCTTCAATATCTTTATGTATCTCATGCAATTAAAGTTTCTGAAGTACTAGGTTTGATCTTCCCCTTCTAACCAATTTCTATATAGATTATCACATCAACTTTATTTTTTCCATTGTGACTCATTCTTAAAAAATACCAAGTCTTGAAGGAAATAATGAGAATGAAAGTATTGCCTTCATAATGATGATTCTCTTTCCCTTTTACTAAGTGATCTCTACAGGTATGAACCTGTTCCACTTTTTGGATGTCAGTCACACCCAGTAACTCCAACTTCACTTCTCCTGAATCAGCATGTTGTCCATGGAAATATCTCTCTCTCACTGAGGAAGTATCCTGATGGTACAACAACAATCTTTCTATTGATAATATTTCCCGTACCTAAAAATTTTGGTTATTTTCTTATATTATTTTGTACATTATGGTGTTCGAGTTCTTGAATGTCATGCTTTTTAAGGAAGATCTATAATTCTTAAATTGTCTCTCTGCATACTGTCTTCAAGATAAATGGCCCTGGCTTACACAGAAGCCATATATTCTTTTACTTTTATTGTCTTTTGCTTCTCTTTTTTCAAACTGCCCTTCACTTTAGCATATTTTTATTTCAAATCTGCCTTACTTTTTCATTTCTTAAATAGACTTACCTCTGTGGATTCAAGTTTTACTAACCTGCTAATTATCTCTTCTATTAAGTCTATAAATTCTGTTTCCTTTTAATTTCTATTTTTAATTTTTCTTGAATCCTTCTGGAATATCATGCTGTTATATTCTATGCTCAACTGGGAAACCACAGATTTCTGTTTTATGGTAGCTGGTTTGATTAACTTAATCTTGTAATATTTATAGAGATTATAATCTTATAAATATTTTAGTATTCATCCTTTCCTCTCATTTAGTATACTTTGTTGATTTATCTGCTTACATACTAGGTTTCTTAGTGAACTGTCTTCATCTTGAAATCTCTGGCAGCTTTAGAAGTCTCTTTTTCCCTTTATAATTCCCTGTCATTCAATTTCTGACACCTCCTTCTTTGATTATTTGTATACTCTTAGACCTGAAGCTCAATTAATGTTTCAGTCTCCTCCAACATTAGCAAATTTACTTTTCTCTGGTCTCAATTCCTGCTCCAAGTACCTATGGGGAATAAGACTGGTCCAAATTATATTTCAGTCCAATTTCCTTCAGACTAGGTAAAAGCAACAAATGCTGACTCTCTGCACTATTCCATCTATTCTTTAAATCTCTGGCTAGACAAAATGAATGTCTGCTGCTTTTTTGCAAAGTTGGGTTCCAGGTACAGGTACCCTAACTTAGAAGTCACCCAAGGCAAAAGAAAGTCTTTTTTTTTCCTTTTTTAAAATTAATTTTATAATTATAACTTTTTTTTGACAGTACCTATGCATGGGTAATTTTTTTACAACATTATCCCTTGCACTCACTTCTGTTCCAAATTTTCCCCTCCTTCCCTCCACCCCCTCCCCTAGATGGCAGGCAGTCCCATACATGTTAAATATGTTGTAGTATATGCTAGATATAATATATGTGTGCAGAACTAAACTTTTTATTGCACAGGAAGAATTGGATTCTAAAGGTATAAGTAACCTGAGTAGAAAGACAATAGTACAAACAATTTACATTCACTTCCCAGTGTTCCTTCTCTGAATGTAGCCATTTCTGTCCATCATTGATCCAGTGGAACTGAATTAGATCTTCTTTATGTTGAAGATATCTACTTCAATCAGAATATATCTTTATACAGTATCGTTGTTGAAGTATATAATGATCTCCTGGTTCTGCTCATTTCACTCAGCATCAGTTGATTTAAGTCTCTCCAAGCCTCTCTGTATTCACCCTGCTGGTCATTTCTTACAGAACAATAATATTCCACAACATTCATATAACATAATTTACCCAAACCATTCTCCAATTGATGGGCATCCATTCATCTTCCAGTTTCTAGCTACAACAAAAAGAGCTGCCACAAACATTTTGGCACATACAGGTCCTTTCCATTCTTTAGTATTTCTTTGGGATATAAGCCCAGTAGTAGCACTGCTGGGTCAAAGTTTGATAACTTTTGGGGCATAATTCCAGATTGCTCTCCAGAATGTTTGGATTCTTTCACAACTCCACCAACAATGCGTCAGTGTCCCAGTTTTCCCACATCCCCTCCAACATTCATCATTATTTGTTCCTGTCATCTTAGCCAATCTAACAGGTATGTAGTGGTATCTCAGAGTTGTCTTAATTTCCATTTCTCTGATCAAGAGATTTGGAACACTCTTTCATATGAATGGAAACAGTTTCAATTTCATCATCTGAAAATTGTCTTTTCATAGCCTTTGACCATGTATCAGTTGGAGAACAGCTTGATGTCTTCTAAATTAGAGTCAGTTCTCTATATATTTTGGAAATGAGGCCTTTATCAGAATCTTTAACTGTAAAAATGTTTTCCCAGTTTGTTACTTCCCTTCTAATCTTGTTTGCATTAATTTTGATTGTACAAAAGCTTTTTAATTTAATGTAATCAAAATTTTCTACTTTGTGATCAATAATGATCTCTAGTTCTCCTTTGGTCACAAATTCCTTCCTCCTCCACAAGTCTGAGAGGTAAACTAACTTATGTTCCTTTAATTTATTTATGATCTCATTCTTTTTTTAAAAAAATTTATAATTATACATTTTGACAGTATATATGCATGAGTAATTTTTTAATAACATTATCCCTTGTATTCATTTTTCCAGATTTTCCCCTCCCTCTACTCCCTCCCCTAGATGACAGGCAATCTCATACATTTTACATGTGTTACAGTATAACCTAGATATAATATATGTGTGTAAATCCAATTTTCTTGTTGCACGTTAAGTATTGAATTCCGAAGGTATAAGTAACCTGGGTAGATAGACAGTAGTGCTAATATTTTACGTTCAATTCCCAGTGTTCCTTCTCTGGGTGTAGCTTCTATACATCATTGATCAGCTGGAAGTGAGTTGGATCTTCTTTATGCTGAAGATATCCACTTCCATCAGAATACATCTTCATACAGTATTGTTTATGATCTCATTCTTTATGCCTAAATCATGGATGCATCTTGATCTTATTTTGATATGTGGTGTTAAGTGTGGGTCCATGCCTAATTTCTGCCATACTAATTTCAGTTTTCCCAGCAGTTTTTGTCAAATAATGAATTCTTATTCCAAAAGTTGGGATCTTTGGGTTTGTCAAACACTAGATTGCTATAGTCATTCACTATTTTGTCCTGCGAACCTAACCTATTCCACTGATCAATTAGTCTATTTCTTAGCCAATACCAAATGGTTTTGGTGACTGCTGCTTTATAACATAGTTTTAGATCAGGTACAGCTAGGCCACCTTCATTTGATTTTTTTTTTCATTAATTCCCTTGAAATTCTTGAGCTTTTGTTCTTCCATATGAATTTTGTTGTTATTTTTTCCAGGTCATTAAAATAGTTTCTTGGGAGTCTGATTGGTATAGCATTAAATAAATAGATTATGTTAGGGAGTATTGTCATCGTGATTATATTCGCTTGGCCTATCCAAGAGCACTTAATGTATTTCCAATTATTTAAATCTTGACTTTATTTTTGTGGCAAGTGTTTATAATTTTGCTCATAATTCCTGACTTTCCTTTGGTAGATAGATTCCCAAATATTTTATGCTATTGACAGTTGTTATCAATTATTTCTAATAGCTTTTTAGTGGAATCTTCAGGATTCTCAAAATATACCATCATATCATCTGCAAAGAGTGACAGTTTGGTTTCCTCATTACCTACTCTAATTCCTTGAATCTCTCTCAGCTCTTATTGCCAAGGCTAGCATTTCTAGTACTATATTGAATAATAATGGTGATAGTGGGCAACCTTGTTTCACTCCTGATCTTACTGGAAAAGGTTCCAGTTTATCCCTATTACATATGATGCTTAATGACGGTTTTAAATATATATTCCTGATTATTTTAAAGAATAGTCCATTTATTCCTATACTCTCAAGTGTTCTTAGTAAGAATGGATGTTGGATTTTGTCAAATGCTTTTTCTGCATCTATTGAGATGATCATATGGTTTTTGTCAATTTGGTTATTGATACAGTCAATTATGCTAATAGTTTTCTAATACTGAACCAGCCCTGCATTCCTGGTATAAATCCCACTTGGTCATATTGTATTATCCTGGGGATGATTTTCTGTAGTCTTTTTGCTAATATTTTATTTAAGATTTTAGCATCAATATTTATTAGGGAGATTGGTCTATAATTTTGTTTCTCTGTTTTCAACCTACCTGGCTTAGATACCAGTACCATGTCTGTGTCATAAAAGGAATTTGGTAGGACTCCTTCAATCCTGATTTTTTCAAGTAGTTTATATAGCATTGGAGTTAATGGTTCTTTAAATGTTTTGTAGAATTCACATGAAAATCCATCTGGTTAATAGCTTGTTCTATTTCTTTTTCTAAAATAGGACTATTTAGACTATTTACTTCTTCCTCTGTTAATCTGGGCAAGCTATATCTTTGAAGGTATTCTCCCATTTCATTTAAGTTATTGAATTTATTGGCATAAAGTTGGGCAAAGTAACTCCTAATTATTGTTCTAATTTCCTCTTCATTAGTGGCAAGTTCTCCCTTTTCATTTTTAAGGCTAACAATTTGATTTTCCTCTTTCCTTTTTTTTAAAATCAGATTTACTAAGGGTTTGTCTATTTTGTTGGTTTTTTGATAGAACCAACTCTTAGTTTTATTAATTAATAGGTTGTTGTTTTTTTTTAACTTTCAATTTTATTAAACTCACCTTTTATTTTTAGAATTTCAAGTTTCATGTTTGTCTGGGGGTTTTTAATTTATTCCTTTTCTAGCATTTTTAGTAGTAAGCCCAATCCATTGATGTTCTCTTTCTCTATTTTATACAAGTAGGCCTCTAGAGATACAAAATTTCCCCTTATTACTGCTTTGGCTGCATCCCACACATTTTAGTATGATGTCTCATTATTGTCATTTTCTTGGGTGAAGTTATTAATTATGTCTATTATTTGCTGTTTCACCCAATCATTCTTTAGTATGAGATTATTTAGTTTCCAATTATTTTTTGATCTGTTTTCCCCTGGCTTTTTATTAAATGTAATTTTCCTTGCATCATGGTCTGAAAAGTATGCATTTACTATTTCTGCCTTACTGCATTTGAGTTTGAGATTTTTATGTCTTAATATATGGTCAATTTTTGTATAGGTTCCATGAATTGCTGAGAAGAAAGTGTACTTCTTTCTGTCTCCATTTAGTTTTCTCCAAAGATCTATCATATCTAACTTTTCTAGTATGCTATTTACCTTGACTTCTTTCTTATTTATTTTGTGGTTTGATTTATCTAATTCTGAGAGTGCAAGCTTGAGATCTCCCACTATTATAGTTTTGCTGTCTATTTCTTCTTGTAGTTCTTTTAATTTCTCTTTTAAGAATTTAGATGCTACACCACTTGGTGCGTATGTGTTTAATATTGATACTGCTTCATTATCTATGCTACCCTTTAAAAGATATAGTGCCCTTCCTTATCTCTTTTAATTAGATCAATTTTTGTTTTTGCTTGATCTGAGATAAGGATGGCTACCCTGCTTTTTTTACTTCACCTGAAGCATAGTAGATTCTGCTACAACCTTTTACCTTTATTCTGCATGTATCATTCTGTTTCAGATGCATTTCCTGTAAACAACATATTGTAGGATTCTAGCTTTTAATCCAGTCTGCTAACTGCTTCCTCTTTATGAGGGAGTTTACCCCATTCACATTTATAGTTAAAATTACTAATTCTGTATTACTTGTCATCTTGTTAATCCTTGCTTATGCTTTTCTCCTTTCCTTCCCCGTTACCCCCCTCCCCAGTATTAAATTTGTGAGCACCACTTGCTTCTCACAGCCCTCCCTTTTTAGTATCCCTCCCCCACCTTAGAATTCTTCCCCCTATTTTACCCCTTTTCTCACAACTTTTTTATTCCCTTCCGCTTAGCTCACTCCTTCCCTATTCACTTTTCCCCTCCCACTTTTCACTGAAGTGGAAAGAGTTTCACCATAAATCGAATATGTCTATATATTTTTCTCTTTAAGCCAATTCTAATGAGAATATGATACACACTATTTCCATCCCCCTCCATTCTTTCTCTCAGATATAATAGGTTACCTTTGCCTCTTTGTGTGATGTAGTATCACCACTTTACCCTTTTTTTCTGGTATAATTTCCTTTCCACCTCTAGTTTCTAGAACAAATTATAAATGTGATCTTTATATATCTTTATAGCAGAAATATAATTCTCAAGATTTCTTTATACCTTTTTAGAAATCTGTTGAGTTCTGTATTTAGAGATCAAACTTTTTGTTTAGATCCGGTTTTTTCATGAGAATAGATGGAATTCATTTATTTCATTGAATGTCCATCTTCTTCACTGGAAAAAAATGCTCATTTTTGTTGGGTAAGTTATTCTTCGCTGCATATTAAGCTCTTTAGCCTTTCGGAATATCATATTCCAGGCCCTTCGCTCCTTTAATGTGGATGCTAATAGATCCTGGGTTATCCTTATTGTGGCTCCTCCATATTTGAATTGATTTTTTCTAGCAGCTTGCAGTATTTTTTCCTTCTCTGATAGTTGTGGAATTTGGCCACTATATTTCTTGGCATCTCTTTCAGTAGATGATCAATGAATTTTTTCAATGTCTATTTTACCCTCTGTTTCTAAAACGTCTGGGCAGTTCTCTTTGATAATTTCCTAGAAAATAGTGTCCAGGCTCTTTTTTTCCTCATATTTTTCAGGGAGTCCAATTATTCTCAGATTGTCTCTCCTGGATCTATTTTCCAAGTCTGTTGTCTTCCAATAAGGTACTTGACATTCTTTTCCATTGTTTCATTTTTCTGGTTTTGCTTGACTGCTTCTTGGTGTCTCCTCGAGTCATTCACTTCTATTTAGGTTTGATTCTGATTTTCAATGATGTATTTTCTTCACTCACTTTTTTTATATCTTTTTGTAATTGTCCAATTGAGTTAAGTGAGTTATTTTTTTCTATGGAATTTTTTTCCATTTCGCCAATTTTATTTTTTAGAGAGCTATTTTCTTTTTCCAACTCACTAATCCTGTTTTCCTTGGAGTTGTTTACCTTTTCCAATTCACTAATTTTATTTTTGAATGATTTGATTTCTTTATCCACTCTGTCTTTAAATGTGTGGGATGACTTCTCCAGATTCTCTTGCCAAGCTTCCCTTTCCTTTTCCCATTTCTCTTCTAGCTCTTTTATGAGAGTCTTTTTGATTTCCTCAATGAGAGTTTTGTGTATTGAGGAGAAGATCATATCCCCCTTAGGGGAGTCCTCAGGGTTTGAAGTCTGCTCTCTATCCATTTAGATGCTATCAGTGGTTAGAGCCCTTTTAAATTTTTTGTTCATTTTGTCAGAGCAGAATCAAAGAAAACTAACTGACAAGAAAAACAATTGGTCTGTTTCTGGGGGGATGGGGCTGGATGGTGTTGCCTGGCTTCCTCTACAGACTGTGGGAGACAGCAGCAAGACTAACAGGACAGCTATGGCTGGGCTGCATCTGTGCTCTGAGGTGCTAAGAATGCCCTGAGTCACTTTCTGGGGTTTTATTCTTTACCTCCGGTGTTTACACCTTCTTTGCTGCTCCTGGCTTGCTGCCAAGACAGAATACCCACACTGGGGTAAAGGTTGTTCTGCAGAAACGGAGGAGATTACACCCCTCCCCGCTCTTGTCTGAGCAGTGTGAGCTGCCTTGCTCTGGCTACCTGCCCTCAGCCTGCACCCAGTCTGTTCGTCCCCTCCCCCAAGCAAACACAGACCTTTTCTGGCAAATTTCAAGGATGTCTTCTGTTGGTAATTATTTGTGGGTTTTTTCCCGGTCAAGCATTAATTCTGAGGCTTCATGAAACAATTTCTGAGTTCATGAAACAAATTCTGAGAGAAAATGTGGAGCTGAATCAGCTGTCTGCCTCCTCTCCACCATCTTGGCCGGAAGTCCAAAAGGATGGCTTAAATTCTTTCCTCCTTGCTTGTTCCCCATATCTCATATGGCTAGGTAAAATCAATGCCCAGTGCTTACTGCAAAAGAGAAAGATGGTCAGGGATATGCCAAGAGAACCTCTATAACAAGATGGAAATCCCTGAATGAGTCCCACAGCACAAATGGCATGTACCCCTAGCCAGAGCATGGAGTTTGTTAGGGGAGCAGTGCAGAGTGGTACTTTTAAGACTAAAAATTAGCTGTGATACTTCTTACTTTTTTATCCTGTGGGTTCAACAGAAATTGTTCCATCTCTTGGATATAATTTATCTTTGGGAGGTTTTTAAGAATTATTAGAACTGGAAAAAATTTGGGGTTCTTAATCTTATGATTTAAAATAGTCTCTCAATTATTAAATACAATGTTTTTCTTTTTCCTCAGTCCTCTTAATCCTTCTTGACCTCTCTATTACATTTCACACTCTTTATACTCCTCCTCTTCCTCCATTCTTTCCTTCTTTAGTTTTCCACATACTTATTATTGTCCTCTCATGATTTTTCCTACATATCTAACTGCATTTTCTGCTTTGCAGGATTATCTTCACTATCCCCTCGAGGCATATTCCAGTCTGTATGAACAGCCAGATCCCCTACATCTACTTGGGGGGGAGGGAGGGGAAAGAAATTTATACCAATCCAAATAATTATCAAAAAATTCTGTGAGAAACTACAGTAACCAATCTCTTCAAACCACAAACTATTTAAGAAGTTATCCATCAATTCATGGAAAAGAGAAAGGGGGGCTGCCAAAAAAGCTAGCACCAATACAGACAAATAAGTCTCTCTGAATGACTAATAATAAACAATGGCCTATAGGGCTTTCTATTCAGAATCACCAAAAATGTCACAGGATAGGGGCAGCTAGTTGGTAACATGGATAGAGCACTTACCCTGAAACCAAGAGGACTTGAGTTCAAATCTGACCTCAGATATTTAACAATTGCTAGCTATGTGACCTTGGGCAAATCACTTAATTCCAACTGGTTTGCTCCCTTCTCCCTCTCCCTCACAAAAAAAAAAAAAAAAAAAAAAAAAAAAAAAGCCATAGGGTGGTTATAAACCTAATGTAAGGTTACATGGACATTTATCTCTCTTAACCTCAAAGATTGAGAGAAGATTAAGCCCAGGAAGCCAGGTGACCCAGGGTTAGATGCTGACTACCCCACAGATGTCCTATATACAAAAATGTCCTATATACAAAAGAATAACAATGTTCAGGGATGACCAGCTGTGAATGACTTTGCTATTCTCAGTAGTTCAATAATTCATGACTACTTTGAAGAATTTATGATGAAAAATCTTATCCATACCCAAAGAAGGTATTGATTGTGTCTGAATGCAGATTGAAGTACTTTCTCTTCTCTCTCTTTTTCTTTTTAACTTAATTTTTCTTAAGTATTTTTATTTTCATTAATGTAGGAAATCTATGTTTTCTTTCACAATCTGACTTTTATGGAAATGTTTTGAATAACTTTACATGTGATATTTTATATATGGGTGGGGTTAAGGGAAAGAACCTAGACCTCAAAAAAAATTTTTTATGTAATTTTTTTTTATTTTGAATGTAATAGGGGAAAATATTAAACAAGTAAAAAAATTTTAAAGTAAATATATACATACACACACAGAACTGGAGAGGATTTATATTACAACATATACATTTTTTCATCCCCCAAAAAAAGCAAATACAATTTGACAATGTTTGAATAGGCAGATTCAATCATATCTCTAAGACTTACCAGTTCAGTGACCATGATTAAGCCACTTAATTTCAGTCTCGTCCTATCAAAAGTAGCTAATACCTATACTACATAATTCATAGGCCTAAAGTGAAAGTCAAATAAGATCATATGCATAAGATATTTTGCAAATCTTAAAATACTACAAATGTCAACTATCATCATTATCATCTGCTTGTTATGACCTTAAAATTAATGTTTAGTTCCAGCATTGCTGTCTTCAACTTTTATTAAACTTTGAGCAACTGTCATCTTAAAACTTGAGAACTTTATGATTGTAGTCATGTATGAAAATGTTGGTTCACAATAGAGCTCTTACACTGTATAAAACCCACTTTAAACAAGGAAGCAATTTTACAGTATTTTTTCATAACTACTTTACGACCACTATTATGGTGGGAAAGAAAAAAACAATAGCAGTTACATAAAATCCCATAAAAATCTAACCTATTTTACTTTACAGTAAGCCCACATCCATTGTGCTACCAAAAGAACAGTCCAGTTGATATTTATTTAGACAAATATGCCCAAGGACTACAAGAAGGAAACAAAATGCTGCCCTGAGAATTACCCATCACTATCCTAAATATTAATCACAAGAGTTGCTCAAAATTTTCCTTAGTCCAATGAGCACACAGTTGATTTTTTAAAATGCAGCACTTATCACCAAATACCAATATGCTAACTATTTGTCTGAAACTGAAATTACCAGTCTAGCTAAGTACAAGAAAAAAAATTCTTTCCCTGTATATCTTTGGAGAAATTTTTTCTTTCTTTTCTTTTTGTTTGGGGGGAGGGGCCACAACAACTTTTAAAGATCACCTGAACCATGCAAGGATAGTAACTATCTTCATCAGAGTAAGGAAATCTACATTAATGGACACTGAAAATTCTTAAAGTAACAAGCAAGTACAGACTTTATATTTATCCTTAGAATTAAGATAACATTTTGTACCTTTTTTATTGTACTACTTCATTATTATTATTATTATTATTATTATTATTATTATTATTATTATAGTTCCTATCATAGTCTTTATTTTCGCTACTACAAAGCTAACACCAAAGCAAGGACCATAATCTTTACTGTCTTTGGCTCCTCCAAAACATCTAGACAGAGACTAAACAAAAAGTAGGAGTTCAATAAATATTTGTTAAGCTAAATTGATACTTAAATGAAGATGCTATCTCATCAATGTGGGAATCCCCTCCAGTGAAACAACTGAAAAACACCTGGCATCTTTCTTTTTCCTGCTCGATTCTTGCCCAATTCTCTCTCCACAGAGCATTTACTCAACATAATACAAGACTTCAAGAGCATTTATTAAATACTAATATGTGTGAAGATTTGCACCAATTATTGGGTAACAAATACAATTACAAAGTGAGCTATACAATAAAAACAAAACAACATTGTAAAGACACATTTGAAATTACCTTTAATAATATAAGCAACACAACGATCAACTAGGATTCCAGAGGACCCATGAAAAAGAATGCTGCCCCGCTTTCTGTCAAAGACACGATTGACTAAATAAATATGAAAGAAACACACTTTTTAAAAAAATATAGCCAATGTTTGAATTTATTTTTTGCTTGACTATGAAGATATTTGCTTGACATGACTTTTGGTTATAAGGGTTTTGTTTCCCTTTTTATCAGGTTAGAGAAGATAGAGGATGAGAAAATAAAAGTTTGTTAATTTTTTAATTTTTAAATAAAAATAAATTAATTAATAATTTAAAATAAAATAATTTTAATCAATCCCTTCCACTGGCTCCATATGTAAAACAAAACAAACAAACAAAAATGCTAGGACATCCAGTTGGGAGAATCAGAAGCAGTGAAGGCTCAGAGCAAATATGGAAATCCCAATCCTCCCCAATTCCAAGGGTCACACTACAAAATTTTTTTCTCAGTTTCTTCTACACAGATCTTCATAACAATAACAATATTCTAAGTAATAAGAGAAATACCCATTAAAACAACTCTAGCATTTCATTGCACACCCAATAAAACTCACAAAATGTGGAAAAAATCAAAATTTAAGGAACTGCAGAAAGATAGGCCTATAAATATACTTTTAGTCAACCTACAAATTCTTCCAACAATTCTAGAAAGCTTTTAGAAAAGTAATTAACCTGTCCATATCTTTTAACCAAAGATCCAACTGCTAAATGCAAGGTAAACTCTCCCTTTTAAGGTCCTTTTCATATGGAGCAATTTAGTGATGAAAAAATAAAAAAATATATTTTTACATAAAGTTAAAGGTTTATAAAGGATTTAACATATTGTCACTGGTGAACATTTTGAGAGCTAAAAGCAGTAGAAAAGAACTTTCCAAAAATAAAAAATTCTAATATGTACACAAAGAAATGGCTTTCATATAAGATTTGAGTAGTTTTAAAGAAAATGACCTATGTAGTCAATACAAAATCTCAAAATACCTAGTGACAATTTAGAATGATGTCTCAACTGGGTCAGCATTTTGCTGTTTTAAAGATGTAGCAAAAATAATTTTTGTTTAATAAAAACTTAGGAATTTGAGTATAAAAGGATAATTTCAAGAATATTAAAGATGTTAGACTCAGTTGAAAATTTTAGAGTGGCAAAGGACTATGGTAGCTTAGAATATCTGTATATAATTTTATGACTGCATATAATTTTATTTGGGGCCTAATGTACGGCTATAAAAGGACTACATGTTTAATAGGAGAAATCTGGAGAGACATGACTATTTAAGTGAAGGGTCAGTCACTGAGAGACAGAGATATTTAATTAAACCACTGAGAATATAGAACTGGGTTTAGAAACATGAGAATTAAAGACTGAGGAGGGATACTAAAAAGCTGCTCTGTGGGAGATGTGGAAGTTAGAACCAGTCAGCTGACAGAAGGCTTTAGCTACATGATTTCTGATTGATGGGAGAGGGAACTGACTTCACAAGACAGAGCTTCAACTACATCTATCTCTTCAGCACCCTCTGGAGGTGGAGAGATGAAGCTTTTCCTAAGGGCCTATTGCCATTTGCTGCTTCCTCTGGCTGACAAAGCTTGACTTGTACCAACTTTGTTTCCTTTTGTTTATTGGCTAAGAATGAATGAAGGTATTTATTAAGCTTCACTACATGGAAAGCACTGTCTAAGCACTGGGGCTGCAAACATGGCAGTCCCTGCTTTCAAGGAGACCTACTTGGAGAAGACAAGATTTCAGCCATGGGTCTGACAGAAAAATCCCATGGTCCTTAAGATTCAGTGGCAAAGGAGAAAGCAATGCTTCTTCTTTAATGTCATTTAAGGTGACAAATTCACATTAGGTTTTGACAATACTAAAGACTCTGGATTAAAAAGAACCTTCTTTTCTGGGTCTACAGTAGATATGGCTACAGCAAAGAGATCACCAGGGAAAGGGGCCAACATGTACTAATATAAACAGCCCTTTTCATAGTGGCAAGAAACCAGAAACTGAGTGGATGCCCATCAATTGGAGAATGGCTGAATAAAATATAGTATATGAAGGTTATGGAATATTATTGTTCTGTAAGAAATGACCAGCAGGATGAATACAGAGAGGCCTGGAGAGACTTACATGAACTGATGCTGAATAAAGTGAGATCACTGTACATGGCAACAAGATCAATTCTGATGGACGTGACTCTTTTCAACAGTAAGGTGATTCAGGTCAGTTCCATTTCCAATTTGGAACACAAGATTTTTCACAGGTGAATATTGAAAATTATCCTTACATGTATTTTTTGAGGGAAAAAAAAAAAGCTATTGCTATTTTTAAAAAAATGAGAGACAAAACTGAAAAAAAAAAAAAAACTAAGAAACTCGGGGGTGGGGGGGAGAGATGGCTGTAGCACCTGAAAATACAGTTGTCAGATATTACCTCTAAAGGAGTTTTTGTTTCCCTGAATGGTGACTGCAGGCACTAGAGTGGGATCACTGCTATTCCCAAGGCTGTTGGGTTCAGGGTTCATCTGGATCCCAGGGGAAAATGGTCATGGTGATGGCCTGACTTGCGTTTTGCATATTGCCTCCTGTCTCT
Source organism: Sminthopsis crassicaudata (assembly GCF_048593235.1). Lineage (NCBI taxonomy): Eukaryota > Metazoa > Chordata > Mammalia > Dasyuromorphia > Dasyuridae > Sminthopsis > Sminthopsis crassicaudata. Next base: position 129,440,183 of record NC_133621.1, read on the forward strand.
CTCTTGATGACCCACTGCTTCAGCTAAGCTGGCCTGCTTGCCTTATGGGGAGCAAGAAGTTGGTAGCTGATGGAATGATTGACAAAATAAACCTAACCAAGATAGGACTAAATTTAACTGGTCAACCTGAGCTATGTTGCTATGAGCTCCATTCTGATTGTACAACACAACATCCAGGTGAGTAAATAAATAGCTTAAAATAACTAGCAGAGATAACTAGTTTAAAGAGCTTTATGTACATATAGTTTTCTGATTTAAAGGTCACTTCTATTTACACAAGGGATTCCTAAATATCATTCTGATAGTGACTGTAATTGCTATGTTCTATGTTCAAATACAGAAGAAAAAAGGATCTGCCCATCTGAAGAGAAGCTAAGACAAGGACAAGAGCAAATGTTGCTGAATGGACACCAAAATCCTACAGACAAGAGATGTAAATGACCCCTAAACACATGGGTTTTTTCCTGCAAGTGTTTTCCTGACACATTCTTATATGTATGCACCCAATCTTCACCACAGATACTGAGAGACTCAGTGGGAGAGTACATTCCCATCAGTCACTAAGGTGACATTTTAGGAGTGGTGAGTACCATCAATAGCCAAATGATTTAGGTCTATAGCCCACATGTCAGTCAGTAAACAAACAATTACAGAGCTCTTACCCTGCGTCAGGGACTGGGCTAAAGGTAAGCTGGGGTACAAAGAAAGGCAACAAAACAAAACAAACAACCCGTCTTCAGGAAGTTATAAAGACATTCCTTTCAAAAGGAAAGGTCACATATACACCAGAATATTCACTTGCAGCAAGTCTGAGAAAGCAAAGAACTAGAAATGAAGTAGATGCCCATGCACAGGTTATTGACTAAACAAACTGGACAACATGAATAAAGGACACCTCTTGATACCCCTTCCCTCCCTCCATATATAAAAAATGTGCATACAAAGAATTCAGAGAAGCTTAGAACAACAGCTAAATATCCAATCTAGGTTTCAAGATCTCAAAGGAGAGGGAACCCAATAACTTTCCAGGCAATTCTTTTCACTTTAGGACAGCTTTAATAGTCAGCAAGTTTTTCCAAATGTCAAACTTAAATTTGCCAGGTTTTGGCACCTTCTACCACTGCTCCTGCCCTCTGGGTCCAAAGCAGAACAAGTCTAATCACTTTAAATATTTGAAGGCAGGTACTCTATTTAACACTCCTCCCTCCCCTTCAGTCTTCTTTTCTTCTAAGTATGTTTAGCTACTTCAACTAATCCTCAAGAGTAATACAGACTCAAGACAAATGAGATTCATGTCTGCACTTATCCTGGGGTGCAGAAATTTATCATTCAAAGAATTAATATGCCAAAACAAAAATGGTTTTTGCCCAATCTTAAATTACATTTTCGTACTTGTTTTTTTATTACATTCTCTAATTTGTTTAATTGAATGAAAATGGAAATTCAGGTTTCAGTTTAGAAAAAAAAAATGAATAAGAGAATGATTAAGCATTTATAAATTGCAAGTATCTAAATGAGAGGCAGCATGGTATAGTGAGTAAATAGTATCAGAGTGAAGAAAAGCTGGGTTCAAGTTTAGATTTTATCAAGTTTTGATTACTTTGGCTATTGTCTTTCATTTTCAAAGAAGACTGAATTGGCATCACTACCTTAGAGCCAAGTTAGTGTGTCCAACTGTGGCTGCTCAGATCAGTAGGAGTTAAATGCTCTGCCACAGGTTGGGCATAAACACCCTATGTAAACCTCTGGGGTGGATTTTACATATCTGAAGCTTCTTTTAACTACTTCAATTCTGCTTTGTTCATAGAGCACAGCACCGTCAATGATGAGGGCACACAAAGCTGGGTGGACCTATGCCAGTATCTCCCAAGTCATGCAATCAATTCATGTTCATAAGAGATCCTGGCTGAAGGTCCAACTGAAGAAGAGGTTTTGAATTCCATTAAACTTCTCTTTCATACAAAAGCATATGGTACTAATTCTATTCCAGCTGAGATTTACATGGTTTGGGGTTCATTGTTCATACAAATGCTGACTAAAATTATATGGAAAGAGGAGCTTATCTCCTAGGAGTTCAAGGATGCCTCCATTGTCTATCTCTACAAATGGAAAAGAAAAAAGACTGTCCTTGACAATCACAGAAGATCTCTTAGTCACTGCTGGGCAAGATTCTTTCCAGAGTCCTCTTTAACAGGCTGATCCTTCACCTGGAAGATGGTCATCAATATAAGAGTCAGTAAGGCTTCAGAAGGGATTAAGGAATAGTGCTTATGGTGTTGCTGCCCACAAGCCCAGGAGAAATGCCAGAAGCAGAACAGCACAACATTCTGATACTGTCTGTCTCAAGAAATTATGGGAAATTGTCAAAATTTGGTTGCCCAGAAAAGTTCATCAGTATTATGTCAGTCTCTGACACATTATAGTAGCAATATAGCCCTCTATATGTTATTTCACCTCTCACTGCTCCCAATAAACTATAAATTGTAGAATAGTTGTGGATTCATATTGGCAAAGAGAGTTTTCTTACCAATAATAACCTACTACACAGAAATCATAGGTCTGGACCCCCTCTAAAATTTCTCTCAATATTCCATAATTCTACTATTTATGTTCCATCTATTAAATATTAAGGTTAGTCTGAAGTTAATTCTGAAAAATTCATTTTCCCAAAAGATTCATTATCTGAACAGAAAGACTACATTTATGAAACACTGAGTGAGGTCACATGTTTGTATTTCCTAATGATGAAATATAGATGAAATATGTTACTTTCTAAACTGTATATTGGGTAATTTGTAAAAATTAAGAGCTATGCTTTAAAATTTAGTCAACTCTGCTGGACATATATACAAGTTTAATGAAATTTGGTCCAAAGTTATTTAGATATTATCTCTATTGTGAATCTTAAAGTTAAAAAAAAAAGGTAGTTTTAAAAACAAAGGACAAGAAAGATTGATTTGCAAAGGTAATTGATAGTTTGAATGGAACAGCTAGTTAGAATCTCACAAGCTAAAGTATTGATTTTTAAAACAATTTTTTTTCCTCAACTAGTATGTATGTTAAAATTGGAAATTGATTGTAAATTACATGAGATTCCTCTCCATTTTTGTGATAGGCTATGTTCTGTCTACTTGGCTATCACTTATGAAAGTTGTAAAATTGCTAATTAACTTGCTTGGAGTTATTGTCGTAATATTGAAACCTAAAATTGTTAAGGATTATTGATGTGATAGGTTATTAGAGAAAAAGAGATGTTACAGAGCCAGAGAGAAGCAGGATGTTTTGGCTGACACCAAAAGATTTGTTCTAGGCCCCTAAAATGGAAAGACAGAATAGAAAGAATAGACTAGAAATGGTAAATGTTAAATAGAGAAGAGTATAGAAAGGAGTTTTAATAATTAATGATGGAAAGGGAAAGATCCTTAATGGACCTTGCCATTTGCAGGAAAAAAGAAACAGCCCATGGGGTTGGGGCATGTCCTTGGCTGTCCTGAAAGGGATTTAGCACCCTAAAAGAGTTAGCTATAAGGAGGAAAAGTAGGGTCACAAAGCATAGTGAAGTTAGGAGAGATACCATGTGGCATGGGGGAAAGGGGAAAGAGAAAAATCTGTTGGCTTGGGAAGGTGAAGACTTAGCCCACTTTTTCCTCACTGGATGTGGCTGCTCTTTAGACATGATAAAATAAATTCAGTCACTGGAGCTCACCCCCCCCCCAACTTCTACAACCCCGCTTTGCTGGTTAAATGAAATTAATATTAATTGCTTCTGTTGTTTAAAGGAATAGCTTACATTTACCTGGTGTTAATAACTGAATGTTTTTATTTTTGAAGTCTGTGGCTGTTCTAAGGCAAAGTCATTTGTGATGCTATCATCAAAGGTTCTACCACTTAGCAATGCAAGGAACTTCTAAGAGAAGTTTTATTAGATTTCTGGTTAACTCCAAATTCTCTGAAAGTGGTTTTTCAAAATCCATTCAGCAAATTATCTAATATTTATTAAGTGCATCATGATCTCATTGTTTAATGAATATGATCCATGGCTTTCTTACTCTATAGGCACATGGGATAGTTTAGGATTTAAAACCTGATTAGTGAAACTTGCTATTGAGATGAAATCTCTTGGGATTATAACTGTTATTGCTTTGAGTTTTGAATTGGGGAATGATTATCTGTTGAATTATTAAGTTAGTAACCCTCCATTTGAGAGTTGAATTGGCTAAAGTAGAATTGTTACTACATGACTTTGTCAACTGTGCTCTCAGACTGAGGCCTTGAAAGATCAGTTTTGATGCTATAGTAATCATGCCCCTGCCTTTTTCCTCCTATAATCAGAGTTAGTGGTCAATAGAAGTCATAAGCACAGACCAAGTATATATATAAAAACCAAGTATGTAATATTTTGCTATTTTTGATCTAAAAATATATAGCCATTACATCTTATAACTTTGGTTATAAGATAGTCTTGTCATCTATTTGTTGTTAAGATGTCTGTGTCTATATGAAATAAGGTCCTTAAGACCTTACTGTAAAGAACAACTGATACAAATGTCTGTAGGACCTGTTATTTTATTCATTATTAAAACTGAAACTGAAACTTCTTTGGTTTGGAAAATATTTTAGTGTACATTTTTCTTAGAAAGATATAACTTATGGAATGTTATATTACATCAATGGGAAAATTTATAGAAAATTTCTAAACACCTTCAGGCCAACTTCTAATCCCAGAGCCACACCAGTGGAACTTCTTAGGTCTATAAAAGGCTGCAAAGGGTCTTGTGAAATCTATTTTCACTGGTCTCAAGCTAGGAACTCAAGTGATTTCTGAAAGTGCCATTGAACCCTCTTCTCCTGAAACCAGTTTAGAGTTATAAGGATACTTATCAGTGTGTATGTGTGTGTGTTTAAAGGTTATTGGCAGGAAGAGGAGGAACGTGTTACAACTGGAAATTTCATTCCTAGCACAACCCTATCAGAAGAATTAGTAGAGAATTCAGGGATTAATTATGCATCCTGTGTAAGATCTGTAGGGGTTAATAGACTTTTTATGAAGTGGGATGTAAAAAAAAAAAAATTTAGCCAAATATGAGGGGGTTAGAAAAGTAGGTGGAAACCAAATGATTAAAAAGAAAAAAAGTGGAATTGTGAGAAATCAAATTGGAGAAATGAAACTTAGATATTTGAAACTCACAAGGACATCAAGGAATAATCAAGGGTAGACTTTATGTTCTTCCAAAAGAATATAAGCTCCTTGAAAGCAAGGATCGTCTATGTAATGAAAGGTGGAGATTCATGTCCTGTAAATTCTGTAACATCCATTTAATGGAGAATCAGGGATGGGAGAACATAAATGAAGAAGATAGGAGAAGTCCCAAAGGTGAGAGCTATACAGAAATTGAAACATTTTATCAGGCTTGGTGTGAGAAGTCCTCAAATGAACACAAAAAGAGGAGGTATTAAGTGGCATAAAAGTGAGGCCTACTCAGAAAACTGCCCCCACCACGGTCCAGGAAAAATCCCCTTGTTTTGTACCTTTGCTTAATCTCACACTGGTTTGTAATCTCTAGTGCCCCTGTTCTTGTACCCTGAGGGTGGGGTAGATTCCCTAGACAAACTGTGAGCTCGAGACTAAAATCAGGAACAGCTGAGGCCCAAATTCAAAGTATAAAAAACCCCTGCTCTGTTGCCTATCCTTTGCCTCCTTTCACTAGAAGGAATGATGATACCCCTTTGCTGCAGGAATTAAATAAACCACTTTCTGTTCTGGCTTTGAGAAACTTCTATTTGAATTATTTTGAGTCGGTGGTTGCTGTCCCACACATTGTACATTTCTATTTAATTAAAAATTGCAATAGTAGTTTTTTCTAAGAAAAGTACCAAGTGGATAACAAATTTCTTCCTCTATAACCCACAGATATTTACCAACACATACTTTTGGGAAAAGTATTGGTCAGATCAGCTGAATTCAAATCACTGAATTGCAAAACATTATAAAAACTTTTTTCAACTCCACTCAAAATTACACCTATCAAATAAACATAAAAGATAAATTTGGAAGTAAAGAAATTCTATTCTTTCTAGTACCAAGAGATCTCTTGAAGAAAAAAAAGAACAGAAAGAATAATCTGTATAATTTTCAAATAATCTATTTTAACAGGATAATAGAGTAAAATGTCAATACTCTTGACAAAAATGATAAAATACCAGGTTTCACAAAAATCTGGAAAAAAACAATTACTATAATAAAGCTTTACATTTTTAAAAACTGCTTCAGTTCACATTTAAATTACCTTGCTCAAAACAGAGGTATTCTTACAACTGAGCAAAGGTGCTTAAAATAATTATCCAACATTATTGTTCTATCAGAAACAATCAAGTAGGATGATTTTAGAGAGGCCTGGAGAGTTACATGAACTGATGTTAAGTAAAATGAGCAGAACCAGGATTTCATTGTACACGACAAAGGACATGGCTCTTCTCAAAATGAAGAGATTCAGGCCAGTTCCAATGATCTTGTGATGATAAGAACTATCTACACCCAGAGGGAGGACTGTGGGAACTGAATGTGGATCACTACATAGAATTTTCATTTCTTTTGTTGTTGTTTGCTTGACTTTTATTTTCTTTCTCATTTTTTTCCTTTTTCATCTGATTCTTTTTTATTTTATTTTTGTGGAGGCAAGTGGGGTTAAGTGACTTGTGCAGGATCACGAAGCTAGGAGGGTTAAGTATCTGAGACCAGATTTCAATTCAGGTCCTCCTGACTTCAGGGCTGGTGCTCTATTCACTGCACCACCTAGGTGCCCCTACATCAGATTCTTCTTGTGCAGCAAAATAATCATATAAATACATATGCCTATGTTGGTTTTTTATATATATTTTTTGCCATGTTTAACATATATTGGATTACTTACCATTTAGGAGAGGGGGTAGGGGTGGGGGATTGAAACACAAGGTTTTGCATCAGTCAATGGTGAAAAATTATCCTTGCATATGTTTTGAAAATAAAAAGCGTCAATACAAAAAAAAAAAATAATAAAGTCCCCCCCCAAAATAAAAAAAAAAATTAAAAATAAAAGATCCCCGTCCATGAACCATAGAGATTTCCTTATTGTTTGGGGTTTGGTTTGGTTTTTGTTTTTTAAAACTCTGAAAGTTTGCACATTTCTTATGAAGGATGGTGGGCAGTCCAAAATACTGTGCTGGACTTTGAATGAACATGGGACTTAACAATGGCTAATTCCCTTCTTTAGTTATTTAAACATGATCCCCAGATAAACTCATTTTCTATGAATTTACTATCCCTTATGGAGTACAGGATTCATTAAAAACTTAATATTTTTGTCACCTTCCTCCTTAATGGTGTCTTTCTCCTGATTTTGTGAGTTCCTCTAAGGAACTCAGTTTACATCTTTTTCTTGTTAATTGCTTAAAAAAAAAAAAAATCACATACAAATTTAGCCCTCTGTTAGCTGGGAAGAAGTATGTCACAGTGGAAAAGTCAAATTTCTCTGAGCCTCAGCTTTGCCTAATCTATAAAATTAAAATCTTAGCGTAAATGAGATCTAAGAATTCTTATCATCTATATGAAATTAATTCTTAATCTTATTCTTAATCTATATAAACCTCTGGAGACATTAAAAAGTACCCAAAAAACTTCTTCAAAAACTACCTTTTTTCCTCTTAGTCTCTTCCAACCAAGAAAGTTTTTCTTCAACCATTTGTGATAAATTTTTAAACCATTTCATTGATTTTCTGTTTTTTAATTATCTCTGTTGTAACAGTGATGAATCCTATTTTTTCACTTCAAATGTAACTACACTATTTCTACACATTGTTTTTCAAGGAAGATATATTCTTAGTTCTGAACAGCAAACTTGGAAGAAAAATTTTGAAATGCTCTCCATTTGAAAATGGTAATCTACCTGTAAAAAAAAAAAAACTACAAAATGATACAGCTGTAATATGAAAGTCTCTTAGGGACATCTAGTTCAATATTCTCATTTTACATATGAGGATATTAGGGCTTGATGAGATAAAATCATATTCCCAAGGTCAATCTGCAAGTTAAGTGACATTTTCCATGACCATCTATTTCCCCATGCTTGGAATGCTCTCCCTCCCTATCTCAGGGAGGGCTTCCTAACTTCCTTCAAATCTCCAATAAAGTCTAACTTTCTGTAAGAAGCCTTTTTTCAGTCCTCAAATCTTACTGTTTTTTTCCTTCTAAGATCAGCCCCAATTTCTCCTGTCCTTTATTTCATTTGTGTAGAGTAGTTCATGTGTTGTCTCTCCCAATAGACTATGAGCTCCTTGAGGATGGGTGATTGTATTTAATCCCCAATATTAAGCTTAGTATCCAGCACATAGGAAGTTCTTAAATATAACTTCGTTGACTGAAGTTATAGAGAAAGGACTTGAACCTAGGATGTTTAGTCCAAGACTCTTTCTAGCTTAAAGAATTAGAGGCAGCTTAAAGTCTAGATGGAAAAGTAAAACCTAGCACCCAGGAAACATTCCATCCAATTAGCTACTTACCTATGTGAGTCCAAAAATAAATTAAGTTGAAATTTTAAATAATAGTGGGGCACATAAAATCCTTGGCTATGGCACACACAAACAATAAAAAACACAATTAGTAGTAAAAATGTGAACATTAGAACAAATTGTCTCTTCAATCAGGACCAGAAATTCTAATATACTTGATCATTAAGTTTACTTATCTTACTAATGGGTAATAGCACAGATACTATTACTTAATTGAGTTATCTTTTTCAGTATCCAACTCTGTATTATCTGCCTTGATACATTGATACAGATTTCTCTTTTTCTTTTCTTTTCTTTTCTTTTTTTTTTTCCCAACAGGCACCACTTTGCTTTATGGAACAAAATAAGCATCAGGAAATTGGCTGTAAAACAAATTGCAATAAGTGTCTTTACAGTGATTCCAATATAACAGCAGAGATATGCTAAAAGATATGAAAATTCTCATACAGACCGATTTTAAAACTTTTAGCAAAAAGGAAGATAGAATTAAGCCTCCCAAAGAGCTGAGTTGCCTGAGAGTACTGTTATGGAGCATCTTCCAGTTTTAAATCTTTCCTTTGGAGTTGGTCATCTCACAGGTTTTCATCCTTGGATGAATGTTTTTGTGCTTAGATATCAACTAGATTTATAACTGTACAGCCTATGAGATAACTGACACTGAAAATTACTGTCTTAAATACTAAATTAAAAGTCTCATCAAGCAAATGAGTTATTTTCTCTAAATCAATGAGCTTGTTAAAAATGAAACATAAACCCTTGTACTAAAAAAAAATAAAAAAAAAATACTCTTCTTCAATCTTACAACCAAAGACAATTAGTTAAGCTCAGAATATTAGTAAAGAGATACGGGTGGTCTTCATTTCCCCATTTCCACTTTATGTCCTTACTCTTACAAACTTATGCCTCAAAAACTCTTATCTTTTTAAGCCACTGAAATCCTACTCGTTCTTCAAAACCTAACTCAAATGATTTTTCCTGAAAGGAAATTCCTTCTTAGAAAATCAATTTGATTTTTCATTCAAACATTTATTAGGCACTTAGTGCATGCAATGCATTGTGCTAGACACCAGGAAAGATACTAAGATGAGTAACTTATTTGACACCCTCAAGGAATTTAAAAATCTAATGATCTTATAAAACTTTAATTGTTTCTCTTATGCAATTTTGTATTGATGTTTGTATATATACTCCTATTACACTATATGCGCTTATTAATGTTCTCATCTCCTCCAGGGTCTCTTAGTACAATAGTTTCTACACAATTAATATCTGCTAGATGAGTGAATGAATGAAAATTATATTCAAAATTTAATAAAATGTGTTTGAGAAATTATGCTATAAGAGTAGGTCTTCTCTGAAAAAGACCTAAGCTGCAGTCACTTCTAAGTCATGCTAATTAGGAGCAATTCACTTGACCTAGCCCTGCCCCATCTCCTTATCTATAAAATGAAAGTACTTTCTAAATTACATACCTCATAGAAGTACATGAACAATGACTGTAAGACACTATAAATAAATGACATGTTATTTCTTGTTATAGGAAAAGAATTCTCACTTGCATAAGATTCAATATGATAGACTCTGAGTTACTTTCCAAAAAAACATGAAGCATGACTAAGATACAGATCACTTTAATAATGAATCAAAATACAAATAAAAACATTATTAAGTTGCAGCTCCACAATAAGCAATTAATTGTTACTATTATGACGTAAACATTCTAAGAAGGGAAATATTACTTTGAAGTGGGAAGAATGAAGGGAAAACTTCACAGAGAAGATGCTATTTGAAACAAACCTTAAAGAATGGAAAGAATTTTAACAGTCCCAAATATAAAACTGGTGGAAATAAACTTTAAGTAGAAGAATCCAATGTGTTCAGAGAATAACTAATCCAGTTTAATTGGATTATAGGATAAATGAATAGAAACAATAGTACATAAGGCAGGTAGTGCATTTAGGTTAAAATATGCCTTGAATCAACACAGTTTATATTGTGAATATAATTTATATTATCTTGTGAAGAAAAAAAAGACCCTATTTAGGCTTAGGGAATCCCAGTAATTCCTTCATAAATAATAACTGTGTGACTATGGACAAATCACTTAACCTCTTTTCAGAATCTTAGTTTCCTCAGCTGTAAAATGAAGATAGTAAAATATATTACACAGTGGGCCAAAGTCAAGGAAAATCCGAGCTCAAATCTAGCCCCTAAAATTAATAGATGTGTAACTCTGGGCAAATCATTTAATCTGTGGCTGTTTCAGTTTCCTCAACTTGAAAATGGGGATAATAATAGCACCTACATTTCAGGGTGGTTGTAAAGATCAAAGGAGATAATCTGTGTAAAGGCACAGTGCCTGGAACATAATATGCAGTTAATAAATGTTTCCTTCCTTCCTTCACAGCTTTGTTTTGATAAAATGGCTTTGTAAACCTTAATATATCAATATTAGTTGCCATTACTGCTGACTGCCATGTTCAGAAGTTTTTACTTTATTCAAAAAGTAAGAGTTTTTGAATAGGGTTGAAGACTAGAAGATGGGAGGTAGATTTAAAGTCTATCTGTTGTCCAATCGAGTATCTCAACTAATTTTGTGGCAATAGGGGGGATGAATACAAGAAATATTGAGCAGTCAAGCTTTCAGACTTCTTGAAGTTTATAAAAGATTAATTACTATGGAAACTTCTTAAAATTTATTTTAAAATTACACTATGAAAATCATGCTTAAACAAGTTTCTTTATTTAAAAGGAAAAAAAAAAAAAAAGACCATCCCGAGATTCCTCATTCCCTTTCTGTACAAAAAAATACTTTGTGTGTATATAAATAAAATTATTAGATCTATTAGAAATGTATATTTTCTGCCAAATAATTTTAATGATGGGAAAAGATTAAGGGAAAGGAAATAAGTATTTATATAGTGTTTATTATGTGCTAAGCACTTTATACAAATATTTTCTCATTCGATTTTTACAAACTTTGAAACCATTATCCAAATTTTATAGTTAGGGAAACTGAAGCAAACAAAGGTTAGGTTACTAATCTAGGCTCATACAATGACCGAGTATCTGAGGCTGAATTTGAATTCAGATCTTCTTGATTCCAAATCCAGCACTATACATGGCACATTATCAGCTCACTATAATACATAATTTATTTATAACTATACCTTTAGTATATTATTTAGTTAAATAACTTTAAGTCACAATTATCCTACTATATATCCTAGGTAGATGAGTGGCACAGTAGATAGAGTGCTGGGCTTAGAGTAAAAAACATATGAAATTGAAATCCTGTCTTACATAATGATACTGATTAGCTATATGATCCTGGATTAGGCATTAATGATTAATTGCCTCAGTTTTCTCATCTATAAAATCAGCATAATAATAGCATCTACTTCTCAGGTTCTTATGAGATATCTGCAAAATACTTTGCTAACAAATGCTAGATGATAATTTCAGTGCATAAATTGCTAAAATACATCTTAAAAATAAGTCTCCAGAATTATTAAATTATTTAAAGACTTATAAAAACAGTTATTTGGTGCAAAAGTAACAAAACTGTACATTTTTTAAAAATTATGTATTACATGTTATTATATGCTTAGTTCCTGCAACCCTTCAGATAAAGATAAAAAGACCACTGCTAAGATACTATTAGGAAAGAGACACCCTGTTTTCCAGAGTTAAAGCAGGGTAGCTCAGCTGTTCCCTGAGCTTGATATAACAACAATCCTTTGCGAACTGATAGCCCCAGAGCTCCAGCAATCACCAACAGGCCCAGACACGAAGTCCTGCTATGAATGGACTTTTTGTCATTAGACAACCTAGCCTCTCTGTTGATGGTATGCCTTGATACTGTTGCTACTGATTACACTGTCTGATTCTTTGTCTAACCACAAATATATACCTCAAAGTTCAACCACACTAGTCACCCCACTAGGGGACAGCTCAACACAACTATCTGATCCACCTCCTTGCTTACAAGTCATTTCCCTCACTTTGAAATTTAAGTTCTGTTTGATTCCTGATTTTCAAGTCTCTGGTTTGTTCTGGCTCCAGATATCCAGATTTGAGGCCAGTTTGATCAGGGTGATACACCAAAACAATTATGCTATAAAGTCAGTTTTATTATTATGGGATTTTTTTGGAGCCAAAACTACTGTTTTTCTTATTAAAAAAAAAGTTCTATTTGATTCTTCCTACCTACAATTAATTGTCTATCCTGATATAAAATCAACCTCTAGGGTTATTTTGCTGCTCTTGAAAAAAAGATGCCACATTAAAAAAAAAAAAAAAATCTACATTTTAAAAAACCTTGTTAAAAGCTTAGTCTACTATATTTTCAGTAAAACATAAAACCATATTAACAAACCACCTCCATCTAAGTATAGGGCCAGTATGCCACAAGCCTAAACACATGCTGTAGTGTTTAACATCAAAGTTAAAGTATGAAAGCTGACTTTTGTATTCTGTTGGCCTTTTTTTCCCTTCTTTTAAACTCATTTTTCATTGCAAGGTTCAAGAACCCCTGCAAAAGAACAGACTTATCTCTGTATAATCTAAAGCAGGGGATGTTGGGAATTTTCCCATATTTAACCTCCCTATTTTAATTGGCATGTTCAATGAAAATACATCAATTTCCTGAAGGAGGAATAGAGGAAAAGAAGGAGCATAGTGCAATTAAAGAAAAGTTATGAGAAAATAAAATACACACATGCATATGTATTTTTATACACCACACACACACAAATAATTTTCTGCATTGTCATTGCTTTGAAGAAAAGATTCTATAAAACTTAGAGATTACATTTTTTTTGCCACAAAATTTGATCTAGAAATGTATAAATAAAAATGTTGGATTCCAAAATGGCAAAGCATATAAGCAGGGAGAGTTTCAAAGAAAACTGATGTTTTTCGCATATTTTCTATAACCTAGAAATTGCAGAATTGGTCCTATTATGAGCAAGAATCCTAGATAAGGATATTTGTCAGCCAAGCAGTGCTTGTAAAGCAATGTAGAGATAATATTTTCAATTTCCCAAAGAGGCCCTCATACATGCGTCACATTTACCATTTCCTAAAAAAAGCTCTTTTAAGAAAGCAGGCTCTCAGGAGACTATTTGCTTTCCTTCTCTGTCCCAAGAAAAGAACCACCACCAGGGGAACTGTAAACAGTAAAATTGTCCATGTTTAAAAAAAAATTGGGGTAAAGGATTTCTATCTCTTCTCAAGGGATTTCTATCTCTTCCCATACCGATTTTGATAGTAACTATACTAGGAAGCTAACTGACCCTTTGGCACTTGCCCTTTGGCACTGAGGATTGAATAGCCTGACCTTTAAAGGCCTTTTCCAAAAAGGGGAAAAAAATTTAATTTAATTAACAAGCTTTTTAGACAGTTTTCCCATTAATTTCTTTACTTCTCATTTGAATGTAAGGGGAAAAAAAGAAATGGTTTCCAGTTCCTCCTATAGCATTTATAAAAAGTAAAACTACGAGATAGATTAAAATCTCAAAAATGCAAAGCATCAATATCTGACCTTGCCCTGATATACCTTTATTATTGCCTTTATAGACAATAGACTATTTACCCAAGATCATTCTAAATGGCAAAGTTGGCTCCACAACCCCAAGTTTTCTGACTACATACATATCATGGCCCTTTCTATTTCACCATAAGGCCCCCACAATGTCTGGCAAAAATGGACAATCTTATTACTAAAAAAATTAAATAAATAAAAATAACTCCATGAGGCAGCAAAGTTGCTCAGGGGTAGCCACGTGACACAGTACATAGAATAGCAGTCCTGAGTTCAAATACAGCCTTTTTCCAGCTGTGTGATTCTTTACAAGTCACTTCATCCTATTTACCTCAGTATCCTCATCTGTAAAAATGAGCTAGAGAAGGGAGCCACTCTAGTAACTTTGCCAAGAAAACCTCAAATGGGTTCATAAAGAGTCTGCCATGACTGAAACAACTGTACAATTCAAGTAGATAGAACCCTGGAGCCTGGAATCAGAAAGAGCTGAGTTCAAATTGGCTTTCAGACACTCAATAGCTAGGAAATGCAAAAAGCCACTTGAGGTCTGTATGCTTTAATTCACTGGAGAAGGAAATAGCAAACCAGTCTAGTATCTTTGCCAAGAAATGCCCATGAATAGCATTGGCATGCTATGAACCACATGGGTCAGGAAGAGTCTGACAGAACTTCAAAACAACACATTGTTAAAAAGCTATTCCCAAGCCTAAAACAACAGCTGGGACACACAATAGGTATTTAATAAATGCTTGTTGATGGACCAAACCAATAATTTTCACCTTTTGGTCCTTCTCTTTATAACAGGTAAGAATAAGCTCTCTATCCTTTTAGCTGACAGTCCTTCAAATATTTGAAAATCATTATCATGTTCTCTTCCCACTTTGGATTCCCCAAGCTAATCATCTCCAATTCCTTCAATCAATTCTCTGTTATATAGTTTCAAAGACTGGTAGAAAGAAATTTACTTTCAAATATATATATATATATATGGTTTTTTTTTGTTTTTTTTTTTTTTGAGGCTGGGGTTAAGTGACTTGCTCAGGGTCACACAGCTAGGACTTTCAAATATTTTGTTTTGTTTTATAACTGGCTTCTCTCTCTTTTTTCTTTCTTTTATTTTTTTTTTTTCATAGAGAAAATGCCAAAGGAGGTGAATTTTTTTTTTTTTTTTGAGGCTGGGGTTAAGTGACTTACCTAGGGTCACACAGCTAGGAAGTGTTAAGTATCTGAGACCACATTTGAACTCGGGTCCTCCTGAATTCAGGGCTGGTGCTCTATCCACTGCGCCACCTAGCTGCCCCAGACGTGAATCTTCTTAACTCATGTATTTGCTTCCAAACACAGGTGAAACTATTCCTTTGTTAAACTGATATAGCACTAGGCACTCATTCCCTTGATTTCTATTATAATCCTTGAGATCCCAAAAAAGTGAGAAACCCACTTGAAAACTGCCAGAGCTATTTAGTGAAAATGGCTTAAAAGTTATATGACAATAGATCTTTCGTGTACACTATATAAGTTCCACATAACAATATTATGAAATATATTGTACAAATGGGTAATTGCCACCAACTTTGTAAAGACTAGGTCACAAACCAGAAAGAACTGCACTCAGGAGTCAAAACCATTAGGTCTTTTATTCTTTTATTCTCCAAATCTGTATATTTTTCCAAAGTGCCACATTCCTGTTTTTCTCCTAAAAACTAGATATCCACTCACTCCAGTTTATCTTCAATTCTGATGCCAAATTAATTTTCCTAAAGAGCAAATTCAATCATGTCATCTCCATATTCAATAAATTCCAGTGACCAATAAGTGTCTGGAGCAAGACTAAATATCTTGCTTTATCTATCCACTGTTATTCCACCATGTCTAAAATCCAAACTCTTTGGATTTGGAAACTAACCCTCTGAGACATTAAGTGATTTGTCCAGAGTCACAATGACAGCAAATAGCAAGGTCAACTCATCTTCTGAAAGAGAAACCTTAGTTCTTGAGCTCTACGTAAAACATGAGGGCCAAAAGCCGGATTGGTTCCAACTGAAAATAAAAGTTTCCTTAAGTTCAGATACATAAGAAATGACTCAATTAGTCAGTAAATATTAAGCACCCACTACGTGGGAGGCAATTTGCCAAGTTCTCTGGGTACAAATACAAAAATAAAACCACTTCTGTCCTCAAGGAGCTTACATTCCTAGTTAGCATTAAGTAACAAAATAATGTTATTAAATATTTAGCCCCCCAAACTATAATAGAGATTTTAATACAAAAGAAAGAATCTATGTCTAAGATTTTTTTGGCCCCACAAGTTGACAGATCACTATACTAATACAAAATACAGAAATCTCCGAATTTTCAGACTGCTGGTAATCAATAATTTATTTTAAAAAAGAAAAAAAAAACCTACTCGTGGAGGTAGAAACTACAGTAGACATTAAACCAGATTTTCAGTGTTTTCTAAAATACAACTCATTTTGTGGTGTAAAATGTTTTCGAGATATTTCTGTTACTGTGCTTTTAAGGACTTGCTGGTTAGTTTTCCATTTTATTCTGTCACTACAAACATTGAGATTTGAAAGTCAGGACACATTTCTTTCATATGTGGGATGATTGCATCGTGTTCCAGGCTAAAATTCAGACAAGCCTCAATGATGGAGTAAGTTTCCTCAACAAGATTTCCTCCTACGAATGAAATCTCAGGTCTGGTTTAAAAAAAAAAAAAAAAAAAGTTCTGGACACAAATAATAAGGGAAAATTAGAAATTTCTTTAAAATTCCCATTCAGAGTACTATAAATTCCAGATTTCCTGTCTTTATTTTTGTTCCTTCTACATCTGCTTTAGAGATCTGATGCTTCATTCATACTCCCTGACTTGATGAAAAGCAACCGACAAACCTTGTCAAAACAGAGTTAGAAAATCACCACCCCATGGAGCAGTCTGATGTTAAGGTCAGAAGCCGGTTAGGCGTAAACAACTTTCATGCAGTTGCTCTGGCTGTAACCGCGGCTCACATTCGAGCAGATAGTGCTACGAAACTGACAAAGTACTTTACTTAACCACCACCTCAGAGGACTTCAAAAGGGGTGGGGGCGGGGCAAGCAGTTCTGCTCCCCAGCCAGCACCGGGCCCACCCAAATTTCCTCCAGCACCACCCCCAGTCTAAAGCTGCTAGTTCTGGCCGCGACGCCTCGGCAGGCCCGTTTTCCCCTCCCTCCTCAGGTTCGGGCCCGCAGTCTCCCGGGGTAAAGCTACAAACGGCATCACAACAGCGTGTACCATGCCCCAGCTTTCTGAAAGAGGTCCAACGGGGTGGTAGAGCCTGGGCAGCCGAAGCGACTTCTCTTTCCGAGACTCCGTTCCCCTTGGGATTTAAAAGGAACAAAGTAGGGGAAAGAGTAAGGATGGTGACGAACTAGAAGAAGGAGCCTGGATGCTCCGGGACCAACCTGCCTGGGACGAAGGGGGAGGGGCAGGAAGGGTAGGGATGACTCCCTGAACAGAATCCCATCCTCTCCCCTTCTCCAGTCTCTACTCAAGGGAAAGTTGCAAACTCTGGGGAGTCTTTGCTGCAGTTTGCACGCAGCAGGGAAAGGGCATGTGCAGGGAGAAGAATCGTCTGGGAGGATTCTCCTCCTACAGAGCCGACCCTCTCCTACTCCCCTTCCTCAGAGTCCTCCCCAGAGGGAAGTGCCAAGTGCTCAGAAGTAACTATTTGTGGCCGCAAGCACGCAGCAGGGAGGAGGGCCACCTCCAGGGGGACGGAGCGGCTTTGGGCCTGGCACCTTCTGCTGCGGGATGAGGCGGGAGGGAGCCCAACGGCTCCTTTCCTGTCCTTCCCACCCCCGCACGTACGTGGCTCCCACGAGCTCCACTCCCCCGCCTCCTCCCAGGCCGCCTGCCGTAACCCTGCCTGCCCGGCCCTGCTCTGCTCTCCTCGCCGGGAACTCCTACTCTCTGGAGGTTAGGGAGAAGCTGGGGAAAGGCCAACCCGGGGGCAGTCCCCAGCCCCAAGGAACCCCACGCGGCCACTACCCGCGTGGACGCCGAATCCCGCGGGCGGTAGGACCCTGGGGGAGCCGCCGCGGGGCTCATTCCCAGGCTCCTCCAGCCCCCACCCCCCACCTCCGGGGGATCCCCTAGCACCCCCTCTCCTATTACCCGCGCGCGGCCACTCTTCCCCTCCCTCCCAGCCCACGGGGGCAGCGGGGGAGGGAGCGAGGGCCCCGGCACGAGTTGCACCAAGTTGGGCGAGCGGGCCTGGGACGCCGGGCTCCCGCCTCCTACCTGTGCTCAGGTTGTCGTTGATTTTCAAGGGCACCCGCAGGATGTAGACAAGGAAGAGCATGATGAAGAACCACACGGTCCATAGATAAGTCCACGACCACACGATGCAGGACTTGAGCTGCTCCAGGAACCCCGGCCCCGCTTCAGCCATGTTTTCTGTCTCGCTCACCGGGGCTTTTTTTTTTTTTTTTTTTTTTTTTTTTCTTAAAGTCAAGAGTTGCTCCTGGTCCTGCCGCCTCCGCTCTCAGCCGCTGCCGCCGCGGCCTCTCCGCACGGGCCGCCCGGCCGATTCATGGGCCGCCCCGGGCCCGGCCTGCCCTGCGAGAGCGCGACGAGCGAGTGAGGCAGGAGCGCGGGCGCTGGGCTCCCCCGAAGCCGCCCGCGCTGCCCCGGCCCAAGCTTCTCCACCCTCGCGGCTCCTTCCCCTGCGGGATCCCAGCCCCCCCCACCCCCCACCCCCCGCGCCTCCGTCTTTCCCTCCTCCCCCTCCTCCCCTCCCTCTGCCGAGGTCACGGAGCTGCGCCGTGCCCCCTTCCCTCTTCTCTTTAATTGTTAGGACAATCCGAGTTACCCAGACCTGAGTCCGCTTCTTAAGGAAAAACTGCGGCTGCGAGGAGGGACCCCGCCCGGGAGCAGCTGCTCACTTCTCCGGGTCACGGAGCCCGGGGCAGCCCGGACCCGAGCCCTGCTCTCAGCCACGTTTCCTCAGCTTGCACCAGTCCGTGCTATAGAGACCAACTTTCCTCCCACGGAGACACACGCCACACAGAGGTCCTCGGGACCCCCTGTACTGACACAGGCACAAAATGTTAGGATTACAAAGGGAACCAACTCTACCGAAATAGAGGGATTCACATTCAGGCGGAGACAAATAATTGTACTCTTCTGTGTGTGCATACTTAGAGACACACAGGTTATCCTAAAAAGTATGAAGTAAATAGGGTTACAAAAGAAACCGACTACATAGAAATGTGGTGATCAGTACTTGTAGATAACACAGCTTCATATACGTATACATACATGTATATAAATACATCAGGAATGCCTTGTGTGTGTGTACACATGTACGTAGAGATAGACTTAGAAAAAAGCATAAAAAATACCAGATTACAAAGGAAACCACACACATACGTATGTGTGCGAGCATTGTATATATACAAACATAACGATCAACACGTGTTTATGTATATACACATACTTTTGGAACACTGCATATCTGCATATGTGTTTCAAAAGACAAAATATATAAGATTGCAAAGGAAACTAATTGTATAGAAATAGTCATCAATATATGTAAATATACAATAAACTATTGGGACACCCTACACATGTGTTTGTGGATCCCTGCATTTCTATATGACTAGTTTCCTCTGTACTTCCAGGTACTTTATACCTGTCGACATCTGGTATGTGCATATGAAGATCTACTTTTCTTTACATTTGTGAGTTTCAGGAGAGTCCGCTTTTATCGCTCCATATTTAATTGGCTCACTTGTACACTTACTTTATAATATCCTTTATAGAGTAGTTTCCAAAATCAGCCTTATAGTACATTACAGTTAACTCACTTTCCCTAAACTAATTCAGAATCAGCATTTTGGAGGCAATTTGGCATGAGAAAGACAAACTCAGCCAGAGATAGGCGTGTACCACTTACTTTTATTTTTGTTTTTGTTTACTTTGGGGGGTTTTTGTTGGCAGTGGGAGTCTTGTGTTTTTTGACGCTCTTTTCTTCCCTCCTCTCCCTCCAAAAAAGACAAATATAATGTTATTAATTTTTCTTCTAGTTTCTAGATCACTGATTAGCCATGCTCATACCTTCTTTCCTAGGCCAAAGTGACCCTTTCAAAATAAAAGTTTTGGGGCAGCTGAGTAGCACAGTAGAGAGAACCAGATCTCCCAGATACTTGATGCTTACTAGCTGTATCATCCTGGGCAAGTCATTTAACCCCTTTGCCTCAAGTAAAATAAAACCCAAGTATTCCTTGTATTCCAAAGTGTGGATTTGCCTCATTAGGCTATAAGCCTGCTACTTATATCCATTAAGCCAATTATAACCTTTCACTTATGCCTGAGAGGTAAAACAGTAGACAGAGCATTGAATATTGAATGAGAAAGAATCAAATGTAAATTCTACCTCACACAAATTAGCTATGTGACTCTGGGCAAATCAATTAGTTTTTATTTGCTTCAGTGACCTCCTTTGTAAAATGGGAATAATAATAACACCTATCTATCAGGATTGTTGTGAGGGTCAAATAAGATAAAATTTCTAAAGTGCCTATATAAATTCTAATTTTTATTATGTCTCCCGCCTTAAAATATTGCTACATCTGCTAATATTTTTTAAATCTTGGTCTTTTAAGTTGTCATCATAAACCTTCATAATTCATTGTTTAGGTTCTGAGAGCTTAGAATTAGTGTAGATTACAATTGTTGTTTATTCTAGCCAGAAACAGTTAGGGTCTTACCCTCCCAGATTAATATTTTTGTGATGGTAAATTAGGCCATATTTTGTCTCAATTCCCACCTACCCCTTAGTCATTGAAAAGGGGTTGCCTCAGACAAACAGAGGCCTGGAAGAGGCCTTAATTTAGAAAGGCCAAAACCATCCATTGCATTCCAAGCCATGCTGGCCATTTTACCTGTGTCTTGCCACTAGACTTTAATTCTGGAAAAGAAAATGAGGTTGACAACTCTGCACAACTCTGTTTCATTTAATTCCATTTCAATGAAAAGTCAAGAGAGCATCCTCCTGATGTCATTGGCCTTTGAGAAGGAAATACAAACAACACCATCGATATCTGGTAAGAATCATTCAAGATGTTAGGTCGCTTAAAATTCCAGGGGGAATATTTCATTTTCAATATTATTTATTTCTTTTTCATTTTACTTGTAGTAAAATAAAGTATTCTATGCTTCCCTCATGCCATGAGCTTATGTTAATATAATAGTTTAATGAATCTGTGATCTCATCAACATGGATATTCCCTTTATCAGTGCAGATTGCTACCCATCTGTGATAGAGAGGTATAGCTCCCAATGTTTAAAAGCACTGAAGATATCAAATACATACAAACAAGCTTTTACCTATCTTGAGAATGTAAGATTGTATATTTTTAAAAATGTACAATTGAAAAAAGAGGTAGGCTGATCAGTTATTGATAGAGATAACAAATAATTATTTATAGTTTCCACTGGAATCCATATGGCATACTAAATGGATCCTGTGCAGAAAATCTTTGGGAAAACATGGACAAGAATACTAGAGGATGAAAAGTTGTATTCCTAGTGTTTGGTGGGCAACCAGGTAGCAAAGTGAATAGAGTCAGTAAAACTCATCTCCTGAGTTCAAATTTGGCCTTAGATACTTAGTAAGTGTGTGATTCTGGACAAGTTAATTAACTCTGCATCAGTGTCCTAATCTGTAAAATGAACTGGAGAAGGAACTGCAAACTACTCCAATCTCTTTGGCAAGAAAATCCCAAATGATATCACAAAGAGTGGGACAAAACTGAAACAGGTGAACAACATCAACAAAGTACCTGGCAATCAATTTGCCAGTTAACTAACTTTTCTTAAGCAACTACTATGTATTAAATTTTAAGGATACAAAGAAAGGCAAAAGACTATCCTTGGGATCAAGAAATTCTGTTATAATAGAAGAGCTTACATTCATTTCGTCATCAAACAATCAAAAAGCATTTATCACTTTCATGATTATTGGACTGAAGCTACTAGAAAGTAGCATCTTTTGCCTCTGAATGGGGGCATTCTTAGAACCCTGCCTGGTACACAGTAGGTGCTTAAGAAATACCCATTTACTGACTGACTGCCAGATATTGTGCTAAGAAAGTGATAAAACTTTTCATCCTGTAGGATTCTTTCAAACAGGATTCATTCTGTGTATTACAGGCCTCCTATATATTTTTACATTTTATGGGTTCCAGGGGAGCCCATAAATTCCTATCCACTTATTATCTGTCACTCTGAATACCCAGCCTACCTCGTTTTCCAGTTGTAGATTTTCTTGATAATATCTTTCACATCATTTCTCTTTGGTTAACACTGGAACTACTGTTGCATCCTAAATATACCTACCATGGCCCTTTCCACCACCCTTTGGGTAATACAGATGGATGTTTCCTTAAGTTTCAGTGTTCAAAATTCACAAATCTCTTTTTCTCTGTGTTTCTTTCTGTCTCTCGGTGTCTTCTCTGTCTCTCTGTCTCTCTCTGTCTTTCTCTGTCTCTCTGTCTCTCTCTGTCTCTCTGTCTCTCTCTCTCTCTGTGTGTGTGTGTGTGTGTGTGTGTGTGTGTGTGTGTGTGTTTTAAATGATTGGTCTTTTACTAGGAAGCAGCTTGGCACCCTTAAAATACTTCTGCAACATTTTCCAAATAAAATGTAGCCTGATTTGTTTCTCTTGTACTAACTAAATAGACAAGCCAACCAACCATATGGTGACATAGTTTCTACAATAGACATCTTTTTTTAAAAACTTTTACTTCTTTATGGATTATTAACATGATCTTCTTTTGGTAATCATGGTCTCACCAAGGAGACTGTTAATATTTTGAAGCTTAAAAGGATCTGCGAGCAAGAGTATCAGGAGGACCTCACCACCTATGGCAGTAAATCTGTGGATAGATTTCAGGAGACTCTAAATTTCTGTAGAAAAAAAGATATATCTTTATTTTAATGTAAATGATTTACATTATAATCTAATTTATTTTATTTTCTTCATTTTATACTGAGAAGAGGTCCACAGAATTCACCAGACTGCCAAAAGGATCCATGACACAAGAAAGGTTAAGAATCCCTTATCTGAAGGAAATCTTTCTCAATCTGTAAAACAACTCTGGGATTGAGGCATCTTTGGCGATACTTTCATTTGAGATGTTGCCTGCAAATAGTCATTGCAAAAAGTTATCTCTATGCTTGCATTTATCAAGAAATATAACATGCTCTTAATGTATACATGAGAAACATATACAAGAAAAACTCTTTGTTAAGAAGAACTGATATGGCTGTTTCTTGTCTTATCAAATGAAATGTTTTAAATACAGGTGTAACTTATAGTCCATACACCTTTGAATCAGTATAACTGTTAAGATATGGTCTGCTGAAGAGTCATGGACAAAAGCCTGCTTTCTCTCTTCTAATATTTTCATCTATGAATACCTACTATTTGCATATAGATCATTCTCATGAAGATTTCATAAGATAAGAAAGTAGATATATGAGTCAGTAATTATTAATATTCTCCCTATTGCCCTTATTAGGTATTAAAATTATCCATAATTTCTCCATCCTTTTGTTATCTTCCTCTCCTTTGTCTTATAAAAAGATCCATCAAATACTTGCAAGATTGTGTTACCACCAACATAGATTTCTTCCATGTACCTGATCCAGCATTTCTGATTCATCTTAAGTTTTTTGTTGTTGTTTTTTTTTTTTTTTTTTTTTTTTTAATCCTTCCTAAAGCAAGATCAGAGATAAGGTATTAGTGTCCAATATGGTGGTCTGTCACTGATGAAGAAAATATCTCATTATAGAAACATTAATAGACATATTCCATTTTATTTCTATTAGTTGCCCTGCTAATTTCATCTACTAATGCTTTTAGAATTCTGTGTCTTGGCAGAGTCTCAATGCTAAGCTTTCTATAGATTTGTCTTCCACTATTTTTCACTTTTATAAAGTGAAACTACTCATAGTCTTCTTCAACATATTTTACAACTTTGTAGGATTTCTAAACTTGTGTTAACTTTGCATGCAGTCTTTCTCAGCTTGGCAAAGAGATCAAGTGTTTTCTGGTTTAGGCAGTTTTTAGCCTCTTTTGCCCTCCTTAGGAGGAATTTTATAACTATTCAATTATGTAGGAAATGGTGATAATTGAGATCAATATCTTTTTCCCAATTTGGATATCAGGAATCAGTATCATTCCCCAGTTTGGATTAATACTAGGTCCTTGAATGAATGCCTTGAAGCTAGAGCCCTTGTTTTCAGCATCTTTTAATCCTTTTCCTGTCTTCTGATTTGATGTTGAATTTGTCTTTTGCTTTAATCAATAGTATGTACACAAATGGACAATTCCAAAATCAGACAATCAACAGTCATTTATTAAGCAAATCTTATCTTTATCATTTAATATCAGGGTGATCTTTGGTAAGTCTCTCTCAGCTTCAATTTTCTTAAGTGTGAAATGAAGGAATTGGACTAAAAAACCTTAAAGATTTCTTCCACATCTAAACATATAAGTAAACACAAACTATTTTGTAAAGTTGTTTTTCATTAGCATCTGACTCTTCATGACCCTATTTAGGGTTTTCTTAGCAAAAGATACAGGAGTGGTTTGACATTCCTTCTGCAACTCATTTTAAGATGAGGATACTGAGCAGGGTTAAGTGACTTCAGGGTCACACAGCTAGTACCTGAGGCTGCATTTGAACTCAGAAAGATGAATTTTCTGACCTGAGGCCTGGCACTCCGTGCACTACCTGTGTGCCCTGATAGAAACCACATAGGATGTAATTTCATATTACGGAGGAGCAGCATGGGCACTGGCCACTAAAAGGAATAGGAAAAGCCGACTGCTAGAAATAGTAGTTGAAGTGAGCTTTAGAAACTTAGTTTTTAAGAGGTGGAGCTGAGGAGGAAGTTTATTGGAGACAGACATAAGAGTCAGCCTATGAAAAAAGCACAAAGATGGGAGGTGAAAAGTTATATGTAAAGAACTTCAACCAGGGCAGATTAGTTGGACAGTTGAGTACAAAAAGGGGGGGGGATATAAATTTTGATTGTTGTTGCTATTTGATCTTCATTCTTGAAGAGAACCATGATTCAGTGAGCAAGGGCTCACTTCTCCTGAGCCATTTGGGGCCAGTGGCCAGATGGAGATCAGGATACCTAGAGATGGCTCTGGTTGCAGTGGGAGATCTTGGCCTTTTTGAGCTAAGGGTTTTAATAGGTCTCAGTGTGACAGAGGCAATGCCCATTCAGTGATTAAAGGTAGGTAAGAAATGAGGCAGAGAATGCCCTCTTTTTGTAGTCCAAAAGAAAAAAAAATCAGGGTTTCTTACCAAAACAGAAACAATTACTATTAACACTCACTCATTCTGAGCCATCAGGACCCAAACAATGACTAAATGGAATTTGATCTCAGACCAATTGTACAAGAAGAGGAATAAAAATTTTAGTTAGAAAGATAGACTGGGAGCAGTTAGGTAGCACAGTGGTTAGAGCACCAGCCCTGAAGTCAGGAGGACCTGAGTCTATCTGGAATCAGACACTTAATACTTTCTAGCTGTGTGACCCTGGGCAAATCACTTGACCCCAATTGCTTCAACAAGGAAAAAAAAGAAAAAAAAAGATTGACTGGAATGATATAGAAAATTATTTTCACTGCTAAACAGGGGTGTTTGTATTTATTCCTAGAGGAAACAGGGAAGCATGGGAATGTTTTGAACACAGAAGTAACATGACATTGTTCAGTTCTTCCAATAATCTAATTTATTGGTTGCTATTCAGAGTACTTTCAACTAAGTTAATGCTTGAAGGTATCTAATTCTCTGATTAGTATCTACTGATCCTTTTCTCCACCACTGTCACTATGAAAGCAAAAAGCCCTGAATAAAATGATAGCAAGTTTTAAAATTTTTATGTTTTATACTTAAAGAATTTATAATCTAGTGGGCAGTCTACAGTTGAGCCTCTCATTACTTTGCTAGCTTGGGTCTTACAGCATAGACTCCGTCATTCATATTACAACAGAACACAAAACTCTTGTAACCTGACAGAAAACAGATAAAGCTTAGAAGGATACAAGTTCATTTTTATATCAGGAAAAGGAATATGGATAGGACCTTGTATAAGAATTTTATGATCCAAATTTCTTTTCTTGAACCTCCTTTTCTTTTGGTTGTTCTGAATCTTAATGTATAATTTGCTACATTGAAACAAGTGATTAAAAGCATGTAAAAAGATGTAGAATACATACTGTTGGACATGGTCAATACATTGATTAATTTTGTGAATTTTTTTTTCTTTTTAGACCTTCTTAAAAGGGATGACTCACTGAGTAACATGTGTGAGAAAAAAAATTTTGGAAATGAATATAATGTAAAAACAAAGTGTATCAACAAAACCTAGACATTTTAAAATGTATGTAGGAAGATTTTATTGATATTTATTTCCTTTTCTATGGTAAACCAATTGATTTTTGCATCTAGTAATCCTTCTAGAGGCTTGATGGAATAAAATTATTTGAGAAAGCAGTGAGAAAGCAGTGAATGTTGGAGTTAGAGAATTATTTGGAAGAGCACTATGTTTGAAGTAGGAGGAACTGAGTTTTCATTTTAATTTTTTTCTATTATTTGGGCAAACCACTTAACCTCCTTGGGCCTCTCTTTCCTCATCTGTAAAATAAAGAAGTTTGACTAAATGATCTCAAAGGTCACTACCCCCTTTAGATTCTATGTCAAATTCTAATTTCCTGTGACATTTTATTAAATGACATGCTGGATGTTGAATAATTCATATGCCAAGAATATCAGCCAGTTAAACTATGTTATAAAAAATTGCTTTCTCATTACTTATTCCTCACATTCATTAATAGCTATCCATGATGGTAAGGTCAGGAAGATGTTTACTTTATAACCAGCATATCAGATATCATCATTACTTTATCATCATTACTTCCCAATATGACAAGGGTTTTGTTTTTTGGTGGGTTTTTTTTTTTTTTTTTTTTTTTTGGAAACATTACAGTCATGTAAACAGATTTGGTTATTTAATGATGATTTAATGTTTTATATCTAAAATTGTGTATACTATCTTTGAAAAGGCAAAAGAATTTCAATCTACAGGAATATCCTATTAGCCATTTCCATCTCTTTCTAAAATAAGGAGTCTTAATTTGTTGTCTGTGAATTTGTTTGTTTTAAACATTCTGCTACTAAATTTAAGTATAATTAGTTTCTGTTTTTAATCCTGTATATTTTATTTTATGCTTTAAATTATTCTGATAAGGGACCATAGACTTCACCAGGCTTCCAAAGGTACCCATGACAGGCACAAAAAATATTAGGAATTCCTAATCTAAAGGCCATGAACACAAATGTTTGTATTATAAAAAATGAAAGATTTCATTTAGACTTATCCAATCTCTTATGTACATTGTATTAATCATGTGTTATCATAACTACCAAATATTTTAACGTAAACATGTTTAAACTTGAGAAACTCAGAATACTATTTTAATTAATAATGAATCAATATTAATATTGCTAATGCATACTTTTGACACCTGATAAATATTATAATTTTATTTTCTGCCAAAAAGTGAATTAAAAGTTTATTTCATGGCAAGTAATAAATAGAATCATAGAATCTAATAAAATTTTTTATTAAAGTGAGTAGAGACTATTTAGTTTAGCCTATACCTGAGAAGAAATCCTCTCTCTAACTTCCCCAAATAGTGGACATCACATAGTTAGAAAAGGTCGGAACATTTTAAATGGCAAATAATAATTTAATATGATTAAAAAAAAAATTGGGGTTAAATGACTTGCCCAGGGTCACACACGTTAGTACAGTACATTTCTGAGAATGGATTTGCATTGAATCTTCCTGACTCAAGGGCCAATGCTTTACCTGCTGCACTACCATTGCTGTAAGACCATTTACAAGTATTAGAACAACCCCTCAAGGCAGCTCCTTCCTTTTTCCTTTTTTTTTTTTTCCTATTTGGGGGTGTCAATAGTGGGAAGCTTTTCTTACCATTGAGATAAAATATGCCTCATACTCAGTGCTCCTATTTCTGCCCCTTGGAGCCAACCAAAACAATTCTAATCTTTCTTCTGCCATGTGAAGATCTTTCATCTACATAAAAATAGGTATCATGTCCCCTCTAAGTCTTCATTTTTCTAGGCAAAGAATCCGTACTTCCTTCAACCAAGCCTTGGTTGGCACCTCTCGAGTTGCCTACCCTGTGTTCTTGCCAGCTTATCAATGTTTTCTCTAAAATGTAGTCCCCAGAATTGAACATAATACTCCATATGTGGTCTGACTTAGGCAAAGTACAGTAGGAATATCATCTCCTAAAATTAGGCACTTTGCCTCTTTAATATGGTTTAAATATTTGTTAAATTATGTAGTCTTTCACATCCTGAGGAAGTATCTACATTTGAGTGAAACTCCTCAGTATCTATTATTTCTCTTCATATAAAGGTGCCTAAAATAAGATTAAGGAGTTTTGTTGATACACACAACAATCCTGAACCACAGGATGCCAGGTAGAGAACAATAGGAGCTTTATTAAAAGAAGATAGTGGCCTAGCCCTACCTCCTCCTTAAAGGATCTGCCTCTGGCAGTGGAGTGATGAATCCTAACTTCCATCAGGAAAGCAAAACCATTAAGCTCTCCTTCAAAGGAAGTAGGAAAAAAAATGAACTAGCAACCCTTCTGAATGTACATTAATAGTTTCTTTTTTTGACTATATATATATATATGGTCAGAAGGAGAAAATATTAATATTTTAAGGTTATATAATACTTTAAGGTTTGCAAAAAATTTCACGTGTATTTTCCCTACTGATCAGAAGATATTAGAGGAAGGTAAAAACGACAATATGGAGATAAGTAAATGGACCATCTCAAAAATACCAAACAAGATCCAACTTCTCAATAAAATCCAACTACTATATTGTATGACAAGGTATAATGGAGATAACATTGCAAGAGTAAACAGCAGAACTAAATTCTAGTCTTTGCCACTCACTAACTATGGTTTTCTGACACTGAAACAACTAATCCTGAATTCCTATTATAAAACTAACCTGGCCATAATGTATATCTTTTTTGATATTTTATTGTAGCTTCTTTACACAAATATTTTTATTTTAAATTTTTTCATCAATACTTGCTGGGGGTGGGGGGGGCAGCTAGGTGGTACAGTGGATAGAGCACCAGCCCTGAATTCAGGAGGACCCGAGTTCAAATGTAGTCTCAGACACTTAACACTTCCTAGCTGTGTGACCCTGGGCAAGTCACTTAACCCCAGCCTCAGGAAAAAAAAAATACTTGCTAGGGATATTGGTCTATAGGTAGTAGTTCTCAAACTTTTTGTTTCTCAGGACCCCTTTATACTCCTAAAAATTATTGAGGACTGCAAAGAGCTTTTGTCTATATAAACTATATTTATTTATAGTTAATGTATCAAAATTTTAAACTGATAAGTTTTTTAAAATTTATTCATTTAAAAATAATAAATCCATTTACAAGATATTACTGTAAAATAATATTTTTCAAAATAAATTTATTGTTTTACATATTTTTGCAAATCTCCAATATATGGCTTAATAAAAGGTAACTGAATCCTCATATCCACATATTTAGCCTCTAATGATGCTATTTTGATTTAAGTATATGATGTATATAAAGAAAATCTGGCATCACAGAAAAGGATGGTGCATTGTAAAAGGCAAATAATAATTTAATATGATTCAAAAAAAAACATTGGGGTTAAATGACTTGCCCAGGATCACACAGTACGTTTTCTGAGAATGGATTTGCATTGAATCCTCATGACTCGGGGGCCAATGCTTTACCTACTGCACTACCACCTCGCTGCCCCAATTTTGTATGATTTTTAAAAATAGCCTTAACTTCACAGATCCGCTGAAAGAGTGTTTCTCCAGGAGTCAGAGTTGTAAAACTGCCTCTCACCGAGTTGTACTGTATCTACAATTCTTTCCTCAGTCCATATTGGATCTACAAGATCAGAGGACAAGCTGGTTTTTGTTCTTACTCCCCAAATTATATAAGCCTTAGGCCCCTGCTCTGCAACCCCACACCTTGCCCTGGCATATATCTCCATTTGCCCTGAGCTCTAATTTGCTAATTGCCCCAGTCACATTTCTGTATTTCATTCTACTGACCTTGCTTCCAAAAGCATCTCACATTAATGAAGACTGACAAATAAGACTAATAGACAAGGGTATTGTCTACAGATTGGTGGTACTATTATCTTGTTTGTGCACTGATTGTTGCTTTGGTCAGATTTATCTATGGCAATTTAACTCCATCCAGCACTGATTTAGTTAAACGATACACCTAGTAGTCACATAAGAAAAAAATCAGCAAAACAGATCATATTATTCTAGTCTGCCATTTCCTCATTTGTAAAATGAGGAGATTGGATTACAGGATTGCTAAAGAATCTTCCAATTCAAACATTCTATTATTTTTCTTTTAAAATCTATTATTTTTTTATATTTTATAATTTTATTACATTTTATAAATTATATTTTAAAATTATTATATTATTTTATTTTGACTGGTAAAATCATAATTAGCCAGTGGACCAAAACTCTTAATTCTGCACAGACTGCCTTGTTTCTCTTTTTATTGTCATAGGATGAGGTAATTCTTTAAACTTCACATGGAATTATAGTTCTTAGTGTTCTTGTGAATTATATACTATTTCTGTGGAAAATTTTGTTTCTCTTTATAACAATACATTGCTTTATAGATTATGGATCTAATTTTCTTTCATTTACATTTCCAATATCCAAGAATGTCCGTGCAAACACCCAAAATAAAGAAATGTGTTAATTATCTGACATATGACCAGAGTAAAAAAAATAATCCACTCAAATCTTAAGCTGATTTTCTGGGATAGGATTACACAACATGATTATCTGTTACCCTGCATAATCCATATTACTTGAATTTTTACAAACCCTCTCCTTCATTTTGTTTTGTCAGTTCATTCTCAGTGCCTTTTTTTATGATTTAATGTTAATTACTGTGTACAATCATGCCCAAGTTAACATCATATGAAGACTTAACTTTCTTGTTAATAAAGCCAGAAAGTAAATAATTAAAACTTAATATATGATTTCTCATAAGTTGTTCATTTTGTGGCATCATTACCTAATAAAACACTTAAAATATGCATTTGTCCTTTGATGAAAGCTATTTATCCAATGTTTTTATTTGGGGATTAGAACATTGAGTCAAGGCACTTGGAATTAAATTGGTAAATATGATTGTTTTGTACTCCAACAAGTGTCTTGCTAAAGCCTACACTTAATCTTATGTACTTGATTTCCATTTACTAATGATATCTTACAGAATTATTCCAAAATTGTACTTAGTTTTATTTAAACATTTCTAAGCATATTTGTTTGATGTTCTTTATAAATGTATTGATAGACATGTTACATTAGCATGTAATTTCACCCCCTCTCAAATAACCTGATTCTGTTATTTGAAAACCCAAGACCCTTAGTAATATGTCAACAGTGCTTTTTTTCTAATAATAATTTAATTATTATATAGCATACTCTTCTTGATCATCAGCCCCTCCTCCATATACAGAATAGTAAGGTTTTTGAGCTGTTCAGTGGCAAGCAAGAATATGCTCTCAGGTAAGAATTTAGTTAATTTTATCTAACATGTCTAGACATATTTGTTTAATATTTTTTATAATTTTATTGATATCTGTGTTATATCATTATTCATCCCTTTGTAAACCCATTTCAAATACCCTAATTCTATTAATTTTAAAATTTGATATCTTGAGTAATATAAATCCACATAAGAATGCCAATTGCATGTTTCTACTTGTAGTACCTACATGTTTACCCAAGTGTTTGCAGGAGCAGATGGAATATCATCTATTTTTCAAGCATAAGAACTGGAATTTAATACATCAAAGTTAGAAGTATGACAAAGTGGAAAGTCTTCAGCAGGCTTATCCTTGCCTGGACCTGCCATTGAATTTACTTTGTCTATTTTCACAAGAAATGAGCTACCTGCCACAAGACAGAGATCTCTGTCACTGACAGGACATCAAACAGAAAAGCACTATCTGAACTTGATGTTCTTGATCACAGAAAGAACTGAAACCTATCTGCAGACTTCCTGAATGGTCCTCTAATGATTATTCCTAAAGAAAACTTTATGTTGAATAGCAAATTGAAATATGTTTTAATCTATACATCTTTGCCTACTTGCAGGAAGGACAACAGTAGAAAGTTAAGCAAATTAAATTTTGCCTTTCCTAGAATTCCTCTGTTTTGTGATCCAAATTCTGTTTAAAATCCCGAATCTAAGAGTAATGAGACCATGCCTAGATATTAGGTAGTCTATAAAGTATTATTATTATTATTATTGTTTATATGCAAAGAATAAAATATTATAAAACGTCCAAATATTCTTGTCTGTCCCTGTTGAGAATGACTCCATTATAGCCAAATCACATTACTCTAGTGAAATACAACATGATCAAGGAAGTGGTAGGGTTACCTTGAAATGGGTGCTCAGAGCTTTTCGGATTGAGTAAATCTACATTAATCACACTCCTTAGATTACTGGGACCCTTATTCACCAAAAAAAGCCAAGATGTGGGATCTGACTCACTTTCTGAGAATCAAAGAAAGTTTGGCACTTTCTAATAACTTCTGCCAGGTGAAGGACCATAACCATCAGGCTGAACATGGAATTTATCCAATTTTTGATCCTTCCTGCTAACTATAATCTGGCTAATGATTTGTATGCCACCTGGTGGCTAAACTTCTATATAAAATTTTGATGGCATAATTAAGTGTAATCCCTTCATAAATAAATCATCTTAATTTCTTTATAAATAAATTCTCCACTGATTTCAGACTCCCTAGAGATGGTGAGAATTAATTTTGGCCTCAATTTCTCTGTTTTCTCAATATAATGTTATCTAAATTTTTTATTCTAAATTTCAACAAATATTTGCTAATCATCTACAATAGTTTAAAAAATATTACCTGGTGACATTGCAATATAATTTTTAAAGTTATTGTTTAATAAATTTCTTTAGACATTCAAACTCATTCCCTTCATCTCATTTTCCTTTTGGGGGTATGCAACATTTTATATTTAATACAGAAGAATCTTGTATAAATATATTTTTCTTGGTATATTGAACTATATTTTTTAACCCAGGGGAATATAGGGAACTATATTTTTAATACAGAATTGATAGACTTAAAGTGCTGCTTGAAACATATTTTTTGGACATAGATAAGGCAGTTATTTATTTTGCTTGATGAAAGACAGATAGATAGACATGTACACACACATTGGCAGTTAAGTGGCACAGTGTATAGAACACCAGACTTGAAATCAGGAGGATCTGAGTTCAAATGTGGTCTCAGACACTTATTAGCTATGTGATTCCAGGCAATCCACTGTTTGTCTCAGTTTCTTCATTTGTAAAATGAGATGGAGATGGAAATGGCAAACTACTCCATTATCTTTGCCAAGAAAATCCCAAATGGGGTCATAAATTGGATATGACTGAAAACAACTGAACTGAAAGAAGAATACCACTGTCCCATGAAATTTTGAGTTTCTCATAATTAAAAATATTTAGAGACTGTAGAATCATTTGTGGTGGGTTCCTGGAGTGTACATCTCATCTCATCCCTATGTTGATGGTCCATATGCAAAAACAATACTCCAAACTATCCTGGGTTCTGATGTGGATCCCATGTGTCTTGGGCTAATGAGACATTAGTGAGGATGCCTAATGCTATGAACTTGTGACTGGGGTGTCACTAGCAACATGGTATCTTTGCACAGACAGTATTATGAGAATCTCTACTCTGAGATATCTAGGGAAATACACTTTCTCCTGCCCCCACTCAGTGACCATCCTTTAATTTCCTATTGACCATACACATGGAGGAACATCCTTAGATGGCTTCTTCCACTAGCAGTCAAAGATGATTCTTGCTAAAGAATTGCTAGATGCAAAGTTCAAAATCCAGGCCCAGAAAGTGAGAAGGCAGAACCCCAAATGTGACCTATCTTTGTCTCAGTGTGAATAATTTTACAGCTCCATAATAAATACATTTTCTGCAAAAAAATAAAAGCAAACTTAGAAGAAATATCTTTGCTGTGGCTAGAAATTCTAATAGTTGCCTTTTTACTGTATTTAATATCTCCCCCCCCCCCCCCCGCATCCCCTCTCTTTCCATAATAGGATGACTATCTGGGATTGACTTAGTTGTTTTTATTTTCTCAAATTCCCAATATACAAAATAGAACAAAAACATAATCAATTTTAAAGTGGCATAAAGCTAAGTGGCTCAGTGGGTATTGTGCTAAGAATGGAGTCAGGAAGACCTGAATTCTAAATCAGCCTCAAAATGATCCTGGGCAAGTAATTTAACTCAATTTGCTCCATTTCCTCATCTATGAAATAATCTAGAGAACGAAATGGCAAACCCTTTCAGTGTCTTTGCAAGAAAACACTAAATAGGGTCATGAAGAGTTGCACAAGAATAAATTGACTGAACAACAACAAAAAGTCTGGTTGGTGGAAGAGAATAATATTATGTTCTTAGTATATCTGGATTTCAGCCCAACATTTAACAAAGTTAAACTCTCTTATGCCATATTGCCTTCTTAATTACATTCTTTGAGGTTTTCAGTATTTTCACTGAAGGCTTCAGTGTTTTCAGCTAGAATTTGTCTTATTTCATAAAGTTGGAAAGGATGTCTACATCTAGATTGGGATCTAGGCCAAGAACTCATCCAATTCTTCAAGCTTAATGCTTAATTTTCTTCTTACTTTGCTCTTCCTCAAGTTCTTTCCACTATGTTTATTTTCACAGGCTCATTCATGGGTATCCATATTTTTGGATATCCTCAATGTTGCCCTGCTTCCCCTTCTTCCATTACTATTATCATAGTTACAAGTCCCATCCCATAAAACCTCAGTGATATTTATGACATTTTATCACCCATATTAAAATACTTAGTTCAATTAATTTTTTTTGCATAGTTTGTTTTTTTGTACAGATCTTCCTTCTTTTCCTTGCTTCCTTCCTTCCTTCTTTCCTTCACTAACAATTCGACTTAGTACAAGCCATTTTATACTCTCCTGGGTTTCAATTTCTACTTCTGTAAGATGATCTTAGTTCATATGACTTACTTTCACTTATATAAATTTCTTCCAGATATCAAATTTTAGAATTCAATGAAATGAAAGTTACTTTGGCATTGAGAAAGAGCTGAATCCATATGTCTATACATGACAGCCCCATTATTAAAAACTCTTAATTCAAATGAACTATGTTCAACTTGAGGAAGTCTAACAAATTTCTTATCTCAATGGCTTGTTTTCCTCTGACCCATGATTTCCTCCCAAGAGCATCAGAATTTAGCTCATTTTGCCTCTATACTTAGAATACTGGAACTCGACATGTCACTCCAAGAGCACTTAAACAATGAATAGAGGACAGGTTTTATTTAATCCAACCCAGAAGTCCAAATACTTATATTGAAGCTCACAAATAAAAAATCTGAAAAAAAAATTAAAGCTCTTTGGCATATATGTGTGTGTTCATATATATATACATATATATATATATATATGAACACACACATATACACATATATTTCAGCCCTTCCTCTTCCCAAAAGGGGATAAAATTCAGAATTCTTAAGGAGTCCAAATTCCTTCCACTTTGGTAGGTTCCAACTTCCATTAAGACTTAACCCAGTTCAAGTGTCACATGGTACCAGTGAAAGGATAGGTTCAAGTTGATCCTTTGTAGCATAATTTCCTGCTATTACTGTCATTGACCTTACTGTCATTGTCTAATGAACTCTCCTTTTCTTGTTCTGCATTCCCCACTCCCTATTGGATTCCTCTTTGAATCTCACAGCATTCATCAGGGTCTTCAAAATACACTTGCTTTTATCTCTGTAGATGCATAGTTATGTATGTACACATGGACATACCGGCTTACAAACATTTGCAGTGTTAGAAGGGTACCCCATTTTGACTTGAGTACTCTTGCTCCTGGGCCAAGAATCATACATAGTCATACAGGACTCCAACTTGCCTGTCCCTAGTGATAGGGTCAGCTCTGTGCTGGCTGGGATTCAAGGCAGTGCATAGTCCAGTGACCCCTGGCCAACCACCCTAAAAAGACCACTATGGAGCTAAGCTTTTATAGTCCTCCTAAAGGCAATGGAAACACCTAGTTGGTCCTTTCAAAAGTTGTGGTTTAATTATGTTATGTCAATAAACATGGTGCAGCTTATCCTGGTAGAATACCTTTATTAAGGTATTGCAGGCCAATCAACTCCCAGCAATAGCCTCTGGCCAGGAATCAGTAGCAAAAGAATGTCGGTAATAACCCAGGGAGTTTCCCTGGGTTAAAAAGGTTAAAATAAGCCTTCCTGAAACCAAATTGCTTAGTTATGTGCCATTGGGAACTCTCTTGATATTCCAGACTGAGCATTTTCTTTCTGGTTTAGCATAACATTGATATAATAAATCGCTTTTGCTTTTTTTTTTTTCTTTGGTTGACAAAAAACACCCTTAGTTACAACAGCTACTATTCAATATTTCTCATCCCATAGTCTTCACAGGATATTAATGTTGAGAATTGGGATGGACTTTAATTCATTTAGTCAGCTCATGCTATAAGAGAGCAACCCAAGGCCTAGTGGTCTGTGGAAAGGCAAAGAGATAGGTAGTTAAATATGAGATTTGAATCTAGGTCTCCTGACACTAATCTCACACTTGATACTGATATAAAGACAGGTTCCAATACTAAGATAATGGGCATTTAGTCACTTTCTTTTCCTTCTTCCCATCATTCTCACCAAGTTAGGAAGATCAGAGATAAGAGGAAAAGTATTTTAAATACCTGACCTAAAACAAGTGTAAACTTCCCAGAAATCTTATGAGAACCTTTATATTTGGCTCCTTTCTATTCGTGTTCTTTTTTTCATTCTTAGTTTCCTCATCTGAAAAATAGGAGCGATGGTTGTTGTGAGAATGAAATGGGATAACAGACAGGAGAGCTCCCTGATCCCTCTATTGCAAAGTGCTTTGTAAATTTTAAAGTGCTATATCAAAGTTAGAGATTACTATTACTCTTAACACCTTTATTTCCCAATGCTCTCTCTTCTGTCTCTCCTACCTACCTGTAATTCTGAAGCTCCCACTGGATTATTGTAAATCTATTAGAGATTCAACTTTGCCTTTTAAACTTTAGAAATATTTAGAGAGTATGAAAAGAAAGAGAAAAAAAACTAGAAAGAAAACAAAATAGAATCTGAAGAGTATAATGAAGAACTGGCCAATGAGGGAGTGGTCCTAGGAGCTTATGTGATTGTTTGATAGCCCTGCTTTTCTGAGCTTGCATGATGGAGATTCCTGCTCTCCCCTTTAGAGCAATTATTTTATGATTGTTTCCTATCTGTTTATTCTGTGGCAAAGGCTTCTGAGTCAGAACCGAGTATGTATACAAAAGGTCTCAGCCTTGGTGGGTCTGATTGAGGAGGTAAGAACTATTTAGGTCTTTAAGGGGCTGGCATTCAAAGTAATCCGTTCCTGAAGAGGCTCAGGCTGCTGGATAGCTTGTGCTTGGAAGTTTTGAGCTACAGTAGGGCTAAATATGAACTAAGACTGGCACCAATAAGGTCGGCTCTTGGGAGCACAGGGACCCCAGGCTGCCAAAAGAGGCTCAAACAGTCTAGATTAGAACAGAGTAGGACCAAGCCTGTGAGTGGTCACTACATTTTTTAACCTGGTTGAGATAGAAAGACTGAGTTTTCCCCTGCCTGATTCCCCGCCCCCCCCCAAAAAAGGGCCTTGGTTGGGGAGGGAAATAGCAACAAGGATGGCAGCAGTGTTGTGGCCAGCTGCTTATAAAGCTAATAAGTCATCCATGAATACATAGTCTCAGCTGTTTGTCTTTTCTACAAACTTTTCTGCTTGTTGGTGAAGGATAGTTTTAAAAGAGGTGAATAACATTTTAGAAAAGTTAGATATGATAGATTTTTGGAGAAAATTGAATGGGCTTAGAAAGGAATATACCTTTTCTCATCAGTATATGGCACCTGCACAAAAACTAGTCATGTCATTAGGTATAAAAACCTTACAATTAAATGCAGAAATGTTAAATGTATCCTTCTCAGGGACAATTAGGTGGTACAATGGGTAGAGCAGCAGCCCTGAAGTCAGGAAAACCTGAGTTCAAATTTTACCTCAGACACTCAACACTTCCTAGCCATGTGACCCTGGGCAAGTCACTTAACCCCAATTGCCTCAGGAAAAAAAAAGAACAATAAAAACTTTGTATCCTTCTCAGGTCTTGAGGTAATAATAATTACATGTAATAAAGGGCCATGCAAAGATTGGTTGAAAATTAATTGGAAACTAAATAATGTAATCCTAAAGAATAAGTGGGTCACACATATGCACAAATGTTTGTAGCAACCATTTCTGTACTGACAAGGAACTGGAAACTGGATGCTCATCAGTTGGAGAATGGCTGAATAGGTTGTGATATATGAATGTAATGGAATATTGTTGTTCTATAAGAAATGACCAGCAGGATGAATACAGAGAGGCCTGGAGAGACTTCCTTACATGAACTGATGGTGAGTGAAATGAATAGAACCAAGACAACATTATACACAGCAACTATAAGATTATGTGATGATCAACTGTGGTGGACTAGGTTCTTTTCAGTAATGAGGTAATTCAGCCCAATTCCAATAGACTTGTAATGTAGAGAGCCTAGAGAGAGGACTATGGGGACTGACTATGGATTACAACATAGTATTTTTACCTTTTGTTGTTGTTGTTTTCTTGCTTCTTTTTTCCCCTTTTGATCTGATTTTTCTTGTGCAGCTTGATAAATGTGGAAATATGTGACTTCTCATTGTTCATGTTTAACTTATATTGGATTGCTTGCTGTCTAGGGGAATGGGGAAAAGGAAGAAAGAAAAATCTGGAATACAAGGTTTTGCAAGGGTGAAGTTTGAAAACTATCTTTGCATGTATTTTGAAAAATAAAAATCTATTATTATTTAGAAAATAAGTAGATCAAATAACAAATTATAGGAATAATCAATAATTTCATCCAAGAGAACAACAATAATAAGATAACATGCCAAAATGTATGGGATGTAGCTAAAGCAGTTCTTAGGGGAAATTTTATAATTTTCAATACTTACATGAATAAAACAGAAAAAGAAGATTAATGAATTGGGCATGCAACTAAAAAAGCTAAAACAAAAAAAGAACAAATTAAAAATCAATTAAATATAAATTAGAAATTCAAAAAATCAATGGAGAGATTAATAAAATTGAAAGTAATAGAACTATTGAACTAATAAATAAAACTAATCTAGTTTTATGAGAAAAAGATTAACTTTTGGTTAATCTGATTTTAGAAAAGGAGAAAACCAAATTACCATTATCAAAAGTGAAAAAAAAAAAGGTAAATTCATCACCAGTGAAGAGGAAATTAAATAATTAGGAGTTATAATATTGAAAACTGTCTTTACATGTAATTGGAAACAACCAAAATATTATTAAGTTTAAAAAAATAAGGGGAAAAAAAAGGTTGAAGAGATCTAGCTTAGAAACAGATTGACCCTGCAGCCAGAGTACAAGTTCCTGTAAGCAAGAAAGCCACTCTGTCCATCAACCATTATATATTGAAAAGTGAACTCACTGGGTTGAATACTTTTTAGATAAAGCTTTATAATATGAACCCATTCTTCTCAAAAAACAAAGTAGTAGCTCTTTGAGGAAAATATTTGTCCTTTGGTTCTTACTATATCTTTTCAGTAAATATCTCTTTGTAAAAGCTATATGATGCTAACTGGCTAAAAATATTGGGGTGCTAAACATTCTCCTATTAGTGACCTACTCACCCCATCCAAAGGCTTAAGTAGTTACTGCTTCCTGGCTTAAATATATTCAGGCAGGAAAGAGAAAAAGGTCAAGTCAATGGGACCTTTTGAATATACACTCATTTCAGTCTCAGAAGCCAATCAAAAAGTCTTTCCTCTATTACTTACTGAGTGAATGAGACACAGGTAATAGAATAACTGCATGACCCAAAGTGGAAAACAGAGCCCTTCATTATGCATACTCAGAAGCAGGCTTACCAGATGTTCATGTGTTCTCAGGATTAGGCCCTCATTGGGCAATCTTAAGATTACTATTAAACATATAGAAAAAATTTCAATTTCAGAACATGGTCTGCATTTCTTGAACATGAATCATATTTTAAACTAAGTTGAAAGTATGCTCTTTTAGCAAGAAAAACATACCCAATTTTCCCTGTAATAGCATATTCAAATTACTTTGCTCTTTAAAAAATATAGCTTTAAATTCAGGGTTTCAACTTGTATGAATGCCAATGACTTACTTAAACTACAAGCCTTTGTTTCTTTATCTGTGAGAAGAAAGAATTGGAAGAATGACTTCTATGGTGCCTTTAACTTTTCATATTCTATGTTTATCATATAAAATCAGAGTGACAAGGTGGAAAGTGTTTTGAAGTCAGAGATGCTGTATTTGAATCTTTCCTCTGAGGCTTACTACCTGGGCAAGTCATTTAATTTCCATGGGCCTCAGTTTTCTCATCTGTAAAATGAGATTAGGCTGTCTTTTAATTCCTTTCCTGCTACAGATTTATGACTTTTCTCTTAATAGGTTAACCCCTTTTCTCCACCATAAACACAAAAACACTTATTTTAAAGCTGTCTTTGAGATAGAACATTTAAGGATCCTAACTTACAACCATTTATTATTATTATTATTATTTATTAAATACTCTAGCATTTTATATTAAATTTTGCCAAGGCTGATATACTAGAACATATGTATTTGTTTTCTTGTAACATTTAATAAAGGTACTCTCTATTTCGCAGCTCTTTCCTTTATGTCCCAATCCTTAAGGTTTGATAATGAATTTGTAAGAGCCTTTGATAATATAGAATAAATGCTCTTACTAAAAATATCAGTCAAAAAATCCCTCTTTCCTCCATTTATAATCCTTCCTCATTGCCTTTGCTTATTATTCTTCTGCAGCTCACAGGCCTACAATTTCCTTACATTAAGGGAATCAGAGAGGACACATAGATGGGTAAAGAAGCTTTCTTGCAACAGACTCATACTGATTCATTGTATCCTACGTTTTTTTAACTCTACATTTGTCTTCAAGACACAGTAGAAAAGAGAAACTGTATCTCTAAAGTCTGCAAAATGTGGCAGTTGTCTTAATGTCTATATTTCTCCTGATTTATTCTTTAAATTTCAAAATAGGTTTTTTGTTTTTTTCTTTTGGAAGTGATGGTTTTGAAAATGCAATGTGGTGGTTTCCAAACCATTAACCATAAAAGATAGGAATAATATTACTCCCAACATGATCTCACTGAAGAAATCAAAGAAAGTATGATTTTTTTAAAAATGTGCCTTAAATAATGTAATACATGAAAATCCAAGTTTACTGAACAAGGGTGAACTAGCTTTCCTAATCTCTGGGGATTTTCTTTGATGTAGCCTTCTGCTCCTGCTTCCTACCTCGTCTTCCTTTTTGCTCTATCTCTTCTGCTTATTGCTTTTTCTAGACACTCTCTAAGGCCCTGCCTTACCTTCTCTGGTGATATGTTTGCTAGGAAGAAGCCTTCCCATCTAGATTTTAGGGACAGTCTTCCAGGATCCTGCCACTCCTGCATGAGGATTTTAAGAGCTAGGACCTGATGGCTGAAAAGTCAACCAGACATTTTTCCCAATTTGATTCTTTTGGCTACTTGGTGTTTCAAGATTTACCTCATGGCCCAGAGGCTCTGATTGGTACAAAGAAGCAAAGCAAAAAAGTTGAAATTTAAATTTTTTCTAGCCATCAGTCCTGAAACTCCAATGTAAATCCTTAATGGAAATGTTCAAGATTTGTTGAGCAGTGTTCAGTTGGAAAAATAATTTTTTTAGCCAAGAATATAGATTGTGCTGTATTTTAGGGAAGGAGAAGAATTTGATTTAAAAAAAAAAAAACTTTTCTCAAAGTTTGCATAAAAAATAAAGTTTAGTTAATTTTTTTTAAAAATTAAATTTTGTTGTCTTAGATTTTTATTTTTGATGAATAAGGTAGTTTGGGTAGTTACTATTATTCCAATTTTACAGGTGTTTTTCTGTCCATGAGAAAAGAGATCTTTTGATTTGAAGAATCTTAGTTATGTATGCCTCTTCTCTCCAGAATGAGAGTTTTCATATCTAGGAGACACAATCATTTGGAATATAAAAAGATAGAAAGGAAAAAAGAAAGGAAGGAAGGAAAGAATAGATGTTGGAGTATTCAATAAATAAATATCTGCCTTTAATAATAGCTATCATAATAATGGCATTTGCATAGCACTTTAAGATCTACCTCAAATTTTATATATATAATCTCATTCAATCTACCAATAACCTTAGGAGGTAATACCTCATTTTATAGAGGAGGAAATTAAAGCTAACAAAAGTTATATCACTTCAAAAAGTAAATTTTCTTGGAAGCACATTTTAATGAAATGTGCCC
Source organism: Sminthopsis crassicaudata (assembly GCF_048593235.1). Taxonomy (NCBI): domain Eukaryota; kingdom Metazoa; phylum Chordata; class Mammalia; order Dasyuromorphia; family Dasyuridae; genus Sminthopsis; species Sminthopsis crassicaudata. Next base: position 129,482,943 of record NC_133621.1, read on the forward strand.
AGTCAACCTATGAAAAAATATAGACAACAAACTAAAGTGTTGAGTCAAAGTCAACAAAAGATCAATAGGAAAGCCAGAAAAGTGTTAATTTCCATTTCCCATAGCCTCCGCCATTTGCTTTCCCAATTCTAGACCATTTTTATGAAAAAGTCCTAGAAATAGTTTCCCTCAGTTTCAGGATTTCTATTGGGAAAACTTTCTTGACTAAATTCCCTCTCCTTTAATTTGAACCAAAGGCTTCTACTTACTCAGTTGAACTAACATAACTTCAACATCATTTTACATCAATCATCATATTGCAAAGAAAGCCCCATATCTACTTTATACACATGACAGTCTCAAGTTAGACTGATTTAACTTTCTCATTTAATTCCTCCTTGAACCAAACCGTTACATATTCTTTAACACTTATTACATATAACTATAAAAATGTTTGGGGGTATACACTAAGGTTATGGAAAGAGTTTCCATAAAAATGGACCAAATGAAAATAAAACTTCCCCATATTCAAGCCTATTTTTAAAGCTTTGAAAGAATTTTATGATAGACCACAGATGAATAAAATGTTATGAAATAGCATGTTGTAATAATGAGTAGATATAATATTGCTTAAGCAATAATTTGAGGGCCCTCCTTTAGAATAGTGGTTTTCAAACTGCTGGTTTCTTCTATCTTATACACAAAACACTTGCTGAAGAGTTTTGTGCATAAAGAAAATTAAAAGTAAGTATGTGAACTTTTAAATTTATCATAGCTCCAATTAGTACTGTAAGTTATTCAAGGAAATGAAAGTAAATGCTGAAAATATACTCATACCTCTTAAAGTTCTGGCATCCAAATATGGCTGAAGATTCATTAAAAAGAAGGAAATAAATGATCATGCCATGTGATTTTTAGGTGAAAGAAAATTATAAGGAATTGCTACATGTTACTACATTGCACTTTTGACCTGAAAACATTCTCAAATTTTTGTGAAAGTAAAATATAGCTCTTCATTTAGACAATCACCTAGCATGAAAATCCTTCCACCATTTAATAATTACTTAATAATTTGTGGTTTACAAGCTAAATTGGAAATAACAGAAAGAATAGACTGGCATTAAGAAGGATCAGGAAAAGTTTCTCATGGAACATGGATTTTATAATAGTGATTTCAGTTATAATAAGTTGAGAATCATAGGCTCTGAGTTGAATGATACCTCAGAGATTAGTTTAGTTCAGGAGAATGTTTGGATACAGAGGAAATGAGTTTGAATCTCAAATATTTCACTTGCTATTTGTGTGACTTTCTCTGTAATTTTATTTAATCTCTCTAGGCCTTAGTTCTTTTGCAAATTGAGGGGGGTGTGGATCAGGCTAGATTTTTTGTTAAATCCCCACCAGCTCTAACTCCATGGTCTAATTCAACCCATACCTGAAAAGGGAATCCCCTTCAAAAAAGGCCTGCCAAATAACCTTTCCACAAATGGGTAACTTCCTGAGATAGCCCATTTTACTTTAACATTATGAAAAAAGTTTTTCCTGGTATTGAACTGAAACCTGACTTTCATTCATGTAGGCACTATCTTTATATAAATTAAAACCTCAGAGACAAAGCAAAGGGTTTCAGTTTTAAAGCTAATGTATTGGGCCACTTTTCCTACCCCCTGTTTTTCAAAGTACTTATCAACAAAACTTCCCATTATTCTTCTGAAACAAATTGTAACTTTCAGAATGTCTAGAAATTGCCTTCAACTTTTTATATGGATCCATAAATAGTGAAAGCACAGCTTGATTGTCCCACATGATTTTCTTTGAGTGTATTTTCAAATAGCTAGAATTTATATTAGAAAAGGAAATGCCCCTAGTATCTTTGCCAGGAAAACCCAGAATTAAGTCATGAAGAATTAGATTCAACTGAAATGATCAATGAACTGAAACGAACAATGAAGATATGGACACCTAATATAGGAAAATGATTGACCTAACACCTAATATACATAGCTTGTTCCTTACCTTTGACTCTAGAAATTCCCCAAATTGTCTCTTCTAGGTTTGGTAATCTCGAAAGAAGGTTCTAATAAATTCTATGCCTATTTAAGCTTCCATGAATTCTTAATTGAAAGAATGAATAGTGATATTAATACACAAGAGTTTACATTGCATTTTAAGGTTTACAAAGCATTTCACACGTATATCTTTTAAACTTCAACAACTCTGAGAGGGAGTGCAATTACTTCCCTAATTTTATAGATTAGGAGACTGAAGCAGGCAGTTAAGTGACTTGCCCAGGATCACACAGTGTCTGAGAAAAGATTTGAACTCAGGTTTTCCTAATTTTAAGGCCAGCTCTCTATGAACTATGCCTTCCAGCATGAAAGATTATATGGGATTGTATCATGTTTTATTGGTAAAAGAACTGAATTTTGGAGTCAGGGTATCTGGATTCTGTCATTTATTGTCTTGATAGGTAGTAAGATCACAACCTATATAGACAGGAAGATGTGTTCAAATGTGACTTCAGACATTTGCCAATTGTGTGATTCTGGCCAAGTCACTTACCCTTTACTTTTGTAAAATGGTAATAGCACCTGCCTGTTAGAAATGTTGTTACATGAATGCTAGTTGTTATAATACTGTGTGGCTCACTTCACCTTAGTTAAGTAGCTTTTTTCTGTTTTTGTTTGTTTGTTTGTTTGTTGTTTTTTATCTCTAAAATCAAGGAGATGGACTAGGTGACCTTTTTAAAGGAGTTTCCAACTCAAAATCCTCTGCTACTATGACTCTAGTCATATCTAATACCCTGAAATTATTTGTGCTTTTCTCTTCTGAAAATAAACAGGCAAACATTAGGCTAAATTAAGGGGAATACCACGAGTATTTTATTTTAAGCAAGATATTTTACAGTGTTTCACAATATCCTTGTAAACAAGGTAGATAAATATACATTAAATGACTATAAAATTAGATGGGTTTTGAACAAGTTGACCTAAAGAGTGGTGATTTATCTATTGATGTGAAACTCATATGACTTCAGTGATCATTTTAGTACAGATTATTCTTCAGTCCATACATCCATTTTAGATATCTTTGCTTCAATATTCCTCTTCCTTTTTCCTTAGCATTGACTCTGGAATTATTTCTTTCTTTCTTTTTTTTTTTTAATAACTTTTTATTTGCAAGATATATGCATGGATAATTTTACAACACTGACAATTGCCAAGCCTTTTGTTCCAATTTTTCCCCTCCTTCCCCCCACCCCCCTACCCCAGATGGCAGGTTAACCAATATGTGTTACATATGTTAAAGTATAAATTATATACAATATGTGTATACATGTCCAAACAGTTGTACAAAAATAATCGGACTTTGAAACAGTGTACAATTAGCCTGTGAAGGCAATCAAAAATGCAGGCGGACAAAATTAGAGGGACTGGGAATTCTCTGTAGTGGCTCATAGTTTTTTCCCAGAGTTCTTTCGCTGGGCATAACTGGTTCAGTTCATTACTGCTCTATTGGAACTGATTTGGTTCATCTCATTGTTGAAGAGGGCCACGCCCATCAGAATTGATCATCATACAGTATTGTTGTTGAAATATACAACGATCTCCTGGTCCTGCTCATTTCACTCAGCATCAGTTCATGTAAATCTCTGACTCTGGAATTATTTCTATCTCATTGAAGATCTCTATTACCCATTTGGAGGAAAGCAATACAGTAGAACTAATTTGCACTAAAATGTGAATGATAAAATATCTTTGCTTCCCTTTTAAGTAATGTTTACATTTATAATTGGCTGTTGTCTTTAGTCGAGCACAAATAGTCCAAATGAACTGGTGTCTCTAAATGTGCATATCTCAACATTTATAATGAAGAACAAATGGGAGGGGGGGAAGTAATTCAGCAAAAGTAACCAACTCATCAACCAAACTTGTTTGCATATATAGTTTCCCATATCCATGGTCCCCTACTTTTGCAAAGAAGAGAAATGGGTACATTTTCATCTCTTTTTGGAGGAGCCAAGCTTGAAAATAATTTTAAACTACCTATTTCAAAAGGTTGTTCTGATCATCAGAAACAATCGTGAATAAATGAGCTTTCTAATCCTTTAAGACTCCTGAAATCCTACTTCTTCATAGTACTTGACTGGAGAATTTCCAGCTGCCTGTTCCTGTCTGGTGCATTTATATAAAAATATCCATATTAAGCAGTTCTTGCTGATCTTTTTCCTCCCTGACCTCTAAGAGCACTTATCTGAATCATAAATGCTGGCACTTGATCTTTGACCAGTTTATGTAGCCCTGGGCAAATCCCTTAATCTTTGGGAATCTGTATCCTATCATAAAAAATGAAGGAATTGGATTAGATTGTCTGTGGTCCCTAGCAGTTACAACAGGATATAATTTTATTATATCTAATTTCCTCAACAAGAATATGAGTCTTTCAAGTAGAGCCTGTATTTTCCTATGGTGCAAGGCACATATTTATCAAATTAAATTGATCTACTGCAGCCTTTTAGAGATAACATGTTTCAACCCAACCCAACCCAACCCAATACAATGAGTATTATGCCCTTGCACCATGTGCAAAACACAGCGCTAGATACTAGAGATTGCAAAGGTGAGTGTCTTTAGAAAAGTTATAGTCTACCAGGGAGAATTTTGTTGTTCAGTTGTTTCAGTTGTGTCCAACTCTGTAATTCTGTTTGTTTTTTGTTTTTGATAGTGGAATAATTTGCCATTTTACAATTCAATTTTATAGATGAGCAACTGAGGCAAGGTTTAAATGCCCAGGTTCACACAGCTAGCATCTAAAATTGGATTTGAACTCACAAAGATCATTAATTTAATGTAAACAAAATTATACATTTTACATTTCATAATGTTCTCTCTTATTTGGTAATAAGTCTTCCTCATATATTTGACAGGTAAACTATTCCATGTTCTTCTAGTTTGCGTATGGTATCACTGAGGAGCCCCTTATGTGGGAATCCCTTCCACCAAATTATATTTATGATTTAGGAAAGTCCTACAGAATTACATGAGACACCTATAAGTGTCAGAAGTGGGGAATTTAGATTCTCCAGATCTAGGCCAACAATCCTTTACCATGATATCTATATTTTAATAAGACATAAAATAGATATTTTTTTCATTCTATAGAAAAGTTCTAACAAGTTATCCAAATGCTTTATGCTATGGAAACTTATTAAGAAAATATTATTCAGCTATTCTAGAGTAAAATGGGAATAGCTAAATGGGGAGTGGGGAGGAGGAGGGAGAGGGAGCTGAGAAGCATTAATTCCTCCCACAGTCCTTCACAGATAGAATAAAGCAACTCTTCCATGGCACATTTGAGATTCAAATAGCTAAGCAGACATTTATCAGAAAGCAACCAACCTAAAATATGTGTTAATGAAAGTATTTTACATTAGTGTGAAATTATGATAGAAATCAAGGAAAAGCAATTTTCCTAGCACTATCCAAGGGGGAGCGTGTTATTAAGTTTGGATCACACCCTAGTTATCCTTGACTCATTTCCTTTATCCCTCCAAAATCCAAATTATTTATGAAGTATTGTTAATCCTGTGTCCTCAATTTGTTTCCACCTCTTCAAGTGCAATAACCACTATAGTTTAGATATCACCATCACTTGCCTAGACTATTACAAGTCTTGTAACTGGACTCTCAATTTTTCCTCTTTTATAATTTATTGTGCAAACAACTGACAAAAAAACCAAAACAAAACAAGACAAAAAGACCAAAACCTCAAATCCAAAAACCACTTTCCTAAAGCACAAAATCTAAGCTTCTTACTCCCTTAAGAATTGTATTAATTCCCTCTTTCCTCTAGTTTAAAATAAAAATTCCTGAGCTTGACACATAAAACTCCTGATCATTTTGCTTCAGCCTACCTTTTCAGAGTCATTTTGTAATACTTTCCTTTAGGCAGGACACTGTTGTATTTTTCCTTTCTCACCTCAGTATCCCATACCTGGAATGTACTGTCTTCTCTCCCTGCTCCTCAGACCAGGTATGATTCCTACAATAGGAAGCCTTTCCTATTCTCCCTAGTTTTGCTCTTTCCTTTCAGACTATTACTCACTGTGTGACCTTAGGCAAGTCATTACAATTGTTTGCCTCAATTTCCTCATCTGTAAAATTAGCTGGAGAAGGAAATGGCAAACCACTCCAGTATCTTTAAGCCAAGAAAACCCTAAAATGGGATCACAAAAAATTGGACACAACAAAAACATCTTAATCCAAATCAGACATTTTATCTACTGCACTGAATCAATCTATCTAAAGCACACTTGATGTTAACTAAAGTAGCACAGGATTATATGATGTCTTCCTACATATTATTAACATTTTAAGTCTCTCAAGATTTTAGGGGAGGAAAGTCTCATAAAGGTTTTACAAATGTTTTTCAGTTTCTTCAAATTGACATGTCAAATATATATATTTAGGCAAGAGCTGAAAAAAAAACAGCATTGAAAAGATCTGAGGTAGGTAGTGCAAATACTATTAATAATTGCATTTGGCATAAATGAAAAGTGAAGTATAGAGAAGTGACCATAATACAGGGGAAAGAACAATAATAGTTCTGCAATTCAGAGGATTCAAATTCAACATCTGAAACTTAACATTGTGACAAATTAATTAAATCTCCCTTTATCTTGGTTTCCTTTAATGTAAAATGGACCTGCATTAGCTGACCTGTGAGTCCACTCTGGATATATCTATGATACCATAATCTAACAACGTTAGTATTTCAAGCAAGGACTTGAATCTAACCTTCCAATTCCAAATCTATTGCTTTTCCTTATACCCCATTTTTTTTCCCTTCTTTTTTAAAATTAAAAGATTTGGCTGATTGCCCATCCTCACTAATGGGCTATGAATACATGATGTGGATGGTTTTAAGGAATTGAAAACACTATCTTTAAATTTCAAAGCAATTCAGCTTTATAGCAAAACATTCACCATAGCTATCTTGATGATGAAAACTATGAAATAATACTAAAAAGGCTCAGTGGAAATGTTCTTTTTAAATTTTCCATTTTACTGGTTTGAAGATAAGTTCTGGTTGGTACTATTACAAAGGTAATGAAATTAAAATTTAAGGTCTGTATCTAGCAGTCTAATATTCCTGGGTTTCATATGCAAAGATAGTTTCTGATTCATCATCAGTTGTTCTTTGGTCCTGATGTACTCCCATCAAAATTATGGTTGGTTTATATATTCAAAACAGTTGGCTAAGAACAGCTGGATGGTGCAGTGGATAAAGTACCTAGCCAAGTCAGAAAGACTTGAATTCAAATCCCATCTCAGATATTTAGTAGTTATTTATTCCTGGGCAAGTCACTTGAACTCATTCGCCTGTTACTTCATCTATAAAATAAGCTGTAGGGGGAAATGGCAAACCTTGCATCTTGGCCAAGGAAACCTCAAATAGGGTCAGTATTGATGATGCAAGAATTGGCTTACACTGGTCATAAGGCAAGTGCTGTATTACTATAAATCCTGGTTCCTCCTTCATCGCTCCTCCCGATGAGATGGTTAGTCTTTCTCTTCCTTTCCTACCAAGATAACAAAAGCCCTCCCTCCTAAGCCTTTTGATTCTAGGAATAAAAACTGAAGCTGCCTGTTTTGACACAGCTTCTGGGTTGAAATACCTGGAAGCCATCTGACAGCGGTTTGCTGGAGATCCAACCCAGAATGGATCTTCTCTTGTAAGAGGATGATATGAGACCGAGAGGCAGTTGCTGTTCTCTGACCTGAGAGGCCGTTGCATTGTCTGACCTCTCTCCTCTTCTCTTTGCCTCCAATTTATCTCATTCCTGGTCCGCAAGGGCTGCTCTGCAATCCTTCAGATATTATGATCCACAGCTGTGGAAGCTCTAGGAGAATTGACCAGTCCCTTGACACTTCCTGGCAGCTTAAGGGCACAGAAAGGCCCACTCAGGTGGAGTCCATTCCTTTGAGACTTGGCAGAAGCATCTACACTCAGCTGACCATGTCCATTTCTATATGCAGGTGAAGAGGGCCCAGTTACCCAAGTCAAATACAATAGTATGCTTATTGAATATCCTCTCTATGCTATGGCTAAGTCGATATTGAGTGTCCATCTATCCCACAGCATATTTTAAACACTGTCCAACTAAGCTAACAATATATGCATTCATATAGTGGCCATCTAGTTCATTATTTTTGTTGCTTTTGATCATTTACTTTTTTTTTAAAGGAAAATGATGCACTATCCCTGGGTTCATTTTCTTTAGACATTTCAGATGCAATGAAGTATAATATAAAATTCAAAGCTGCAATGATCTAAAAGCCCATGTATCTCAGAATTCTGCAATTTCATGTTGTGAAACAATCAAGATCAGCCTTGCAACATCACCAAGGCCCCAAGCAGGGTCTGCCATTGACAAAAACTACTCCACTGAACATGAGGATTCAGGAGGTAGCCCCAATGTGTATTTTTCAAAAGAAAACATTTCGGAGGCTTAGAAAAAAAAGAAACATCGAGACATTTCAAGATAATGGCATAGTTTATTAAATTCAGAAGAGCAGGAATTCCAGACTTGGTTCTTTCTCAGGAACTAGTTTTCCATGCTCGATTATTCTGTTTCCTTTGTAGAATCCTCCAGTTTGTTCCTGCAGAGGCAGAAGCTACTTTATCTCCTACTGCTGTGTGCATGCAACACAGGAGGAGGGAGATACTTACCATTGCCACTACCACCACTGCTACCCATAGATCCTTATCAGGATTATCTGAAGAATGGCAAAGGGAAGGGACCAGTTGCAGCCTGGGGCTGGAGGCCTTCACCATATGACTTTCCTGGCCTTAGCATCAACTTAATGGCATACTGTAACAGACACTGTCCCACAGCTACTAGTGACCACTTTTGCCATGAGACCTTCCTTTTCACCCTCAGTTTACTGCATTGTTCTTTGCTACTTAGAGAAACCCACTTATCTTTCCTTTCTCAATATATCAGCTTCTTTTTTCCCCCTTCTTAACATAGTCAAACTCTGAGTCACCTCTACCGCAATTGTCAAACACAAATACAAATGGGGACTATGAAATCATATATACAGATCTTTGCAGTGGCACACTGACTTAGAAAAACCACTTATCACCTATGCTCTACTTTTATCAAAATATTTTCCAGTTTTTTATGTTGCCAGCTCCAATGACTGTGTTCAACACTTCTAAAATATCCAGCCTTTACTCCCTTTTCAACCCCAACATACTGCTAAAATTATTAATAGCTATCAACTATTTCTTAGCTTTTGAATTTTACAGAATTTTTATCATCTCTACTCTCCCTTGACCCTTCTGCTGTCAGATCCTGTTCATTCCCTTTTCTTGGATCTTTTCTTGGCTTCTGTTATTTTCTTTTGATTCTATTTATAATTGGCTGCTCTTTCTCAGGCTACTTTGCTGGATCATCCATTACTTGAACCCCGAAGTCCTCAGTTTAGTGTTCCCAGTCCTAGTGTCCCCTTTTCCTCTGGGCAATGTCTATCTGAGTGGCATCATAAACTCCCATGGATTCAATTAGTTCTGTGCAAAATCACTGTCAAGTCTATATAGATTTCTCTCTTGAATTAGTAATATATCACTAGTTGTCTGTTAGACATAACCAATCTGTTCATGTCTTGTCTGCAATACAAAATGCCCAAAGCAGAACTAATCTGCTCACCAAGCAACTCTCCTTTCAAGCTTTCTGGTGTTGTCAGAAGGCTCCCCCATCCTCCTCCTAATTATTAAGGTTCATAGCTCTTATAATCATATATAGACACAGTCCAATCATCCTGGACTCTGATCACATTCTTCCTTCTCACTCACAAGTGCACCACCTTGTTTTAAGACATCATTAGTTCTTACTTGGAATATTATGATACTCTCCTAATTGGTTTCTGAGTTTCCAGTTTTTTCCTTCTTTAATCCAAGCTCTACATAGCTGCCACAATAATCTCCCTAACACAGAGGTTTCCAAATGTTTTTTTTACCTACTCCAGAACCTTCAATGGCTCCTTATTAAGCTCTAGAATAAAATAAACTCCTTACCTGACATTTAAGATCCCATACAGCTGGTTTCCAATTTTCCTTTCTTACTTTACTTAACACTACTCAGTTTTATGTACTTGACATTGAAGATATTAGACTATGTTATTCCCTAAATTTAACATTCCATCTCATGCATCTTTTAGCATCTATGTCTAGAATTCCTTCTTCATCATTTACCCTGTCAGACTTAGCTGATTTGCTACCTCCTCTTGAAAGCCTTCTTTACTCAAGTCTCTTAGTTGTCAGTGCTCTATACTTTATCTATATGCAAACTGAATACCAGCTCTTCACACATTGTAGGTATTTAATACACATTTGTTGACTTGAAATCCTCTTAGAGGAAGATAAGAAAGCAAAAAAATATATATGATTAGAAAGAATTAAAACATCTATACATTTCAAGCTAATGAAATAAGTTTATTGTACGTAATAAAAGTGGTGTTTCTTAAAAAACATTTTCCAGCTCCTGGACATCTGCAGAAGATGAGGAAAGGATTCCACTCTCAAGCAAAGTGGTTTAGTTGATGAAATCATAAATCCATTCCACTCTCTATAGCAAATGCTAATAGTCACCACAGGCTTAAAACTCCTGTAGCTAAGCATCAATAAATGTATTTTTAATATTACAAACATGCTTATTAGCACAGAAAGATGGAAAAATGTAGAATGTTATAGCACACCATATGTACTCCCAGCTTTTCTAATTTACAACCAGTGAAAAGCCACAACATCCAGAGAAAGTATTTTAAAATAGTATATGACTCACCAGTAAGTGACTTTCTAGTCAAATAAATAGGAAAATTTTCATTTTAATGTCACATTGAATTTTAGTACATTTTAATCCAAGGGAAAAATCTGAGACATGGTCATAAGTACAAGGTTATATATATTACAATCTGCCTTGTTATAATACATTTGTGGCTGTGTGATAAAATGTAACTTGAGGGCAGACAGAATCCAGGCTCAATTGAGTAACTGTCACAGGAAAGAAGGCATTAAATACAATTCTGAAGTAAGTATTTTTGTTTAATTTCAAAATCTCAAAATAGCATTAGATCTTGGCCTTGTTTAAAAAAAGTTTAGTTAAACACTAAGCTAGCTAAATAACTATCTTGAAAGGTTTAAACATAATTAATATAGAAAATGCTTTCCCTCTAAACTCAATCTTACATACATGGAAGAGGAAAGGGGGAAAAGGTAGACAATTTCTTCAGCAGCATATATGGCTAAATCCATCAACCACCTTAAACTAGAAATGGTCATGAAGGACCCCATTAAAAAGAATCTGGCAAATTTCAAAAAAGTTATCCACTTCATAAAAGACATCAATTAAAGGGTTACATCAAGCAAATATAATTTTCATACATTTTAATTTTTCTTAAACAAAAACTAGAGGTATCACCGCTCTTCAATGTAAGAAACAATACCTCAATCCAATGTGATTTGCAACCCTCTTTGAACATAAGGAAACAAAAAATTGAAAAACAAAGATTGATTAGCTAAGCCTCGTGCTCTAACCAAACTACTTAATTACATTGATTTTCAATGGCAAAAGCCCATGCTGAATGGGCAACTTGACAGTTCTGAATACTTTTGTAATAGTTTTATTTTTATACATGGACACTAAAATGATCCGGTCATGCAGTGTTCATTTTAAGCATTCTGCATCTCTTTCCCAATTTTGTAACTAAGGATCTTATTCCAGTCAATCTTGGTGCGTGTAACTGGCAACTGTCGACGTAAGGCTTTGAAAGTAGTGTCCGACATAGTCTGATAATTCTCACTGATGGCAGTCTATTAAAAACAGAATAGAGCTAAAGTTATAAAAGAAAATAAAAGAATAATAATCTACAAAAGATGTCTCCCCTCCCCCCAAAAAACCCACTAGTGTTGTTCATATGTCAGTATACTGGTTCATTGCTCCAAAGTGGATACATTAAAATATGAAATGTTTTTAAAAATAATAGAATGAAAACTGATAGAAAACAGCTAAAGAAATGTTAGTGTTTTGAATAATAAATTTGTGGGAAAACATAATATTCCTGATTCTAATCATATACAAGTAGTTTAAAATTTTATTCCTGAAAAAGATTTTAAGTTTCTTCCTGCATATAATTAAATAATTCTAAGTTATAAACCAAAAGTTCAAGTTCAACAACATTGTCTGGACATTAATTAATGTAAGATGTGGGGTACAAATTTAATCTGAGTGATTGAGGGACTTAATTACTTTCCATAAGCAGACTCCCAAAATTAAAATAATTTGATCATCTTGAAACAAAATGCTATTACATTTTATTACTTCTTTTGAAATACAAATTAAGATGTATTTAAAAAGGCAACATTTTCTTTTTTTTTTATTTTGAAAATAATATATCTTAGTTATAAGCATTTATTAAATACCTATACTATGTGTCTGGCACTGTGCTAGTATTAGAGTCAGAGATACAAGTTTAAAGAATGAAAACAATCTTTATGTATGAGAATCTTAAAACAGTATCAGAATTATCTGGTATCTATTTTTTGAGTAGACAGATATATAAACTTATATATCTGAACAAGATATCTACTTACATAAAAGAATTTAGAACTGGAAATTAAACTAGGTTTCAATACCACTTTCCATTCCTCAATATCCCTAGTTTTTGAAAATCTGAACCTTTGTTTAAAGCAGTAAGGAACTTCTTATGAAGCAATTTTCTAGATTTAGATTAGCTTCCCTCCTTTGCAACAGGGCCTTCAGCACTGCGTGGTTAAGTAACTGACAAACTTACAAACATGCTTATTACCACAGGAAGATGGAAAAATGTAGAATGTAGAATTATTCTCTATAGTCATACAATTAAAGTCACATGGGCTCACATTTTTCAATGTTCTTATTCAACAATAAATACAAAGTATTAAGTTACACTGAAAAATCATACCTGATATTCATTTTCTGCTGCTTCTACAATCTTTATAAATTCTTTTGCTGTTTGGACTTCATTCTAAAAGAAAAATAAATTAATAAAGTAAGCTTTATAAATCAACCATTACTTGATGATGAGTTAAAATATTATAGCTAATAATAAGATCAAATGATTCAACAAATCACCTTGATGGACATTAGTTCAAACACAAGCAACCAGATCAGCTTTAAACTTTCTCTCTCTCCTCTGAAATTCCAGAGCACAGTGCTCTCTTATCACATCTATCCTGAATTAGGTTTTGTAGATTTTACTTCCCCCAAAGGCAAGAAGGCAGGGGTTATTACTTCTTTGTTAGCTTCCATTATGGACAAAAAAATAGGCTCAACAAATAGTTAAAAGAATGAACAGTACAAAGAATGAGATAATATCACTGACTAATTTACATTAGAAATATTTTTAGAAGGCAATATCACAATCATAACACAGATGCTTATATACAACTTGAGTTAAGTTTTACTGGTGAAGCATTAGAAAAGAAAGTAAAACCATTTTTAATATACAATTTAATATTAATGTAAATTCTATGTTTTGGTTAACAACTCATTTTAATGGAATATAAAAAATAGCATTTTCTTTTCATAGGATGGAACTTAACTACCCTAAAAGTGATACAGACCATTAGACTGTGAGGTCCTTGAGAGCAGTGACTGCTTTTTTCCTTCCTTTGTATTTTGCAGTGTTTTGCACCAGGTCTATCATAAAAACTCATTGACTTTAACTTACTTTCACATAAATGTGTTTTATTTTATCCTATAACCCCCCCCAACCTAAACTCTTAGAAATTATACACAAAATAAAGTGCAAAATTGAATATTACACAACATATTCTTAAAGTGCTATAATAAATGGCAAGTATTATTAGCTACTATAAATTGAAGCATAAAATAGGAGAAAGAAATTTAAAGAGATTTACCCACTGTATACAAAAGTGGGTTCAAAAGCTTCAATTAAAAAAAAAATTCTGTTTAAAAAAAGTATTTTATTATTGCTATAGATAGTGTGTTAACTTGGGTCCAAATGGGAAAAGGTAAAATATAATCTTGTTCCTGCAGATGTTTCTATTGATGGGTGATATTGTGCTAATTATACTCAAAATATTACAATACATCTGCAATAGGAGCTCACAATTATAGAGCTTTTAAGTTTTATAGAATACAGGATTATTCAAGAGACATTAAGAAAAAAATAAATGGATGTAAATTTCAGCTATTTAGATATGCAGCTGAAAGGCTTGTCCACTGATTCAATATATCAACAAATAACAATGATGAGAATTACAGATGGATAATAATCTGGATCCAAAAATGAGTAGGAGGAAAAATGTACTATGTACTATGAAATTATGCTGTACTTTCAATTATCTCATGCTGCTGTCTGCCACAGAAGACCATTTTTAAAAAATTACCTAGATGCTTTCAGTGATGCAGTTTAATTGTGAATCTTGAAACACCACAATATTTTAAGATTAAAAATTGAAAGTGACCAAAAGAGGAATGGTGAGATGCTTGTTCAATGGGCTTAAGTAAGCGGTGATATATTTCCAACAAGACAATTAACAAGAAAAGGCATAAGAGTTATCAAGGACTAGAGAGAACAAGAGCTAGACAGCCTAACTTTTTGTACAATGCACAAAAACGATTTTAGTTTGTTAAGATCTAAAGATCTGTTGGGAGAACATAAGACAAAAATCACTCAGAATAAGAAAGGAGATAAGACTATGAACTGCATAATGAAGGGATTATCTGAGCTTTAGGCTATGTAAAAGCAGAGGGATGGGCCTACTCAGGGCAGTTTGTCTACTACTGAAATATACTGAGAATAGTGTTCCACTATATATTGAAATATAGCTACTTACCGACACTGTTAGAGATTCTTGTATGTCTTTATGGCTCACTAGTTGAACATTACCATCTTCATAATAGTGAACCTATTTAAAGAAATTATAGCAATAGCATTACAGTATCATCAAGACAGGAAGAGTGTTTACTTATTCTTTATTATTTAGATTATAAACAACTGCAGGTAAAACACTTTACAATGAACTTAGAAAAATTTAATTCTCTATAAAAGTTGTTCAAATAATGTTCTATGAATTTTAGAATTTTCACTAAATGTCAAAAGTCAATTAGCAAAACATTCACACTGAGTTATAAAATATTCCCTGAGAAACTATAGAAGTTATTCAAGGAATAATGCTTAAAGCTCTGTTTATTATATATAACATAAGGAGCAGTGGAATGGGGGTCTGATTTGTATATGGTAGTTCCAGAATTATCTACATGGTACTAGAAAAAAGTGACTTTAGTTCTTTAAGTTTTCTATTAATACAACTGGGGAAGATGCTGTGATCTCCAAAGTACAAACTCACCTTTGCCATCTGAAATCTTATGATCCTACCACAAATAAGTTCTATGAAAGCTGAAAACAAATGGCAGTTTTTAATTTTATAGGTTTTAAGAATTTGTCAGCTCTGCCCAAAACAGAAAGAGGACCGACATCAAATTGTTTAATATAAAGAAATGTAAAGCAGCTAAGAATGTCTGTTATTTTTCTATACTAACTTATACCAGAGGTAACAGATTCAGTGCATGAGGCAAGTCCTATAAAAAAGTGATTATGACTCAACCAGGTTAAAGTATAATTGGCAAACATTTAACAAAATAAATAAAAAGACAACAGAACATGGGTAATGGCAATTTGTGGTTTTCTAAGTCAATATGCTGCCCACTAAATCATTTCTATTTGAGCTTGACATTAAAGAACTAAATCTAATAAGCTTAGTATTGAAGTTTCTTCATTTTATATAAAATTGAGTATATTTCTTTTAATTGTTGTCTTAGCTAATTATGGATGGTAAACTTACCTGAATTTTCAAGATACCAACTACTTGTGTGGTAGAAGGAGTAATTGTAAACTTCCACTCTGATCTCCAACGACCATTCCTTAAAAAATAAAAACTGCACCATAAGTATAGGGGAAAAATAATTAAATAAATTAAGTTTCAAATATTAATTTCTTGCTAAAAATAGGTTATGTATCTATGTGTAGGGGGATTATACATTATTTGTGTGAGACTACAATGATGCTATAATGCTGGAAGAAAATACATGGTCCAAACCTTTCAGAAGAGAGTATGTAGGGGGCAGCTAGGTGGCGCGGTGGATAGAACAGCAGCCCTGAAGTCAGGAGGACCTGAGTTCAAATATGACCTCAGACACTTAACACTTCCTATTTAAGAGGAGGGAGTAATCATCTATGTCAACCTACAAGGATCAGATTGAGGATTGGAAGGATAAGGACAGAGAAAAGTCACTGTGGCATTTGCCTTTGGGGCATGTTAATCTTTGGTTACTTGGTCAAAGTGTTACTGAGATTAAGGATACATGTTTTGGTGTTATGTCCTTTCAGTTATATCTGATTCTTTGTTACATATATCCTTTCAGGATCAAAGATCTGAGAGGAGGCCAACAACTCACAAAAGAAAAGTTACAGAACTCA
This sequence comes from Sminthopsis crassicaudata, assembly GCF_048593235.1. Classification (NCBI taxonomy): domain Eukaryota; kingdom Metazoa; phylum Chordata; class Mammalia; order Dasyuromorphia; family Dasyuridae; genus Sminthopsis; species Sminthopsis crassicaudata. The sequence goes on from NC_133621.1 coordinate 129,499,472, forward strand.
TCTTATACTACATCTCTCTAGATAACTTTCTCCTAAAACAAGAATTGACACTATCTTACAATTTCCTCCCCAATGCCATCATTCTACATTTACAAACAATAAAAATGAACAATTATTTTATGTAATTAATATTTGATGTTTCCTAGGTTTTGTTTATATCTTGGAAAAAGATGGCTAAATTTCTCTCTTCCTAGTGTAAGCTCCATTTGGAGATAATTCTCTCTAAATATGCCCACCCATTTATAATGTAATATGTTTGTCCCTGAGGGCACTACCTATAAATATACAAATTTTCAGGATTTATGGCTATCATTACAAAGTAATGCTGACTCTCATATATACAGATGTTTACACACATTCATATATATAAACACATACACACAGCCTTCTATGTATACATGCACAGAGTCCCTTTCTATCTAAATTTGTACCTACCTACTCTTTCTGGATAGTTAAGGTGAATTTTTATACCACACTTGAATTGCTATTAGATATGCTAACTAATAAAAAGTGTTGTCAAGGATTAAGAAAGTCATTGCAGAGGATTCAAACAATTTCTCCCTCAGTAACATTGAAGACAACTTTAACTTACCAAAAGTTTTTTGCTTGAAACTGATGACTTTCTATGCATGCAATAATGGTTTGCTGTCCATCAATAGTTTTACCATAAACCTTTGTTGTAAAGAAAATATGTGCAAGTCTCAGTTTAGGACAATCGACTATCAGTTAATAAGCAATTATTAATTATTCATAGAATGCACAATATGCTGGGATCTACATATGGTGGACAACAGAAAACACATCCTTTAAAGTAGATCTTTTAACTTAAATCTACACAAAAAAGCCTTAACAACGTCCAAAAAGCTGATAATTAAAAAAAAAAAATCTTTAATTATAAAATAAAGCAATTAAAAACTTACATAGAAAGGATAAACAATTATTTAATCACTTAGTAAAAAGAAAAAACATTTATGCCCTGCTATCACAAAATTTAAAACATAGATTTATTGGATGTTCTCTCATTCCCTTTTTATGCTATATATATATATATATATATATATATATATATATATATATATATATATATATATATATATATATATATATATATAAATAAGGTCCCATTCCACTTGAGAATGTCACAGACTACACTCAATCTTAATTAGAAAAGCTTTTAATTATAATAATTACTTTAAAAGTTTTAACAGAAAGCTGTGACTAAATAATGATGTTTTTAGGTAGGAAACTGATGGAAAGAGAAATTAAAGTTATCTCTTCTGTACACCACAGAGCCTTGAACATGGTAATGAATTTCTCAGCAAATAAGAACAACTTGAAATACGTCCTTTATGGAGAGTGATTGAAGTGACAAACATAAAATTTCAATTTTGATAAAAAATTATACTTTCTACTAGATCATATATTTCAAGGCCCTATTATTTTAAAGCTTTATCAATAAAAAGCTCGTTATACTAGTGTCACTTATGAAAAAATTGTTTAAGAATATATTGTCTATTGCTTACTTACTGTGCAGACTCCATTAGGGTAATGTTCCTTTACATAGGCTCTCATGGCGGTTTCCACTGAATGTCTCCAAGATTCAATGGCATTTTCACCTTCATAGGGCCTGGGGTCAGTAGCTTCCTTTCTTAAATGATCAAATTTGAAAGAAACCCTATTTTTGGGATCCAGAAATTTTCCATTTCCTAAATCACCATGCTCTGTTATTAATACCTTCAATAAAAGAATAAATTTAGAAAAAAATTATTACATCTCTAAACATATTTTATATACTGTTTATTTAAAACATAGTTTGCTTTCTGGGTTGTATAAATTGACACAGCAAAATAAGTAAAACAAGAAGAATAATTATACAAAGAGATCAACATTATAAAGAAAAATAAGTTTCAAAGACACAAGACACATCAATATCTGGATGTAGGATGAAAAATGTTTCCAACTTGTTTATCATATACAAAATGTTTTCTTGTATCTCATAGAGGATACCAGGTAAAAAGGCATATATTTTTGTGGTCAAATATAGTCCATGATGTTGTTAAGCTTATGGTTATTTCTAACAAAGGTTTTTTTTATTTTTTTAAACCTTTGCATCTCAAGTTTTAATGGAAGTGGAAGGGGAAAAGTTAGCAATAATGAAAGTAAAAAGAGGAAGTTATTAAAAAATGCACAGGGAGAACATAAGGAATCTTAGAAGGAACTACAAATTAGCAGAGCAGTTTCAAAAGTAACTTGTATGACACACCTACAGAAAAACACACACTGTATTTCATTTCATGCTGCTTGCTTTTAAAAAATATAGTTCAATTTAGATATTGTAAGCATTTAATAAAGATACTAATTATAAAAAGACAAAAACAACAAATAATAAAATAAAATATGAAAAAGCAAAATGGAGATTTATGGCATCACCCTCTTTTAGGGTTCTGCTGTATATATCAAAATGCCTTTTGAAATATAAGTTCAGAATAATTTTTTTTAATTCCATCATTTTATAGCATCAATGATAAGTATACATCATTTGAGCATTTAAATTCTTTATGTTATTATTATCATTATACCTGTTCTTCATAACCTTCAATTTTTACTGGAGTAAACTGGTCCAAGTTATATTGTGCAAATGCACTAAAAAGTAAAAAGAAAATCAAATTTAGTTTATTCTTTCAGATTAGATGTAATAAATAATGTACTCATATTCCATACAGAAAAAGAACTGAAGTTATACAAAAACTTATTAATAGACTATCATAAATGATACTATTTCCAAATACACCGTAATCTTGAAAGTTAGTGATTTTTTTTACTTGAAATTTTTTTCATTAAGAAAACTTAAAATAAGCCTTTTAATAAAAAACATAAATTTAGAGATAACTTGTTTCTTATCTGTTTAAAGACCTAAAAGAAAAAGCATTATTTGATGTAAAAATGAAATTTTCTATTAAAATATGAAACATGAAATCTAGGTCTTCTGACTTGGTCTGTGACTTTGAGACAAAATGGGAGTGGTGGTGACTCAAGACAAAAACAGTTGCCCTTGGAGTGGCAGCTTTCCTTTGGAGAGTTCTTGACATTCCCCTGGAAGAAACCATCTGTTTTTGCAGAACCAGACTCCTTTACAAACAGTACTGAAAGTTGTTCTGATTAGTCCAGTTTTGCTTTGAGCCAGATGGATTCAGTTTGGGTATAGTGCCCTGTATGCAGCCTGGCATAGGAACCATTAGTTATTTATATCTACTTGCCAGCTCAATTTGGGAGGCATCTAGTCTGGTTCAATGTGAAGGAACTCATCCTGAAGCTGGATGGAAATGAAGTTATGGACAAAGCAGTGCTTCAAAACCCATAAAATGGTAACTCATGCAAGCATCAATAACCTTTCTGACTCTATGGCCAAAGAGAGAAATCATGCTTCTTTGTCATTTCTTTAAGGAAGCTTTAAATAAAACTTGAATTAAGGGGAGAAAAAGTTCTGGTATTACAAACATATTACACTGACACAAACAAAACAGAAACTTTATATTCTATCTAAAATCTAGGAAAACTTATTGTCCTTAGTCAAATGTCAAAGCATCTATTTTTGTAGTTATTTTATAAAGTTGAATAATATCTATTCTGATCATTCTGCTTCTGGTCACAGCATTATAGAACCCTTTTTGAGAAACTACGGCATATGACTTTTGTCCTTTTTAAAGTGGATTTGACTTTTAGGGGAAAAAAAGAAAGGAGATATTTAAAGTTCCATTTGATAAGTAAGGTGAATTAATATTTTCAGTCAAAAAGACAAATGTTCTGTGACCCAATGTACTATCATATCATGATGAAACAACAAAAACTGACACTTTTGTCCTTTTCTGCATAAACTCTGGCTCTCATATGTTTTTTAACATAATGAATCAGTTGGTGAATGACCTTATGAATTAAATGTTACATAATTAATACTAGCATTATTCAAAATATTTATTTATTTATTCAAATCTGATTTTGATATGCACATTTTTGGGTCTCAGGAACACATAGTAATTATTTTGCTATGAAATAAGCTTTTTCTACCTTTTTTGTAAAGTTTAAATAAGTTTTTGATGTTTCTGTTCACTCAAAACATGACATACCTTCATAGAGACCTAACTTTCATTTCAGAATGAACAAACTTGATTGTTAGCTTCATTCTCATAGTTGAATATACAAAGCCCCCAAATGCCTTTTGCAGGACATTTTGATTTGTCCCATATAACTGAATGATAGTTTTGTATTCTCTCTCTCTCTCTCTGATTACCTCTATCTCCTGTTTTGTTAAGGATAATCTCTAAATATGAAAAACATCAGATATAATTGTCTTCTAATCTTTTTTCCCTCTCATGATATGATTTAAGCATTCAGGGCTGGGTAACTATTTTGAACTTATTATGAAATATAGTATAATTAAGTGTCTGTTATATTAACTTTCTTATTTTCCCAGCAATTCTTGACAAATGTTAACATCAAATAATTCATTTTTCTCCTTGTTAATAAGTTTATTTGTTCCAAATTGTTCTTATCTACTTTATTCCAGTCATCCAAGTTTTCTATTTTTTTATTCAATACCAAATAGTTTTAACAACAAAAATATTCACATTATGATTATATTCCAGAAATGCACACAAAAAACCTATAAGATGTACATTCTAGAAAAAACACATGAAAATAAATTACTTATAGTAACATTTGATATATGACAGCATAATGAAAGCAAAGGATCACAAAACTTATATATTATGTACACACATTCTCTTCCTTCCTCCTTCCACTCCCTTTTTTTCCCTCTTCCCTCTCCCTTCCTCCATCTCAAATCACAAGAGAAATAAAACAAGGCAACTTCTAAAAGACTACTTAATCTCCATTTATAACTGTGTGGCTTTGATACAATGCTTCCTGAAATTCAAACTAAGTATGAATCATCAAATTTATAAAGGTATCTATGACATATCCTTAGCATGATTTGTTTTTTTTTTTGTTTGTTTTTTTCAAAATCTCAATCTGTAACAAGATAGTTTAACATAGTAATCCTTAACCTTTTCTATTTTTCATTTCTCCAAAATCTTTATGAAGACTGATAAATACTAGGGATACTGACAGCTGTTAAGGGAGTTGGTAACTTTTATGGTTAATTCTATAATCTACATTTTCTTCCTTGCTGGAAATGCTTTTGAGCCTTGAAAAGGAAAATGTGGCAGTGGTTGGTTGTTTTATGTCAGATTTTTGAAATGATCTTTAGGTTTACTTGGCTACTTAAAAAAAAGGGGGGGGTGGAGTTAGTGCGAAGGAATGCTAATGTTGTGAGGCAAAATATTTAAAACTATAAAAATGAGGTTAACTTATACTTCCAATATCATTAATGTTGAAAAGAACTTATGACTCTATGCGGTACATACAATATAAAATGAAAGAACGGGGGAAGTTATTTTTACTTTTATCAGCGACTCAAGTTCCAATTCATTTAGGTCTTATCAAAAGACACCAAATCACAAAGTATGAAAGCAACTATTCTATTCAATGAATTGTGAATACAAGCAATATTTAAAATATTTTTATTTCTAAGTATTTTACATATGGCAAGTGTAATATTTATTCAGTACTTACTGAGCTGCTCCTTCCCTGAGAAGATTATCATTATTAAGCAGTAATCGAACATCTGGAAAAAAAAATTTATTATCTTATTATTTGTGTATATTTGAAAAGTCTACCAAGATTATATCTAATCACAGAAAACAATGAAAACAGATTTTGTTGTTTCCACCCCATAAAGAGACTGATCAGAAGAGTGTCAGGAAAAAAGGCAAAAGAAATTAACATATAGTTTATACTCAGAACAGAACTGCAAGGAGATGGAAGAGGAATGTATTTCCCCAAGAACTAGACAAATAAAGACAGAGACACCAGAAAAATGATGTTAAAAACTAGAGGAAACACTTCAAAGAACTCTACTATTTAATGTAACAACACTAGCATCAGTTTAATAGGTAGCCACTCTTCAGAAAAGGGTAAGACAAGCAAAAAGCTTATCATTAGCTGCAAACACTCCTTTCTCATCTTTGGAATATTATAATCATGCTACATATGCATTTAATTAATGTTTTTGGATAACTGCTCTATCTGCTTTGCTATCCTGATTTTGGCAATGGACAAAAGATATTAAGAGTACTAATATCGAAAAGTGAGTCAGTTAATAATTCTATCAAATATCATTATGGTTTGGTTTATAAACTAAACATGTTTGAACTCAGTCTCTTTCTCCCTAAACTATTTTCCACCTTCTCTCTGTCTGACATGGTTACTGCTCTAGGATAGGCCCTCATTAATGGGCTACTGTTAATAGCCTCTGCCTGCCTCCAATACATCCTGTCACTAAAATGATTTTCCTAATGCCAACTGCAGAGAGAGAGAGAGAGAGAGAGAGAGAGAGAGAGAGAGAGAGAGACTGAATGTGAATCGAAGTATAATATTTTCATCTTTTTTTTTTTTTTGTTTTTCTCTCATGGTTTTTTTTCCCCCTTTTTGTTCCGATTTTTCTTGCATGATATGACAAATATGGAAATATGTTAAAAAGTATTGCACGTATTTAACCTATATAATATTGCTTGCTGTCTTAGGGAGGGGGAGAAATACTAATATCAGTAAAAATTAGAACACAAAGTTTTACAAAAATGCTGAAAACTATTTTTACATACTCTGATTCAGTGACATTGATCTCTTGGCTCTCAAGAGATGATCAAAACATGAACTTGGAAGACAACAATATTGTCAAAACTCCTATATCTAAAACCTCAAAGAAAAAGATGAATTGGTCTCAGGCCATGGAAGAGCTCAAAAAAAAATTTTTTTTTTTTAAATCAAGTAAGAGAGGTAGAGGGAAAATAGGGAAGAAAATTGTGAGTGATGCAAGAAAATCATTAAAAAACTCAACAGCTTGGTAAAGGATACACACACACCCCTGAAAAACAGAACAGGCCAAATGGTAAAGCACAAAAATCCAATGAAGTAAAGAATGCTTTGATAAGTGGAATTGGCCCAATAGAAAAGTACAAAAATTCACTCCAAAAAAAGAACTCTATTTTTTTCTTTGTTCCTTTAAAGTTTTATTGTGTTTTTTTTTTGCATTCATACTTATACAATTATCTTGCTATATACAAAAAATAATCAGATCAAAAAGTTAAAAAAAAAAGAAAGGAAGAAGAAATAAAAATCATGCAAACCACATCAAAAAGAGTGAAAATATTATGTTGCGATCCACCCTCAGTTCCCATTGTCCTCTCTCTGAGTATATATGGCTCTCATCACCACAAGATTACTGGAACTGGTCTGAATCACCTCACTGTTGGAAAGAACCATGTTTATCAGAACCGATCATTGTATAATCTTGTTGTTGACGTATACAATAATCTCCTGGTTCTGCTCATTTCACTTAGCATCAGCTCATGTAAATTTCTCCAGGCCTCTCTGAAATCATTCTGCTGATCATTTAAAAGTAGAATTGGCCACATGGAAAACACAAAAGCTCACTGAAGAAATTAATTCCTTAAAAATTAGAATTGGGCAAGAGGAAGCTGAATGACTTTATGCGATATCAAGAAGGATCAAACCAGCTCAGGTTAGGGTAAGTCACTCTGACTTTTCAGTGCTTTTGGTAATTATTTTATAAGCTGCAGACAAAGTGGCAGGAGTTCAAGACTTTTCTTCTTATCAATTTACATAACATAGCAATGCAGAATAGTGATAATTTAAATTGAGAGAGAGGCTCATCCAACAGATATCAGTGACCAGGTAATTATCTTTTTCATCCACTATAATGCAGGATGATAATTTATTAGCTCCTAAGGATACGATTACATTATGTTTTAATTTAGGAACCATACACTAACAAAATCATGGTTTACAGATTTAGAACAGAAAAACACTAAACACAGGTTAGAAAAAGAGAGCATGTTCAAGCTTAGGTGCTTTTTAGTACGGGAAGCTAATCTATGAAGGACTGCTGCTCTTATGGTCTAGATAACAAAAAGAGACTTCTAGACAAGTTATCACTTTTCATGTCTTTGAGCCTTCGTAAGCATACTATAAATTATTTGTATGACACATTTCCCAAACTGTGTTTCACAAAATCCTATCATTTTAAATAATCGATTAAGAGTTCCACAAAAAGTACCAGTGCTGATAGTATTTTCCTTTTAATATTAAATGGTTGGCATATCAAAAAATTTATCAAAAAAAAAAAAAACTCTTCAACTAAAGATGATGATAGCAAAAATTTCACAAGAAGAAAAGTGACCAAACAAGTCACTTCTTTTATTATGGAAAAAAAAAGTCTGATAAAACTTATTTTGCTTAAAATTTCCCCTCTTCCTCAAGTAAGATGGCAGGTATTCTCTCCCAAGTGTTGTATTAATATCTTAATAATATCTTAATTAATTAATATCTTAATTCTAAAAGTGTTCACTGCCAAATTAATCTGGGAAAAATTGCTATACAGTAAAATGTATTCAAATCAGGGGGAAAAAATAATGAAATTTTAAAATCTGAAAAAACAAAACAAAACAAAACAAAAAAAACCCCCAAAAAGTCATTCTCAGTTGTCTCAATTGACTATGTATGCATTATAACTATTTAATACCTTCTAGAGTAGATAAAAAGATTAATATTTTCAATAACATACATTTTAGGTTTTTCCCCCCCATTTTCAAGGATGCAGGGAGGATGGTGAGTTGCTGTTTAAAAACTTAAACCTAATAAAATATTTTACTTTAAAATAGATTAAAACTCCAAGATACCATGGGATATGGATCATTTCTACCATGAAAATATAGGTTTAAATGCATTGACCAGGTAATCTTTATTAAAAAAAATATTAATTGATCATAATAGTCATATAGTAACTATCCTTAACTATAGGAGAAATGTTCCTATGACATGGTCATCTCACAATCATCCCCTTTTTTTTCCCTCTAAAAATAATGGATGCATTTAGAGTTTATTGGCTGCTTCATAATTATCCTTTAACAATGCTAATTAAAGTTTTCTGACCTAAGGTTGAATGCTTCAAGAAAACATAATTGCTGATTTATAAACAAACATGAAGTTACATCAGTGAACTGGTAAAAGCCCAGGTTTTTAAATGATAAATTCTGCAGAAAAGAATACTTTTTTTCCTTTGGAGTCTCTTATGCAAGCTCAAATATTGTACAATTCTGTTGTTTACCCCCTCCCCCCCACATTACTGCAAAACGTAACTAATGTGGACTAAAGCAGTACACACATAAAGAAGCAAGTAGCATTATATTGGTTAAATTAAGCCTTTTCTAATTTTATGGAGACAATATGCAGTCATAGAGAGTTGGTTTGTAGCTAGGAAGGCTTGTGTTTTAAGTCCTGTCTCTGAGATGAATCAGAATGGGCAAGTCACTTTAACTTTTCAGTGCTTTTGGTAGTTATTTTAAAAGCTGCAGACAAAGTGGCAGGATTTCAAGACTTTTCTTCTTATCAACTTACGTAACACAGCAACACATAATAGTGATAAGTTTAAATTGAGAGAGGGTCATCCAACAGATATCAGTGACCAGGTAATTATCTTTTTCATCCACCACAATGCATGATGATAATTTATTAGCTCATAAAGATACGATTACATTATGTTTTAATTTAGGAACCATACACTAACAAAATCATGATTTACAGATTTAGTGTTCAAAGAGACCTTAAAAAAGATTTAATCTAAGCCCTTGATTTTAAAGATAAACATATAGACTCAGAGAGTGGAAGTTAACTGGTCAGACTGGAATTTGAACTAAGGTCTTCCAAAGCTAAATCCAGTGTGTATTCCATTATGATAGACAGTAAGTTAGTAATTAAAACACTCACCATTAAATACTTCATTAAATTCTCCTGGGGGAGCATGGATGATGAATTTTGCTGCTATGCGCACCTGAAATTGAAATGAAATATTTTAGCACATGGAAATACATACAATGAGCAAGACTTAAAAACTTGAGCCCTATTGAAAATAGCATTAAAATCTTCTAATGTTAGTAGAAAAATTTATTCTGAATTCCATTTTAATAATATTGATTAAAATGCAAAGCTTGAACATAAAATATGCCATATGGAAGTTGGATGCTAAAAGCTGTCTAATAATAAAAATTCATCTTACCAACAACATTTTTAAATATTTCAAAATATCTTGAGTATAAAGAAAATGGGAAATTTTTATGAATATATATGTATTATTTATGCATATGAAAGAAGCAAATCTTTTTAACCCATGGAAAAGACTACTGATTTAGCAACTAAAGGGTATGTCACAAAGAAGTGGAAAACTAAATAGGAAGAAATGATAATATATATATATATATATATATATATATATATATATATATATATATATATATATATATATATATATATATATATATATATATATATATATATATATATATATATATCTCAAAGCATACAAGGCAGAAATGGTGCTAGAGCAGCAACTAAAAAGTTTCAGCCACAAAATAAATGATAGGGAAAACAGCATTAATACAAATAATGAAGCATATTTCAGGCAAGAATAGACTTAATAGTTATTTTAAACAATAGCTTAAAATATTAAATAGGCATCAAACAATAATGTTCATAATCATAATTTTTTAAAAAGGCAATTATTAAAATAATCAAGAATACTACTTTTGAAATTTTCATAGAGAATATTCACCTTGATGTATCTTAAAGTTTTTATTTTTATTAAAATGTTTTCATCTAAAAGTCCATTTTTAATCTGAGCATTTTTAGTAATAAGTCACAATTATGATTTGTGTATTTATAAAGGCAAGAAGTCAAAAGAGGGCAAACAAACAACCCTCCATCAACCAGTGCATGGACTTCATTTGTAGGAACCTATTAAGCTTGTGGAAGTAATTTTTACTGCAAGATCATAAATTGCATAGTCTATGTAAATTAATATAGGCAAAAAAAAATAAAACTAACCCAAAGATAATTAAAATAAAATATTCTTTGGAAAGCTAGTGGAATTTTAAGATAATAGCTATTTATATTTCCAACAAAAATAGAGAAGTTAGAAACACAAGAATCACATCAGCACTAAATTTTCAGTTTAAAAAAAGAGTCAAATACCAAACTCCATCTGAAATTTCAACATATTACCTATAACTTCGAAATTTGGATTCTGATTAACAATCACTTAAAGAACCTACTATGCCTCTGTAGGTCATCCGAGCTATTTTATACAATACCAACTGTTACTGTTGCTTTATAAAAAGAGATAAGCAGCTATGCAGAACTCTTAAATTCTCTATCAAGAGAATGGAAATATCAATTCAAATAGTTTTCAAGTATGATAATATTCCCTTCCTTTTCACCATTTGTTTTTTTGGTATCAAGGCATATTTCAGAAATGTCACCTAATTCATTTTTATTTATAAATTTTAAAAAGATAATTTGGTGGCCATCATTCTATCTATTCATACCAGAACCAACACTGGAGACTAAAAAGTAAGCTGATTTCTAAGTTTAGGCTAGACCACGATCTAAAGGAGATTTTCTGAAAATTCTCTCTACTAATATATTAATATCTATTCCCTTTTACTTTCCTTAAACATAAATCTGTACACAGTTCCCTATTTTTATACACATATTGCTGTAACATCATGACTTGAGTTCATACAGTTGATACTTTACTTATCTAGTTTCATTAAAAACTTTCTAAAATAAAAATGACTTCTATCATGTCTTTCATGTACATAAAATTATCAGGGAATGTTTAAGATATTTTAAATTGAATTTATGATCAGTTTTCAACTAAAATTGAATTCCTAACTGTTCTCCCTCATAGTGTGGCATTGTTATATGTTATATCCTATGTGTTCAATGAAGATTTACTACTTACAGTATAAATTTGATTTATTAAAATGCTTACGGAATGAGATATTTTATTTATTTTAAAATTTTATTTTTATTTATGTATTTTAAAACTGAATATACCAAAAATCTTTTGCTTTAACCCTTATTAAAATAGGTCAAATTCCTGCTTTTTAAAAGGTAGAATGCAGATAATAAAATTTAACAACTATCAATTACTTTTAGCAGCTTTCAAAGTGTGATCCAAGGATCCCTTAAGGCATCTCCAAGAACCTTTTCTGGGAGGCCCACAATATCAAAATTGTTTATATAATATAGTAAGACATTACCTGCCTATTAAAATGTGACTCCCTTTTCCAACTATATATTTGTGTAAGGCAAGCTTTCTTTCATATATTTCAACCAAAAAAAAATAAAGACAGATTGTATGTAGAAGTAGATAAGCAAAATGAGGTATTTTTTATTATGCCAGACATTAAGGAAATTTGCAAAAATAGGTAAAACTACTATTTTTCTCACTAATATTTTTTTTTAATTTAGGAAATTTTTTTCATTTAAATATTTATGTTAACATATAGTGGATTTATTGTTATTTTTAATGAATTGATGAACTTTTTGAAAATTAATAATTTTAATGTCTAATGTGATAAATATTTATAAACATAACTCACATTTAAAAAAGCTTTTTGGGATCCTCAATAATTTTTAAGAGAATAAAGGAGTTCTGGGGCCAAAAAGTTTGAGAACTGTTTTACTAATTATTTTAAGTCTCCTAATTACTCTCATCTCAAGTCTCTTGCCAGCAGATAAAGTAGAAGTCAGAAAACTTAAGTTCAAATCTAGCAGATAGCTATATGGTCCACAATGAGCAACTTCATCTCTCTCAGTCTCAATTTCCTCATCTATATAATATGGATAGTAACAGCATTTTGATAAGACTGTAAAATGGCAGACAAATACTAGAGATTATTACACATTACAAAGTAACGTTCCTCAAGCAGATATCTAATCTATCAATTCAAGTGATTTCCTATCCCTTCAAAGATACAATATATAAACTCCTCCAACTTTTAAAACTCTATACAATCTGGCCCCAACTCATCTTTCCAGCTTAATTGCATATTACTTTCCCTCTTCCACAGAACACTTCATCTCTGGTCATTACTATGAGTCTGGAATATGCTCCTTCCTCACCTCTTATTTGTAAAGTCCTTGACTTCTTTTAAGATGTAGTTTAAATATCATTTCTTTCAAGAAGTCTTAATTTAAGTTCCCCCAAAATACAACTTCACTTTCTCACAAACTTGTTTTTCATTGCTCACTTTACATATTTGTTTTTGTACTTCTATTTCCAGTGCCTGGCACAGGCACATAGAAAGGATTTAATAAGTATTTAATGACTGACTAGACCAGTCTATCACTTATAATGAAAAGTAATGATACTCAGTTTGTAACAAATGGGAACCAATCAAAAATACTCACCAAGGAAAATACACAATTTATTTAAGCCCAGTACTTTTCCCTTTTATCCTACATAAACTATTTCTTTAATGTCAACTTTATTAAAAATATTATCTACTGAAAATAATTTGTAAATGGAGGGAAAAAAAATTCTATTGTTTATAATCTTATTGTGATGATGGTAAAATGATGTGATAATCTTATTCTCTCCTACATTTACTTTTAAAAGAAATTCTAACTTTCTATCCTTTTTACTTTTACCAAGTCATCACTTTCAATGATTTGTCCTGGGAAATCTTCTCTCCAGTTCTACTTCTTCTGACATATTTTTAATGAGTGGCAAAGCAAAGAACATGGTAATTGAAATATCATTTCAAAATACTTGAAAAAATTATCAATATCTCTACATGAGTAGAAATATATATATATATATATATATATATATATATATATATGAGTAAAATGGAAGTTTCTTAGGTACTTTATATAAAGGAGATTTATATTCTGCACCTCATTGTCACATCATTACTAGCTTCTCCAAAATATAAACATATCTTCACAATTATTTTGTATTGAACAAGAAAAAGAAAACATAATATATTTTATATGGCTTTTCAGAATATCAACTGCACCAAATAAAGAACTAAAACAAAATTTTCTTCTAGTAAAATAAGAAAGAAGGAAAAATGAAACAAATAATTACAAAGGCACTTCAGGACTATTTTAAGCAATTTATTTCAATAATTATCTAAGATGGTTAAGGCAAATGCAACATGTTCTCACTGAAGATTCTTTATCTTTTCTTTTTGGTCTTCAGAAGGCTAAGGTGCATAACCTTCAGAATGACTTTAAAAAATAAATTTGTCAATAAAGAAATTTGAATGCTTCAAGCTCTGTGATTTTATTGTCAGTACCTAGCTCTACCAATGCAAACAATCTTTTTGTAACTTAACAGACAGTTTTCATAAACTTCTAGAAATTTAAATTCATGATCCTAAAGCTAAATCATTTGAACTGGTCCTTCATCATACCAATTGATTAAAAGGGTTCTGATTTTTCTGGGCTTTTACAGATCATCACTTTTCTCCCCCTTTACCACCTTTGCAATTCAGCTCTACACAATATAGTAAAATCATTTCACTGTAAGTTTTATGTGATCTAAAAGCCATAATATGAATTAACATTTTTACCTGCCATTAAAAACACAGTTTAATTATAACAGATGCTTACTTCTACTATTATTGTAGAGGGCTAAAATTCTGAAAAGATGTACCTGAATCTGAGACAGCAGAACACTTAAGGCTAATTATCTATTGGATGTGAAATAATGGTTCTATATACATATAGTTAGATGAAATGGTGATGATGGCTCTAGTCACCATGGGTGCTTACTGAATGTGTGGTGATGAGGTAATCATAGGCAAGGATTGGAGGGGAGGGAGAGGGGGAAAAGAGAGGGGGGGGGGTTGAGAAAGAGAGAGAGACAGAGAAAGAGAGAGAGAGAGAGAGAGAGGTGGGGGAGAGAAAGAAAGAGGTGGGGAGAGAGAGAGAGAATGAGAATGAACAGAGTCTCTCTGCGGCAGGACCAGGAGGAGAGAGACTTCAGGCTCTGGACTACAGAGTCCAGGATTCATCTTTGGCAAGTCGTATAGCAGCTTGCCTGCCTCCTTCACTTCTCCCCCTAAAGATCAAGGACTTTGATAGATCCTGCCGCCCTCCAGAGAGCTAGCCTGGACATTATATTAACAATAACCCAAGGCCTTTCTCCAGGTCACCCTCCTCCCTCCATCTCTCCACATCCCCCCCATTGAAATGCAAGTGGCTTAAGATAGGTAGGTACACTTTGGTTTTATACTTTTATCTCCAATGCTAACATAATAGCACAGTACTTGGCTTTTCCTTGTTAAGTTCATCAATGGGCATTTTATAGTACAGCTACTACATGGGGAGAAAGAAGGGGCTTAAAAGTTTGACATTTAAAAAAAAAAAAGGTACTTACATTCAAAAAAGATTGGCTTACTTAATTATAAACAAAGGCAAAAACATTAAATTGGTTGAATTCTTCATGTAGCAATTTTAATTGTAGCAAATATGAACTTCAACTTTTTGTTCAACTTCAACACACACACACACTCACACACGAGAAAAAAAATGGATTAGAAAAACATCATACAATTTCCTGTTTCTAACACTGTGATCTGATAAAAATTTCTTAGTGGCTTCTGATACTGTAAAGATGTTTCTAATATCTGGCCTACATATAAGGTCAGAATCAAGGTTCAAAGAGAATGTATATTGAGAATGTATATCAGGTATATTGAAATTTGCAATTTAAGAATGTATAATGTTGGGGCAGCTAGGTGGCGCAGTGGATAGAGCACCAGCCTTGAATTTAGGAGGACCAGAGTTCAAATCTGGTCTCAGACACTTAATACTTCCTAGCTGTGTGACCCTGGGCAAGTCACTTAACCCAATGTATTTTGTGATTATTTTCCATAATTTTAGAGAAATTAAAGTTTTTAAAATAGAAGGCTTTTGAAATTATCATGTTTTTTTCTTATTTTGGTCATTTTATCCAGAGAGTTTTTAGCTTCTAAATTCTCATCTATCCAATTAATAAAAATATTTTTCAAAAAAAGCTGCTAGGCTAGAAAGCCTAATATTTTTGTGCTGAGCAATTTACATCCATAATAGCTCTGGAAGATTAAAAAAAAAACCACATTTGTGAAAATTTATGTTAAGATGGGAAAAACCAAAAGGAATACTTAGATTTCATGTTACAAATGAGTTTTCACAAGTATCTATCAGTGAAGTGACACTTTTATTAGGCTCAAGACTATATTCACAAGTACATTATATCGCTGCTTTTAATAATGTTAAATATTTATGAAATATAATAAAAATACAGAAGAACTTATACTGTCCAACATTCTACACAGCAAATTCCTATGGGCAATTAAAGACAACTATAATATGGACATACTACACCATGGCAACTATGGTGTAGTAGAAAAAGTACTGAATTTCAGAATTATAAATCTGTGATCCAAATTAATCATCTTTAAAATGGAGATGGCAATATATACTATCTCAATAGGGGTTAAAAGGATCAAGAAAGATAACAAATACCACATAAACTAATATCAGTTACTGTATTTATCATCCATTCTTACCTATATAATTCACCTACCATAAGGATATTCACTCTCTCACTCACCTACCCATGTATTTTCTCCATATTCTTTTCCTAGTCTTCTTATCTTTTCTTCCTTTCTACTTTCAATGGACCTCTCCTCTCCTGATTGCTTCTTCTTTTTCACTCACTTTTTTCTTCCTCTTCCTCATTTTTTCTTTCTCCTGCAGGTTTATTTCTACCACAATAGCAAGATATGATCTATTAATATAAGAAATGAGTACACAAATACATGTACTATATAAGAAAGTGTTTATATACATATATATATATATACACACATACATATATATATATATATATATATGTATGAAAGATGGGACACACTGAGACTTTTAAAAACCCTTAGAATATAATTTCTGTGCTTTTCTCCAAGAGCTCTTAATTTGAGGTCTGATCACAAAGGGACCCATATGTATCTCCAAGGGTTTCATAGACTTGGATGAGACTTGAGTAGACTTAAATATTTCTTTCACTTAAGAATTTTTCAGGAACTCTTCTGATTCCACAGGACTTGCTCAACTACCAAAGGAGTCAAAGACAAGAAAAGTTATCTTAACCCTTTTCATTAATCAAATGATTCAATTATTTTCCCTTTTTAAACAGATCCAAAGAACTAACTGGAGAAATTGAGTTACTAATTATTTAAGTATGAATATCAACTTTAAAATTCAAAATTATTTTCTCAATTTTCTACATGAAATAAAAAAATTGTATAAAGCTTTGATGGTATTTTAAAATTAAACAACAGATATGAAACTCAAATCAGATTTACTAAATTTGTAGAGAAAAGTTCCAAAGTTTTTAAAAAATCCACTAGAAAAAGATCCACTTCTCAACTTTACAGCCAGCTATAGGGAGCCAGTTTCCCAACATTCATCTTCTCTTTGGAACATAATGCAGAAGACTGAATTAGCTACATAAGGTATCTTTGAGGGGGAAGAGTTAGAAATGACAATGAGGGAACTTTCAGAAGGAGGCTGGAAAAGTACAGAGAGAGATGGGCAACTGTGTATTGAACTTTGGAATACCTGGTTCACACAGCTCTAGGTTTTGATTATTATACTGTTCTATTGCTGAGATAACCAGCACTCTTCAAGACTATCAGGAGGTTTCACTAACCATCCAGCTGTCAAGGTATATATGATCTCTTGAACTGTGGTGAATTTTATAACATCTTTCAATAAATAATTTACATATTGATTGGGACAGATTCTATTCAGCAAAGAAGAGAACTAGTATTTATTGTTTATGTGACAGAAACTGTGCTAAGCACTTCACAAATATTATCTCATTTTATCCTCACTAAAATTTGATGAGATAGGTGCCATTTTATTTTTAGTCAAGACAGAATGGGTTGGGGGCAACTGCAAACTCACACCTTAAAGACAACATTAGAAACACATTTTATGGGATAGTACACAGGGACAGGAAAAGTTAGGAAGACAGGGCAGGGTTCATCTATGGCTTCAGGCACTTACTGTGTCCTCATTACTTGTTTGCCTTGGAGTCAACTAGCTGGCTCAATGGATAGAGCACTGAACGTGGAGTCAAGAAGAAATGAGCTCAAATCCTGACCTTATATACTTATTAGTTGTGTGATCCTGGGCAGTCACTTAGTCTATGCCTTAATCTACTGGAATAGGAAAATTCCAGTACCTTTTCCAAGAAAAAACTCATGGACAAGATGGGCCATAGGGGTCAGAATAGTTTGGTTAAGAGAGGATCTGAACCAGAGTATTACCCCTATGAACAGAGAGAGAGGGCAATTAACTGGATATGGTAGGTGAAGAAAATGAGGAAGCGTATGCCTTTGAAATTACAAACCAACAGGACAGGAATATTCAGAAATGGAGTAAATATAACAAAATCTTTTGAAGACTCAAAACTACAAGTCACTCAAGGTATCAATGCAAACGCTCATGTTGGCTTTAATAATTTGTAATTCAGACGTATAAAAGACTTTATTTAGGATGTATATGAACAGAAAGGAGTATGAAAATCACAGAGCAATATCCTGGAGGGATTGATAGGGAGCTGTGGGAGTTTTTTATTCTCCAAAGTTCTTCAAGACCAACCTTCTTTTTTATTCTTTTTCTACCTTATAACCTTTCTCTAATTTTTCAGTGCAATAACAATGGATTCTACAATTCCTCAAACAAAACAGTTCATTTCCTGACACCATGAATTTTGACCATGCTTGGAATGTTCTTTCTACCACCTAGTTTTTATTCAAGATGCAGCTAAAATCTCATTTACAGGAAGCTTTCTCTGGCCTTTTTTTTATTCTATGGCCTTCTTTTTATTGATTATTTTCAAAATCTGTATATAATTTTTATATACTTGGTTTTTTGCTCTATCATTAGACTTTAAGCAGATTAAGAGCAGGGACTTTGCCTTTGTCTTTCTAATACTTATCACAGTAACTGGTACATATTTGGTGTTTTAATAAATGATTACTGACTGATTCTTTGGGGGGGATGGGGGTAGAGATATAAGGCTAAATGACCTCTTCTAATTCTAGGAATTTATGATTTTATGGGTAACAACCTTCCCCTATAATTATTACAATCTTTCTATGCTTTTGGTAAAGATAGTCTTAATGAATTGCTGGGATTCGTTTACTGGTGATGAAATTTTTCAAGCTTAACTAAGTTGATCTTTGAATTTACATGCATAAAGTCTGACTTCAGGCTGTATTAAAATCTTTTCATCTTGGAAAGATCTTTTAGAGTTTGTTTTGAAGAACCCAAGTCACCTTCATGCCATGATAACACAGAGAATTATAACAATTGTTCTTTGTGGGAGATAAAATATAGTTTAAAAAAAAAAAAGCGTAGGACATAACATATAATTTGACCATCTGTTCATTATCTCATGCTACATGTCAACTGAACATTTTACGTTTTTCTGCAATCCACAAAGAACATAGGCTCATTGAGAACAGGAATTTGTATGATAAATTATACTGTCAAAACATAATATTAAGCAATTATTAATATTACATTTGATCCTGAAGATGGTTAACTTCCCATAAAGTCTTGCAAGTACATATATTTAGAAATGAAAAGGACCTCTGAGATCATTTGATTCAACTGCCTTATTTTACAGTTAAAGAAACTGAGGCACAGAGAAATTAAGTGACTTGCTTAGACATACAGGTGACTGGCAGAAATAAAATTTGAATCAGAATTTTCTGACTCCACATCCAGTACTCTTCACTGTACCATTGAGAGGAACAACACTAAGTGAGCTGCAGGATGATTAATTTTTTTGGCCACAGTGATTCTTAAAAGATTACATTTTAAGGAACAGAGGAATTACTATCTACAATGGTACAATGGTAAAGTGGTAAATAGGTAAATAGGTAAAGGGTACAATGGTAAAGTGGTAAAACTTTTGTTTACATCAGGATTATTTCTTTGTAAATAAACCATCACTAATAATCAACAGTGTTGAAGTAGTGATTATAAACAGTATGTTCACCTAGGCCTCACAAACACAGGGTTTATTCATATACCTAAAATTAGTACCATCAATTTTTTCCTTAGTAAATTTATCATTTCTATAGATGTAAATGTGATCGTTACATGACACAGTGAAGAATATAAGGGCCTGAAGTTAGAAAGACCCATCTTCCTGAGTTTAAATTTCATCTCAGGTGTGTGATCGTGTGCAAGTCACTTACCCTATCTGTCTCAATTTCCTCCAGTTCCTCATGAACTGGAAAAAAAAAAATAAATTGGTAAACCATGCCAATATCTTTGACAAGAAAATTCCAGAGTTGGACACCATTGAATAGCTCCAAAGGTCTACTTAATTAAGTATATATGTATAATCTAAAGTTCTATATAAATAAGACCTGTTCCTGCCCTCAAAGATTTAAAACAGGGAAAATAAAGTATGTACCCCTACTGAAATTGTCTGAGCCTCAGTTTCCTCAATGTAAAATATCTGGATTTCCTATCTGTTTAGATTATAGAACTTGCATATTCAAAGTTGTATTAAAAATAAAAATTAAGATAAGCTATTTGAAATGATCAAGATCCCACATTCTATGATATGTAAAGTGCTGGGTGGAATGACTTCACTGCAATAGTAAAATATGTTTGTGATTGGATTGCAACCAGCATCACTATCTGCATCTCAAAAATGCATGAGGAACTTTCTCTATAGATGAGGTTCTTTTGATTATGAAACAATTCCCAACTCTACTTTCACCCAAATGCTGGCTACATAGCACAAGTATTTTTCAGGGCCTCTCTTACATTATTAGCCTTTCCCCCAAATATAAATTCATAATTCATTAAAAAAAACCCAAAAAACCTAAGTTGAGTCTTTATAAAAGGCACAGTAAGAAACAAAGATCAATGGCCAATCTTTGCATTTAAGAAACATATAAACTAGTAGGGAAGAAAAAATATGGACATAAATAGTGACAATAAAAGGAAGTAGTAATAGTTTTTCTTGTTTTTTTATTTAATATTTTATTTTTCCCAATTAATGTGAAGAAATAGGTTTCAACATTCACTTTTGTAAGATTTTAAGTTGTAATTTTTTCTCCATCCTTCCATTTCTCCCCCTTCTCCAAGACAGCAAATAATCTCCTATAAGATATACATGTACAACCATTTAAAACATATTTCTATATATTAGTCATGTTATAAAAGACAAATGAGAACAAAAGAAAAAACCACAAGGAAAAAAGAGAAGAGAGAGAGAGAAAATAAATAGTATGTTTCAATCCGTCTTCATAATTCTTTCTCTGGATGTGCACCTCATTATTTGTCACCTGTCTATTGGAATAGTTTTGGATTACTGTATTGCTGAGAAGAGCCAAGTCTGTCACTGCTGATCGTCACACAATGTTGATGTCACTGTACAATATTCTCCTGGTTCTGCTCATCCACTTAGCATCAATTCATCTAAATCTTTTCAGATTGATAATTTCAATAGATAAATATGACAATTATGTGGCATAGTGGAGAGGATAAGGATCTGGAGTTAGAAAGAGTTAAATCTCATCTCAAGACACTTCTGAGCTATGTGTTTGAGTGTAAGTCTGCCTAATCATCATTATCTTATAAAATAATAGTATTCCATTACATTCACTTCTCATATCTTATTCAGTCATTCCCTGTATGAAGTGTACAACCTCACCATCAAATTACTTGTCACCATCAAAAGAGCTACTATAAACATTTTTATACATGTGGTTTCTTTTCCCTTTTTAAAATGGATCTCTTTGGGATATAGATCTAGTAGAGGCACTACTGGATCAAAGGGTATGCACAATTTTATAATCCTCTGAGCATAGTTCCAATGCTCTCCAGAATAATTGGTTCAATTCACAACTCCACCAATAGAAGCAGAAGTAATATTATAATGAATAATAGCATGTTCTATATCCCACAATAGTATATAATCCAGTAGAATTCCTTCCTTCAGTTATTTGTATCTTCAGGACACTGTACATAACAGACATTTAATAAATGTTTGCTGAAGTTGAAATATAAAGCATTATAAGAATTTAGAGAATCAAAATTTTCTTTAAGTTGGAGTGAACAGGAACTCAAGTAGGAAATATTTTAGCAGGCTCTTAAAAGAATGACTTGAGATTTTTATGAACAATATTTTGGGGAAAGAGTAAGAAAAATTTTGGCCAGTAGAGGCAAGAAAGTACAAAACATGTTTAATAAACAACCAGTATTACCACAAGAGGAAATAAGGAGAGTGCTTTGTAAAACTTAAAAGTACTATGTGTGAAAAGTGAAATAGAAGTGATGAGGTTGTAAAGTAGATTGAAAGAAATAGGGCTTTTTTACTTCTAGGCCAAGGAAACTAGAAGCTACTGAATAGTTAGCAAGAAAATTTCAATATCACAGCATTTGCTTTAAAAAAATTAATATGGTAGCAGTATAAAGATGATAAAATAAGAAAAGTTCTGGGAGACTAGAAAAGAGGCTATTTATTATAGAAATAAGATAATAAAGACCTGAAACTGTCCTAATAGATAATGGAAATGAAAGCAAGAGATTCAAAAGGAGCTAGTTACATAAGACTGGACCATTAATTACAAGAGAACAAAGGAAATGGAAACATCATAGATAACTTGAAGTTTATTAGTCTGAGGGACTGGTAGCATTAATAAAGATTGGGAATTCTAGATAAAGAGCTGGTTTTAGAGACCATGAATTTGCTTTTAGACACCTGAAGGATATCTAGGTAAAATTGCCTAAATGTTTTAAATGTGCATGTGGACCAGAAGCTCCATGAGAAAAAATAGGACTGGAGACAAAATTTGGGACTATCTATATACACACATATAAATGATAATTAAAGATATAGGTAGAGAGGATTGATGAATAAAAAGTAGAAAGAGAAAAGGAATCTTTCAGTTTTTATTGAAGATACTTTCTTGAATTTCTTCAATATTACCAATTTCAGAAAAGTGTAATTAGAAGACTTGATTTTGGAAGTCAAAGAGAGCTGTTTTTGAATCTCACCTGCAAATCATGTAATTTCTTTGGATTCAATATTGAAGATCTCTTTCAGTTTTTAAATGTTTGACAAGGTTCTTTTTATAAACCTAAAGTCACAAACCTTCAAAAACCTTCAAGTAAATTGAAACTGTTTCACAAGCTTATAGAATAGAGCTGAACCTAGATAGTTTAGGAATTGATGGGTTAAAATTTTATTTAATTTCTGCATCTGAATGCAGTAGTGATTTTAGCAAACATTAGTACTTCCATCAACATGATCTAAACCCCTCACATTTCCATGGTTACTTTTAGTAAGAGAGAAGATATCCAGAGTTTATTACATCTCTCTGTTATAATGTGGCAGTTTAAGAGAATCTTTAAAGTAAGGATTCTGGACCTTTCTTATTTCATGAACTTCTTTTTGGTCTGGTGAAGCCTATGGATCCCTTATCAGAATATCTTTATGTGCATAAAACACATGGAGTTATAAAGAAAGCTAATTATGTTTAAATGCAGTTATAAAAAATATTTTAAAAAACAAGTTCATGGAACCCAGGTTGAAGTATCTATGTCATAGTCTTTTCTATTCAACAAGCTATTTTTGCTATGGCCACCTATGTTTCTTCTTTGAAACCTCCCATATGTGGATGTTGTAAGTCTGGAAAACTTCAAGTTAGATACTTCCAGTTTCCTTGTTGACTGCCACTCCTCATTGGCACCTCAAAGGTAAGAAAGGAGTCATGCTTTCTTCATGTAGTCATGCTTCATGTAGTCCTGATGGCTATATGAAGTACCTAAGTAGCCCTTAAAAGTGGACTTAGGAATCCCTGTGAAGAACCATGCAATTTTTACAAGATCAACCTAAATTCCATCTTCCTGCCATGACATTAAAATCAGAGACTCTAATAACTTCCCTAGTAGTTTCTCTTTTTTTCTTTCTAGTCATAGTTATGTGTCTGTCATGGGGGAGTGGGTGGGATACCAGCCATGGGGGCACAGGTCACTGTCACTGATACTGCCTTAGTTTGGAAAATCTTCATCCAACTGTGAGAATCAGTGGCTTGCTAGTCCTTTTCCTAGAATATCTTTTGCTAGGACAAAAAGGGCTTAGGGCTTTCATCATTTGACTGGATCTTTTAATTCTATGAAGGCCTTTTAATTCTAAGCAATAGCCCCCAATAAGCTTTTGCTTTTATGTGGTGTTACTGAACAAAATCTATATACAACCAGAAAAATTACTGCAAAGGGTAGAAGAAATATTCTTAAAGTATCCAAGCAGGGCAGGGCATATACTATTATAATGTGAAATAAAAGTTACAATGTTGCCATGAATAACTTCTTAACATTTTTATTTGTAATGCTATTTTACTTTTCCAAATACATGCAAAAATAGTTTTCAACACTCACCTTTGCAAAATCTTTATTGCAAAATTTTCTCCCTCTCCCCAATGAGCTCCCCAGTGAGCAATCCAATAGATTAAACATGTGCACTTCTTCTAAACATATTCCCACAATGAATAACATTTTTAAAGGATAACTTTGAAAACAATTCTAGAATATTAAATTACTAATTACAGAAAGCAAAACTGTTTTAACTTACAAATTAAAAAAAAGAAAAGAAAAGATTGCTTTCTCTTTGGTCAACAGAAGACATGACAAATAAAAACAGATAAGAAAAAGGTACTGTTTGTTTCAGCTGACTCACAATGATTTTTTTTTTTAAAGGGAAGTACCTGAAATTACTAAAGATAACTTTGTTCTGAGAGGAAATCTAGTACATATAAAAAGGAGGATTTAAACTCTGGAAGACCTGGATACAAGTCAAACCTGGAATATAAGGTTAGGCGGCTTTGTCTGACAAGCTTTTCAGTGCTCTGGTCAAGCAATTTTTTCAAACTAAACTATTCCCTGGAGCTGTATCTAATTTCCCCAAGTCTCTGGTCTTCACAGAACACATTTTTGTATTTATTTGATTCAGTCATATATTAGTTATTCATCTATGTCACATCCCTCACTAGATTATAAAATTCCCAAGTCCACGAGCAGATCTTTTATTTAAACTTTTTCCTCCTACAATTAGAGGTTTTTAATTTATGAATTAAATTGCTCTTACTTGCTGATGTGGCATCAGTTATCATTACTGTTACAATGACTTTATCTTCTAAGTTTAAAAATTA
The DNA here is from genome assembly GCF_048593235.1 of Sminthopsis crassicaudata. Taxonomy (NCBI): domain Eukaryota; kingdom Metazoa; phylum Chordata; class Mammalia; order Dasyuromorphia; family Dasyuridae; genus Sminthopsis; species Sminthopsis crassicaudata. The sequence continues at coordinate 129,524,692 of NC_133621.1, forward strand.
GGATAAAAGAAACTCAAAGAAATAAAAACTCTTGAAAACTAAAGAAGCAGAAGCACCAAAATAATTAAATAATTCAAGTGATAAGAATTTGGACAAGGAATTCCCTGAGAATTTCCCTCAACCAAAGTAAATCAGGAGCACCTTGTCTGCAATTACTGTCTCAAGAGCAGCCTAGAATACCGAGAAGTTAAATGAATTGCTGTCACACAGCCAGTACTACCAAAGGTGAAAAAAACTCAACAGCCACCCTAGCCTTAAAAACAATTCTTGACTAAACAGAGGTCTTTTGATTCCTTCTAAAAAGAATAATAAAACTTCAATCCCACAAAACCAATATTCTTGCTAAGAATGTTAAGCTAATTCAGATAACTGACTGATCTGGAAACAAAAATACCACTTCTGTTTAAACAGTTAAATGAATTCAATTGAATCTGGGCAATTACAAAGTTTATTGCAAATATGTATTAAAGCAAGCCTATACATTTATTTACAGAAGATTAGATTTTAACAAAACTTGAAAATTATATTTTTTCTAATGTAAAGACTAAATTCACTCAAACCAAATTTTGTCATTTCTTTTTTTGATGCCAGTTAGCACACACACTCTGTCTCTTTCTCATATAATTTTAATTTTATAATTTTAAAAATAATTTTAAAAGAAATTCGCTATTTTAAAACTTAAAATGCATGACAATTCTATATTAACCATCCATATTACAAGACCTTCAACTATTTGGTTTCTGAGAAATCGGAATATATTTGAAGATTATTAATGATTTTCCAAGATAGGACTAATGCAAAGATTTTAACAGCTCTTCTGACTCCAAATGGAGGCTATCTCCACTCCATTTTAACTCTAATTTTAATGGGGTGTAATAAAGGATAATTGTTTCTCAATGATTGAAACCCCCCCCCAATTTTCTAACTGCAAACATTGAATTGATAATGCAAAACGTTAGGGTTCAGAGACAGACTAGCATTTCTGTAGTTATCCGAGTCTTCTGCTTCCTTTTTCTCCTACTTGTGTCATTCATTAATCATTTCCATCACAAAAGTAGCGAGGAAGATGAGAAGACACCAGGATGAAGTTTTATTCTGCTTAGGAACTTTCACACCATCTGGTTAGCAATTGGTTAATTAGAGATTTCGGAAATTGAATCACATCCTTATTTGTGCATTACATTGACTGATTCTTGGTTGGACGGAGAGCACACCAACACTCTCCCCAATTTTGCTGATCAATCAGAAGTAGTTTTTTTGGGGGGAGGGCGGAGAGGAAGATTGTCAGTTCCCCTCAACAGCCAGATAACTGCAAAGCATTCAAGTCTTTTCAAATGCAACCGTCTTTGGTACAGCAATCTAACTATTATTGAAAGTTTGAAAAACCAAGACTGCAGAAGCACCATCCAAGTGCAAACACGGTTAGGGTGGTGGCCCGATTTCCCCCTTCTCAGACAGCAGGACAACCCCCGGCACCAGCACCCCGCGGTAGGGAGCCAGGAGAGGCTGCAGGAATGGGGAGAGAGCACCTCTAAAAATGGGGCTCCTCCACCACAGCACTCTAAGCACGGAAGTCCCAAGTCTGTCCGGCACACCCGCGAACGCGAGCGGAAAACAAAACCCCTCACGAGGACGGTGAAAAAGGCGAAGCCCAGAAAAAAGCGGGGCTGACGGGAAGCACTTCGGTTGGGGGGCTCGTTTCTTCGGCGCCCCTCCGCAGACCTTCTTCCGGCTGGCACTGCCCTCGGGCCGCTCCCCACTCCGGATGCCACCTTCCCCTCGGTCCCGGGGCTCCGCCCGCAGCCCCAGCCGGAAAGGAGAGCCCCGCACCCCTGCGCCTCAGGTCACTTCCCCGGGCTGGAGCGCCCCCGTCCCGACTCCAGCTTCCTATTTCCAAGCTTACACACCCTACAAGGAGCGGAGGGAGCGGACGAGCGGCCTCCGGGTGACTGACAGGGGCAGCGGCCGAGTCAGGCGGGCAGCAGGCGGCGGACTTTCCTCCCCAGTAGCCGGATTCGGGGAAAGCCCTTTTCCCTTTCCCTTCCCCACACCCCGGCGTCTCAAGACTCCGAGCCCAGAGGGACTCCACCGCCCTCACTTCTCCTACCTTCTCCTCATCCGACAACTGTTCCTCCAGATCCGCCATTTTCCTTTTGGCGACAAGCGGCGGCGGCGGCGGCCACCTGACTTCTCTCTTCCCGTACGGTTCCAGGCGCCGCGCGCCCCCGCAAGGGGCGGGGCAGGGAACCGGAGGCCGCAGTCGCGCGCCTGCGCCTGCGCCCTCTTCTCCCCTCCCTTCCTCTCCCCGCCTCCTCAGCCCAGCTAGTGACCGCCTCCCTTCTTCTGGGAGGGCGAGCGGGCGTACGCTCCTGCCTCGGGCTGGTTGCGAGGGGAGGGACGGGGTGGCTCGGCGGGGCCGAACTATCTGCGGCTGCCTTTTTCTCTTCCTCTCGGAAAGCAGATCCTCAGGTTCCCTCTCCTCCCCCACCCCTCTCGCTCAGCCAATGAAAGTGGCCCCGTGGGTGGACTCGGTGAGGGCGGATGTGCCGGAGCTGCTTCGCTGTGGAGTAGAGGCGCCGATTGCCTTAAAAGGACTGCAGGAGCCAATCTTTTTTCGTCCCCAGCTCTTCTCAAACCTGCTGCGGGGGCTCTTTTGAGTCCAGCAGACGCCCTGGGGAGCCGGCCCATTCCGGAGAATGGCGGTCTGCAGAAAATAACGCTCAGCCCTTCTCCCGGGCTGGGTCTTTGCTGACGTCTCCGTTTTAAAATAGCTAGCAGTAAAAATCTCCTTCGGGGACCGGAAAGTCAGCAAATGTCGGTAAACTCCTACTGGGTATCAGGATTAAAAACCAAACAAACCCAAACCCGACCGCCCTCCACGAGTTCGCATGCTAATAACCTCGTAAAAACGAGGTAAATCGGGATAATCTCAGAAAATAGTCTTCCTAGTTTTAAGGTAAATTAAAAGTCAACAAGCATTTGTGGAACTCCTACTATGTGCCGGAACTGGGATTAAAAAAAAAACAAAACCCACTTAAAACAATCCTTTCCCTCTAGAACCATCCATTCTCCTGAGGGATGGGAGCCGCGGCCCCGTAGAAAATACTGGTCGTTGCGTGCTAAATATGTGCTAAACTGGAAATTCAGCTGAGTGAGACTGTCCCTCCAGTCTACCTAGTGAGGAGGTCAGACTTTTTTTTTTTTTTTACAAATAAAAACAATTCGAATTAGAACGTGAAATTGTATGAGAAGCACACAGAAGTATTATGAAAGTTCACAGGAGGGAAGAAGCTCTTAAAGGGGAAGGGCAAGCGGAGAAGTCTATATTCAGGAAGTGGCATTTGCGCTGAAATAGAACCTTCAGTAAGTGCTGTTGACTGGCTGATTTGGGTGTTCAGAAGGGAGGTTTGTAAAGGTGGGTTTCAAGCATAGGAAATCAAACGAACCCAGGCATGTTTGTAAGCATGGCCAAGGCTGTCAGTGCTCACTATGTTCGAGTTGGGTGAGATTGTGAGGAAGAGGATGGACAAATGTTCTCACCAAATTTGACCTCAGAGGTCAAACAGTCCAATTTACCCATTACAACCCCCCTCCCCTCACAGCATCTCTTAAAAATCCAGTCTTCCCTTGAAAACTGGAGGTGAAAGGTAATTTATACTACCTTTTCAGGAAGAACTCCATAGAACTCCATTCTACTTTTGGGCAGCTCTCACTGTAAAGGGAGTTTTTCCTTTTATCAAAACTAAATCTACGGTGAAAACACCAGCCCGGAGTCAGGATGACCTGGGACCTCAAATACGAGTGATACAGCCAGATCTTGATTTTTGGACCGGGAGTAGATCCTTGGATGGAAAGGGAGGGAGAGAAATGAAAGGAAGGGAGAAAAAAATGAAAGCAGGGAAGCTCGCTAGGGATGCTATATTATAGCACTACAAAGGACCGGACTAGGTAGAGTGATAACAGTAGGAGGGAACAGATTTTGAGAAGTAGGATGCTCAGGATTTGGACAGATTGGGTGAGGTGGGTGAGAGAGGGAGGCTTCAAAGGATGGCTAGAATGATGGTAAATTAGAATACAAATGCTAATAAGGTTAAAAGTTTCACACTGTAAGACAATTTTACTGTTATTCTTTGGCTATAGAATTTATAACTAGCCAACTATTCAAAAAGGATGGAGAAAAGAATATGAATTGATCAATGAAAAACCATCACCACTGACTGACATATAACATATGGCATAATAACAACATATTTAATATCTACCACTTAGCCCAAGGGAGATATGTATAAAAGCATTAAATTTTTTTTAGCTTTTTTTTAAAAGCAACTTTTAACTTGCAACTTTATAGTTCTTTGAGGTTTGCAACACAGCACAGAAAATTATTTTCTTCATTTTACAGATAAGAAAAACTCAAACAGCAGGTTTATTATTATAATTACAAAGTGATTATTTCTTGGTCACATACAAACATCTAGGGAGGTCATAGTGTTTTATTGATAAGTTACCGTTGATGCTTTCATTTTTTAGTTTACTTTTCATTATAAAATGGAGGTTTAAATTCTGGATCTACCGTTTATTAGATGTGTAATGCTGGACACATTATTTTAGCCTCCTTGTGCCTCAGTTTCTTCACCAAGAATACCTCAGTATTTCTGTGATCAAAGTATTCTGTAAATCCTAGGAATACAGATAGATGCTGTCATCATAAAAGTGAAGGATTTATACTGATCTATATGTGCTCTTAACAATTCTTGTGAAAGGTTGACCAGAATTGTGAGTTTTATCGCTAAAGAATAACAACCAAATTAATTCTTCCACAAAATGTTGAAACCCATATTGGCTGTTATTTATGATCTCTTCAGTCATCAGTATCATTGATATCCCATATATACAGATGCAGGAGTGAGAAAGAGAGACATTTATGTATATATTATATATGAGGCAACATGGTGTAATGGATAAAAGGCTGACCTTGAAGAAGTCAGGAAGACCCGAGTTTCAGTATTGTCTCTGACACATTGGTTATGTGACCATAAGTGAATCATAGTCTTAATTAAACACAATTGTACTTTTTAACTCAGAAAATTCAAGTGGGAAAATACAGAAAATAGGGCATGGATTTTGAATTGCTTTGCCTGAAGATTTTTCCTTCAAAAGTCATGGTTTGTGTTGATTTTGATGGGGCCCCTCTTATGACCAGTTTGCTTTTTTATAGGAATAAAGTTACCCAGAAAGAAGGAAGCAAAACTAACAGAGAGCTCAAACTCACAAATCAGTACTATGCTCTAACTAAATAATCTACTTGTCTAAAAGCAAAAACACAAGCAAAAAAAAAAAAAATGAATAAACTGCTATTTATCCTTAAAATAACTTTCACTTACATAGTGTTTTTCAGAATCACTTTTCACAACTATGTGAAGGATGTGTAACTATTATTATCATATATTTGTTAGATATCTAACTATACTTCTGTATCTATCTATCTATCTATAAATATATAAAATCTAAAGGCAGTTCTGTGGTGCCAGGCTTGAAATCAGGAAGATTTGAATTCTAATGTGGCCTCAGTCATTAACTAGCTGTGTGATCCTGTTTGCCTCAGTTCCTCAACTGTAAAATGAGCTGCAGAAGGAAATGGCAAACCATTCTGTTATCTTTATCAAGAAAACCCCAAATAGGATCATGAAGAGTCAGCCATGACTGAACAACAACAATATATTATTTGCATTATTTAATTTTATTTATTTATATAATAACATTAATTATATATTATCTAATTATATAATCATCTAATATTTTATAGATATACATAAATTTGCTCATGGTCACTTAATTAACTACAGCTTGGACTTATATCATAAATCATAGGCTTGGAAGGGCCTTGTATACTACAGAAACCAACCCCTCACTTTTTAGATAAGAAACCTGAGGACAAAAAAGGCTTTGATTAATCAATCTGCTCAAGATCCTAGAGGTGGTAATAGGCAGAACCAGGCATAAAATTTTCAATTCCAAATGCAGTAGTCTTTTCATTGTAGCACACTATCCTGATTCAATGAACGCATTTATTAGACTTTCCAGGTCAAATAACTGAAAACAAGTTTTAGTAAGGCAATTGGGGGGTTATGATGATAACTAGTTTGGGTGTGGGGAAAGTAAATACTTTTTGTCTTGAAGACAATAAAATGTAAGTTCTTTCTGAACAGGGCTTGTTTCATTCATTTAATTTATAACCTCCAGTAGTTGACTGGCACAGAATAGGTATTTAATAAATGCTTATAGATTGATTAGCCTATGTTGGTGGATAAAAATTATTTTGTCATTGGTCAATCCTGGATAAAAGCTTTAATTCTGTTCTTTCCCCTAAAATAAAATGTAATAAAAACTAATTGCTTCTAGCCTCTATTAACTTCAGAAAGTACGCAAAATATATGTTTAATAACTCTTTGTGACAGGAAAGCATGAGAGGGATTATCTGATAGGTAGCTAATCTAATGATTCTGTCAGTGAACCTAAACAAAGAATTTCACCAAGGACTTTTCTCTTAGATCATTTATGCTGTTTTTGTGACATCCAAGAAAATCAGAAGATTTGTTTCTTGATGTTTGGATTTTACTCCTTGTTTCCTTTATCAGATCTGTTCTCTTATCACAGCTAATAAGGACCCAGTAAGGCAAATGTCTTTTACCCAGCAGATTTTCAGTAAATTTTGACCAACTTCCCCTCTTCCTAGTAGCCTCACCCATATCTGATAATATTTTGCAATAATTTGAGTCAGAGTGTATGTAGACTTTACATTCTGGTCTCCATGGTGATACCAGCAGTAACATATAGTTCTTAACAAGCCTTTCTGTTACAGGACCACTCCCACCCCTCTCAGAAAATTTAAGAGACTCATGAGATGATCATTCTTCATTATTACTAAGATTCTTACCCTTTAATGTTTTCTGCTGGCATTCTCTACCAGAACGGTTGGAGAGGGGTCTCCCAAGGGCTTGTGCTTCTTTTAAAAATACATTCCAAGAGTCTCTTGAACTTGGGATCTTTTTGTTGATGTTCACTTATTTCAGTCATGTCTAATTCTTTATGACCCCATTTGTTTTGTTTTGTTTTTTGGTTTTTTGGGTTTCTTTTTTGGCAAAGATAGTGGAATGGTTTGCTATTTCCAATACTTGCTCTTATATGTGAAAGTTTCTATTAAGTTAGGATTTGGTTGATAGGGCACTCTTTATTTTCTGTGCCACCTAACTCAATCTTTTAGCCTTGGCAATTAAGAAGCTGTCAGATTGTATTTAAAACTATTTACATTTTAACTAACTCTCACATATAGGAAGCATATAGAAAGATAAACCTTGTTAATATTTGTAGTGGAAAGAGTGATGAAATGGAATCACAAATATTGGTTCTTGCATTTACTATTTATATGACAACAGGCAAGTCAGTTAACATCTTAGGGCTCTGGTTTCCTCATTTGTGAAATGATGGATTTGAACTGCTTAACCTCTGAAGTCCCTGCCAAGTCTAGATCTATGGTCCTATGAAACTTTAGTTCACAGAAAAATATGCAAAAACCATTGTTCATCAAAATGGGAATCAGCAAGACCAGATGATATAGAGAAGGGGCACTGGAGCTGGAACTGAGACACTTGGGTTAAAATTCTGACTCTTGTGATCTTAGGTAAAATCATTTTGCTTCTCTGGGCCCCAATTTCCTCAGCTGTAAAATATAGGTATTGAACTAGATGATCTTTAAGGTCCCTTTCACCTCTAAATATGATCTAATGTAATTTTCACTTGAAAAACTTAGATTTAACAGCTTTTAACAGTTACTCATATGGTACCCAATTCAGGTAGGGAAGACCCACAGAAAAGGAAGATAAAGGGCTAAGATTCTATGAAAGGACAGGATAGTATAAAGACTTTTCCTATGGTCCAGTTGGAGCCTCTTGTTGGAGTACATTGCAATTCCTGGTTAAACAAAAAATGCTAGAGAATTTCTGAGCCTCTTAACGTTCTGGATGAGGGAAAATATTTTGAAAACAAAAGAGATGTAAAAGTGCCTTCTTCTTCTCCATGATAATCTCAGAGGATAGAGGCCTCTGTTCCCTTTTAACTTACCTACTTGCTCCCTTATAAGCTTGCATTCATGGAATCAGAGAACAAAAGAACCATGACACTATAAACTCTTTTCCAAGTCAGGAAAAAATAAAACCAAACCTAAAACTCTAAAAACCATCCTTCTCCAGACTGGTAGTAACACAAAAGAGAAACAGGTCTCTGCTCTTGAGCCTTATACATCTTTTTGTTTTTCCCCAAACTGCAAAATACACAACATTGTCACTCCCTTCTTTCTGTCATATCTTTTTCTCTAACAATTTGGTCTTGCAAACATGTCTTCCCAAAATATTCAAATGAGTCCCCTTAGAAAGTTCACTTAAGAACTCTAAGATAACTTTTTCAAAAACCAGAAGAACGTACTGTGGGAGAAAGAAGACCGTCTATGGGGGCAATTGGTGGGTTGTGAATGATCAGATTCCAGCCTGAGAATTACAAGATGGACTTGGTATAAGCTATTTTTTTTTAATCCTGTTTTGACATTGTGAGGAGTTTGGTCCTCACCAAATTTATGCTATGTGTCCTTACTTTTATACAAAAAGTATAAATGAGATCTTCAGTAAGTTCTGGGAGTTAATATGGTGTAATAAGCCATAAATTGCTATAATTCTCCCATGTTTATCTCTAAGAAACCATAAAATATCATCCCTAAATAAGACCTAGAAAGGTAGGACCAGCAAAAAGGTGGGGTGAAACCATTTTTTAGCCCAAGAAATACAAAAGATCAGCAAGAAAGGCCTGTCTCGCTAGAAAAAGAGGAAACAATATAGGACAGGAAGTGTTCTAGCAAACCAGTAGCAAGCCCCACCTCAGCAAACTTAGTGCAGTGGAGCAGGCAAATGAGAACAGAAGCAGTATGGGAGAGGGGTAAGAGAAGGGAGTAGGGGTGATAGAAAAAAGGGTAGATTGAGAAAGAGAGGGTAGTCAGTGGCAAAACACTGGTAATGAGGGACAAGGAGAATAAAAGAAAAAAATATATAAATGAGAGAAAATAAGATGGAAGGAAATACATAGCTGGCAAATCAAAACTGTGAATGTGAATGGGATGAACTCTCTCATAAAATGGAAGTGGATGACAAAATATATCAAAAACCAACATCCTACAATATGTTGTTTACAAAAAACATGCTTGAAGCATATATATATATATGTATGTATGTATGTATGTATGTATATTCATGACACACACATACACACAGTAGAAGTAAAAGGCTGGAGCAGAATATATTATACTTCAGCTAAAGTTAAAAAAAAAAAAAGAAAAGAAAAGAAACAGGGGTAGCAATCCTGATCTCAGATAAAGCAAAGCAAATAATAATAATAATAATTAAAAGAGATAAGGAACAAAACTATATCTTGCTATGAGATACCATAAATATATATGCACCTAAATTCTTAGAGTTTCAAATAAATATATGTATCTAAATTCGTGGAGGAGAAATTAAGTGAGTTAAAGGAAGAAATAGATAGTGAAACTATACTAGTAGGGGACTTTAACCTCCCCCTCTCAGAATTATATAACTAACCACAAAATAAACAAGAAAGAAGTTAAGGAGGTTAATAGAATCTGAGAAAAGTTAGATATGATAGAGCTCTGGAGAAAACTGAAGGGGGAATAGAAAGGAATATAATTTTTTCTCAGCTATAAATGGCACCTATATAAAAACTGACCATGTTTTAGGGAACAATGAAACACAGAAAGGCAGAAATATTAAATAAATCATTTTCAGATCATGTTGCAATAAAAACTACATGTAATAAAGAGCTATGGAAAGAGATTAAAAGTTAATCAGAAATTAAACAATTTAATCCTAAAGAATGTGTGAGTAAAACAATAAATAGTGATTGCATTTCTATATATTACCAACAAAGTCCAGCAGCAAGTGATTGAAAGAGAAATTCCACTTAAAATAATTGTAGAAAATGTAAAATATTTGGGAATCTACCTGCCAAGACAAATATAGGAACTAAATGAACACAATTACAAAACACTTTTTTATAGAAATAAAATTTGATCCAAACAATTGGAAAACTATCAATTGCTCATGGGTAGGCTGAGCTAATTTAATGACATTTTCCCCCAAAATAGTCTACTCATCAATGTCATACCAAACTGCCAAAAAAAATTTTATAGAGCTAGAAAAAAATGATAACAAAATTCATAATATCAAGAGAATAAATGAAAAAAAATGAAAAGGAAGGTGGCCTAGCTATACCACACCTAAAATTATATCATAAAGCAGTGATCATCAATACCCTTTAGTACTGGCTAAGATCAGTGAAATAGGTTAGGTACACAATAATCAATAACTATAGTAATATATTCTATATAAAACTCTAATTTGGGGGATAAGAACCCATTACTTGAGAAAATTGCTGGGAAAACTGGAAAATAGTATGTCATAAACTAGGCATACGTCAACATCTCAGAACGGGTTCATGATTTAAACATAAACGGTGATACTATAAGCAAATTAGGAGAGCAAGAAATAGTCTATCTGTCAGATCTTTAGAGAATGAAGGAATTTATGACTAAAGAAGAACTAAAGGATCTTATGATATGCAAAATTGATAATTTTGATTACATTATATTAAAAAGGTTTTGTACAAACAAAACCAATGCAGCCAAGAGTAAAAGCAGAAATCTGGAGAACAATTTTTGTAGCCAATGTTTCTGATAGACTTCATTTTTATAAGTCAAATTTATAAGAAGAAAAATAATTCTCCAATTGATAAATAGTCAAAGGATGTGACCAGTTTTCAGATAAAGAAAGAAAAGCCATTTATAGTCAAATGAAAAAAGATACTCTAAATCACTATTGTTTAGAGAAATGTAGACTGAAACAATTCTAAGATTGTCTAAGATGACAGGAAAAGATAATAATAAAGATTGGAGGAGATATAGAAAAACTGGGACACTAATGCATTGTTGGTGGAGTTGTGAAATAATCCCACCATTCTGGAGAGCAATTTGGAGCTATGCCCTAAGGGTCATCAAAATGTGCATATCCTTTGATTCAGCAGTACCACTACTGGGTCAGAATCTCAAAGGGGTCATAAAAGAGGGAAAAGGACTCACTTGTATAAAAATGTAGCAGTTCTTTTTGTGGTAGCAAAAAAATTGGAAATTGAATGGATGCCCATCAATTTGGGAATGGATGAATAAGTTGTGGTATATAAATGTAATAGAATATTATTGTTTTGTAAGAAATTATTTCAGATTTCAGTTAAGGCTGATTTCAGATAAGCCTGAAAAGATTTACATCAACTGATGCTGAGTGAAACAAGCAGAACCAGAAAAACACTGTATATAGCAGGATTGTATAGAGATTAATTATGAAGGATTTGACTCTTCTAATCAATACAGTGATCCAAGACAATTCTAATATTTTTGGGATGGAAAATGCCATCTGCATCCAAAGAAAGAACTATGGAGGCTGAATGTGGATCTAAGCATACTATTTTCATCTTTTTTGTTTTTGTCTTTTTTTTTTCTCTTGTAGTTTTTCCCTTTTGTTCTTATTTTTCTTTCCCCAACATAACTAATTTGGAAATATGTTAAAAATGATTTTTCTTTATGTTATGCTAAAAAATGATTGCACATGTATAATTATTTCAGATTGTTTGTCCTGGGGAAGAGGGAGATAGAAAAAAAATTTGGAACTCAAAATTTTACAAAAATGAATATTGAAAGCTTTCTTTACATGTAATTAGAAAAATCAAATACTATTAAAATAAAAAATAACAAAATAAAGCCAATGAAAATCAAAAAAGAAAAGAAATAAAGATCTCAAAAGAAAAAAGATATCACTACCTTTGTGACATTCTCTTATTCTTCTCCACTCCTTCTACATATCCATCTAGGACCAATTCAGCAGTCAGATGAGTCATTTACCACCATTATTATGGCTTCAGTGTAACTTTCAGTAACATACTGTGTTACCATGCTGTTGACAAAGCATGGCTACCAATAATCACACAGAACAACAACCCTAGAACTGCAAATGCAACTACCCTTTCTTTAACAAGTAGACAGGCATAATAGTATGAGTTATAGGGAAAAAACCAAAAAAAAAAAAAAAAAAAAAAAACAACAAAAAACCAACATAACATTTCCTGTCAAGGGGGGATTTTTTTTTTTTTAACCTATATGTACTTTCAAAACCCTGTACAAATATCTCCAGGAAGCCTTTCCTGATTAATCCTACTAAAATGTGATAATTCATCCAATCATTTCTTATCACCAAATGTTGAAAGTTCAGAGATAAAAAAGAACAATACATTTTGAAATATTCTGAAAATAAATATTTGATATTTAAAATTAAAATCCATAAATTTCAGCCTACAGGCAACCTAAGAATATTTTAATCAATTAAATTTTTTTAAAGTTAAATACAAGATAAGAAAAAAATGCCATGTGCACAGCAGAACATAAGAAAGCATTCAAAACATAAAGCAATTTATTTCTATTTCAAGAAAAGTTATATAATAAAAGTAAACATTGCATTCAGAACAGTCTTTGTAGGTTTTATTTTGTTCTCTGTTGTGCACTTTTTATTTTTTCCCTTCCTCCCTGACCCAGAAGGTAAAACTGTACCACACTTATTTTCATTTGTCTTGTTTCTTTCTCTGAAGGTAGATAGCATATTCCTTCATAAATCCAAGTCTTTCCATATTTTTCTAAATCCACTAGCTTATTATTTTCTACATGATTATAATATTACAGTTTTATGGATGAATAGAATCTTTTTTTTAACAATTAAGGTCTGTACCTGAAAAATAGATATATTTATTTTCAGTTGCATGATTATGATAAAAGAATCAGTCATTAAATAAAAATGTATGGTTTACCTAGAGTGACAACCATAAAAATATTTAGAATTTCTCCTAGCTGAAATAGCTAAGTATAAGACTTAGGATCATAGATTTAGAACTATAAGGAATGTTAGATGATGTCATTCAGTATGACCATCTCATTTTACAAATTAGGAAACTCAGATCCTAGGAGGTTACATGTCAGTCCAAGGTTTCATAGGATAGTAAATGATAGAATTGGAGTTCATACCTGTTCCTCTTATTCTAGCATTATTTCCATTGTACCATTTATTTTATGCATTTGTTACCTTGAAAGAAACTAGAAATCAAATTAAATAGATTAAGTTTTAAAGAGAAAATATGATTTTTTTAGGGTGGCCAACATACTGAATAAAGCAGAAGAAACGAAGATAGTATGAATGAAAGTGGGCTAGTAGTTTAAATACATAGAACAACAACAAAAGGTAAAGCAAAAAGTTATTTTGAAACTATATATGCTCTTTTATGATATAGACATGGTACTGATATCTAAACCAGGTAGGACGAAAACAGAGAAAGAAAATTATAGACCGATCTCCCTAATGAATATTGATGCAAAAATCTTAAATAAAATATTAGCAAAGAGATTACAGAAAATTATCCCCAGGATAACATACCATGGCCAAATAAGATTTATACTAAGAATGTGGGGCTGGTTCAATATTAGGAAATCTATTAGCATAATTGAATATACCAGTAACCAAATTAACAAAAACAATATGATTATCTTAATAGATGCAGAAAAAGCATTTGATAAAACCCAACATCCATTCCTTTTTTTTTTTTATTTTAATAGTTTTTATTTACCAGATATATGCATGGGTAATTTTACAACATTGACAATTGCCAAACCTTTTGTTCTAATTTTTCCCCTCCTTCCCACCCCCACCCCCACCCCCACCCCCACCCCCATCCCCGCCCCAGATGGCAGGTTGATCAATACATGTTAAATACAATATCCATTCCTAATAAAAACACTTGAGAGTATAGGAATAAATGGACTTTTCCTTAGAATAGTCTGGAGCATCTATTTAAAATCGTCAGTAAGCATCATATGTAATGGGTCTAAACTGGAACCATTCCCAATAATATCAGGAGTGAAACAAGGCTGCCCACTATCACCATTATTATTCAATATTGTATTAGATATACTAGCTTTGCAATAAGAAAAGAAACAGAGATTAAAGGAAATAGAATAGGTAATGAGGAAACCAAATTATCACTCTTGCCAAATGATATGATTGTATACTTAGAGAACCCAAGAGAATCAACTAAAAACCTATTAGAAATAATCCACAACTTTAGCAAAGTTGCAAGATACAAAATAAATTCACATAAATCATCCGCAATTTTATATATCACTAACAAAATCCAACAGTAAGAGATACAAAGATAAATTCCATTTAAAATAATTGTCAATAGTATAAAATATCTGGGAATCTATCTGCAAAGGGAAAGTCAGGAATTATATGAACAAAACTACAAAACACTTTCCACCCAGAGTTAGATGTAAATAATTGGGAAAATATCAAGTGCTTATGAATAGGTCAAGCGAATATAATAAAGATGACAATACTACCTAAACTAATCTACTTATTTAATGCTATACCAATCAAACTGCCAAGACACTCTTTTATTGATGTAGAAATAATAACAACATAATTCATCTGGAAGAACAAAAGGTCAAGAATTTCAAAGGAGTTAATAAAAAAAAAATCATATGAAGGTAGCCTAGCTTTACCAAATCTAAAACTAAATTACAAAACAGTGGTCCTCAAAACCATTTGATACTGGCTAAGAAACAGAGTAGTTGATCAGTGAACGTTAGGTTCACAGGACAAAATAGTCAATGACTATAGCAATCCAGTATTTGACAAACACAAAGACCCCAGGTTGTGGGATAAGAATTCACTATTTGACAAAAACTTCTGGGAAAATTGGGAACTAGTATGGCAGAAACTAGGCATGGACTCCCCCCTAACACTGTATACCAATATAAGGTCAAAATGGGTTCATGATCTGGACATAAAGAATGATATTATAAACAAATTAGAAGAACATAGGTTAGTTTACCTCTCAGATTTGTGGAGGAGGAAGGAATTTGTGACTAAAGAAGAACTAGAGATCATTATTGATCAAAAAATAGATAATTTTGGGGTGGCTAGGTGGCGCAGTGGATAAAGCACCAGCCTTGAATTCAGGAGGACCTGAGTTCAAATCTGGTCTCAGACACTTAACACTTCCTAACTGTGTGACCCTGGGCAAGTCACTTAACCCCAGCCTCAGAAAAAGAAAAAAAAAAGATAATTTTGATTATATTAACTAAAAAAGTTTTTGTACAAACAAAACTAATGCAGACAAGATTAAAAAGGAAGCAATAAATCTTGAAAACATTTTTACATCCAAAGGCTCTGATAAAGGCCTCATTTCTAAAATATATAGAGAATTGACTCAAATTTATAATTATTCAAAATCATTCTCCAATTGATAAGTGGTCAAATGATATGAACAGACAATTTTCAAATGAAGAAGTTAAAACTATTTGTAGTCACATGAAAAGGTGCTCCAAATCACTAAAGATCAGAGAAATGCAAATTAAGACAACTCTGAGATACCACTACATACATGTCAGATTGGCTAAGATGACAGGAAAAGATAATGACCAATGTTGGAGGGGCTATGGGAAAACTAGGACACTGATACATTGTTGGTGGAACTGCAAACGAATCTAACCATTCTGGAGAGCAGTTTGGAACTATGTTTAAAAAGTTATCAAACTGTACATACCCATTGATCCAGCAAAGACTACTGGGTTTGTATCCTGAAGAGATATTAAAGAAGGGAAAGGGACCCATTTGTACAAAAATGTTTGTGGTAGCCCTTTTTTAATGGCAAGAAACTGGAAACTGTATGGATGTTCATCAACTGGAGAATGGCTGCATAAATTATGGTATATGAATGCTATGGAATATTATTGTTCTGTAAGAAACAATCAGCAGGATGATTTCAGAGAGGTTTGGAGAGACCTACATGAGCTGATGCAAAGTGAAATGAGCAGAAGCAGGAGATCATCATACACAGCAACACAAGACTATACGATGATCAATTCTGATGGACATGGCTTTCTTCAACAATGAGAGGATTCAAACTGGTTCTACCTGTGCAGTGATATAGAGAGCCATTTATACCCAGAGAGAGAACCATGGGAACAGTGTGGAACACAACATAGCATTCTCATTCTTTCTCTTATTATTTGCTTGCATTTTGTTTTCTTTCTCAGTTTTTTTATTTCTTCCTCCTTGATCTGATTTTTCTTGTGCAGCAAGATAACTATATAAATATGCACATATTGAATTTAACATGTATTTCAACATATTTAACCTGTATTGGACTACCTGCCAGCTAGGGGAGGGGATGGGAGGAAGGAGGGGAAAATTTGGAACAAAAAGTTTTGCAAGGATCAATATTGGAAAAATTACCCATGCATATGCTTGGTAAATAAATAAATGAATAAATAAATAAAAAGAAACTTAATTTGCTTAGTTCAATAAATTATCATGTATGACTTCTTTGCCTGTAATTTCTTCAACATAGAAAAAAGAATTGCTCAATGGGTAGGATTTCTCTCCTGACTTTTGCTTTCCCTTTTTATATGTGGCAAGTTATTTATACAAATATGAATGACTCAGGGGTGGGTCTTATGGAGACAAGCTATTGAGCCTTATTGGGATAAGGAAAGGTGAGTTGATATAGTATATAGTTTTATTCTACTTTCTCTTCTAGTTTTCATAGTTATTAAAGGAATGATACATCTGACTAATGGAAGATCATAGGGCAGTACATTTTGAATTCTAAGCATTGACATGAGAAAAAAAGCCTATAATTCATTACCACTACTACCCTCCCTCCTTCTCTCTCTTTCTCTCTTTCTCTTTCTCTCTCTCTCTCTCTCTCTCTCTCTCTCTCTCTCTCTCTCTCTCTCTCTCTCTCTCTCTCTCTCTCTCTCTCTCTCTCTCTTTAGTAATGATGAGATATAAGAAAAGTAATTGAGTAATTTATAAAAAGAAGTCTGCATGCCTATGTACTTAGATCAAGAGTCTAAAGAAACTAGAGAATGCTGTTTTATTCAAGCATATCATGTTCACTAAAACCAGTTTAACTATTAGGGACATGAAGGATGACTTTGGAATGTACATTTGTAATCCAAATAAAGTTTTCTGTCTTGCTGAAAATTGCAGACAATGGAAATATAAATGAAGGAGCCAACTCTGATTACAGGAAGAATGTAAAAGATACTGTGGCTTAAAAATTAACAGACTGAATATAATAGAGTCTAGAATTGTACATATAAAGTTATTTGAGCTATCCAAAATTGGGCAGTTTCACTAGCTAATTAGTTGCTCATCACTGGAGGTATTCAAGCAGAAGTTAGTATACCACTTATGGGAAATTTTGTAAAGACAATTCATATTTTGGTTTGGGGTTAGACTTAGATAATCCCTGAGGTCTCTTCCTATTATGTGATTCTATCATTTGGTGATTAACTATATATCAAGAAAAACTGATGAGTTGAGATGCAACTGTAATTTAGGCTATATAAATAATAGCAAAATACAAATGAGAGGCACAATTAATTAGTTAATTAGCTAATTGATTCAAAAAACATTTCATTGAGCCTCTACTATGTGTTTAGCACTACACTAGGCAAATGAGTGCCTATAGTGAATAGAAAAAAGAAGTAGAGGTTTTTACTTTCTATCCTGCAAATTGGCAAACATGTGTATATGTATACACACACATACATATACATGAAAACAAGTCAAAGTTTTGGGGCTGTTGGAGGAAAGATACACTAATGGACTATTGGTAGAACTATTAAACTAATTATTCTAAATGTTAATTTAGATTTATATGAGAAAAATTACTGAACTTTCCACGTACTTTGACATAGCAGTTCCATACAGGATATATAACCCAAGAAAGTAAAACAAAAAAAACTAAGTTCTATGATATCCCAAAAAATCCACAGTAGCACTCTTTGTCATAGAAAAGAAATGTGACAAAATGAGTCCATAGATTGGGGAATAGATGAAAAAACTCTGGCATTTGAGTAGTAAAATTATCATGCAGTAAGAAATGACAAATATGAATAATTCAAAGAAAAAGGAGATTTATATGAATCGATAGAAAAGAAAAGAAATAGAAACAGAGAATAATATATGCATATATATACATATGATAATGTAAATAAAAAGATTATTAAAAGAAAATTAAGTTTTTAGTAATAGAAAAACTAATTTACATCTCAGAGCATAATGAAACACTTCTTTCCTCATGATAGATACACAGTCTGATGGGATATTTTTCCTTAATATTTTTATTTGTCACAAATGAGGGTTTACTCTGAAGTGGGAGGAAAATTGAGATGACCATGATATTGATACCATGATAATTGAGATGACAAAAGGCATAAAAATATTTTAAAAGTAAAACAAAAAAGTTAGATATTATCTGTGCCACATAGATACAAATAATGCAGTTTAGAAGGCATTAAACAAGTAGGCAGCAAAGCAAATTCATGGTTACAGAATAAATTATGTAGTTACACAATATAAGAAGGGCCAGAGTGGGATAAGCTCAATAGGATTTGGCAACTTAGAAGTGGAACAGATGGAACAGGGAGAAATTGAAGACTTCAGTTCTACTCCTAAGGACGAGTGTAATAAGTCATTTAGTCTCTCTGGCTCTCGTTTTCTTTATCTATAAATTTCATGGGTTGAACTAGACTTCTAAAGTGTTTCTCTGAGTTTTAAATCTATGATCCCATGACTCTGAGATTTAAAATCATGGGAAGTAGAAGAATTAATGGTGCCATTAGCCAAAAAAAAAAAAAAAAAAAAAAAAAGATATTAGAAGGAGAAGGAGAGGATGCTTTCAGTTTATAAGTTTAGATTAATGAGCTTAAAGTGCTTAACGGACACCTAAGTGGAAATGTGAGCCTGTATCTCTTCCCTCGTTGTCATTGTCTTATCTTTTTTAAAGGCTTTTTGTATTATCTTTAGACTTTTTTATTTGAAAGCAGGATGAGGAAACAACAAGAAGAAATATTTTAGATTGTATTTATCCATGGGTATCTACATCTTCCTGGAGTTTTGTGATAGGGTCCAAAGCTTTGGGAAGGGTAGGAGAAGGCATTTTTGGCAATAGCAGAGATTAAATACCTTTTTAAAAGTAGAATACCTTGACTGACATCTCAAAAATTCTAAGGAGTAAAAGGTAAAGTTTGATTGAAATATAGGAGTCAAAAATCAGTTATTTATTTATTGAATATGTATTTGGGATAGCACTCTCTCTGAGGTAATACATAGAGTTGTCTCAGCTTGTGATCTTCCTGGGATATGAAATCATGGCAACTAGCCAAGTCCTTTAGATATAATTTCCCAGGACTCTAGTCATGAAGTCCTAGCTATAGGGAAAGTCTGGGTCACAGATCATAAGGACAAGAATTTTCACCTCAGCATACAGTGGTATCTAGTTACTTTAGAGACTCCTACCTCCCAACCTCATTCTTTTCAATCTAATCCAAGGGATGGAGGTGGCAAAGGAAGGGGGCTATAGGTACAATTGTGAAGCAGTCAAAATCTGTCCTTAGCTTCTCTGTTCAATATCCTTTCCATTTTAGTGATACCTTGCTTACTACCTACTCCCATTTATCCTTTTCTTCCCCCAATTAAAAAACAAACAAATAACCTGCCTTCAGATCCCTTATTTGCATTCATGAATAAATTATCTTACAGAATGATTTCCCAAGGGGTATTTGCATGTAATCACAGATCAGATTTTTAGAATCAAGAGACTACTGGATATAGAATTAGGAGACCTGAGTTCTAATCTGTATAACTTCTAACTTAAAAAAAAAGTGAAGATGAAAGTTTTTACAAACTATATCTTACTATAGTTTCTGATTGATATAGAAGAAAATTGTTTGGTCCAAATCTGAATAGCCTGTGTCTTCCCTAAATCCAGACATAGTATCTATATAACCGAATGAGTGACAACTTTTTTTTTCCCCTGAGACAAAAACTTCTTTTTTATTTTATTTTTTATTTTTTTTTATTCATTTTTCCAAATTATCCCCTCCCTCCTTCCACTCCCTCCCCCCCCCCATGGCAGGTAATCCCATACATTTTACATGTGTTACAATATAACCTAGATATAATATATGTGTGTAAATACTATTTTCTTGTTGCACATTAATTATTAGCTTCCAAAGGAATAAGTAACCTGGGTAGATAGACAGTAGTGCTAACAATTTACATTAGCCTCCCAGTGTTCCTTCTCTGGGTATAGTTATTTCTGTCCATCATTGATCAACTGGAAGTGAGTTGGCTCTTCTTTATGTTGAAGATTTCCACTTCCATCAGAATACATCCTCATACAGTATTGTTGAAGTGTACAGTGATCTTCTGGTTCTGCTCATTTCACTCAGCATCAGTTGATTTAAGTCTCTCCAGGCCTCTCTGTATTCCTCCTGCTGGTCATTTCTTACAGAGCAATAATATTCCATAACCTTCATATACCACAATTTACCCAACCATTCTCCAACTGATGGACATCCATTCAACTTCCAGTTTCTAGCTACAACAAAAAGAGCTGCCACAAACATTTTGGCACATACAGGTCCCTTTCCGCTCTTTAGTATTTCTTTGGGATATAAGCCCAATAGCAGCAATGCTGGGTCAAAGGGTATGCACAGTTTGACAACTTTTTGGGCATAGTTCCAAATTGCTCTCCAGAATGGCTGGATTCTTTCACAACTCCACCAACAATGCATCAGTGTCCCAGTTTTCCCACATCCCCTCCAACATTCATCATTATTTGTTCCTGTCATCTTAGCCAATCTGACAGGTGTGTAATGGTATCTCAGAGTTGTCTTAATTTGCATTTCTCTGATCAGTAGTGATTTGGAACACTCTTTCATATGAGTGGAAATAGTTTCAATTTCATCATCTGAGAATTGTCTGTTCATATCCCTTGACCATTTATCAATTGGAGAATGGTTTGGTTTCCTATCAATCAGGGTCAGTTCTCTATATATTTTGGAAATGAGACCTTTGTCAGAACCTTTACTTTTAAAAATATTTTCCCAATTTGTTACTTCCCTTCTAATCTTGTTTGCGTTAGTATTGTTTGTACAGAAATTTTTTAGTTTGATGTAATCAAAATCTTCTATTTTGTGATCAATAATGATCTCTAATTCTCCTCTGGTCATAAATTCCTTCCTCCTCCACAGGTCTGATAGATAGACTATTCTCTGTTCCTCTAATCTATTTATGATCTCATTCTTTATGCCTAAATCATGGACCCATTTTGATCTTATCTTGGTATATGGTAAAACTTCTTTTTTATTGATACTCTTTCCCAATAAAACACAGACATACAAACAAGCTAGATGATGTGTTGAAAAAAATCTCAAATGCAATATACCTAAGACAACTCATCATTTTACTCCCTAAAATCATCCCTTGTCTAAACTTCTCTGTTTAGTAGACCACATCATCATTCTTCCAGGTACCCAGTTTTACAAATCTCAGAGTTATCTTCAACTATTCCCTCTCTTTCACCCCACCCTCCACTTATTTAACTCCTTAACAACCTATATCTTATCCATCCCCCTCTCTCCAGTCTCATCATCACTAAACTATGTCAAGTCTTCATCACCCTAGTCAAGATAACAATACTGAAAGAGCAATATGAAACACTTAGGTAATACACTGAATGCAATAAATACACTGGATCTGGACTCAAGAAATCCTAAGTTCACATCTAGTCTCAGACATTTAGTAGCTGTGTGACTCTGGGCAAGTCCCTTAACCTATATTAGCTTCGGTTTTCACATTTATAAAATAGTGATAATAACAGCACCTATGGGGGTGACAACTTTTCTAAGCCTCCATTTTTTCATCTGGAAAATAAGGAAAAGAATATGTACTCCATTTGCCAAACAGGAACTGCTTAAGGGAAAGTATTTGGTAAACTGTAAAGTGTCCTATAGATGTGAAGTATTATTATTATTATTATTATTAAGGAAAAGGCACTTGGTTGAAGTGAGCTATGTTGCTAAAAGTGATGAGTGATGGATTGGTAAAAAGGAGCTATGACGACTTTCTATGTGAGGGAGATTGTTATACTCAGAGGCATGAATACATAAGATGTTAAAGGAGTACTCAGAAGTTTTCATTTTCCCAAGTTCCTCTATTTAGATGACTGTTTCTGGTAAGAGGAAGTTTGTTTAAATAACTACTGATCATCTACATTGATGGAGAAGTAAAGCAAGTGTTCTCTTCCTTTTTCCAGAAAGAGCCTCACTTTTACAAAATATTCTTAGGTTACTTTTTTGGTTAGGAATATAATTGAAAGCTTTATTAAAAACATAGATTCTTCACATCAAGTCTAAGCCAAAGGAACATACAAAGATAAATATCAAAGAGTCTTTCAATGAAAGATCATTCCAATAATCTACTTACTACCTGCTTTTCCTTTGTCATTTAAAAAAAAAATCACTTGATATTCTTCAGTAATCAGACTGATTTAATGCATGCTGTTTTCCATGTTTTTTTTTTTTTTTTTTTTTTTTTTTTTTTTTATTCCCAGTTCTAAAGCTATTAAGATCATCTCTGGGGATTTATGAAGACAAACTCTCTTAAAGGAATGTATAATATAGCAAATTGTGTAGTGTCAGGAAGTCAAAATAAACATTTTAAAAAACGGATGAGATTTTATAGAACTATAGAAGGACACTTCTGCTCTTTAAAAAATTTTTTTTTGTTTTGGACACTTCAATATACAAAAAAGATCAAAAAGAGATTTATATGAAATTATGAATTTATGTTATGTACTGTTTTAAATCCAGTGTATTATTAAATTTAACAAGGTTGAAACAAAATTGTCCTCTTTGTAGCCCTTTTTGAAATTTTTTGTTTTCCTCTATTTTTAAATGTTTTGCTGATGTTTTGTTTATTCTTCTTCCTTTTCCCTCATCTCTAGCAAAACCCACTAATTTCCTCTTTTGTCCATGTACAGGCAAGCACAATTTGACTCCTGCTCTTAAGAAGTTTATAAACTAATTAGAGGCTATTAAATGCATAAACATAGAAAATTAATAATTCTAGGCAGCATCTGATAGCCATGATAAGTACCAAATAAGTAATAAATGTAATAAAGAACTGAACTGGGAATTGCAATCATTAGAGAAGGCTTTGTGGAATCATTAAGGAAAATTTTATGTGAAAAGGTTGGACTTGATCTGAGTCCTAAACGTTTGAATATGAAATAAATAAACAGAAGATGAGATGAAAATTGAGCAAAGATACAAAGAAAAGAATATTCAAAATGTGTTTGAGGGACAGTGACTACTTTGTGGGAACTTGGCCTAAAATTTCATTGGTACAGCAAATTACCTGGGTAAAGAAATTGTGTCTACCTTTGTAGGTCCACATCTTCTCTTCAACTAAATGAAAAAGACTAATGACTAAAGATAATAAACTTTATAGCATTCATTATAAATCTGTAGGATGCTCATCCATGTGATTAAAAGGGCTTAAGACATATTTCATAGTTAAATGATCAATATTAATATGGTCAAACCCTCTGTAAAGTCCTACACTTAATGCCTTGTTGTGGAATGTGGCCAATGGTGGGTATTTCAAGGTTATATCTACAATGTATAAGACCTAGGAGGTCCTGCAGAAGCAGAAAGACTTCAAGCATGGGCCTGATGATAAATTCTGTGTCAGATGGTAGATGTTAATCCTACACAAAGGGTAGCTGGGTGGACCAGTGGATAGAGCACTGAGTTTGAAATCATTATCATGAGTTCCAACTTGATCTATGTGACAGTAGGCAAGTCATTTAACCTTGTTTGTTACAATTTCCTCGTCTGTAAAATGAGCTGCAGAAGGAAATCTACTTTAAATCTACTTTAGCTTTAACTTTGAGATCAATAATAACTGCTTCTGCTTTTTTTTTTTTTTTTTTAATAATACTGCTGAAGCACTCCTAAGCCTTAAAGAATGGATATAGTTCTCTTAATTTGGATTCTTAGGTAAAATTCACTAGATAGGATGACTTGTTCACTCCTCTGGGTTCTTATGACCCTAAGATCATAGATTTAGAACTGGAAGATACCTTTGTGCCATGGTCTTTTGACTCCAAATTCAAATTGCTTTTCTTTGTATTAATATACAAATTATTTATATTTCTCTTGACTTTTCTTTCATTTTTTTGGTTTTGCTAGGTTAATATTTGTTTTGAATGCTACACAAATTAATGTTCTCCTTTTGCTTGAGATTACCACATTTATTCTAATATCCCTTCCACATTCTGATTTTCCCCATTATGGTTTCACCTTATTGCAGGTCTGTGTAAAATGTTAAATGGGAATTTCGCAGAAGCCACAGACAATACTTGAAAACTAGTAGACAACACAGAAAAAGTTTAGAAACTCAGAAATGTATAAAAATATGCATGGTGTTATATAATGTCAACTCGAATTTTACAATAAGTTATTGTAAACACCCAATAAAAGAAAAAATTCAGAATTCCTCTTTGGTATGAAAGGAGGACCTAAATTTTTTATGTGCATGTTCCAGATAGCCACACCCTTAACTTCCATGATGTGGAAGGGATAACTGTACATATATATGTACTACTTTGGGATATGATAGACCCTGATAATTATAACAGAGATAATTATAGAAAAAAATATATATATATTTTTTTTACCAAAAATATCTACTGAGGAATGTGCCCAGTAGAGAGCTACTAGAGACTATGCATAAGGCAAGAGCAGTAGTTAGGGAAATTTACCTGTCCAAAGGAGCAGCATCCTGCAGCACTAGTTTCTGGGAGTAGTGTGCTTGTATCACTAGAATGCATCATCAGCCCTTTAGCATCAGAGGTATGACTTCTTCAAGCATATATACTGACTACTCATGTTTCCTATGTTCTACCATACATCTTCCCTGCCCATTAGGATTTCCTATCTGTGTGTTTCTCTGCAGTGTTCTCTATATGTGTCTGCTCTTCCCACCAGTGCTTTCTATATTTATTAAAATATGTTTCTCAGATTTATGAGGGGAAATGTTTTATTACTAATTTTTGTAGTGTGCTATTTCCTTAAATACTTTTGTTTTGAACTAACTGTGTCTTCTTACTATTTCTTCAAGATAAACACACTGGTGGGGGCTTGTAAGCTGTGTTTTCAGGTAATACAGGTCCACAGAATTCCTTGAACCTGAAGTAACCTCTAAGGAACTGGCCCTGCAAGTTGTGCTCAGATGCTCAGATGCCAAAAATCATTGGCAAACAAATTTTTAAAAATTTCTTGAGAAAAGAATGTGCTATTGTTACATAAAACTTTCAGAACAAAGCCCATGAAAATTTTTTTTAAAGGATAGTCATATGAAGAACATTTCTGAAATGACTGCACAGACCCTTCAGTTCAAAATTTTGTTGCTTAGAGTGTAGTAAAAAATTAGCATGTTTTAAGTTATTGAAACCATAGTACAGTAAAATGAAGTTTAAATTAACTCAACATTAGACTTTCTGCTCATGAAATATTACTGATTAAAATGCTAGTGTTTGTGAAACCTATGTAAAATTAAAACAAGAAGCAAGAATATTGAAAACTTTTATACACAGGAATTTTATATGTAATAGTGTATTCATTAGATATTTATAATATTATCAGAAGTGCTAGAGCTAAGCATTATTATAAAAATCTTAGTCTAGGAGATAGTCCTCCTTTTAAACTATATTGCTTGTTTCTGAAACTTTAATGTAGAGGGCCCAAACTCTGGAGAAGTATGCTTGAAACAAGGATACTTATAACAAGGTGTTAACTCAGTGGAATTGATGAGATGATGGTTCTTTAGTATACATATACTTAGTACTTAGCCTGGTGATATGATGGTTCTCTAGTTTATACCTAATCAGTATGCTGTAATGATGTAGTCATATCAAGGTATTTAAGGGCTGAATGAGAAGCACTGGAAATGAGACATTCCATTTTTTGACCATCCTCTTGGTGCCTCTCCTGCCTCCTCCTCCATTAAGATCAAAGCTGTCCTGAGGTCCTCTAGAAAGCTAGCCAGAACATTATACTTTAAAGCTTTGTTGACTATCTCACTTCTAGATGCTACAAGAAATAAAATAGAACAAAAATATTAATTTGAAAATCAATATATAATGTTATGTATCAAACTATAGACAAATAATCACAGAATGAGAGTTAGAACTGACTAGTCCAAACTATACAGGAAAGGAATCCTCCCTCTAACATTCCAGGCAAGTAATTGTTGAGGTTTTACTTGATAAACAAGAAAGGAGAACTCACCATCTTTTTAAAGCAGGCCATTTCACTCTTTTTATTTAAGAGTTTATAAAGAATATGCAATAGACACAAATTTCTGAATCAACCAAATCATGGCAGCAAGATTATAATACTCTAGTCATTACATGACTTCATATTTGATATTACATTTTGGTTAGAAAAGAATATGATCAAACTTAAATCACTTGATTCCCATTGGAAGCTGAACTCATTAAGAGGAAAGATCCCCTTGTGTGTATAGTAAGCACTAAATAAATGTTTATTTACTAACTTGAAGTCAATTTCTGCTTATTCCTTTAGATTAGAACAAATACTGATCTAATTCAATTCAGCAAACAGTTTAAAGCACAATACAACTTGCTAGTGTCAGTGATTCAAACATAAGTTTACTTTCACTCTCTCCCTAATAAATATTATATCAGGTAAAATGTTATAGGGACAAGGGACAGATTAACATGAATCTCTCAGAAAAAAAGAAAATATTTTGTTTGGGGCATTCAATTCTAGAATTGTACCTAAAAAAGAAGGAATATATTATCACCTAAATTGAATATTTAGGCAAGATATTATCACCTAAATTGAATATTAAGGCAAAAGAAGGATTTCAATAGGCAGAGTTTTAGAAAGACTGTATTATGGGAGTGGGATTTGGCTTCTCTAGATTCACCAAAGTTAAAGAGAAGATAACAAAATTGGGCAATAGTTCAGTTTGACTGGAATTTAGAGTATATTAATAACAGCTATAATGTCTAACATTTATATCTATCATTAACATTTGTGAAGTTTCTAAAACATCTTATTTGAGCCTCATAATAATCTCTGGTTGTCTCCATAATGCCCTTTTAGATTTTTTTTGGTGTCGTTTTCCCTCTTTAAGAACTCCAAGTGACTCTTTGTAATCCTAGGAAATACTGGAGAACTTATATTTTAATTGGAAACAAGAGCTATATATGTTTAGCAAACTTAATTCTTGGCACTTAATAAATGTTTATTCATTGACTGATTGACTGAAGTCATTAATGACCTGGAGACTAAGTTTAGGTGACTGGGAAGTTGGTATTTTCAACCAGTAATAGAAAACATGGAAAGAAAGGCAAGCTTAAAGTGAAAGATAATGAGCTTAATTTTGGACATATTTAATTTGAGTTATTAATGGGACATACCAATTAAGAGACCAATTGTGAATATTAAAATAAATTATTCTGTGCACCAGTAAAAGAGATTTGGAAGTATTTTCAAACTTCTGGTGCCTGAAGGCATTTGTATTCATATATGATAAGAAGAGAATACATTCACATTTAGTCAGCAGTATAAATTTCCTAAATTTAAGAGACAATGTGAGAACGAGATTATGACTGACCAAGTTCTCTCTTTAAACTGGTGCCAAAATCTGGGAACTGAGAAAGTTTTTTTCTCTCTGAAGCTGAAAGCGAAAGGAACACCAAATTTCTTTCTATACTAATAGTTACTGTCACTATTTGGCCTTCTATAAATAAAAAGTTCAAGAAGCCTTCACCTGCACTGACTACTAATTCTTTAAATGCATAGGAACATCACCTATTTTCTTTTTTCTTTTATACTTTAATAGTTTTTATTTATCAGATCTATACATGGGTAATTTTACAGCATTGACAATTGCCAAACCTTTTGTTCTAATTTTTCCCCTCCCCCCCACATGGCAGGTTGACCAATACATGTAAAATATGTTAAAGTATAAATTAAATACAATATAGGTATACATGTCCAAACAGTTGTTTTGCTGTACAAAAAGAATCGGACTTTGAAATAGAACATCACCTATTTTCAATGAACATTATTATTGCAAGGTTTCAGGAAAATCTGTCCAGGTCTCTCATTTATAAGACTAGTCCCATTTTTCCAGAAGGTGAAGTCACCTCATAATCAGAGAATAAGAGCTGGGGGAGACTTTCAATGTTATTTAGTAAATGGGGATTTTAATTAGAGAAGACAAAGTAGTTAGTAGATGATGGAAGCTGCTTAGAAATACTTTGGGCACTTTCCTTTTCTCATTGGTAAAAAGAGGGGATTAGAATAGATGATCTCTAAAATCTAATCCAGGTTAAATCCTTTAATCTACTACATCAAACTGTATTAAACCTGTAAAGCCAAGTAAAAGTCCTGAGTTTTCACTACAAGTAAAGACAAGTGACTTCTTATGAAGAGTTCTAATGCACACAAAAACAAAACAAAACAAAAACAAATAAAAAACCAAACCGATAAAGAGAAAAAGTTAAAGATTAACAAGACAGTTTGTACATTGTACCTTATGGTTTCTTTTTAAGGGCAGAGACCCTTATAATTATAAAACAAAAATATTTAAATTTTTAAAAAGAAGTAGAAAATTTTTGGTTAAACCTTGATCTGAAAAGCAAAGTCTTAAAACCCTGTTTAATCATGTACCTTCCTCTCCAGTCTACACTGAAAATATTACCTACATTTCAAGGACTAGTCCCCCCCCCCCCCTTGAAGCACTTGGGGTTAAGTGACTTGCCCAGGGTCACACAGCTAGGAAGTGTTAAGTGTCTGAGACCAAATTTGAACTCAGGTCCTCCTGACTTCATGGCTGATGCTCTATTCACCTCACTGCCCCACAGGGACTACTTTTTGACAGGCAAATAAATCCCTCTGAGAACTGGAGAAATGACAATTTAATGACACTTGCTTCTTCCATTTCATTCTGAATTTCATTCCCACCATCCTATCAAAATGACTCTTTATAGCAAAATATTATATTAAAAGAGAGAGGGAGAAAAATTTGGAACACAAAGTTTTATAAAAATGAATGTTGAAAACTATCTTTATATGTATTTGGAAAAATAAAATACTATTAGAAAAGCAAAATAAAGTGAAGCTATACTCAGAACTCTCCTGGACTTTCTCTATAATGACCCAAAAATTGAAGCTCTATTTACTCTTGGATTTCAAACACTGAAAATACCCTCTACTTCTAGGGGCCTATCCTTTTAAAAGAATTTAATTGTGTTGAAGTCAAGTGACTAGCCCAGAGTTTTAGTTGTTGTGTCTGACTCTCCATGACCTCATTTGGGAGTTTTCTTGGCAAAAATACTGGAATGCTTTGCCATTTCATTCTCCAGCTCATTTTATAGTCGAAGAAGTTGAGGCATACAGGATTAAGCGACTTTCCCAGGATCACACAGCTAGCCCTCAGTTTTCCTGACTCTAGCCCCTGCACTCTATACACACTGTACCAGCTAGCTGCTCCTCCTGCTTAAGTTTATAATAATAAAAAGAAAATGTTTTAAAAAAAAAGAAAAGAAAAAGAAATGTGTCAGAGCTAGCAGAAAAAAGTGCTTACTGAGAAAAGTTCATAGATCTTAAGTGAGAAGAGACCTCAGAAAACTGATTATATATAGTATTAAGTATAGCTTCATTTTAAACAGGAACTTTATCCAACATGCCAAACTGCCTTATTGTGTGAGGTTTATAGATTGCTTACTAGAACACATAGGAAAGACAATAGAATCATAATAATAGTTCTGTGCAGCATTATTGAATGTTTAAACTCCAGGTAGATGAGCAAGTCTCTTAATCTCTCTGGAATTCACTTTGGTCATCTGTAAAATGAATAAGTTGAACTGGACAGTCTCTAAAATCTCTTCCAATTCTAGGTCTATGTTTCTATGAGTCTGAGATTGAAAAGCAGTCCTATCAATGTAGTGGTAGCTGGACTTTTCTGAAAACTTCATTGATTTTCCTCTCTTGAAAGGGTCAGCCCCCACTTGAGAGACCATAGGCTGGATTAGTTTGTCTCTTTTTCTGTATGAAAAAATATTGCACAAATTGACAATTCTAGAACCAAAGCTTACCTAGTATTATATTTTAAAAAGAGGCACAAGAAAGACTTTGAAAGGCCACTTTGTAATTTCCAGTTTAAAATAACTTGGCAGAATAAAAGTTATGTCTCTATAGATGCTCCTTTCCTCCTCCAATCTCTAAATTTGATAGTTCCTTGAAGAAGATACCTAAATGAACTTTAATAATAGTTTCTTCATCCATTTTACATGTTTGCATAGAGAAATAACAAAAGTTTACAAGGCCTTATAGACTGGCAGAAAAAAATGTGCTAGGACAAAGAATGTACACACATGTGTATGTAAATATATGTTTCTTGTTATGCTGGGAGTGATAATGTCCTTATGTATTCTGTATGTACATATGAAATATATTTTATGTGTACTTCCCCTTTTATGCCCTCTGTCAAAGAGCTATATATGCTGGAAATGCTAGCCAGACAGAAGCTTCAATTTACTTGATACACTGACTATATCTTAAAAGGTGGGTAGTATTACCTTCCCTTTGTTCTGGAGGAGAAATCTCTACAAGAGGAGAGAGAGATGCAGGAATGAGATAGGAGAAAGCAAGAGAGAGACACTAAAGAAGCATAGAGGGAGGCAATCAGCCACCTGGAATTACATGTTCACTGTTTCTGACTGCCTCAGCTGCTGGAAGAACAGCCAGAGGCAAGTGATAAAAGGCTGAGAGAATTGCTAGGGAAGGCTGTTTTAGAAGTGTCCAGTCTGGGGAAATGATACCAGATGGTGATTTTTGTCTTTTCTTCCTCCCCTTTCTTCTCTGCCTGTGAGATATTAAGATCCAAGCTTAGCTATTGGCTAAAGTAAGCTTACATATTTCCTTTAAATTTGCATGAAAACGTAACATAAATTTAAAAAAGTCTTCCTCAATCATACCACTTCAAATTTTTACGTATTTCATTTTGGGGAATGGAAAACACAGGAAAGGGAGAGAGAGAGAGAGAGAGAGAGAGAGAGAGAGAGAGAGAGAGAGAGAGAGAGAGAGAGAGAGAGAGAGAGAGAGAGAGAGAGAGAGAGAAAGAACGAAGAGGGAGACACGAAGAGGGAGACACGAAGAGGGAGACTAAGACAGACAAAGAGGGACAAAGAGACAGAGATGCAGAGGGAGACAGAGAGAAGGAGAAATGGAGGGAGGGATGGAGGGAGGAGGGAAAACAGAGACAGAGACAAAGGGGCAGAGAGAAAGAGACGGAGTAAGACAGAAACAGAGACAGAGAGACAGAGGAAGGAAGAGAGAGAGAGAAGGAGGGAAGAAGGAAGAAGGAAGGGAGAGAAGGACAGAGGAGAGAGACAGAGAGAAAGAGGCAGAGGGAGGGAGGAAAGGAGGATGAGAGAGAATAAGATAAAGAAGATAAATTCTGCTGGAAATCACTAGTGTTTGTCTTGATGGGAGGGACTCTAAAGCTAAAATAAAATAGTCATCATATTTAAATCCTGTAACTTTCACAAAGAAAAAAGATTAAATGAATCAAGACCTATGGCCCTAGGCAAGAACTGGACTATAGGTAAGTTTTTAAGTACTGTGAAAAAGTGAGGAAGACCTCAGAAGCACTGATCTTCTGGCATCCTTTGTGAGGTAGTTACCGTGGATTGTCAGTTACTGGGAGGAGAAGAGGTACTGGAAAAGTCATCCCACCAACACAGGGGCGGGGGCCATCCCAGAGCGATTAGCTCCCCGTTTACCTGAGCCAAACACCACGCCCTCCTGATTAACTGCTATAGACCTGCACGTATATAGTTCACTATATCTACGTGTACCCTCATACGTACATAATATACATGCTCACATATATTGCCCACACACAACACACAATCATTGTGTAACAGAATGCATGACATATACCTGAGCTTCAGTACAGCACATGTACACACCTGCACAGAATATGCTTCTATGGGCAGTACCCATAGTATACATAGTGTACACATGTGTACATGCACTATACACACATGCATCAATTTTGATTTCATGTCTCATTGCTGCTTCTTGCTTTGGCAGACAATTTGGTGTCAGTTTTTTCTACTCTTGCTGCTGTTGCATGTTTTGGATAACTTCACATTGTTCTTTATTTTTATTGTTTTCTGGCTTGGAGAGAAGCTTTGAAGACACTTGTCTTCTCCTTTCCTTTACCCCTGAATCTCTTACTTCTTCCTGAGGTCTGAGAGGTTCAGGGTCTCTCTTGCTTTTTGTGTCTAAGCAGAGCTCCAACAAATCCCCAAACTGCAAAAATAATCATCACATGGGATATGAGCCCAGGAATGATATCTTCATTATTGTGTTATTTTCTATAAGTTCCAGTTTCAGTCTTAGAAGTTACAGTATCCACAGGTCTTAAATATTCTTTCTCTGTGTGTGCATATATATATATATATATATATATATCTTCTTTTTTTTTATGAACCTTAGCTTTGTTTGGCTCCCTTTTTGTGTCTTCTTTTCCTGTAAGTTGTTAAAGTTAAGTTTCTAGTACAAAGCAGTTATTTGAGTTAATTCTTATTTTAATAATTTACTGCTTATTTGCCTGAGCTAAAATTTCTCCGATATGATCAAGATATATTTTAATCTTTGATGCTCAAAATTTGCATTGTAGTTTTCCTTTTTTTATTAAAGCTTTTTATTTTCAAAACATATTGGATGGATAATTTTTCAACCTTAACCCTTGCAAAACTTTATGTTCTATTTTCCCCCTTCCCCACTCCCTTCCTTAGATGGCAAGTAATCCAATATTTGTTAAACATGGTAAAATATATGTTAAATCTAATACATGCATACATATTTATGCAATTATCTTGCTGTACAAGAAAAATCAAATCAAACCAGAAAAATGAGAAAGAAAATAAAATACAAGCAAACAACAACAAAGAGTGAAAATGCTATATTTACACTTAATTTTCAAGGAAAGATCTCAGAAAACAAGGTGCAATATACCAAGACACACTATTGCCAAGACTAAAAGCTTCCAAGTTCATTGGGATAAATGTATAAGAAGCATATGCCCATGAGAGAAGTTTCTGAGAATTTGTGTAAAAGAAACATATGTTCATTAGCAAGCTAAGGAATTTTGCTATTGGTTTTGGTGGTGAGTATGGGCATCCGTGTGTGTATGCATTTCTGTGAATCATAATGGTGATGACAGAGTACTCAGATAAAACAATGTGGTCGTGCTTGTGTCATATCGAGGGACCACAAACAACAGCAGCACAGTAATCTTGGTTACATTTAGCCTATATTTCATTTTTTAATTTTCTGAAGAAGTAGTTATGTATGTAAACTGGAAAAGAATTTTGAATGGTAGATTGAAATTTTCTGGGTATATGCAATTTAGAATTATGTTAGTAATTAACAGTTCCATGAATTTTTTTAGTCTTGAAATTAAAAAGTGTGGGTCCTGAGATCTCCTATATAAATAAGAGAATTTGGAATTTTGGCATTGTTTACACTTTCTTCTGACTATTATGAAGTTTACTTTAAACTGCTAAGCAGGTCCACAGAGCTATTCTGGGATAGGAATTTGGGATAGCTGTTTTTCTCTGCCCAAATTAATATCAAATTTTACTTCCATTCCTAATTATCTTTTGCAGTTTGTTTTCCTATTTGGATAATCACTCACTCCCAAGGACATGGAATTTCTTAACAAAATGCTTCCCCTTTTCAATTTACTGAACATCAGCCCTAGTTTGTACATAGTTGTTTATTTGTGTGTTCTTTCTCACAATTAAAATATTAATTCCTTGAGGACAAAGACTTTTTCTCCTTTTTTTTTGGATACCCAGTGCTTAGCACAGGCCCTGATACTTAGCAGATACTTCATAAGAGTTTAATGACTTCACTTGATTTAACCCTATAGCCCTATACTCATCAATTACTGAAGTCCTTTGCTTATGAAAATGGATTATCTCTTGTTCTCTCTACCACTTCCTCTTTTTCTTTAAGAAGCTGAAGTACTTTCAGTTTTCTTCTCTTAGAATCTTCTTCCATAGAATATTATAACATCTGTTTATTCTGTCAAAATCCTATATCAGTGCCTTCAGGTTGTGATGTTCATTATTACTCATTCTTTTGTTCCTGAGAAACAGTATCTCCCAAATGTATTCAGGTCCTTAAAAGGGAATATTGCATCCCTTAAATCAGCATTTAAGTTGGGCACATAAAAACCAGTAAATATTGACTAACTAAAACCAAGAGTCAATATTATTATGTGCAGTGGGGAAAAGATTAGAGTAAGATCAGAATAAAGTAAGGATGGACATTATTTACACTGTTATTTGATATAATTCTAGAAATGCTAGTAAGAACAAAGAAATGGAAGGAATAAACTCAAGATAAAAAGGAACAAAATTATTTTTTTTTTTGACATGACAGCCTCCATACTCATATGCCTTCTATCTCATGCTAACAAAATCCAGCCCAATGAGCTAGAAAGGGAAATTACATTACAAATAACTAGATACTATGTAAAATGTTTTGGTGTTTACCTATCAAAAGACTCACAGGGACAATGAAGGGGAGAAGATATCATTATCATCACTAGAATTTATGTAGTGTTTTACTACATGTCAGGCACTGTATTAAGTATTTTATAATTATTTTTTTCCAATAGTATTTTATTCTTCCAAATACATGTAAAAGATAATGCTTTACAATGATTACGTCATTTGATCCTCAGAACTACTCTGGGAAATAGGTGCCATTCTTATTCTCATTTTACAAGTGAGGAAACTGAGTGGTTAACTCAACAGGAAATGAAGAGAATCACAAAAAAATTAAATTTGATCACATAAGATCGAGCAGCTAGTTGGTACAGTTGATAGAGTGCTGGGTCTGAAGTTAGGAAAATTCATTTTCTTGAGTTCAAGTCTAGTCATTTCCTAGTTGTATGACCCTGGGCAAATTAACCTTGTTTGCCTCAGTTTCTCATCTGTAAAATGAGATGGGGAAGGAAATGGCAAACTAATATCTCTACCAAGAAAACCTCAAAAGGGGTCATAAACAATAACAAAAATTGAAAAGCTTTTGCACAAATAAAATCAGTGCAATTAAAATTTGGAGAGAAACAACTGGGGAAAAAAGCTAGTTTCTCTGATAGAGGTCTCTCATCAATAAATGATTCAAAAACAGGGTATCTCAAAAAGGTCAATGCAGTTTTAAGCTTTAATTGATAAAACATAAAATAAATAACTGTTAAAGCTTAAAACTACATTAAGGCTTTTGGGACATCCCACATAAGAACAAGAAATCTAAGCTATCAACAATTACATTTAAAAATGCTCCAAATCACTAGCATTAAGAAAAGAGATAGAGGGGAAAAACAGAACCAGTGATTTCATCAGAATAGGGAATTCCCATTAGTATGAAGAAACTCCCTCAAAGCAGGCCTTTGAGGCTTCCTGGCCAATTTACAAGATTTGAGAGTAACTTAAACTATTTGAGAAGTTTAAATGACTCATCTGGACTCAGTATGTGTTAGTGGTGACACTTGAACCTAGGGCTTTCTGTTTCTAACTATCTTTCTATCTAAAGATCCTAAAAATATAAAGATGTTAACTTTATCCTTTTGGTGACCATAGCTTGCTTTACTTTTATTTTTATTTGCACTTTTATTCCCAACACATCACAAAATAAGCTAATAATGATGGACTATCTCAGACTGGGTAAGCTACATGGCTATAAAACTAGGAAGCTACAGAAACTGGAATCACACCCAGCCCCTTCCTTCTGACCTCACATGTAGCTCTTTTCCCATTATACTCTGCTGTCTCTCATTATTGATCATTTAGAGAAGTAATCAAATAAAGAATGCCTTCTTGAACTTTCAACTTGTTTATTCTTTCTGTAGATTTGAGAGTTGGCTTTGAAGCCAGGAAGTCCTGATTCAAGTTGTTTCTTGATATATACTGGCTATATGACCTGAGAAAGTCACTTATACACTTAAGATTAAACAACTAAATGCATGAGTATAAATTTCACTGAAGGTGCTGACTTAGGTTGATAGAAGGGTTTTTCTCTCATAAAAATTCCTTATATAAGAAAAATTATAGACCCAGATTTCTCAGTGGCACCTACTTCATAGGATTTTAGGTGGACCAAGTGAGGTAATATATACAAAGCTCTTTGTAAACCTTTAAACTCTATTTAATGTTGATTATTAATATTAAATTATACTCTACAATCCAGAAATCTCAGGGAGAGAAGTGGCTGGGAAACATTATATTAAGTGTGATCTGGAGGGTCCATATCTTTATCTAAGATCTGACTATGAGCTCACACAGATATAATCTAACAATATAATTAAGGGTCCCAGACTCAGACCCTTAAGGCAGTTAGTATCTTACTGGGAAAGGAATCATTTTCTATAGTTTCTCTTCTCAGTTCAAACTGTGAGTCATATATTCCAGACTTGCATGATCATTTCCTAGAGTTCCTCTAGGAGAGACCAAGTGAGAAAATTACCTTACTTTATTAAAATAGAGAATTAGAAGTCTAGATTAGATAATCTGCTAAATACCCTAGATAATTTCCTACAATAAACATAGTTAAGGTTGGTGAAGTAGTCATTAAATTAATGTTAGTGAAATAGCCATTGAGGGCTACTGAGCCTCTAATTTTTTTTTTCTTCTTTAAGGTTTACTGTTTCTTTTTGCATTTTCATCCAATCATTTATTTCTTCTTTAACCTTGTGTCTTACTCTCTTATGCAACAAAATTCCACATTACCTTAACTATGAGATAGCCATAGTCCTAATACCTTTCCACTGAAAGGTACCTTTCACCATGTTCTCCAGGATTGAGATGGATCATTACAATTAGTTTGATTGCCTTATTTTCACTAACATATTTGTTTGAGTTCTAATGATTATACTTTGTATCTTCTTATAGAAGTATTCCTTTTTTCTCTGAATTCCTCATGTCAATTATTTCTTAATCTAGCCTTCCAATTTATGGGACAAGATTGAGGATAATACCTTTTGAAAACAGAATGGAATTATTTTCCCTTAATAAAAAATTTAAGTCTTCTTTAAATATTGAGAACATTGTATACACATAAAATATCCATTAATTTTAATAATTGATCAATTAAAAGAATAAAATCTCATTTTTAGTTTTTTCTTTCCTATCCTTTTGTCTTTTCAAATTGGGCCTCCACATCTTGACCAAGCTGGGATTGTAGTATTATTTACAGCACTAATCCCAATACCGATCAGCAGGAAAAACTTTAACCTATTCTGTTTTTTTTTTTTTTGTTTTTTTTTAATCTATCCAAGTTGCTTCCCAACCCTTTAAACAATCTGGAGTTGAACTCAAGATACTATATGGACTTTATCCAGACTGTAGCTCAGAATTCCTGTACTCAGGTGATCTGTTTCAGCTCCCCAGTTCCTTCCCCCCACCCCATTATAAGCATCATGCTTGTCCATTTTTAGTTTTTCTAGAAATGTTAGCTACTATTTTCCTGGTCATGTAGCTACATAGTGCAGTGGATAGAACCCCATTTAGAAATTAGGAAGACTCCTCTTTCTGAGTTTAAATCTGGTCTTTGGGGCAGCTAGATGGCGCAGTGGATAGGGCACCAGCCCTGAATTCAGGAGGACACAAGTTCAAATCTGATCTCAGACACTTAACATTTCCTAGCTGTGTGACCCTGGGCAAGTCACTTAACCCCAGCCTCAGGAGAAAAAAAATCTGGTCTTCACACTACTGTGTGACCTTAGACAAGTCACTTAACTGCCTCAGTTTTCTCATCTATAGAATGACTGGAGAAAGAAATGACAAACACCTCCAGTATTCTTGCCAAGAAAACCCCAAATGGAGTCATAAAGAGTCAGCCATGACTGAAAATAACACAACAACAATTTTCCCTGATCAAAAAGCCCTTTACAGAGGACATAAATACCTTTTTTCTTTTCCATAAGGAAATAGATGTAAGGGTAGAAAACAAAATCATTTATCAAAGAATAATTGTGTATAAGATAATTGTCATCTCCACCCCTCAAGTAATTGGAAGTAATTGGAAGAGTAATCTCCTCTTTATTATTCATATTATTATTCATAAACCAGAAATCCTATTTCTACTTCTCATTCAAAGTCATTATCCAGGAAAAGAATTCCTGTGAAGAAGTGCTAAGACAACCTCACCAATTACTGACCATTTGCTACCTACCAGGTAGGCAAGCCTGTCTAGCTGAGGCATCAAGGCATCCTGAGGGAGAGACTTCCCAAAAAATGCACTTCTCTCTAGAGCTAGTCACTTCAGGGAAGAATGAATGAATGAATGAATGAATGAATGAATGAATGAATGAATGAAAAAAACACTTGTTAAGCTTTTACCATGTGCTAAGTGCTGGTGATAACCAACAGAAAAGTAAGGTGGTTCCTGCTCTCCAGAACCTCTCATTCTAATGGGGGAAACAAGACTTGACTTGCAAAGTTTCATATGCAAGTCTGATGAAAAAGTCCTATGGTCTTTAAGGTGCTTCAGAGAAGGAGATAGTAATGTCTCATCTTTAATGTCCTAGTCTACTGGCAGTCATATCAGTTCTGATGTTGAACCATTCAACATTGCCAAGAACTTTGATGGTTAAAAATTTTTTTCTGAGCCTCCAGGAACTGCATCTGTGACACCTTCAGAAGCACAGTTACCATCATATCAACCATTCCACCCCCTCAGACTCTAATAGAGACAGCTCAGGACCTTAAACCCAAAAACACTGGGAATAGCATCCTCCCCTAAATATCTGTATGGAGCCTTATCCAAGAAAGCAACTCCTGTGTTTTCCCCACTAACTGCCAATTAACTACCACTTAGCAAAGGCAAAGAAACCATCCTTGCTGAAGCAGTATGGTGACCTGAGAGAAAGAAACAGTCAAGTCAGTCAAACTTGACCACCATTTCTCCTCAAACTTGATAGAGATAGCCCAGGATCTTAAATCCAAGAGCAATAGCAATACTTCAGAGCTATCATCCTTAAAGCAATCAGTTGAAGCCTGCTCAACTGTGCTTCTGAAAATATCATAGAAATGTTATATTAAATTGTATTGGGATAGAGAGATGTGTTGAAAGGCATAGGAAAACTAAATCATTTTGAAGATCACTCTAAGATAGAATTGATTTAGATAACAGAGTAATTAAAATTGCTTCTGATAGATTTTCTTAAAATACAGAGTATTTTAAGCAACTCAGATACTTTAATGACTATTAGTTTGATCAGGAATTTCCTTTGTATTTTGGAGGTGTACTGAAGATGGAGGAGGATCATGACTCTGATTTTGCTACTTTTACATCTTTTCTTCATTCCACCTAGTATACCCAATAACATAGTATTAAAAATATCACATAAATAAAAAGATTGTGCTCTTAAATTTTCTGATTGTAAAAATTTCCCATCATTAAGCAATTGAATTGTTAACTAAGGACAGATGCAGAGAGGAGGGCTTAATTCTTTTTTTGTGGGGAAGTACTTTCAGGCTTTCATTGGACAAGGTTGTTCTGGTTATAGAAAAAGAAGAGGAAATATCATATAAGATCAAAAAAGGGATAGAGGGGAACTATGCGGAACCAGAATCCCAATAAGAGATAGTACAGGGAGACAGCATCTGTTATATATCTCCCTTATACTGCCAAATTTGAAATGAGAAAACTATAGAAATATCTTTATATAACATCATTAAAATACATTTTTCTAAGAACTAAAAAATATTCCTATTATTAAAAACAATAACATTTATTTTTTTAAAAAGGGGAACTGAGAAAATAGAAATAAAACGAGGACAAAAGACCATGAGAGAGCTGTCCATTCACTCAAGGTTGTGTGATAATCATCATGACAACTAAAAAGTTCAATTTCATTCCCATAAAGATTCTACATGGTAATTTTCCTGAGTCTCAGAGGCTTGGAAAGGAAAGATGTGTGAGATTCCTAAAGCCCATACCATAATCCTAAATTAGCATGATGCTAAGGGAAATAAATAGCTAATCCTTATTTTTGTGGAAAAATATCAGGAAAAGTGATTTTCATAGATTCATATTCTTCTTTTCCTTCAAGCAAAGAATATTAACTCAATTAAGGGAATATAGATGATATAAAATCTTAAGCCTAGAATTTTTCTCTGAAAAAATCTCTAGAGTTTGGTATCAGTAGTATTGATTACTAAGAGTACTACCTCAAAGAATTCCTATAAATTCTTTATATTTATTAAAATTTCTTCTCATTGAGCTCAGGATTTTTTACGTTGCTTTCCTTGGCAATAATTTTCCTCTTTCCTTATATACCATTTTCAATGCTTGTCAGAGAAGCTGAAAAGTTTTTACTTCTCTCCATAATTTTTTAATCAAAGTCGTTTCTACCTAGTGACTATATACCATTAATCTTGTCCTGTTTTTTTTTTTTTAAGGTTTGATTGAAACATTTTTAAAAACATTACTATCATTTTCTGATATCATCTGATACTTAAAATAAATAAAATAAGCATGAAAATAATTGAAATATCAATGTTGTTTAATATCATATACAATATCAGCGTCCCTAATCTACCACTATTCATTTAAGAGTATCATCATAAGTCCTTTAGAATCAAGATTAGTCATGTATATCTAAATTTTGAAGTATTTGAATGTCATTTTATGTTATATTTTTTTGTGGTCATTTTTATATTGTTGGGGCAATTATATAGATAGTTTACTCAAGTCCTCTGAATTTCTAATATCCATTGCTATTTAAAGCATAATAATAGTTATATTTACATATTATGATTAATTCAGCCTTTTCCTAGGCAATGGGCATGTACTTTGAGTATTTAATGAGTATTTAAGTATTTATTCACTTTGGCCAGTCAGTTAGGCTCTTATATAATGAGAACTATTCCTAATATTCAAATAATGGCTATGGAATGGCTCAGAATTCTTAGGAAGGAAGGATTCAAAAGATGGCCTAAGAACAGGGTAATATATGCTGCTGTATATTACTTTCCAATCCTTAGGATAGCTTCTTTATAAATACTTAGCCTCTTTGGTTATTGCTTTGGGCTAGTCACTGCCTCCTAATATTGAATATAAACAAATTCTATTTATCCACTGATAAGAATTTCATGTCCACTAAGATTCAGAATGAATCCTTGGGAGCTTCTGAAGACTTTAGACTGAAAAAAATCAGTTTTTACCCAGAATCATTCAGAATAGAAGCTCTATACTGGAAGTCATATATAGCACATATATCATATATAGGCTAGTCAAACTAAATTTAGAGTGATATTCATACATTTTTATTACCCTTGTGTTTTTGCTCTTTTTAACATTAAAAAGCTAACCCAAATATATTTAATGTGCTTTTAAAGTGGTTGGGTCATTTAGATTTTAAAGATTTTTGTCATTTATTATATTTAGTATGCTCTTAAAGTTTTAGTGTAGTTTCAAGTTTTAATAACTGCTGCATATTATTTGCTGCATATATACAATATTGCTGCATATTAACAAAATTATTTGTTATAAATATTTGCTTCATATTAACAATATAGATATAATTGCTATGTATTAACAAAAATCATTTGAAAATTTTATTTTTAAAATTTATTTTACATTCATTTGTTTTTGTGAAATTTGAATAACAAATCTTTATTTTAATAAGATAGGTTATCTTTTCAATTGGCATTATGTGTGGAATAGTTTTGGGAAAACTGCTTTCTCAATATGGTAGATAAATAGTGGAGATAAGCCACTTCTGCGACCTCTTTGTATTAGATTTTTTTCTCATAAAATCATATTAAATCCATTATGTACGCACCAAAACTTCATTCTTTGGATGTTCTTAAGACTAGGATTACACATGTAGTCCTTTCATTCACTGAGTATCAGCTGCAAAAAGTTTTACACAATCTGAAGATTCACTAGAGATCTAGATGCAGTACCAAATAGTGATTATGTTAAATTTTAATAAGAAACATTAATATTAAAATTTTAAATAGTTAATTTTTCACTTTTTAAGTATGTAGCATTTATGTTTTTAAGCTATTAAAATTTACAACTGCATTAAGAATTTTGAAATATTCTGCAAATGTTAATCTTCAAAAGCCCAAGGTCTGATCATATCCTTTCAAAATTATCTAGGTACTAGTTATTTTTCTTTCTTGTTTATTACCAGCTCTACTAGAAGGCTGGTAAGAGAAAAGGAAAGAAAAGGTTAATTCTGGATATTAGTAACTGAGGATAGAGATGGTTAAACTAATTAAAGTTAGGTGCCATGTGCATTCATAGAAAACTGGAGATTGCATGTGGATCAAAGTATTTCACGTTTTTTTTTTTTTTCTCTTTTGATCTGATTTTTCTTGTACATGACAAATAAGGAAATATGCTTAAAATATCGCACATATTTAATTAACATCATATTGCTTGTTGTCTTGGGGAGGAGAAATTTGGAATGCAAAATATTATAAAAATGACTGTTAAAAACTATACTTTCAGGCATTTGGAAGAATAAGATGCTACTGAGAAAAAATAAAATAAAATAAAGTCATTTGTGTTATTCTTATCTTGCTTTAGTTCTAGATTTAATAAGCATTGGGATTAGTTATCCTGTGAACTGTTTTATCAGGTCATTGATGTTAACAGGCTGGTAGACAAAGGGATTAGTGGAAGTTGTATTTTAAAAGCCTAGATATCTCCCCCCTTAAAAAAATAATTGATTATCCAAGAGCAAAATGCCTATGTTCAAACTGCCACTTTCTTGATTCAATACGCTTTTAAAATTTATTAATAAACAACTAAGCAGAAGAAATGAGGGGAAGCTAAAATAGAAAGGATTTTCTTTCTTAGTCATTTGGACGTTTGTAGTGGCAAAAGCTTATCACTTAAATACCAATATTCTCAAGAACATTAAAATGATAAATAATCTGAAATAATATATAGTGAAGGTAAGCAGATTAAAGGATGTTATCACAGATGATGTGGGTGGGAAAGTGGCATAAAATATTACTGAAGATATGTATAATTAGGAAATGATAGTAGCAAGTTAGCATTTATGTAGCACTTTAAGATTTATAAAGCACTTCACATATATTATTTCATTTAATCCTCACAATAAAGAATAAGCATTTACAAAGTTCCCACTAAGTTCCAGATTCTGTGCTAAATGCCTTATAAATATTATCTTAGCAATTTGAAACTGTGTTTAAAAATTATCAAACTGTGCATGCCCTTTGATCCAACAGTGTCTTTATTGGGCCTGTATCCTAAAGAGATCTTAAAGGAGGGAAAGGGATCCACATGTGCAAGCAAGAAACTGGAAACTGAGTGGCTGCCCATTTAATTGGAGAATGGCTGAATAAATTATGGTATATGAATGTTATGGAATATTATTGTTCTTTAAAAAACGGTCAGCAGGATTTCAGAGAGGCCTGAAGAGACTTATATGAACTGATGCCAAATGAAGTGAGCAGAATGAGGAGATCATTGTACATGGCAACAGCAAGATTACACAATGATCAAGTCTGATGAACGTGACTCTTTCTAACAATGAGATGACTGATTCCAATTTCAATGATCTTGTAATAAAGAGAGCCATCTACACCCAGAGAGAGGACTGTGGGAACTGAATGTAGATCATAACATAGCATTTTCACTCTTTTTGTTGTTCATTTGCATTTTGTTTTCTTATTCATTTTCTTTCTTTTTTGATCTGATTTTTTTGTGCAGCAAGAGAATTGTATAAATATATTGGATTTAACATATATTTTAACATGTTTAATATATATTGAATTGCTTGCCATATAGGGGAGGGGGTGGGGGGAAAGAGGGGAAAATTTGGAACTCAAGGCTATGCAAGGAACATAAGACTATTGAAAAATTATCTGTGAATATGTTTTGAAAATAAAAAACTTTAATAAAAAACAAACAAATAAATATTATCTCATTGGATTCTCATTACCACCTTGGGAGGTAGGTGCTGCTATTATCTCCATTTTTTTTCCAGTTAATGCAACTGAGGCAGTCATAGATTAAGTTACTCTCCCAGGGTCAGATAGCCCCAAAGTTTCTGGGGGCTAAATTTGAATGTAGGTGTTCTTGTTTGTAGGCTGTACCCACTTCATTATCTATCTGTCTAACATAATAACCCTGCG
This sequence comes from Sminthopsis crassicaudata, assembly GCF_048593235.1. Lineage (NCBI taxonomy): Eukaryota > Metazoa > Chordata > Mammalia > Dasyuromorphia > Dasyuridae > Sminthopsis > Sminthopsis crassicaudata. Next base: position 129,569,011 of record NC_133621.1, read on the forward strand.
ATATAGGTACTATTATTAATGATATAGGTACTATTATTAACCCATTTTAGAGATAAGGAAAATGAAGTTGTTTGCCTACACACTACTAATAATAGCATGGGACAGGATTTGAATTCATAAGAGGAGATTGGCTCTACAATGAGAATAAAAATTACTATCTTCATTTTACAAATATCATAATTTTTTGTCATTCTACTTTTCTGACTGCCTTACAATTTTTAACCCTGTTCTTTAATTTCCCACTATGACCTCCAATCTTTCCATTCTTCAGATAATTTATAGGTAAATCATCTCCATACTGGCTGGCTATATTCTTCCCCATTTTAATTCTTCAGTGAACAAATTCAAATTCTGTTCCTGAATTCCTTGTCCCTCTTATCCTATCATCAATCTTGTTTTTCCAAGCCCCAGTGCTAGGTTGCACCCATGATCCATTTGCTTTTCTTTCAATTTATGTGCTACTGAATGAAGCAGGAGAAAGTTATGAACCTGTACTGACTGGGTCCACTGCAAATTTATATTACATAATTTTAACAAGGCTCTTACTGTAGTAAGAGAATTCTTTTATACTTTTCCAATTGACTCCCTATTCCATTCACCAGAGCACCTTTTACAAACATTGTCACCTCTTCCTCAAATTTCTTATGACTTTCCCTCCTTCCAGCCTCTCAGCTGAGAACCTTGACTAATATTTCAATGAAAAAAAAATTAAGGCCATCAGTTGAGAACTTTTTTTTCCTCTCTTCCTCCTCATCACATTTTACTCAAATGGTTTTCTCCACATCTTCTTTATCCCAGCTCATATGAAGAAATAGCTCTTCTCTTTGTCAAGGCATACTTACATGAAAAAGTGATGTCGTCCTATCTCATCTTCTCAGGTAATTTACTCCTCTATTCCAATTTCATAATCTTTTAATTTTCCCAATCTACTGGTTGCTTCTCTACTGCCTATAAAGACCTATATATCCCCATCAAAAACTGCCTTCATTTGGGCCATCCTATGTAATGGCTCCCCCCTTTTTCTTTTTCTTTACAAAATATATACACAGATAATTTTTTAACATTGACCCTGATATAGCCTTGTGTTTCAGATTTCCCCCTTTTCCCCCCTCACCCCCTCTTCTAGATGGCAAGCAATCCAACATATGTTATACATGTTAAAATATATATTAAATCCAATATGTGTAAACATATTCATACAATTCTCTTGTTGCACAAGAAAAATCAGATCAAAAAGGAAAGAAAATGAGTAAGAAAACAAAATGCAACATCAAAAAGAGTGAGAATGTAATGTTGTGATCCACATTCAGTTCCCACAGTCTCTCTCTAGGTGTAGATGGCTCTCTTCATCACAAGATCATTGGAATTGGTATCACGTATCTCATTGTTGGGAAGAATCATGTTCATCAGAATGGATCGTCGTGATATTGATGTTTCCATGAACAATGATCTCTTCGTTCTTCTCATTTCACTTTGTATCAGTTCATGTAGGTCTCTCCAAGCCTTCTCTAAAATTATCCTCTTGATCATTTCTTATGGAACAATAATATTCCATAACATTCATATTAGCCATTCTTCAACTGATGAGCATCCACTCGGTTTCCAGTTTCTGGCCAGTACAAAGAGGGCTGCCACAAACAATTTTGCACATATGGGTCTCTTTCCCTCCTTTAAGATCTCTTTGGTATATAAACCTAAAAATAACACTGCTGGGTCAAAGGATATACACAGTTTGATAACTTTTTGATGGTTCCCTTAAAAAAAAAACCTTTTTATTTTTCAATACATATGCAGACAGTTTTCAACATTCACTCTTACAAAATCTTGTGTTCCAATTTTTTTTCTCTCCCCCTTCCTCTCTCCCCTCTCCTATACAGCAAGTAATGCAACAATTCTTCTACATATATGTATCCACATTTATAATGTGAAAATTCTATGCTTTGATCTATATTCAGCCTCCATAGCTTTCTCTCTGGATGTTAATGGCTCTTTCCATTATGAGTCTATTGGAATTGTCTTTTTTTATCACTTCATTGTTGAAAAGAGTCAAATCTATCACAGATGTGTACAATGTTCTCTTGGTTCTATTAACTTCACTTAGCATCAGTTCATGACAGCTTTTCCAGGCTTTTCTGAAATCAGCATGCTCATCATTTCTTATAGAAGAACAATATTCCATTGTATTTGTATACCATAACTTAGTTAGTTATTCCCCAACTGATAGGAATCCACTCAATTTCCAGTTTCTAGCCAGTACAAAAAAGTTATTAGAAACATTTTTGCACATGTTGGTTCTTTTCTATTTTTATTATCTCTTTGGGATACAGATCTAGTAGAGAAACTGCTGGATCAAAAAGTACACACAGTGTTATAGCCCATTAGGTATAGTTCCAAATTGCTCTCCAGAATGGTTAGATCATTTCACAACTTTGCTAATAAAGTACTAGTGTCCCCATTTTTCCACATCTCCTCTAATATTTATCATTATCTTTTTCTACCATCCTAGCCAATCTGAAAGGGGTGAAATGGGACCTCAGAGTTGTTTTAATTTGTATTTCTCTAATCAATAGTGACTTAGAGCTTTTTTTTCATATGACTATAGATAGTTTTAATTTCTCCTTCTGAAAACTAGCTTGTTGATAATATTAGGCCATTTATCAATTGGGAAATGGCTTGTATGCTTACAAATTTGAGTCAATTCTCTAAATAGTTTAGAAATGAGACCTTTATCAGAAACACTGGATTAAAAAATTTTCCCCAGCTTTCTACTTCCATTCTAATCTTGGCTGCATTAGTTTTGTTTGTACAAAAATTTTTTAATTTAATATAATCAAAATATCCATTTTGCATTTTCTAATGTTCTCTAGTTCTTCTTTGATCATAAATTTCTTCCTTCTTTGTATTGTTCCAACTAGCTCTCTGGAGATCTTCCAAATGAGTCTTAGTTTCAGCAGAATAATCACCAGAGGAATAGTCAGGAATAAAGTCCAAAGTCTTTATTATCTCCTTCTTAGTCTGCCTCTTTCGGCTGGGGCCAGGCTAGCTTTCTGGAGGACCTTCAGATGGGCCTTGATCTTAGTGGAGGAATGCAGGAGGCAGGAGAGCCACCAGGATGGTGAGAGATGGAATGTCTCTCTTCCAGTCCTTGTTGCTCTTACATAACTTATTGTAATCACACCAGGATGGTGAGAGATGGAATGTCTCTCTTTCAGTCCTTGTTGCTCTTACATAACTTATTGGAATCACATCATTACAGCATACTGATTATGTGTGAACTTAGAGAACCATGCTAAGTACTAAGTATATATGTAAACTTGAAAACCATTGTCTCATCAATTCCTCTGAGTTAACACCTTGTTTCAAGTATACTTCTGGAAAGTTCTGCCCTTTACAGATCTGAAAGTAGCCTATCCCCTTGTTCTAATGTGTTTATCATATCTTTATGTCTACATCATGAATCTATTTTGACTTTATCTTAGTATAAGGTTAGGTGCTGGTCAATGCCTAGTTTCTGTCATACTATTTTCCAATTTTCCCCCAAATTTTTGTGAAATGGTGAGTTCTTATCCCAGAAACTGGAGTCTTTGGAAATATCAAACACTAAATTACTATGGTCACTGACTATTGTGTCTTGTGAACCTAACCTATTCCATTGATTCACTATTCTAAATCTTAGCCAGTAACAAAATGGCTGCATTCTAGTATAGTTTTAAGTCTGATACAGCTACCCCATCTTCCTTTGAATTTTTTTTTCATTAATTGCCTTGAACTTTTTGACCTTTTGTTCTTCCGGATTAATTTTGTTATTATTTTTTCTAGTTCCACAAAGTAATTTCTTGGCAGTTTGATTGGTATTGCACTAAGTACAATAATTTAAGCAGAATTGTCATTTTTATTACATTAACTCTGCTTACACATGAGCACTTGATATTTTTCCAATTGTTTAGATCTAACTTTATTTGTGTGAAAAGTCTTTTGCAATTGTGCTCATATAGTTCCTAGCCTTGTCTTGGCATGTAGACTCCCAAATATTTTATATCATCTACAGTTATTTTAAATGGGATTTCTATTTCTTGCTACTGGATTTTGTTGGTAACATATAAAAATGCCAATGATTTATGTAGTTTTACTTCATATCCTGCAACTATATTAAAGTTATTTTTTGTTTCTAGTAATTTTTAGCTGATTCTCTAATTAATTATACCATTATGTCATCTGCAAAGAGTGATAATTTTGTTTTCTTGTTACCTACTCTAATTCCTTTAATTTCTTTTTCTTCTCTTATTACTAGAGGTAACATTTCTAATACAATATTGAATACTATTGGTGATAGTGGGCAAACTTGTTTTATCTGATCTTATTGGGAATGCTTCTAGCTTATCCTCATTACATATATTGCTTGCTGATGGTTTTAGATAGATGCTGCTTATCATTTTAAGGAAAACTGCATTCATTCCTATGATCTCTCGTGTTTTTAATAGGAAGGGGTGTTGCGTTTTGTCAAATGCTTTTTCTGCATCTATTGATATAATCATATGATTTTTGTTAGTTTGGTTATTGATATAGTCAATTATGCTAATGGTTTTTCTAATATTGAACCAGCCCTGTATTCCTGATACAAATCCCATTTCGTTATAGTGCATATCCTGGTGATAAGTTGCTATAATCTTTTTGATAATATTTTATTTAAGATTTATTTAAGATTTAAGATATCCATTAGGAAAATCGGTCTATAATTTTCTTTCTCTGTTTTGGCCCTTCCTGATTTATGTATCAGTACCATATCTGTGTCATAAAAGGAATTTGGTAGAACTCCTTCTTCCCCTATTTTTCCAAATAGTTTATATGCTACTGGAATTAATTGTTCTTTAAATGTTTGGTGGAATTCACTTGTAAATCCATCTGGAATGGCTTTTGTGACTGATTTCTGAGGAGGCAGTTGACAACTGATTGCTTCATTCTCTCTCCTTTTAGCCTCTTCTTAACTTTCTACAATCTGCTTCTGATTTCATGATTGAATTTAAACTGTTTTCTGTAAAGTTACCAGTGCTTTGTTAAGTGCCAAATCTAAATTATTTTCTTCCTTCCTTCCTTCCTTCCTTCCTTCCTTCCTTCCTTCCTTCCTTCCTTCCTTCCTTCCTTCCTTCCTTCCTTCCTTCCTTCTTTCCTTCCTTCCTTCCACTTGGACACTGTCAATTAGCTTCTTGACATTCTCTTTTTTCTATGTTTCCATGAACAAAAAACCAAAAAAGAATCTTGAACATAAAAAGCTACTATGGTAACAGATCGAAATGCCAACTTAGAAGAAGACAAAATATTTGCATGTGAAATGTCAAAGGATATTATAACTTGGTCTCAAGCTCAAAAAACCTTAGAAGAGCTTAAAAAGATTTTATAAGATAAATAATAGAGGCAGAAGAAAAAATGGGAAAAGAAATGAAAAGTATGTAAAAGAGAGAATCAAAGGAAAGACAAAATTGACTGAAGAAAAGAATTTATTAAAAAATGCAATTGATCAAATGAAAAAAAAAACAACCCCACCAAAGGAAACAACTACTTACCAAGTAGAATTGGCCAAATGGAAAAGGAGGTACAAAAGCTAACTGAAGAAAATCATATCTTAAGAACTAGAATTTGGCAAATAGAAGAAGCCATCAAGAATCAGTCAAACACAATTGTGTTTAATTTAAAGAACTGCTGATGAAGAAATTAAAACCATTTCTAGTCATAGAAAAGGTGCTCTAAATTGATCAGAAAAATGCAAATTGAGACAACTCTGAGGTACTACTATACAATCCTCAGATTAGCTTAAATGACAGGAAAAGATAATATGAATGTTGGAGGGGATGTGGGAAAACTGGGACACTAATACATTGTTGGTGGAATTGTGATCTGATTCAACCATTCTGGAGAGCAATTTGGAATTATGCCTAAAGAGCTATCAAACTGTGCATACCCTTTGATTCAGCAGTGTTTCTACTGGGCTTCTATCCCAAAGAGATCATAAAGAAGAGAATGGGATCCACATATGCAAAAATATTTGGGCAGCTCTTTTGTAGTGGCAAGAAACTGGAAACTGAGTGGATGCCCATCAGTTGGAGAATGGCTGTATAAGTTATAGTATATGAATGTTTTGGAATATTATTTTTCTATAAGAAATGATGAGAAGGATGATTTCAGGGAGTCCTGGAAAGACTTACATGAACTGATGTTAAATGAAATGAGCAGAACAAGGAGATCATTGTATATGGCAACAGCAAGATTATATGATGATCAATTCTGATGGACATGGCTCTCTTCAACAATGAGATGATTGAGGCCAATTCCAATAGTCTTGTGATAAAGAATGCCATTTGCATCCAGAGAGAGGTGGGAACTGAATATGAATCACAACATAGCATTTTCATTCTTTTTGTTGTTGTTTACTTACATTTTATTTCCTTTCTCATTTTTTTCATCTGATTTTTCTTGTGCAGCATGATAATTATGGGAATATATATAGAAGAATTGCACATGTTTATCATAAATTGGATTACTTGCCATCTAGGGCAGGGGGTAGGAGGAAGGGAAGGAAAAAAATTGGAACACAAGGTTTTGCAGGGGTGAATGTTGAAAATTATCCAGGCATATATTTTGAAAATAAAAAGCTTTAATTTAAAAAAATTAAAATTTTGCATTAATAAAAAATGAGTCAGTCAAACAAAATTAAAAGAATGAAAAAACAGAAAAATGTAAAATACCTCATTGGAAAAATAACCAATCTGGAATATAGATCCAAGAGGGATTAAGAATTATTGGACTTGTGGAAGCCATGATCAAAAAAGGGGATTGCACAGCAACTTTCTTTTTTTAATTATTATTATAGCTTTTTTTTTAATAAGATATATGCATGGGTAATTTTTCAGCATTGACCCTTGCAAAACCTCTTCCAACTTTTCCCTTCCTTCCCCTCATCCTCTCCCCTAGATGTCAGGTAGACCAATACATGTTAAATACATTAAAGTATATGTTAAATACAATATATGTATACTTATCCATACAGTTATTTTGCTGTACAAAAAGAATCAGACTTTGAAAGAGTATACAATTAGCCTGTGAAGGAAATCAAATATGCAGGCAGACAAATATTCTATGTAGTGATTCATAGTCATCTCCCAGAGTTCTTTCACTGAGTATAGCTGGTTTTCTTCATTATTGAACAAATGAAATTTATTTGGTTCATCTCATTGTTGAAGAGAGTCATGTCCATCAGAATTGATCATCATATAGTATTGTTGTTGAAGAATACAATGATCTCCTGGTCCTGCTCATTTCACTCAGCATCAGTTCATGTAAGTATCTCCAGGTCTTTCTGAAATCATCCTGCTGGTCATTTCTTACAGAACAATAATATCTGGAAGCAACTTTCAAGAAATCATCAAGGAAAACTGTCCTGATATTCTAGAACCAGAGGGCAAAAGAATCATTGACAGAATCCATTGATCACCTCCTGAAGGAGATCCTATATTGAAAACTTCAAGGAATGTTGTACCTAAATTTCAGAATTATCAGGTCAAGGAAAGAATAATACAAGCTGCCAAAAAACCCAAACAATTCAAATATCGAGGGACCTTAGTCAAGATTACACGGTGTAAGAGACAAGAAGTCTGCATGTTCACTGATGAAGCCAGAAAAAGATTTTTATTTACAATCCTGAAAGAACAGGAGTCCCAAATAGGTGGTGACTTAAAGCCTCAAAGCTTAACTTTTTGTTCCCTGTGCCAAAACCAAGTGCTTCTCCTGATTCCACATTAGCTGGGTACTACAGAGGTTATAAAGACTGCCTAATTCCTCCACATGAGCATGAGTCCTTACTCTGATTACATCTCCCATTGATTTTCACCTTATTTGGTCTTAGTTCCCTATAACTGATTACATATTCTATTATATAAGGGTTTTCAAGTGGGCTATTACATATTCATTTCTCTTCCCCCTCAACTCCACTCTCCCCCTGCCAAATGCAGAAACAACATTTCCAACTACATTTTCTATATCCTGGACTTAGCAACTTTTACGTTAAAGAACACGAGGGCCTGGAATATGATATTCTGGAAGACAAAGGAGGTTGGATTACAACAAAGAATCAATTACCCAGCAAAAATGAGCATAATCTTCTAAGGGAAAAGATAGATACTTAATGAAATTGGGGATTTTCAATCATTTTTCATGAAAAGAACAGAACTAAACAGAAGATTTGATCAAGAGAAGCATAAAAGGGTAAACAGAATAGAAAAAAAAAACAACCCAAGTACATATTATTTAAAGGTTTAACTTTACATTCCTACATGGAAAGATGATACTTGTAACTCTTGAGAAGTATCTTTATTAGGGCATTTAAAAGGGGTATATAAATAGACAGAGTGTGTGGGTGTAAGTTGATTTTGATGTGATGATATAAAAATAAATTAGAGGGTGCAAAAAAAAAAGATTTTACTTGGAGAAGATAAAAGGGTCAGTAAAATGAGGCAAATTGGATCACATCAAATGGCACCAAAGACCTATTTAACTAGAGGGAAAGAAGAGAAGGGGACAAGCATTATTTGAAACTTAATCTCATCATATTTGGCTCAAAGACAGAATAATATATACACTCTATTGGGATAGAAATTTACCTTACACTATAGAGAAGTAGGAAAGTAACAGGTGAAAGAAAAGGGAGAGGCTAGATAAAAGTGAGGGCAAATTGAGGGAGGAGGTAGTCAGAAGCAAAATACTGGTGAGGAGGGAGAAGATGAAAAGAGAAAAAAATATAAATGGAAGAAAATAGATGGAGGGAAATACACAGTTGGTAATCATAACTGTCAATGTGAATGGGATAAACCCTCCCACAAAATGGAAGTGGGTAGCATAGTAGATTAGAAAACAGAATTCTTTAATATATTGTTTACAAGAAACACATTTGAATTAGAGAGTAAAGGTAAAAGGCTGGAGCACAATATATTATGCTTCAGCTAAAGTAAAAAAAAAGTAGGGGTAGCAATCCTGACCTCAGAGAAAGCAAAAGCAAAAAATAGATCTAGCTAAAAGAGATAAGTAAAGAAACCACATGTTGCTAAAATTTACCACAATGAAGTAATGTCATTATTGAACATATATGAAACAACTGGTACAGCATCCAAATTCTTAGAAGAGAAGTTAAGTGAGTTATAAGAACAAATAGATAGCAAAACTGTACTAAAGGGGGACCTCAACTTCCCTTCTCAGAATCAGATAAGTCTAACCACAAAATAAACATGAAATAAATTAAGGAGGTGAATAGAATTTTAGAAAAGTTAGATATGATAGCTTTCCAGAGAAACTTTAATGGGCATAGAAAAAAAATATATACTTTTTTTTTTTTTTTTACCATGAGCAGTAACCATGTTTTAGGGCATAAAATCTCACAATCAAATACACAAAGATAAAAATGTTAGATGTATCCTTTTCAGACCACACTAAAAACTAATTGCAAGTTAAACAATATAATCCTAAAGATTGAGTGGATGAAACAACAAATCACAGAAATAATCAGTAATTTCATTCACAAGAATTACAATAATGAGACAACATACAAAAACTTATGAGATGTACACAAAGAAGTTATTAGGGGAAATTTTATATCTCTAGTTGTTCACATAAATAAAATAGAGAAAGAGGAGATCAATGAATTGAGCATGCAACTAAAAAAAGCTAGAAAAAGAACAAGTTAAAAATCCTCCAATTCGATACCAAATTAGAAATTCTGAAAATCAAAGGATAGATAAAATTGAAAGTAAGAAAGCTATGAACTAATAAATAAAAACAGAATTGATTTTATGTAAAACTAAAAATAGACAAACCTTTAGTTAATTTGATTTAAAAAAGAAAGGATGAAACCAAATTATGAGTATTAGAAATGAAAAGATTGAATTCATCACCAGTAAAGAGAAAATTGAAACAATAATTGGGAACTCTTTTGCCAAACTGTATGCCAATATGCCTGACAATCTAAGTGAAATGAATGTATATTTATAAAAACATAAATTGCCCAGATACAGAAAAGGAAATAAAATATTAACTTCATTTTAGAAAAAGAGATTGAATAATCCATAAATGAACTCCCTGAGAAAAAAATCTCCAGATGGATTCACAAGTGAATTCTATCAAAAATTTAAAGAACAATTAATTTCAATATTATATAAATTACTTGAAAAATGAACAAAGAAGGAATATGGCCAAATTCTTTTTAATTATATAAATATAGTAGTGATAGCTAAACCAGGAAAGGCCAAAACAGAGAAGAAAAAAAAAAACAACTTTAGTAAAGTTGCAGGATAGATGCTGAGTGAAATGAGCAGGACCAGGAGATCATTATATACTTCAACAATAATACTATATGATGATCAATTCTGTTGGACGTGGCCTTTTACAACAATGAGATGAACCAAATCAATTCCAATAGACCAGTAATGAACTGAACCAGCTACACCCAGAGAAAGAACTCTGTGAGATGACTATGAACCACTACATAGAATTCCCAATCCCTCTATTTTTGTCCATCTGCATTTTTGATTTCCTTCAGGCTAATTGTGCACTATTTCAAAGTTCAATTCTTTTTGTACAGCAAAATAACCATTTGGACATTTATACATCTATTGTATTTAACTTATACTTTAACATACTTAACAGGTATTGGTCAATTTGCCATCTGGGGGAAGGAGGGGGGGGGAAGGAGAAGAAAAGTTGGAACAAAAGGCTTTGCAATTGTCAATGCTGAAAAATTACCCATGCGTATATCTTGTGAATAAAAAGCCATAATAAAAAAAAGTTGCAGGATATAAAATAAACCCATATAAATCATCTGTATTTCTACATATTACTAACAAAGTCCAGCAGCAAGAGATAGGAAGAGAAATTCTTTTTAAAATAAATGTAGACAATGTAAAATATTTGGGAGTTTACTTACCAAGACAAACCTAGGAACCATATAATAGAATTACAAAAGCTTTTTTCACACAAATAAAGCCATTTCTAAAGAATTGGAAAACTATCAATTGCTCATGGATACGCTGAGCTAATATATAAAAAAAATTCTTCCTAAATTAGTCTACTTATTGTGTGTCATGTCAATCAAACTGTCAAAAATTATTTTATAGAGCTAGAAAAATTGATAACAAAATTCATCTGGAAGAGCAAAAGGTCAAATATATCAAGAGAATTTAAAAAAAAGAGAGAAAAAAAAAAGCAAAGGAATGTAGCCTAGCCATACTAGAGCTAATACTTATTTTAAAATAACAACCAGCGAAAGTATTTGGTACTGGTATTAGAGTGGTAAATCAGTGAAATAGAACATACTAGAAAATGAGTATAGTAATCTATTGTTTGATAAACCCCCAAAATCTAGTTGATGTGATAAGAACTCATTATTTGATAAAAATTTCTGGAAAAACTGGGAGGCAGTATGGCAGAAATTAGGCATAGACCAACATCTCATATCCTATAGAACTTAGAGAACATTAGGAAATGCAAAATAGATAATTTTGATTACATTAAATTAAAAAAATATTTTGCACAAGCAAAAACAATTCAACCAAGACTAGAAGGAAAGTAAAAAGCTGAGAAAAATGATTTTTATTGCCTGTGTTTCTGATAAAAGCCTTATTTTTAAATATATAGAGAACTGAGTCAAATTTATAAAAATGCAAGTCATTCACAAATCGATAAATGGTCAAAAGATATGAGAACAGACAATTTTTAGATGAAAAATTTAGTCATTTCTAAACTTATGAAAAATACTCTAAATCACTATTGATTAGAGAAATATATAAATGCATAGCCGGAGTTGTGAAATGATCCACCATTCTGTTGAACAATTTAGAACCATGCCTAAAGTGAATTTTTAGGGAATTAATGGGAATTTTAGTAGCACTGGTCTAGTATTTTAATTCAATTCCACAAATATTTACAGAGCTACTAAGGTGGACAGGTAATATGTTAGGCCCTGGGGATGCAAATACAAAAGCAAAATAGTCACCATAGTCAAGGAATTGCCTTTCTAGGGCAGAGATCTCAGTCTTTGTGTGTGTGTGTGTGTGTGTGTGTGTGTGTGTGTGTGAATCTGGTACAACATATTGATGCTTTCTCAGAATATGTATGTATATACATATATACATACATTACCTATATCTACATATCTGCACATTTTAAAAATACATATGTGCACAATACATGTATTCATTATTTAAGGAACTACTAAGTTTCAGTTAGAGGTTAATTGAAACTCAAGATGTAGTTTTTTCCCCCATCCAAATTTGTAAACCCTAAGTTAAGAATTCCCTGAACTAGAGGGATATGCCCAAATTTCAACAGTCTGGCACTCAGCCCAGAACTTCCAGAACTGAAATGAAAATCAAGTGAGTACATCTGCTAGATGTGAGGACAGAGAAGTGGAGACTGAAACCACCTGGGTGTAAGACTAGCATCAGATGAAATAGAATCTGCATTGATTCGGAAAAAAAAAACAAAAAAACAACAACCCAAAAAACAGGATTGTTCTGACTTTCTGAGTTAATTTAACAGCCTGGTCACTGAATTATTTTGTCATCAATGGAAAGATCTTGGGTATAATGCCTTGGTCATCTGGGAGCATCTAATGGGAGCTGATCTTCTGGGACATCTTTTATCTGCTTGTTACTAGGATCATAGACTAGTCCAGGGAGAAACATAATATTTGTTGATTTGATATTGTTTGTTATAAGCATTTATAATAGAAAGATGAGAGATGGTTACAATTATCTTTTTTGATAATTCATTCACAGAGGGAAGCTCCAGGAAAAGGATGAAGGAAAAGAATTTTCTTAAGTAGAATGGAGTTCATTCTAAATAATCTGAGAGGACATCTTTATTGGCTGATATTCCCATAGCTCCCTCTGGTGTTGTACGGTACACATTGTTATTGTTCCTCACTATTTTTCAGTCCTAGGGTACTCTTTGTGAACCCATTTAGTGTTGGCAAAGATGCTGGAGTGCTTTGTCATTTCTGTCTCTAGGTCATTTTATAGATAAAGAAACTGAGGCAAACAGGATTAAATTTCTTGACCAGGATCACACAGTTAGTAAGTGAGGCCAGATTTGAACTCAGGGAGATGAGTCTTCCTGACTCCAGGCACTCTACCCACTGCTCCATTTAGCTGCTCCATGATGTTAAAATATGGCAAGGGAGTGAGGAGAACAGTCACAATCGTCACATTACTCTCTCATTGGTAAAGGGGGCCCATGTGTGTTCCTGGATTGTGTGAGCAAAACCTGGTATAGTGAGAATAAGTTTTAGTGCTTCCATAAGATAGTAGGAATGTTTGTCAATTATCAATAAGTGACTGTATAAGTTTTATTACCTTAGTAAGATAGCTTGTGAATTTAGTTTGATAATATAGGTTGAGAAAATGTTTTATTACCATAATAAAGTAGCTTAGCAACTTAGCAAAGATTAAAAAGAAGATTCCTTCTTTTTAAACCTCTATTTTGTGACTGAGCTGTTTTGAATGTTTTTTAAAGTTGTTTTTCAACAAAAAGAAATATCTGTGTGATATGATGCAGTAGAAAACCATGTATGTATTCTTAAAGTAAGTGATATATAGACTTTTCAATAAAAAAGACTATCAGCAAGAAAATATTACAAATATACCTTGGAGATACTGTAGGTTTGCTTCTAGATGATGGCAAAAAAGTAAATGTCACAATAGAGCCACACAAAACTTTTAGTTTCCTAGTGCATATAAAAGTTATATTTATATCATATATGCAGTAGTATTATGTACAAGAAAATGTTCTTACCTTTAAAAATATTTCATAACTAAAAAATGCCATACATCACCTGAGCTTTCAGTGAGCCAATCTTTTTGCTGGTAGAGGACCTTACCTCATTGGTGATGGCTGATGACTGATTAGGATGGTGATTGCTGAAGTTTGGGGTGACTGGAAACAATGAAGTTTGCCAAATCTGTCGACTCTTCTTCTCACTTGAACATTTAGAGCCATTGTAGGGTCATTAATTGGTCTAATTTCAATATTGTTGTCTCAGGGAATAGAGAGGACTGAGCAAAGGGAAAGAGCTGTAGAATGGCTGCTCAGTGGAGTAGTCAGAACACACACTAAACATTTATCAATTAGGTTTACTATTTTACATATGTGTGATATGTGATGCCCCAATATAATAGTAAAACCAAAGATAACTGATCATAGATCATCATAACATATATAATAATAATGAAAAAGTTTGAAATACTGCACTAAATGTTTCACAGAGATATGATGTGAGCACATGCTGTTGGAAAAATAGTTTCAATAGACTTGCTCTGTTCAGGGTTGCCCAAACCTTTACTTTGTAAAAAATTTCATATCTGCAAAGTTCAATAATGCAAAATGCAAAAATGAAGCATGCTTTTATAAACAACTTTATTGGTGTTTTGTTCTAGCTTTTATTTCTTTTTTTTTATGAAAGCTTTTTATTTTCAAAATATATGCGTGGATAATTTTCAACATTCACTCTTGCAAAACGTTGTGTTCCAATTTTTCCCCTCTTTTCCCCCTAACCCCTCCCTTAGATGACAAGTAATCCAATACATGTTAAACATGTGCAATTCTTCTATAATAATTCCACAAATACCATGCTGCACAAGAAAAATCAGATCAAAAAGGAAAAAATGAGAAAGAAAACAAAATGCAAGCAAACAACAACAAAAATGTGAAAATACTATGTTGTGGTCCACACTCAGTTCCCATAGTCCTCTCTCTGGGTGCGATGGCTCTCTTCATCACAAGATAATTGGAAATGGTCTGAATCATCTCTCGTTCTTGAAGAGAGCCATATCTATTAGAATTGATCATCTTATAATCTTGTTGCCATGTATAATGATCTCCTGGTTCTGCTTATTTCACTTAGCATCAGTTCATGTAAGTCTCTTCAGGCCTCTCTGAATCTTTTCTTATAAAACAATCTGCTGCTGATCATTTCTTATAGAACAATAATATTCCATAACATTCATAGCCATTCCCCAACTGATGGGCATCTACTCAGTTTCTGCAGAGACTTGGAATCAAGCAAGGTTCTGAGAGGTCTTGAGAGGTCTCAGATAGAATTTTGACTGACAGATGTGAGGAGATGATATACCAAATGGAAGGAAGATCATGGGTCTTTGCTGTACTTAGAAACAGGAGAGTCTAGGATAGAACTCATAATCTGCTCCCTCCCGCATCAAAGGATTCTGAACTCACATGTGCTGGGTCCAATTTTAGGGACTGATCTTCACTCTTGCCCCTTGAGTTTTAGGCAGGGGGAACACTCCCAATGAGTTTTTAGCAGTAGCTTTTGTCTAGGTTTCTTCAAATGTGGGTATCAGGGTAACAGGTGGGTAACAGAGGCATTTACAATACTAAATGTGTATCAGGTATGGGACAGTCTTTATTTTATATCAAAGGAGATGAGCATAGTTTAGATTCACAGAAGGTCAAAAGCAAATATAGAAACCTAAAGCACTCAACATTAGACTTTCTGCAGAAAAGTGGGTAAATTGGGGGTGAGATTGGGGTAAGAGAGAAGCTTTGGGACAAATAATACCTTTCTCATGGACCTGTATCTAGATTCTGATGAACTCATGGTAATATTGGAATTTGTAATATCTATATCCTTTGCTTCCTGATTTAACCTCCTCCCTTCTCCCATTGCATGGATTTAGTTTTTTAGTTGAAAGGATAGCCCTCTAATGCAACCCGCTTTCTTCTTCAAGGGGCAGGCTGCTAAGGAAATATTCTCTCACTCGGAGGCCCATGACAAAATGCTGGACCTCAGGAACTTTTGAAATTTCAGTTACCATAGCCACTCCTAAAATTCATGTTGCTTAGGAAATCTCTCTTGCCTGCTGAAAGGCTAAGATCATGCTGTCCAGGAAATGAAAAATACCCATCTTCTCTATTGGAGGCTGTGGTTTAGAAACCATTCATATTCTTCAACTTTCTTCTTAGGCCATGTCCAATCATATCTGTGTCTGCCATGCACTTCTGCCACCGGTTGTGATTATTTGTTCTTGGGAATGGGCCAAGAGAAATACCTCTTTTCATCCTTTCTCTTTTCTCCTGATTTGGAAATCAAAGGAACTGAAGCAGAGAGAGACAGATAGAGAAAGAGACAGAAATAGAATGAAAGACAAAAGTGTGACCAATTTTCTTTTATAGAATCTCATCACACACACCTACTCTTACTTAACAACCACTTTGGAGGCAGCCTCAGTCACTGGGAACAAACCAAAGGAGCTTCATGTGCTATGGACAAAGGTAACAGAATCATACCTATTTCCATGAGAGATGCCCTTTGGCAATGGAGCACACTCTGTCATCTTATCAAGTTGACAGAGATACTGATGAAATTGAAAAAGGATGTCATCCATTATGATGACATTTTTAGAGAATGGTAAGGGCACAGTCTTGAGAGAAATGGGCATGGATTCAGAAAAAACCAAGTTCAAATTGGGTCTCAGATACTTACTAGTTGTGTGATCTTGGGCAATTCAACTTAAACTTTTCAGCCTCAGTTTCTCAACTGTAAAAAGGAAATAATAATAACCTTTACCTCAGTGGGTTGTGGGGAGGTTCAAATAAAGTAATTTTTGCAAAAGCACTTAGCATTGTGTCTGGTACATAATACATTTTCCCTTCCCCTTTCCCTTTCTCTTTTGGAGGTTGGGTTGAATATTAGAGAATAGTGTGATATAAAAGTTGGAAGACAGATTGGGCCAGGAGGACTGAAACTCAGGTGGATAAAAAATGTTGTTGTTGAATTGTTTCAGTTATATGTAACTCTTCATGATCCCATTTTGGGATTTTCTTGGCAAAGATGCTGGAGTTGTTTGCCATTTTTTTTTTTTACAGGATAAGAAACTGGGTTAAACAGGAATAAATGACTTCTCCTGAGTCACACAGCTAGCAACTGTCAGGCTGAATTTGAACTCAGGAAGATGAGTCTTCCTGATTTCAGGCTTGGAGCTCTATCCACTGTACTACCTAGTTGCCCAAAGCTCTATAGATTAATCTGTCAATAAATTTTAGGATGGATTGAAAGGAATAAAACTGGAGGTAAGTTACCTATTATGCACCTGGACTGCCCAGATCAATTGTCCAATCTCCCAGAAACCATGTTTGCAATAAATCAGTGCTTCCATGAAAAGGGCAAGGTCTCTCCATTCCAGCTGGTTCTGGGATCTAGTCTCCTATTTTTACTAACCAGTTACTCTTTACAAACTATCACAAATAGGCAAAAAGTGGCTGGTTTTTATAAAGGGTCTACCTTCAACTTCCTAGTAGGTTGTAAACTCTACAAAAGTAGGGTGCAGGTATGTTTTGTATTTCTTCCAGTGTTCAACACACCTAGAAGACTTTATAAACATTTTTTTTTTAAATTCAACTGAAGTTTATATTTCTTCAGGATTCTACTTAAATTATTTCTTTGTTTCCATAATGGTTTCAATCTTATTTTCTTATGCAATGTTTTTTGCCTTCTGTCTTCTGTTGTGATATATTTAGGAACAGTTATGATTAATACATGTTTAAACTGGTTTTTTAAGCTATTTTTCTTTGTCCTGAATTGTGATTCTATTTTAATTTTCACAGGGCATGAGCCATATCATGTTCTCTGAAAAAGTCTCCCTCCTATGTCACCTTTGCTGATTTCTGTTTCAATCCATTGTGACCTGAAAACTATTTTAAGTTACTATCCCCCCTCTCTTCCCAAATACCCCTCCTTTACCTGAACCTACCAGTTCAGACAAACCAGATGACATTTTTGGGGGGACAGCAGGGGTTCATAAGTTCTTCAAAGTAGCTATGATACAGATCAGATAGGTCAGAGTAAGACTGGGTGCAAAGCATCCAAAAGGATCACAGTTAATCTCAGCACTATGACTGTATCTTTGAAGTTAACAGGAATTCACATCAAGCACTTGACATATTAGGCTTCAAGTAGCTTTCAAATAATATCGTTTGGAAAAACACCATTTGTTCATTCTAGGGGAAGAAGAACTGATGGCACTCAAAAATAAAATGACCAATAACACCCTTAGAATAGTTCCTATGTGTGAATAGGTTATATAAATTTACCTTTATTTATATATGAAAATAAATGTAAACTTTATAATAATAATTTTATAATAAATGTAATATATATATGTATATATATATGTATATATATGTATATATATATATATATATATATATATATAATAGTGAAACTAGGTCTTAGTATTTTGCCTGGGAAGAAAACCACTCCTAGGCCCCAACCCATTGCTTATCAGCTGTTTCCCAACTGATGGGTACACCCTTAATTTCCAGTTCCTTGCAATCGCCAAAAAAAAAAAAAAAAAAAAAGGATTTTTTCTTTTTCTGTAATCTCTTTAGGGTGTATTTCTAGGTCAAAGGACATGTAGAAGTTAATAACATTGGGGGAATAATTTCAAATAGTTTTTCAAATTGGTTGACCCTTTTCATAACTCCACTAACAGTGCATTCATGTTCCTATTTTCCTACAACCCCTTCACTACTTATCATTTTCCTTTTCTGTGAATATTGTCAATTTGATTAGTATGAGGTGAAAACTCAGAGTTGCTTTGATTTGCATTTCTCTAATAATTAGCAATTTGTAGCACTTTCTTCACATGGCTTTTGATAGTTTGTATTTCTTTCTCTTTGATCATTTATGAATTGAGGAATTGATATAATTCTTATAAATTTAGATCAGTTCCCTATATATTTTGGAAATGAAACCATGATCAAAGTGACTTATTGCAAAATTTATTTCTCCAGTAACATATTTCCCTTTACCCAATTGGTTTCATTTATGCAAAATCTTTAATTTTATGTAATCAAAATTGTCCATTTTGTCTTTTATCTTCCTTTGTTTTCATCATGAACTCTTCCCCTATCCACAAAGCTGAGAGACGTTTTTTTCTGTATTCCTCTGATTTATTTATGATACCATCCTTTACCACTACATCATATACTTACTTGGGGCTTATCTTGGTATAAGATATGATATTTGGTTTCTAGATACCTAGTTTCTGCTTGATTGTCTTCCCGTTTTCCTAACAGTTTTTGTTCCATAACGAATTCTTGTCCCAGTTGCTTGAGTATTTTAATTTATTATTCATTAGACTACTAGCATGGTGAGTTGTCCAATCAAAATATAGTCCCCAGAGCACATAACAAAAACAACAATAGAGATTGATTCTTTGGTCAGCTTGCTATCATGGTTACCTATCATGATGCTACATCATCTAATCAGAACAAAGCTCACAGGAAGACTAATCTAGCTAGCTCTTCACCTACCAGGATTCTGTCATCCCTAAATCTTAACATTTCTTCCTATACAACAAAGCAGCTGTCTTTTCCCTTTTTGCTTGAAAGGACAACGGGTACTTTTGAAAACTTTATCTCCCTTAAACTTTAGAAGATACTAAAGAGAGATATTAGCATATGATGCTTTTGACCAATGGATTTGAGCCTCTCTCCCACCACTTAGGAATCACTAAACGGAAGCCTCTCTCATATAATTATTTCAGCTTCTCCTTCTTCAGCTGCTTTCAATCTTCTGTTTCTTATTTCTTCATCTACCGGGTTCTTTATATCCAGCCTCAGCCTCTTCTAGTTTAAAATTATAGAGCCCTGGAACTCTATGATTCACCTTTTACTCACCAAATCTTCCATATGAAATCAATAGACCTTATTTAATCATACCTCAATTTCCAAATAGTCATGTGATTTCTCATATATATATATGTATATATATGTAAAAGCTGAAAGACTATAATGAAACTCTAAATTCTCAGCATGGTCAACCATTTCATTATGTATGCTTGAAACTACATTTTTTATTTCATTTTATCAATTTTTAAATAAATAAAAGTTCTTTATCCCTAAACTATCAAGTTGCTCATCTATAAATGAAGCATCACATTTTATATTTTGTACAATTTAATATATCTCACTATGTATGCCAAGAATCATTTTGTCCAAAACTTCTCAAATCCATTTAAAAACTGTCTCTTTATACCCATATTTTAGCTGTTTAAAGGTTATTTTTCTTATCCCTGACAAAGACAGTATCTTATATAATTTACCAACTGATTTAAATGTTTTCCTTTGAACATAAATACTTTTTTCTCCCCTTTTCAGCACCTAAATGATCCTCCATGTGAAAAGACTCCTTTAAAGCAATGGTATTTTTTCATTTGACATTATAGAAATAAATTGTATAAGGTCTTCAGAAGTAAATAAAGAGTTCAGAATAGGATTTTATTAATAACAACTCACATAAATGTATACACAACTCATTATACATATATAGCATGTATATATTATTTCAAATTTTGCAAAGTATTTTATTCACAATAATCTTTTGAGGTAGATTTTGTAAGTGTTTATACCCATTTTACAAATGAGGAAACTGAAGTCTGAAAAGTTAACATTACTTGCCTAGGTCACACAGCTATTTCTGTCTTCTGATCTCCTTCATTAGAATGTAAACTCCTTTTGAGTAGGGATTATATTTGTATTTATAACCCTACATATATGTCATTATATTTGTAGTTGTATCACTAAAACTTAGTGCAATGCCTGGTGTGTAGTAGGCACTTAATAAATATTAATCTGGCTCAAATACTCTGTTTCCTGTTCATTGCTACCTGTTTATTATAGCAATTGAGATTAAGCCATCAAATTATTTGCCATTATTGGCCAAATCATATTTTTTAAACTTTCTTAGACACACGACCAACAATTTTAAAAATATGAAACCACTCTATAAATTATTTTTTTCCCAATCTTAAGAGTCAGGAAATAATATCATCCATCTGATTGCCACAAAAGGGAAGGCCGTTCTCATTAGTAAAGATGATAGTTTGAGCTAATCTTAATGTAACTGCTCTGGATAAAAGTCTCCACCAAAATCTTTTTTCTTTTCAAAGAATTGTCAGGACAATGGAAAGAATGCTTATCACAAGGCATGCTAAGGTAGACATTCAGAGGAATTGAGTAAGCTTCATTATCTCTTCTATCTTTTGAATAGAACAAAGTGTAAAATGCACTGGATAAGGTAAACTCTTTGACAAGATATCAACTTACCTTGTGCTAGGTATTTATTGACCTATTGATATAGATCTTTATTTTCTGAAGAGTATGAAGATAATGATGGTGACTGTGGAATGATATGATGGGTATTCCCAAATATTTGGAAAGCTATCCTATTGAGTAGGGAATGGACTTATTCTTGGTCCCGGGATCAAAGTTGCAAAAGAAATATATTTAGGTTTAAGGTAAGGGAAAATTTCCAAACAATTAGAGATATCCAAAAGTGGGATGGATTGCTTGAGGAAGTAGTAGATTCCCTCTCACAGGAGGTCTTCAAAAGGGATGACTCTTTATTGGGTAACTTTGAAAAGGGATACTTTTATTTCTCCCTTAATTCAATTTTATTTTTTTAAAAATTTTTCCCTTCCTTCCCTTCATCCCTTCCCCTAGATGGCAGACAGTCCCATACATGTTAAATATGTTATAGTATATCCTATATACAACATATGTGTGCAGAATTGAATTTCTTGTTGCACAGGAAGAATTGGATTCAGAAGGTAAAAAAAACCTGGGAAGAAAAACAAAAATGCAAAGTTTACACTCATTTCCCAGTGTTCTTCTCTGGGTGTAGCTGATTCTGTCCATCATTGATCAATTGAAACTGAATTAGATCTTCTCTTTGTTGAAGATATCCACTTCCATCAGAATACATCTTCATACAGTATTATTGTTGAAGTGTACAGCGATCTTCTGGTTCTATTCATTTCACTCAGCATCAGTTCATGTAAGTCTCTCCAAGCCTCTCTGTATTCATCCTGCTGGTCATTTCTTACAGAACAATAATATTCCATAACCTTCATATACCATAATTTACCCAACCATTCTCCAATTGATGGACATCCATTCATTTTCCAGTTTCTAGCCACTATGAAAAGAGCTGCCACAAACATTTTGGCACATACAGGTCCCTTTCCCTTCTTTAGTATTTCCTTGGGATATAAGCCCAGTAGTAGTATGGCTGGGTCAAAGGGTATGCACATTTTGATAACTTTTTGGGCATAATTCCAGATTGCTCTCCAGAATGATTGGATTCTTTCACAACTCCACCAACAATGTATCAGTGTCCCAGTTTTCCCACAGCCCCTCCAACATTCATCATTATTTTTTTCCTGTCATCTTAGCCAATCTGA